>NC_088240.1:55460256-56155256 GCF_036934945.1 Oncorhynchus masou masou
GCTCAATTCATATCAATTATACATGCTACAAATGATGGGATAATATCACAAGCCTTCTCCAACATTTCATTATCCTTGTCTGATTAAATGGAGGATGGGGTTCGTCAGCCACTAGAAGAGAAAAAAACGTTCAGTAGTACATCATCATTCTGCCCCTTTCTCTGACTTATACTGGTCATTCACACCGTCATAATGATCGTCCTAACTATCATGCTCTTCATCCTCATCGTTTTCCTTTCATTATTCCTGGATTTGTGTCAGTGGTCCCTGGTGGCCCCTAGCGGCCCCTAGTCGCCCGGGCCCTGATCCTGTGTCAGAAGGAACGTGTTTCTACCACGGTTCACGCCAGAGCCTGTCTGTGTGCATAATTACGGAGCGGAGAGCAGAGCTTGTGTGGATGGCTGTGAAGGGCTTTGCATCCTCCCTCCCTGCCTTTGTGTAATGCGAGCATGTCATGAGTACATCAAAGGTGAGGAGACGATGGTAATTAAAAATTAAAGTGGACATGGGGGTGGGGGGGATACACCTCTTTTAACAGCAGGCACAGAGAAAAGGGGGAAAGTAAGTATAAGTGGCAACTGAAATTAGTCCACTTCTCAGACGGTGCCCCACCCCCATCCACCCACGACGGAGGCACGTATCATCACTTGCTAGCTCGTATCAAATATGGGTATGGTAGGGCTATAGCGCATCCAGGTTCTGAGCTGATGTCTGCATTCGAAGGTGTGTGCCTTGGCCCATGGTTACATTTATATTTGCTATTTCTACTGCTGTGGCCAAAATGAATTTCTGTCATAAACTATGTAATGGAGGTTGCTGTTTTCTTGAATGAGTAACTTATAAAGTTAAATGTTACGTACAACCTAAATGTCAAGCTTACTACTTTGATGTGTTGGTAATATCATTCTTCCTTTGAGAAGAACATTAACATATGATAGATACGTGTGAACATTGTGACCAAATAAGAGCCTAAATAGATTTTTATTTTTTTTACAATTCAAGCTCAACGGCCCATATTATATTTATATCATACCTTTTGATCGTTTGTTTTTAATTGTTTTTAAACAAACAAAAAATTGTCCCAGGTTGTGATCGATTCCGATTGTATTCCAGAGAACATTGCAATAAATTAAAGTGATCACATTAATTTGTTTACTGTACAAATGTATCTTTTATCATGATCTGCTAGCTAGCTGCTAGTTGATTAATGTCTCGAGTACGGAGTTCCAGTTGCAGATTCCATTCTTTTCAACCAGGGGCTCTTGTTACAATGGTGTTGAGCTGGAGACAGAGCAGGAAACACTGTGCCCTGGAAGTCTCCTTCAACACACCAGAGTCTATTAAAGCCATCGCATAAAGTACCTCTAAATAATTCAAATGATGTAAACACTTTGTTGTTATTTGTCTCCACAGTTTGGCCACAAGTGCTGTGTTTTAAAGAATTACCTGGACCATTTACATAGCAGTGGTTCACAGTTTGACGATTGGATTTTATGTGTCCTAAATATAATTTGGGTCTCCAAAGTGTAAAAAGCCTGCGTAGTGTTTTAGGAGTGATAACAGCCTTTTGGATTTGCATATACATTTACTTTGTCTCTTGTCACAATGTGTTAACCTCTGTGTCCCAGTTCCAACCATAAATGAACCTGTCTAAGATGCTTTTTCCCTCTCCCTTCCTCTCTTCGTGTGTTTCTCCGCCTCCCCTCCGCCTGCTCCTCCTCCTTCTAAATTGGAAGCCTATATTTCTGGAACTCTGATGCAATTATGCCACCTCGATTGCCTCGCCGTGGAAGCGGGATAAAAAAAACAGCCACGCACAAAGACTGGCTTTGTGTATCAAGAAAATAAAGGCTTGAAATTGCCTCAGACCCTCTCTCTGTCTCCCTCCCTCTCTCTCTCACACACACACACACACACACACACACACACACACACACACACACACACACACACACACACACACACACACACACACACACACACACACACACACACACACACACACACACACACACACACACACACACATACACACACACACACACACACACTCATCCTCTCTTTCAAACACACATCCACACAAAAGACAGCCTGGCTTCCCTTCGATGGGACAGGATAAAAGTAGACAGTTTCTATTAACAATAACAAGATAAAATACAGAGGTCCTTTATCTCTTAAAATGTAAATTTATACAAGGCCCCTATACTTCCACGCTGTAAATATCAAACACCTCTTAAGACCACAGAACTAGACCCAATTGATTCCCCCCCCTCCTGGTTGCAACCATCTGCAAAAGCTACAAGCCTGGCATTATATCAATGATGAAATTAAAAACCATCCAGTCTATAGCATGTGGGAGATCAGCCAGGTTCAAGTGGTTTACTCTTTAAATTATATGATTGATTTCCTTTAAAGTTATTTGTTAATTTTCAATGTTCATATCTGCTCCATCTGAAGATTTTTTTTTAGTTTATTCGATTGATTTCTGGGGGTGTTGGGTGTTTCTTTCGCTCTCTCTCTATCTGTCTCTCTCTCTCTCTCTCCATCTCCTTCTCTTGCTCAGTAACCTTGCATTAACGCTTATCAGGTTGCATGGTGGCTCATTTACATAAAATAGGCCCAAAGCCACTAGAAATCGTATTGACTTCCTCCTTTTGCGCTTTGGTGCCCAATCCCTAGTTATTTGTCATGAATGCCCTCACTTCTTTTATGGTATTAAAGTCTTGGGGAGGAGACCTTAATTTGATTTGGATTCACCTGGGTCACGCGCCCTTCAGAAAACACACAGCTCCACATTTAGCTGGAGAGCAAAACAAATGATTTAAAGCTCCGCTGAGACAATTATCATGACATGGAGGTAACAGGGTGTGCTTCTGACCTGAACGCCACCCTCTGATTTAATTTAATCGCTTTGACAT
The DNA here is from genome assembly GCF_036934945.1 of Oncorhynchus masou masou. Lineage (NCBI taxonomy): Eukaryota > Metazoa > Chordata > Actinopteri > Salmoniformes > Salmonidae > Oncorhynchus > Oncorhynchus masou. The sequence continues at coordinate 55,463,175 of NC_088240.1, forward strand.
CACACGTCTTTATCATCTGCTCTCTTTATCATCTTCGTGGCAGAGGAACTAAAAGCTGACCAGAGACTATACTGGGTGACATAAAAATACTATAATAGGCCTGCACTAATAGAATATTGGACATTCAGTCGGATTTTGTACATTTACAGTCAGACACAGGAATTAACTTTAAATATATTAAAATATTAACCTTTAAATATATATATATATATATATATATATATATATATATATATATATATATATATATAAAACTTTAAATACCTTTAAATATAAAATATTAAAAATATAAAATATATATATATATATATATATATATATATATATATATATATATATATATATATATATATATATATATATATATATATATATATATATATATATTAGATTTTTTTATATTTTTTATATTTTTTTTAGCTTTTTGAGATTCTCTACATTTTCTTGGATACATTCAAATAGATGTTGCTATTACACAAACATGTTTCAAAACACAGACATAACACACAGTACATAGTTTATAGGCATTAAGGGAAGCAATGGCTTGACCTTGAAGTTCACCTACAGTCAAATACTAACCATACACAGTCCATCCACCCATTTCTAGTCCACTCTCAAAATACCTGCAAACTCACATGAACAACTCTCCAATCACCACATTAGCATGCCAAACCTCTCCTCCAATCAGTTCGATATAAAGAGACAGAATTTATGCAATGGCGCAAAAAGACACACAATACCATGTATGATTTCCCCATATAACCAGTGATCCAAGGAAAGGGCCAATGAAAACCACCCTGTTTATGTCCTATTGGGTTTTTTCTCTCTCTCTCTTTGATCCCGTTGCAGCTTTTAGATAATGCTAATAGATCACCGGCCAACAGGACGGGGCAGGATAATGGAGCTTTCATTGCAGCCTGATTAACTTGGCTGTAGGGTTCCACCTCACCCCTTTCGGCATGATGGCCCTAATTAATAACGATTTCTCCCCAAAATGTGCAAATGGAACGATAAACGAAGGACTAACTAATTAACTGCAACCATTTCTACTAATCATTAGTTAACATCCCGTTTTGTCATCATTACACTGATGCGCGTGCAAGTGCAGATAAAACAGATCAGACCTTTTTTTTGGCCCCCATAAACACCGACAGCCATAATTTCTTTCCCCAATAAAAAGACAAACAAGTAATTAAAGTGGAAGCTGAAGTCAGGATTGCAAAGTTCCATTTACCTCAATTTTCCACTGAAGGCAGGCGGCGCCGTTTTTCAAAATAAATGCTGAAATCACACAGTCCCTCAAACTGACGGGCAAGATTGTACTTTTTCTTCATCAGGACAGGTTGAGGTATAAACCAAAACTACAACAACAACAAAAAGTTCTTTGAGAAAAGCTGCCAGTATCTTCTCTTGTGTGGAGTGTTCCAAGTCATTTATTTTGTGACTTTTTTTGCCAGAAAGGAAATCAGCGTCAGTGAAATCCAGCTAATTTCTCTTTATGGACATGCAGTGCAATGCAGCTTTCCAGTTTCCAGGTGCTGACGAATCAATGGTGAAGAGACAAACTCAGCTGAGCCGCCAATCAAAAAGTTAATAGTCTGTCCGTTGAGGTAGAAGTAATGACCCCATGGGCTTCCACAGCACATCTCACAAACCTCTCAAATCCTACACTTTTTACTTGTCCTGCTGGCGTGCAGGAGACACTAAGCTTGTTGTAGGTGAATAGACCGTTAGGTGTCTAGCATCACTTGAGTGCTCTCAATCTCTCATTTTCTCCCACTTCATTTCTCTTTCCAAATCTCTAACTTTTTTTCTGTGCATTAGTCATGATCTTACACAGGTACACTCTATTGCCAAATGTATGTGGACACCCCATCAAATTAGTGGCACACAGCCATGAAATCTCCATAGACAAACATAGGCAGTAGAATGGCCCATACTGAAGAGCTCAGTGACTTTCAACATGGCACCGTCACAGCATGCCACGTTTCCAACAAGTCAGTTGGTCGAATTTCTGCCCTGCTAGACATTGGCGACCCGTCATTCAGGGCAGGTGGGGCAGAGCTAAAATAAAATATTTAGTTGTTGTCTGTATTGAATGTTATTTTGTCACATATCCGTTTGCAAACAATGTAAAAAAAAAGTTAATTAACCTCATACAAACATGGTCTTTTTTTGTTTTCTTGAGTGTTTCAGCATGGCTCAGTGCAGAGTGTAGGGGTTGGTATTGTTCTCTAGTTGCGCCATGATTGGCTCAGTGTTCTGTCACTCATTTGGACACTAGGTCACTGCAAAATCATGGGGGAAAGCTCGAAAATTCAAGGCCCTTGGGTGCTGCCATAGATTTACATTAGAAGTGCCCATCCAAGTACGCTCAAGGTCATTGGTCACGGAAAAAAACGATGTCAAATCACGTTATATCTACCGTAGCTTTGATTGGACTGATGTCAAGATCATACTTTCAAAACCTTCGCTAGCAAGTTAGACAAGCAGTCATCATCATGAATCAAGTCAACAATCTACTGTACTTGCAAATCCTTTTCAATCCTTGTCAAATGAGGAGAAATTATGCTCATTGGTCATTGGACATAAACATTACACAACACGTTGGAAATCGCAAATTCAACAATGACTGGTTGGAAGGAATCAGTGGCTAACTGCAAGCGTTGCAAAGCAATCACTAGCCTGTTATTCAGTGGAGAGATTGTGTGGTCCAAGTCTGGGTTTAAGGGTCTCTTTTGCAAGCTTAAAAAGATAAACATTCACATGCAACACCATTGGACAGAAAATATTGAATACATTAGCCATGTTGTCATGTTTTGCCGTGTTCAAAACAACTGGAAACTTGGAACTGGGAAATCTCTGACTTCAGCTCAGACTAGGAAAATACTTTTTGAACGGTCATCTAAATCGGAATTCCAAGTCGGGAACTCAAGCCTCTTTCTAGAGCTCCAACCTGATGATCAGTTATGTCATGATTCAACCTTGTTTTTTTCAGAGTTCCCATTTGTCTTGAAAGCACCATAGATCCAGAGAATGCCAGACTTTGATGGCAAAGTCTGATGACAAGAAGGACTGCCGCCTTCCTGTTCAAGTGAGCACAGCAAATAAAAGGTGAGTCCAAAAATGCATTGTATGCTGCTGCATAAATGTTGTTATATGCCAGGGAGATATGTACATGTATACTATAGCTAAGAAAGTAATAATAAGTGTATGTTGTGTAGTAAGCTGTTAGTAATCCATGTGCCTCACCCTAATAATATTGTCCTTTTCCCCATCATAACTTTGCCTACTGTTCTGACTTGGTGGTGCACATGTAACCTATAGCCTGTTTTAGAGAAATGTCATCATCAAATATTGTAAGAGCTCTCTGCTTCTATTCTCCCTTTATTTATCTTACAGTTGTGACTTGGTGTACTGAGAGTATTTTGTTGCTGTACATTTCAAAAGTGCTCAACAAACAGTTACATTGACCACCTCCAACTTAGCTCGCTCATTAATGTCTTCATCCAAATTACGGATTGCGCTTTATCCGCTCATTGTTCTCTTATGCCATGGTTTGTACATCTCAATTGTTAGTAGAAACCACATTTGTTTAAGCATGTCAGCCATATCAGCTATATCTTTTTTAAAGGCAGTAAATGAGGCTGAATGAACTGTTTCGCTGCCAGTCAAGGCTCTGCTAATAACCAGGTGAAGTGGTAATAAGGACTCACTCCATGGTGCTGAAAAGAAAGCTCTGCTTTTGGGACAGCTTTATGTAGCCCTCTAACAGTTTGTAGGCACAATTTGTCACTGCTATAGTGCAATTAATGTATTGTTCAGTGTTGTGTTGTGTAGTGGCTTTGTTGACATGCATCAAATCATTTTGGGGGGAGGAGTTTGCCCCACCAAGATTTAAATGCTGAAATTGCCACTGCTGCTAGAGCTGACCCGGTCAACTGTAAGTGCTGTTATTGTGAAGTGGAAACGTCAAGGAGCAAACAAAGGCTCAGCCACGAAAGTGGTAGGCCACACAAGCTCACAGAACGAGACATCTGAGTGCTGAAGCGCATAGCGTGTAAAAATCGTCTGTCCTCAGTTGCAACACTCACTACCGAGTTCCAAACTGCCTCTGGAAGCAACGTCAGTACAATAACTGTTCGTTGGGACCTTCATGAAACGGTTTTCTATGGCCGAGCAGTCACATACAAGCCTAATATCACTGTGTGCAATGCCACGCATCGGCTGCAATGTTGTAAAGCTTGCCGCCATTGGACTCTGGAGCAGTGGAAATTCATCTGGAGGGATGAATTACGCTTCACCATCTGGCAGTCCAACAGACAAATCTGGGTTTGAAGGATGCCAGGAGATAGTTACCTGCCCAAATGTAAAGTTTGGTGGAGGAGGAATAATGATCTGGGGATATTTGTCATGGTTCGGGCTGGGGCCCTTAGTTCCAATGAATGGAAATATTAAGGCTACAGCATACAATGACATTCTAGACCATTCTTTACTTCCAACTTTGTGGCAACATTTTGGGGAAGGGTATTTTCTGTTTCAGCATGACAAAAGTGAGGTCCACACAGAAAGGGTTTGTCCAGATCGGTGTGGAAGAACTTGACTGGCCTGCACAGAGCACTGACCTCAACCCAAATAGAACAGCTTTGGGATAAATTGGAACGCCGACTGCGTGCCAGGCCTAATCGCCCGACATTAGTGCCCGACCTCACTAATGTTCTTGTGGCTGAAGTCCCTGCAGAACTGTTCCAACATCTAGTGGAAGGCCGTCCGAGAAGAGTAGCGGTTGTTATAGCAGCAAAGGGGGGGCCAACTCCATATTAATGCCCATGGTTTTGGAATGAGATGTTCAACTAGCATGTGTCCCCATACTTTTGGCCGTGTGTATCTCTGTTTCCGCGGGTATTCTACAGGTATTGCAGATGCCCTATATGTACTGTACCATGCCATAAAAAAAATCAAAACAATAACACTTTATGTATTTACAAACAAACAATTGACTAATGAGAAATAGCGTAGCAGATAAGAAAGACATAGTGTGAAAGTCTGTCACTGAAAGAGAGAGTTGCAACTTGTGTTTCCTTTGTGACAGTGTGGCTTTGCTTTGCTTCCCTCCTGCTTTCTCTCTCAGACATGCACAAACACACACATGAATCCGTTTACAGCTCAAGGCACTCCATGTCGACATGGAATTGGAAAGTAATCTTGTTATAACCTTGCAGAGGTTATGTGTGGCGTGGGGTGATTAAAATCACGTCCAAAACTTCCGAACAACCCATTATTTATTGGTGCATGAAAGACACTGAGAAAGTCCTTTATTGCTAATAATCAAAAACGCTTTAGAGAACACTATGTATGGTAATGTAAAAGCTGTCGATTTCTCCCTTTCAAATGGTCTGATTTACTAAAACTTTTATGAAGACAGTAAATTTGATGTCTTATTTTCTTGATCCTCCAAAGCAGGACATGGGGAAATCAATATCCCTCCAACCTTCTCCTGGATTTTGTCAGCCTCTAATTATTATCTGGCTTGTGGGGAAGATCAGAGTATTTGTGGCTGCTACTAGCCACTGGTGTCACACAACGGACATACAGGTCCAACAGAGAAAATACAAATGTTAAGTAGGTTAAGAAATGGACAGCATAGCCTATTACAACAGTGAATTTCAGACCAGAAAAAAGCAGAGCAGAGCATTCAGGAGTCAAAAAGTAGGCTACATCCCCTTCTCAGCATGCACATTGAGATTTTACCCAAATGTCTCCAATCAAGTAGAGCAGGTATTCCCAAACGTGGGTACGCGCAATGCCATCGGGGATACGCTAAATAAAAAGATGATTCACATTTTTTTTCACAATTTTTTAGTTTTTGATTTGTTAAAAAAGTTTGAAATATCCAATAAATGTCGTTCCACTTCATGATTGTGTCCCACTTGTTGTTGATTCTTCACAAAAAATACAGTTTTATATCATTATGTTTGAAGCCTGAAATGTGGCAAAAGGTCGCAAAGTTCAAGGGGGCCGAATACTTTCGCAAAGCACTGTATATATATGTATTTTTCACATTTTCAAACTGTTTTCAAACCTTTTCAAAGGGGTTATACATTTGGGTGAGGTTTTATTCTCGCCTGAGTAGCCTCGTTTCACTGCCAAGAAGAAAAATAAAACATCTGGTGTTCAGAGAAATAGCAATACAATGTCAAATACAGGTGGCCTTGTCAAATAATTAACATCCAATCACATTAACCGTTACTCTCTCGTAGGAATTCCACTAACGGTCCGTATGTAGCCAAACGTAGCTGCTGTTCATTCAGTTTGCTCGAAAATTGATAAATGGTTAAAAAAAGTAGGGAAGTGTCCATAGAGACACATACCAGCTCTATTGGTTGTGCTGCTACTACCAGCAGTACTACACCTGCACCTGTCAACAACACATGTTGTTCTGCTTCCACAAGCACATCCAATGCTAGCATCAGTGATTCTACATATGTTGTTAGCCCAGCTAGCATGGACACTAAACAGTTGTGATTCTGATGCAGCCAAAGAGCAACTGTCCCCTTACCCGGGAAAGCACCGAACAACAGACAGGGATGTTGGACCATCGAAGTGGCGCAAATATGATGAGAACTACATTGGTTTGGGTTCACTTATATTGGGAGTAGTGCCTTTCCTCAGCCACAGTGTGTTATATGTGCAAATGTACTATCTCACAACTCAATGAACTCTTGCACAGACATTTAGAAATAAAACATGCCAATTTGAAAAGTAAGCCACAGGAGTTTTTTGAGCAAGAATTTAGATGACTTTCGAGTAGTAAGACATGTATAAAAGCAACCGATACCATTAATAAGAAGAGGCTAGAAGCATCTTATTTGATGAGCTACTGAGTGGCTAGGACAAGCAAGCCCCATACTATTGTGGAGGACTTAATTCTTCCTGCTGCCGCAGATATGGCTGGGACAATGCTGGGGGAAAAGGCCAAAAAAACTACACAGACAATGTCTTCATCAAACAACACTGTTTCACAATGCATCAGTGACATGGCAGGAGATGCTTCGCATACAAGCCAGTGAATTCTATGCGTCACAGCTGGATGAGTCAACATGAGTGCTGGGCCTGGCACAGCTCCTGGTATATGTCGGTTACGTTTATGGGGGGTCAATTAAGGAAGACATGCTCCTCTGAAAACCACTGAAACCAGCACAACAGGAGATTATATTTTAAAGTACTGGACAGCTTTGTGACATCAAATGGCCTTTCGAGGTCAAGATGTGTTGGTATCTGTACTGATGGCGCAAAAGCCATGACAGGGATACATAGTGGAGTGGTAACGGGCGTGCAAGCAGTTGCTCCCGATGCCTCTTGTGTATACTGCAGCATCCACAGAGAGGTTGTTGCTGCCAAGGGAATGTCTGACAGCTTGAAAAATGTTTTGGACAATAGAGTGAAAATGGTTAACTTTGTTAAAGAAAGGCACCTGAACACTCATGTATTTTCTACGCTATGCAATGATATGGGCAGCGACCATGTAATGTGTTTACAACATACAGAAAGAAGTGCACTGGTTACCAAGGGGCAAAATATTGACACATTTTCTCACACGACTGGCCTATCCGGGTGAGGACTACACACAGGTCTTTCCATCATAGTATGATTTTTTGTGTGCAAATGAACTCAAGCTTATGGACAATGTCAAAAGTGATATAGCGAAGCACCTGAGTGAGTTGAGTGCGCAATGACAAAAACAAATGGATTTGTAATCCCTTTCATGCCCTGCCTCCAGTCCACTTACCGATATCTGAACAAGATAGCCTCATCGAACTTGCAACAAGCGGTTCTGTGAAAATGCAATTTAATCGGATGCCAAGATTTCTGGATTGGGCTGCGCTCAGAATATCCTGCCTTAGCAAATCACGCTGTTAAGGCAATGACGCCCTTTGCAACCACACCCTCACAAGCATGAAAACTGAATACAGACACAGAGTGTGTGGGAAAATGATTTAAGACTGAGACTCTCTCCAATATAACCCAACATTGCAGAGTTAGGTGCATCCTTTCAAGCACACCTTTCTCATTAACCTGTGGTGAGTTATTCACAATTTATGATGAACAAATAGGGTTTTATATGTAAGATGGTTAAATAAAGAGCAATATTATTGATTATTATTACATTATTATTTGTGCCCTGGTCCTATAAGAGCTCTTTGTCACTTCCCACGAGCCGGGTTGTGACAAAAACTCACACTCATTCTTATGTTTTATAAATGTATCGTATAGTGTGTGTGTGTGTGGCAGGCTTACAATGATAGCAAAAACACAAAAACATTTGAAGGTACGCTGACCCTGGTGCTAGAGGGGGTACGCAGCTGGAGGTTGAATGTTTGAAGGGGTACGGGACAATAAAACGTTTGGGAACCACTGAAGTAGAGGGTGCATCGTGGGGCCGTGACTTGCTTGGAAGAAATGCATGACACAGGGGGGTGTGCATATGATGCGGGGTGTGATATCGACAACACAACGTGACGTGTTCTGTCACAGCTATTGTCATAGAAAACAATGCTAAAAAACAGTACACACATTTGCCAAAATGATTTTTTTACATGCACATCCACTGAAGTAACTAGCAAGCCAGCTAGCTAATCTTATTGCCTTGATAACATACTGACTACACGTAGCTAGCTAACCTGTCCTAAAAATTAGCTAGCTAGCTATTCATGAAAATCCAATAAGAAAAGGCCAACAATGTTTTCAATCAGAACATGTAGCACCACACTTTCACAACATTGGTTGAATTGCCATTTAGCCACAATGTGTCGCAAGCTAGCTAGCTACTGAACAAACAACGCCAGATCTTGCCAACAAATAGCAGTGACACTACAGGTCACAAATTACTGTCATGTATCCAAGCTCTCTCTGCGCCTGTGCATGTGTCCATGCATGTGTGTGTGAAATGCAACAGATATTTCCATTTTAATAGCCTTTGTGGTCATTTAGATGGATGTGGCTAATTTCCAAGCAAACAAAAGAGCAGTGTGGAAAAGCTCAACACCCCCCATCCAGTCCTATTGATATTTTACTGGCAGCATCATAAAGCTCAATAATCCCCTTTGACTGGAGGTTAAGTGATGGAATTCATTTGGATGGCCCAGAGGTAATCATGCACAAAACTACATTATTTATCTTTTATGAATTTTCAAAGCTTCTCCTCCTGATGGCCGGAACGCAATTAAAACTGATCAATATGTAATTTAGGCTGTCTGACGGACGTTGTTTTTTTGGGGGGGCCTTAAATCTCTGGACACATTCTTTCCCCAACGTGCCTCATGATTACAGTGAATGGCCTACCCATGCACTTTTACAGTGAATAACCTACTCATGCATTTTTACAGTGGGGAGTTAAGCTTAGCTACTGTTCAGTATAGTTTATCTAAAGCAGCAACATGGCCCCTCCACTACAATATGTTTTTTATTTGGGGAATTATCAAAGTATTTGTAAAAGTTTGTTTGTGTAGTGCACCAACAACCAAATAGGAGTAGTACAACATCTTGTCGCGCAAAATGAATATTTTCATTCCTAAAAAGTGTCTGGGGTCAATCAAAGGTCATGGCGGTGACAACTACCTTACAACCTCCCGTGGAACATTAGAATATGAAGGCAGACTTGAACAAATGAAATGTGATTAATTGGGAAGGCTGTGTCTGAAGAGAGGCGTTTACAGGACACACATGCGTATCTGTCTGTGTTCGCGTGACACTGATGGGCTCTGACATTGACACAACCGTTGGGACAGAGGAGGGGGTGGGACTGATTAATAGGGGAATTAGAAATTAATGATTCCGCCAGTATGTAAATGGCAATTAAAGGACGAGCTGCGCTTCAGGCTCTCTTCTCTAAACCTCCTCCATTTGTTTGGATAGAGCTTAACACAACACACACACACATATGCATACAGAGGCTCTCTGACACACATCCATATGAACATAAAGGAAATAAATCCCACAGTGCCCTGGACCAGATCAGATCAATTGTCCATAATGGCAGAAGTGATCATTATGTGCTGCTTTTGTTTGTTCAAATGAAGAGTGAGTGTGTCTGCCATATTGAGTTGAATTAGGGAGTGGAACAGTTGCCCGCGGTCCAAAGCTAGACAAGAGGTGTTTAGCGACATTAATATCACTTTGAAAGCATAATATAAAAGGTTATTTACCCTCATACTGTCAGAAAATATATGATGACATAATCCATATACTCACAAGGCAAATAATCCCAGTGCTAAACCTTTCAAAGTTAGGGTCAACAAGACCAAAATCACGTTGTTTGTCATGCACCAAAATAAAACTCTAAAACTCTTTTTTTGGAGTCACAGTACCATAAGGTAGATTTAGGACCATGGACCTAAGCTGTCTTTGTGAAGGCCCATTAAGTAGAGTGAGCATTTAGTCACACGTATCACGCAAAGTGTGCCGATTGCTGCAATATTTAGCTGGCAGATGCGTTAAAAGACGGAATTCACAAAATGTCCGAAGAACCATTAACAAAGGAAGTGAGAGAGCAAAGTGCTGTCATCTGATGAGGGGCGATGAGCCAGATAGAGAAATGGGAAAACTGTCCTGAGATAGTGCTGGTCAGTGCTGACCTAAACTGTTATGGTCAAAGCTCATTTTAGTCCTGCTGTGCCTGGTTAAAAAGACTGAAGCGTGTCAAATGGCTAGTCTAGAGAGACCGTGGACAGATGAGATTTAGTTGCCTCAACAATATAAGACATGCTTTAAATATCTGGCATTCTTCGACTCTGGCATAGTTCACATTATGTGATAAACAATGACTATTGTAGGTAACTCCTATGAGTGAGTTGCGCAACTGTAATTCTCTATGTTATCTAGTATGAGACAGGATGAGTTGGCAGCCATCAGGGATCTGTAGAGAATGCTCCATGTAAAATATCTCCACACACTACACTATTCCCACACTGTATTAAGGGGTGAGTAATAATTAATCCATCATGCTTGTTAATTGTAAATGATGTATGATAGTCATGTGTTTCCTTTGATCCCTGTGCTATTAACAACGTGTAACTGTACAACTAATTAGGATGGGAACGCTTCTGAGGTAACTGCACGTAATTAAGCTATCAGTCGAGTAAAAAATGAACAAGCCTGACAGTTATGACAAATAGCGCCATTGTTATAATTATGCAATGAAGATCCTTGACAGATTCAGTGACTCTCCCACATTCAGGATAAAGTAGCCATGTATTATATGATATAATAGTATATTATGAAATATTGTATTACGTAATTACATGGGTCATAAAATAATGTTTTTTTAATATTTCAAATCTACAAAGAAAGAAAGAAGCTGTGTCAGACATGTTCCACAAGGAAACTGTCACGCCCTGCTATCTGATTATCCTCTCTATTTTTCTTCCAATTGGTTGCCATGGGTAACCATGTCAAGTACTTGAGGTCAGGGGTCAAACTGACCAATACGAAGTGAATTACATTTCTCTGAATGATTCCGCCTGAGCTGGCTATTGAAATTGAGCTCCGGCTACTGATGGATACATCTTGTCATTCACAGTTTAAAAGGTAAGAGGGGAAAGTATAAACATGACACGGGGGTGAGGCTCCTCAAACAAAGGGGGGACTGGATGAGAAAACACACATATAACTACAAACATTCTTAAGGACATGTACACAAATATCCACAGGTTTATGTCATTTACTGGATACACTGAATGTAAAAAAAAGTGTATATTTAAATATATACTGTATACAGTACCAGTCAAAAGTTTGGACACAGCCAGTCATTCAAGGGTTTGTCTTTATTTGTTATTATTTTCTACATTGTAGAATAATAGTGAAGACATCAAAACTATGAAATAACACAAATGGAATCATGTAGTAACCAAAAAAGTGTTCTTCTTAATGGGTTTGTGTCAGTTGTGTTGTGACATGGTAGGGTTGGTATACAGAAGACTGCCCTATTTGGTAAAATACGAAATCCATATTATAGCTAGAACAGCTCAAATAAGCAAGGTCAGTAAATGCGGAACATTTCAAGAAGTTTCTTCAAGTGCTATGATGAAACTGGCTCTCATGAGGAGCGCCACAGGAAAGGAAGACCCAGAGTTACCTCAGAGGATAATTTCATTGAAGTTACCAGCCTCAGAAAATGCATCCCAAATCACTGTGAAGTCCATGGAGAACAAGAGCACCTCCTCCCAGCTGCCCACTGCACTGAGGCTAGGTAACACGGTCACCACCGATAAATCCATGATTATCGACAACTTCAACAAGCATTTCTCAACGGCTGGCCATGCCTTCCGCCTGGCTACTCCAACCTCGGCCAACAGCCCCCCCCCCCCGCAGCTCCTCACCCAAGCCCTTCCAGGTTCTCCTTTACCCAAATCCAGATAGCAGATGTTCTGAAAGAGCTGCAAAACCTGGACCCGTACAAATCAGCTGGGCTTGACAATCTGGACCCTCTATTTCTGAAACTATCCGCCGCCATTGTCGCAACCCCTATTACCAGCCTGTTCAACCTCTCTTTCATATCATCTGCGATCCCCAAGGATTGGAAAGCTGCAGCAGTCATCCCCCTCTTCAAAGGGGGAGACACCCTGGACCCAAACTGTTACAGACCTATATCCATCCTGCCCTGCCTATCTAAGGTCTTCGAAAGCCAAGTCAACAAACAGGTCACTGACCATCTCGACTCCCACCGTACCTTCTCCGCTGTGCAATCTGGTTTCTGAGCCGGTCACGGGTGCACCTCAGCCACACTCAAGGTACTAAACGATATCATAACCGCCATCGATAAAAGACAGTACTGTGCAGCCGTCTTCATCGACCTTGCCAAGGCTTTCGACTCTGTCAATCACCATATTCTTATCGGCAGACTCAGTAGCCTCGGTTTTTCGGATGACTGCCTTGCCTGGTTCACCAATTACTTTGCAGACAGAGTTCAGTGTGTCAAATCGGAGGGCATGCTGTCCGGTCCTCTGGCAGTCTCTATGGGGGTGCCACAGGGTTCAATTCTCGGGCCGACTCTTTTCTCTGTATATATCAATGATGTTGCTCTTGCTGCGGGCGATTCCCTGATCCACCTCTATGCAGACGACACCATTCTATATACTTCCGGCCCGTCCTTGGACACTGTGCTATCTAACCTCCAAACGAGCCTCAATGCCATACAACACTCCTTCCGTGGCCTCCAACTGCTCTTAAACGCTAGTAAAACCAAATGCATGCTTTTCAGCCGATCGCTGCCTGCACCCGCCTGCCCGACGAGCATCACCACCCTGGATGGTTCCGACCTTGAATATGTGGACATCTATAAGTACCTAGGTGTCTGGCTAGACTGTAAACTCTCCTTCCAGACTCATATCAAACATCTCCAATCGAAAATCAAATCAAGAGTCAGCTTTCTATTCCGCAACAAAGCCTCCTTCACTCACGCCGCCAAACTTACCCTAGTAAAACTGACTATCCTACCGATCCTCGACTTCGGCGATGTCATCTACAAAATTGCTTCCAACACTCTACTCAGCAAACTGGATGCAGTTTATCACAGTGCCATCAGTTTTGTCACTAAAGCACCTTATACCACCCACCACTGCGACTTGTATGCTCTAGTCGGCTGGCCCTCGCCATATATTCGTCGCCAGACCCACTGGCTCCAGGTCATCTACAAGTCCATGCTAGGTAAAGCTCCGCCTTATCTCAGTTCACTGGTCACGATGGCAACACCCATCCGTAGCACGCCCTCCAGCAGGTGTATCTCACTGATCATCCCTAAAGCCAACACCTCATTTGGCCGCCTTTCGTTCCAGTACTCTGCTGCCAGTGACTGGAACGAATTGCAAAAATCCCTGAAGTTGGAGACTTTTATCTCCCTCACCAACTTCAAACATGTGCTATCTGAGCAGCTAAACGATCGCTGCAGCTGTACATAATCTATTGGTAAATAGCCCACCCATTTTCACCTACCTCATCCCCATACTGTTTTTATTTATTTACTTTTCTGCTCTTTTGCACACCAGTATCTCTACCTGTACATGACCATCTGATCATTTATCACTCCAGTGTTAATCTGCAAAATTGTAATTATTTGCCTACCTCCTCATGCCTTTTGCACACAATGTATATTGACTCCCCCTTTTTTTCTACTGTGTTATTGACTTGTTAATTGTTTACTCCATGTGTAACTCTGTGTTGTCTGTTCACACTGCTATGCTTAATCTAGGCCAGGTCGCAGTTGCAAATGAGAACTTGTTCTCAACAAGCCTACCTGCTTCACAGAGTTCAAGTAACAGACACATCTCAACATAAACTATTCAGAGTTGACCGCGGGAATCAGGCCTTCATGACCAAATTGCTGCAAAGAAACCACTAATAAGAAGATACTTGCTTGGGCCAAGAACTCAAGCCATGGACATTAGACTGGTGGAAATCTGTGATTTGGGGTGGGCTTTTAATGTCTCTATTTTGTTTGGTCAGAGTGTGATTTGGGGTGGGCATTCTATGTTTTGTTTTCTATGATTTGGTGTTTCTATGTTTTGGCCGGGTATTCTCAATCAGGGACAGCTGTCTATCGTTGTCTCTAATTCGGTAACCCTTTTTTCCTCTTTTCTTGGTGGGAAGTTGACTTTGTTTAGGGCACTTTAGCTTTACGGTTTGTTTTGTAGTGTGTATTGTTTTGTTCGTCGTCTTTTTTCTAATAAAAAGGAAAATGTACGCTCACACCGCTGCGCCTTGGTCCTCATCCTTCAACAGCCATGACAGAACTTCCCACCACCAAGGGACCAAGCAGCGTGGTAAGGAGGAGCAGCGTGTTCAGGACTCCTGGACATGGGAAGAGATCCTAGACGGGAGAGGACCCTGGAGGCAGGCTGGGGAGTCCACGGGAGGAACTGGAAGCAGCTAAAGCTGAGAGGTGACGTTTTGAGGGAACAAGGTTGACAAGGAAGCCCAAGAGGCAGACCCCAAAAATGTTTTTGGGGGGGCACATGGGGAGTCTGGCAGAGTCAGGTTGGAGATCTGAGCCAACTCCCCGTGCTTACCGTGGCGGACGTCGTACTGGTCAGGCACCGTGTTATGCGGTGGAGCGCACGGTGTCTCCAGTATGCATTCTTAGCCCGGTGCGCTACATCCCAGCTCCCTGCATCTGCCAGGCTAGGGTGAGCATCCAGCCAAGAAGGATTGTGCCAGCCCTGCTCTCCAGACCTCCAGTTTCTACAGCCCAGGATATCCTGCGCCGGCTCTGCGCACTGTGTCTCCAGTGCGTCTGCACAGCCCAGTACGTCCTGTGCCTGCGCCCGGCACGTGCCGGGCCAACGTCACCAACCAGCCAGGACGGGTTGTGAAGGCTCTTAGCTGGAGACCTCCAGTGCGTCTCCACGACCCAGTGTATCCGGTGCCTCGGCCAAGGACAAGGCCTCCTGTATGTCTCCCCAGCCTGGTGAGTCCTGTGCCTACTCCCAGAGCCAGGCTTCCTGTGTGTCTCTCCACTCCAGTGATGATCCATGGCACGAAGCCTCCAGTGATGATCCATGGCACAAAGCCTCCAGTGATGATGCATGGCAAGAAGCCTCCAGTGATGATCCATGGCACAAAGCCTCCAGTGATGATCCATGGCAAGAAGCCTCCAGTGATCCATGGCACGAAACCTCCAGTGATAATCCATGGCAAGAAGCCTCCTGTGATGATCCATGGCACGAAGCCTCCAGTGATGATCAATGGCACAAAGCCTCCAGTGATGATGCATGGCAAGAAGCCTCCAGTGGTGAGACATGGCACGAAGTCTCCAACGAGGGCCTCCAGTCCGGAGCCTCCAGCGACGTCCTCCAGTCCGGAGCCTTCAGCGACATCCTCCAGTCCGGAGCCTCCAGCGAAGCCCTCCAGTCCGAGCCTCCAGAGACGGCCTCGAGTCCGGAGCCTCCAGAGACGGCTCCAGTCCGGAGCCTCCAGAGACTGCCTCCAGTCCGGAGCCTCCAGAGACGGCCTCCATTACGGGGCCCGCAGCAACGAGGGTGCCCAGTCCGGGAGCCCGCAACGAGGGTGCCCAGTCCGGGGCCCGCAACAAGGGTCCCCAGTCCGGTGTGTCCAAACTTTTACTGGTGTTGTACATATTTACAGTGCATTCGGAAAGTTTTCAGACCCCTTGACTTTTTCCACATTTTGCTACATTACATCATTATAAAATTGATTAAGTAAATGTTTTTCCTTATCAATCTACACACAATACCACACAATGACAAAGCAAAAACATAAGTACCTAATTTATATAAGTATTCATACCCTTTGCTATGAGACTTGATATTTAGCTCAGGTGCATCCTGTTTCCATTGATTATCCTTTGATTGTCCTTTGTTTCTACAACTTGATTGGAGTCCACCTGTGATAAATTCAATTAATTGGACATGATTTGGAAAGGCACACACCTGTCTATAAAAGGTCCCACAGTTGACAGCGCATGTCAGAGTAAAAACCAAGCCATGAGGTCGAAGGACTTTTCTGTAGAGCTCAGAGACAGGATTGTGTTCCCAAGAACACAGTGAGCTCCATTATTCTTCAATGGAAGAAGTTTGGAACCACCAAGACTCTTCCTAGAGCTGTTCGCCCGGCAAAACTAAGCATTCTGGGAAAAGGGCCTTGGTCAGAGAGGTGACCAAGAACCTGATGGTCACTCTGACTGAGCTCCAGAGTTCCTCTGTGTAGATGGGAGAACCAGCTCCAGAGTGGTGCAGTGATCTAAGGCACTACATCTCAGTGCAAGAGGCATGACTACAGTCCCTGGTTTGAATCCAGCCTGAATCACATCCAGCCATGATTGGGAGTCCCATAAGACGCCGCACAATTGGCCCAGCGTCGTCCGGGTTTGGCCGGGATAGGCTGTCATTGTAAATAAGAATTTGTTCTTAATGGGATCAGTGTCCTGCTAGCATGCCACAACGACACCATCCGGGGGAATTGCAGAGCGCAAAATTGTAATATTGTTGTTAATCCAACCTCTTTGTCAAATTTCAAAAAGGCTTTACGGTGAAAGCATACCATGCAATTATCTGAGGACAGCGCCCCACATCAAAATACTTTTTAAAACCAGCACAGGTGTCACAAAATCACAAATAGCAATAAAATAAATCACTTACGTTTGAAGATCTTCCTCTGTTTGCAATCCCAAGGGTCCCAGCTACACAATGAATGGTCGTTTTGTTCAATAAAGTCCCTCTTTATATCAAAACAAGTATGTTTAGTTGGCGCCATTGATTTCATTGATTTCGTTCAACATGCATACAAACGAATCCAAAACGTTATCGGTAAAGTTCATCCAAACAAATCAAACGATATTTCTAATTAATCCTCAGGTACTCTAATATCTAAATAAACTCAAATATTTAATAGTATGTTCAATAGGGAAGATAAATAACAAAGAGTGTGCACCTCAATCACACACGCAACAAGACTACTTTTCTAAACTACAACTACTTGTTTGTTTTGAAAACCTTTCTAGAGACTGTTGACATCAAGTGGAAGCCATAGGAACTGCAATCTGGATCCTATCTATTTGTTTTTCACATAAGCTAGCGTTGAAATGGCCTGTGACCTCAAAAACACATTTTCTGGATGGATTTTCCACAGGTTTCCGTCTGCCATATCAGTTCTGTTATACTCACAGATATTATTTTAACAGTTTTAGAAACGTCAGAGTTCATCCAAACTTCCAAACACTGCCCCCAAGCCTTAAGAAGGACATACATTCCACAAATTAACTTTTAACAATGCATACCTGTTAATTGAAATTCAGTCCAGGTGACTACCTCTTCAAGCTGGTTGAGAGAATGCCAAGAGTGTACAAAGCTGTCATCAAAGCAAAGGGTGGCTACTCAATCGTTGTAAAATATGTTAAAACTATAAAATGTGCAGTGTACAATGTAGATAGTGAGTTAACTGGTACTTTATTACATTCTGTTACACTGTTTTGTCAGACCAAAATTTGTGAGTGAAGCACTGTTACTTCCCCAGACAAGTGCCGGAGAGACAATGAGGATGGCAGAAGGCCAGACACAGAAGAGAAAAAAACAAAACATTAAGTTCCCGCATCCACAAACAGCAGACCCGAAGGTTATTGGTTTGTCTGAAGCAAAGCACACTCAATCCCTCAGCCAAAATGCTCAAATGCTGACGCTTCCCCTCTTCTTCTTCTTCTTCTTCTTCTTCTTCCTCTTCCTCTTCCTCTTACCTCCCCCTATACACTGAAACCAGGCCAACACCTTTGTATCACCCGGAGAAAATAGGGGGAAAAGGAGATACAAATACAAACGATTGTGATTTATTACTTATTGTGTACCAGACAGTTGAAGCAGAGAACAACAGATAGAAGAAAATACATTGCAAATTGAATTGTCTTTGTTTGAATCGGCCTGCTCCAAAAATACAAATGCTATCATAGAGACCATAAATGACATTGGCGCAATAATCTACAGCGACCTGTCCGAGTCGCTGATAAGCCATCACTAAGGGGCCCGATCGATACTAACTATTCATTTCTGAAATTATCTCCACATTGATCCAGGAACAAGTGCCAGCGAGGCAAGGGCCACACTGGGTTTAATACAATAATTATATAAAGGGTTACAAGCTCATCCTCCCAACCAATAAAGCCTGTCAGCAAGAGCGGGCCGCAGCGCTGCCCCATAATCCATCAGCACATTGCCCTCTGACCTCCGGGCTTGCAGGCTTTCCATGAGACCTCCATAAAAGTTGCTTACGAAAGGACACAATTGCTGGATATGCTTCAGAGGTGAGGAGAAAATCAGATCTTGGTCCTTGATTGAATGATGTTATGTCTTTCGAGCTGTTATTTGGCCTCTTCTTTTTCTAAAGCTGCTTGTAAGAGAGGCATGAAAGAAAGTATGTTTTTTAAACATATTTTTTCTGTTACTTTTATCATCTACACTAACCTTTCCTGGTTGTTTCACAAATCATTTTCTGTAAAACCAAAAGTACTACAGCTGATCAACTCATTGTTTAATCTCTGGTAACAACACATTAAATCATCCTAATTACTGTATTTCTACACACTCAAATTTAAGCAGTTGAGCTTCGACCACATTTACAATGTCACATGCACAATGTACCTAGGAGGGGTCAGCAACAATGTCTGGGTATGAAAAATAAAGAAAGAAATTGAAAAGCCCAAGAATGATCTGGAGTAATCTGAAGAATCATCAACTGAAAGGCATATTCTGACCACCTGTCTACAGTGACCTACTAGCGCAAGCTCAATAATCAATTTCTGCAGTATTAGGGATATATGGGTGGATCATAACATGAACGCATGTTTATTTTGCACGGGATGATGCATGTAACACCAAGATAATGCCATAAAAGAAAGACACTTCTGCAGATTGTTTTCGCAAGGCATTTAAAAAAAAAACTCTTGAGACAATTTGGCCAGTTTATCTTATTGAATTGTTAGTCAGGACTACATACAATTATTTCTTCCCTTGTGGGTATAAACTGTCAGACAATGAGCCTACATCCTCAAAAGTGTCAAAATGGCATAGACTTTCAGAGAAAATATAATCGAGAGAAATAAAGTCCTAGCTTTCAGTGCTATATGAAATAAATATCAGGTTTAATACAGGTTTATAGACAGAACATTCAGATATACCAATGTGCTCAAAATGTCAGATACATAGAAACAGTAGTAAGAGTGAGAGAATCTCCAGCCCCTTCAAATTTATGCCAGGGACCCATGTCCCCGGTTATCTTAATAGACTAATTGATCTGCTGTCGAAGAGGCACGTTCCTCTGTGCATCAGCGAGACAGACAGGCTCCAATCAGACAGCCATGTGTTATCAAACTGGGAAGTCAATTAGAAGAGCGAGAGAGCGAGTGAGTGAGAGAGAGAGAGAGAGAGAGAGAGAGAGAGAGAGAGAGAGAGAGAGAGAGAGAGAGAGAGAGAGACAGACTGTCTCCAAGCTGCAGCCAGACAGCTCCTCTAGAAGTAGGTTTCAGGCCCCAACTGCCAGTCCCAGACACTCAGGAGGCCTGGAGAATAACTGACTCCGGTTTTTGGAGTATGGATGGATGGCGTATACATGGTAACCTTAGCTTGCCTATTATAACCTCCAGTCAAACCTTGGGTTAAAGGGTGTGAGAAGCTAAGGCGCTCTCATCTGCAAAAAAAAACAAAAACAATGATCAGAGGGATTTTGATATGATTCGGCGTCACCGTGTGGATTTGTAGTACACTGTTATAAACCTATACAGCATACTGTCAAATGTATGTTGACTAAGTCTCCCACCGAGTCTCATTCAGAGGTAAATGTTGGACCACTCATAATACTTGCATCTCTTATCTCCTCCGGTCTAGTCTAAGTGTTGTGCCTTTTGTAAAGGGAGAGAAGATTGCCGCTAATGCATGTTCTAAATGCGGCTGTAATTGCATTAGAGATCATTTCAGTTATAGCGGACTAAAATGGCGCTTTTCACGAAGAGGACTTAATAAATATTGAAAGCACGCATTGAGGCCTTATCCACTATTTGACTTAATTGCCTCAGACTGTGTGACAATAGGGGGTTACTGGGCTGTGGCGGATGAGCGTTTCAACACGAGACAAACAGACGATGTATCTATTAACTGGTCCCCGTGGAGGTCGACGACCTATGACAAGTGGAGGAGCACCGACATTAGAAATCATGTGCAATTTAATCTTTACACAAATAAAAGGCAGAGGACGACCAAGAGGCAGAATCACAAAGGGCCAAAGAATGGCCAGCGTCGTGGACTGTCCCCAAAGGATCCAGGGCATTTTCTTCTCAAGTCACTCAAAGACGTCGGCACGGCCCTGATTCCACTCACTCCTCTGACACTTGTATTAATGGTATTTTGGCTTGGGACTGTAGATGCTGAGAGCCGATTGTGGAGAGCGGCTGAGAATCTCTCTCTCTCTCTCTCTCTCTCTCTCTCTCTCTCTCTCTCTCTCTCTCTCTCTCTCTCGCACACACTCTTCCACTCTCTCATACTTTACTTGTCTCTTTCACAGCTCCTTCTCTATCCATTCTCTCCTCTCCTCTATTCTCTATCCATTCGTTCAGTCATTACTGGTCATTGTCAGCACTTGAAAACTATTGTGCTTGCCGAGCGAGCCAGTGTCATCACAAGTGGAATTAACCATTTTCCCCGTGCCTGATTGAACACCCCAACCCATTCCACCCCCCCCCCCCCCCACACACACACACACTCCAGAGAGAAACACTGGCAGAAAGATATGTTACCAGGTTTCTGTTAAAACCATTCTATAATGTATTTTTTTTAACAATGTCAAAAATAAAAACTATTCTATGTTACTTTTTCTATAGTTTTCAGAAAACGACATGAAGCTGGAACAAGGATCTACAAGGACTTTTTCTTTTAATCTGGTAACGACCTCACCAGATTTGTAAGGATCACCACCAGAACAGCAGAACGATCTGTATCGTAAAGTCAAGCCTTCTCTTGTTTATCTACCTAAACCCATGACTTGATCTCCATACTATAATATACAATGTTTCACCGCCAATTAAATGTTCCCACAGCGGTTTTCAACTTTAACAGAGATCAAACCGTTAAAACGTCCCCTAATGTTGTATAGTGGGAAAGGTGCAATTTAAAAATAAAATAATTCCAGCGCAACAGGAATGAGTAGTAACTCAGATATTGCCACACCTTAGGTATATTCCCCGACAAATCCACTGACAGTAAAAAACTGGCAGCAACATACATGTTACTGGGTAAGTAGGCAAGTGTGCGTTGGGTGTGCTACTGCATCATGTTAACTACTGTATCCCCAATTACAACAATAGTTTCATTTTTCTCCTTAAAATCCAAATGTGAGGCCAGTGGAGGCACTCCGCCTTTTCCGTAGTGCGATATATTGAGCTAGTGGTACAACATTATATACAAAAGTACAAACTCTACAACATGCTATACAGAAAAATCATACCACTAATTCAAGAAGAGGAGGTGTTAGAGGAGGAGGAGGAGGAGGAGGAGGAGGTGGTAGAGGAGGAGGAGGAGGAGGAGGAGGGGGAGGAGGAAGTAATACTTTCTCAATTCAGTAAACCCTTGAACTTCTTTTCACTTTCGATAGGCATACGCTTCTATATAGTACAAACTGAATTGAACTGAACCTACACCTAATGCTTGACGGCACTATGCACATCTTAGGTTGTTACTCCTATTTTCAGTTGTATAATATATACTAATTCGTACTCAGCTGGGTAATACGTACTCAGTCACCCTCAGGTACAAGAACAGATACATAAAGGACACAAGGTCAATGATACAGTACAACCTTGACTTGTCAGTCTGACAGGATAACATACAATACTGTCTATCTCCCCTCAGGGCTTACTATGTAAGATGATGAATGCAATTCCTCAGGACAAAAATCAATCATAATCGGTAGGGATTACATCTAGAATCTAATATCTAGTATTAAGGCCTCCAGTGACGTAATCTGTCGCCAGATCTACCTTAAATCTAGAAGACTTCTTGAGACGTTTGCAGACGATCATGAAATGGCATGCCATAATATAATAGAAATCAGCTTTTTTATTTATTTTGTATCTACTTTTGAAGATAAGAAGATTTGTTAGATTTGATCCAGTCTTCAACCCTTGCAAACCAGAGCTCGGATTTATAAGTCAAAGGGGTACATTTAAACAAACATCAGCTTTTTTTGCTCTGATTTCACACAAATATCCCTGTGATACAGACCAATATGAAATAGAGAGAGAGAGAAATTGAATTTCAAGGGGCCTCTCAGTTAATGTATCATCATCTGTGTGGGTTTGGATTGGAGTTATTAGAGTATTTCACTTCATTGCATGACCTCCCTGTTCCTTGGTAGATCATGAATCCTATTCATTATCCAGTCCTTCTGGAGCACTCGCCCTTTATAATATTACTCCATTTGTATTCTGAAGCGGGCTCCTGGGAGGGCGATCAGCGCTCCGAAACAGCGACCCCCCCTATAACCCAATCACAATATTTAAAGACCAGCAAAGAGCTTTTTAATGTGCGTCGTAGATAACCATTTAAAGTGGATTGCTTTGGTTTAATACGGCCTTAACAGGCTGGCAGTCACATGTGAAGAATGAAATAAGCTAATAGGAGGGAAGAGAGGGAGAAAGAATGGGGAAAAAAAGGGGAATATGAGAGATTTGTTTCAACGGAGAGGTACCCTCCTGACGGGCTGTTGAGGGGAACATGATAGAGAGTCGCACGCTTGTGAATGGAACAGGACAGGCGATGAATGACGCTACTGGCTTGCGTTTCTCTTTTTCCCCTTCCCAGAGTATGAACTGCTTTATCATGATAAAAAGACAAGACAGGTACAAATGACACATTTACATTTTTTCCATCAAAGGGAAACGTGTCTCTCTGAATGACCTGTGTAAATGTATTTCAGCAATGAGGAAATCTCCTAGCGGAGTAAGTGTGTTTTGTATACATTTTATGTGTTTGGATATCATGAAGAATATCAATGCCGGGATGTAAATGGCAGCAGCTAAACGTTCAACCTAATTCCGACTGATGTATGTGACCCGCAACATACTCATGTCACTTCAGATTATGCATTTACACATATAAGTACTTCCATGTTCACCATAAATAAAGTTATACTCAGAAAAAGTCTTTAATCTGACTGGGAAATGGCTAGGATTTGCTGTGGCAATGCTGTTTTCGAACCATGACATCCACGATAGATTATCTAATTGATGTCGAGCGTGACACTGTGTGGATTTTTTTATTTTTAAATGTTCATATTTCTGTTTGATCAAAGTTTCCTCGAGTTTACTTTGAGAATAAACCAAAATAGAAACTTTTGGGTTGAATTCCCCTTATTTTTCAAACTCCCTATTCAATGGAAACACAATGGAGAACCCAGTAAAACTGACTTGAGGTCAGTCGGATGGAAATGTAATAAGTTGCTCTCTACTTCTGTGCTTTTTTTGACCAAATATGTAGCTAGAATATTATTTTTTTTAAACAATTTTGAAAATGTGCTAATATTTTGATATGTTGCTTATGTTGTAGCTGATTTGGTAATATCAGAGTGCTATCTTCAAAAAGACAATATGGCTGAGGATGTGCAAGTCAGCTATTTTTAGATGAACTCTTGTGTCCTTGAGATAAATCACAATCCATAAAGCAGAGGCATCATATCATCCGAAATCTGGCTGAAGAGAGCATTTCCCGGCGATGAAATAGTGCAGCAGGCACTTCCGTCATTAGAATAAAATGCAGGCCCCTCTGAACGGACACACTTCGACATTGACACGGGAGGGATATTAAGCACGCACGTAATTTATTGATACTTGCTCACTGCAAATACAAACTTTCCATCCTTTCTGTTTTAGTTGCCACGTGACTTCTGGAGGAGTAAGGGAGACAGAGAGGGATCATCCAACACACTATGCAATCTGAATGATTGAAAACAAGGTACTAAGAGGGGAATTATAGACATAATAATAGACCTTGGTGATCGGACAAAATAGGGCCAGCTCATAAAAGCAATTTGAATGCACTTGATTGATATCTTGCAATGGATTGAATTGGCTGGTCAAAACTTGTGATCAAGTGTTTAGTGCTTTGTCAACGTTGCTCTCTTTTTAAGATTTGGATTAGTCAATGAACCACTCTTATGGATGAATGATTGATGTCACAGTAAGTCAGAGTGTGTGTGTGTGTGCGTGCGTGGAGGAGCAGAATCTCTACTCCATGTGCTCATGGTGGAAGTGATATATGGTAATCATCTGCAAAGACAAGCTGAATGAGAAACCATTATATTCATTAGTGTTTCAGAATATGAAATACAGGGAGCCCTAATATAGGGAGCACTAATATAGGGAGCACTAATATAGGGAGCACTAATATAGGGAGCCCTAATATAGGGAGCACTAATATAGGGAGCACTAATTGGACATATAAAGCAGTGGTTGCCTGTCAAAATATGTACATTTGATTTAAGTGATTGCATTCCCCTTCACACTCCGATGATTGAGTGTAAGTGAAGCTCGACAATAATTGCCTTTCAACGCTAAGGGTTAGAAAATAGCTCTGTGTTTGATTTTTAGAGCCGTTACATTTCTCACCTATAGCTTGTTCTGTTCCAAGTCAAGCGGCGGGGCTGCTGTTGCGTTGCTTTAGATCGGTTGTTGATGGGATAGCGTAAACTGTCAACTGTCTCTGTAATGCAGAAGCAGAACATAAAGGCTTCAGGCCTCAGAATAAATAACTGATATTGTAATATGGAAATAAGCCTGTTTGAGTTTCTTCAACTCAGATCTTGGGAGTTTATTGACAATGAGAAAGAGACAGACATGAGGGAACACTGCCCTGACCTAAGAATCATACATTTCAAGGTGGAAGAGAGTTAGGCACGAACTTGAGCTCACCTGTCAAATGTCCTCAAAATAAAATGAAAAAATACCAAAAGAAATGTAGCAGTCCTACATACTGACCCTCTCAAAATGTCCTCAAAAACAAAGTCCAAAGCAAGAATAAACGTGCTGTTCTTCGTTTGGGAACACTGAATATGCAATCCAGGTTCCCCTGGATGCTGATTGTATATTGGCCAGTGTTTATTTGGATTGATACCCTCACGGTGGTGTCCCAGTGTTGGCTGTTGAACCAGTATAAATCATCCACTGGAAGGGGAAGGCGTTGAAGTATAAACCTAGTGGTAAATGCTAAATTATTTGGGCTTTTAACTTCTGTATCTTTGTGCACAGCAGACACGTTTTGGAGACGGAAATGGTGACAAATAACGGTGCGGGCCTCGGAAACGCTGCCGCTCACACATTCCCAGATTAACATCATTTGTATCAGTTTAGCGCCAGAGGGGCCTAAACCACATGATGGAGGAGATCTGAGTTGGCACCCACTAGGACTGGGAAGGCTTGAGAGAGAGCATGAGAGAGAGCATGAGAGAGAGAGAGAGAGAGAGAGAGAGAGAGGGAAAAAAACAGGAAGAAGAAACAGAAGAGCGTGACATTACCTCATCCACCCTTAAATAATATCCGGGAACCCCAAGTTATTAACCTTTGTAAGAGCACACAGAGCAGAATAGCAGGGCAAGCTTCCAGTCAGCCTTGGTTGCAGTCAGGGGGACAGATAGGGAAAGGTAATAGAGGTGTACATAGAGGAACAATGCACTCACTTACCCCGGGAAGGGGAGAGAAAAGGAGAGGGAGAAGAATAAGGGAATATAAAAATAAAAAAAAGAGTAAAATCACAAGCACAGATAATCAATGAGAAGATGAAGAAAGGAGAGTGTGTGCGCGCGGGCGTGTGTGTGCCTGAGAGAGCGAGAGAAAGCGAGCTAGAGATAGAGAGAGAAAAAGCCAGCGAACGAGCGAGAGAGAGAGATAGAGAGAGAAAAAGCCAGCAGCGAGCGAGAGAGAGAGATAGAGATAGAGAGAGAAAAAGCCAGCGAGTGAGCTGGAGAGAGAGCTGGAGAGAGAGAAAGAGAGACACTTTCTTTTTCCACTTCTCCTTTCTTTTCATTCCATTTCTGATGGAGTATGATGTGTGTTATTCCTCTGTTCTTGGCCTGCGTGCAGGCGGGGTGGTGTGGGGCGGTGTGAAGGGCTCTGAGGGGTGGCGTCGAAAGCTGAGGATGCTGGTTCACGGAGGGTTCAGCCATTACCCAGGCCCTGGAGCCAGCTGGGGGGCTAACCAGGCTGATCAGCACGAGCCGCAGCCCACGCAGGCCCCAATGATTTTCACATCAAGCCGCCTGATGTACAGCTCCACCGTCCACCAATCGCTCTCCCATATCGATCCCCCCCTTAAATGAGCCTTCCCCGCTTTGTACCATGAGCAATAATTAAAAAAGCAGCATATTGATTTGAACTAATATTATGAGAGATCAGGATGTGCACATGCTTACAAAACAGCCAAGGCTCTTCTTTTCAACCACCATCGGCAGCAGAAAAACAAAATGGGCCTAAAAAAAGGAGGATACTTGATTGAAACCTTGAAACAGCGAAAGGACAAATGTGTGCATGCACAATCGGACGTCTTGAACACTTCAAACTTGTATCAATTGTGTTTATATTGTAACAGGCCGGACTCTGCTAGCCAGGGATTCAGAGGAGATTTCTATTAAATGGCTAAGGCTGGTCAATACTTTCGAACACTACCCTTGCATGTGTTGCATGGTAATTATTACTACAACGGAAGAAAAGACATCCTGTGGGCCAATGGGGTTTATTTAATCATTTATTTATTTGCATTTGCACAAATTAAGTGTGTGTGTGTGTGTGTGTGTGTGTGTGTGTGTGTGTGTGTGTGTGTGTGTGTGTGTGTGTGTGTGTGTGTGTGTGTGTGTGTGTGTGTGTGTGTGTGTGTGTGTGTGTGTGTGTGTGTGTGCATGCGTGCATGCATTTGTGTGCTTGCATGTGTGTGTTCAATACATGGAAAGGGAAGTTTCACTTGACTCCTCTGCTCAGATAGCCGTTGAGTTGTCCTTTCAACTGAATTTTCCTTCCTGCTCTGAACATTCCAAAAAACACAGCTTGCGGAACAGGACCCTTCGTTCAGTCGGACTTATGGCCTGAATAAAGACTTGGTAAATTGCCAAAATGTTGCATTTTGACATGTCCCTCTGTGCATCCTCTGTGAGACTTTAGGGAGATTTTAACCCACTTAACCTCAGCATTTCGCAATCATTGTAAAGCAGTAGTTATTTTCTTGCTTTGACAAATTCCTTTCTGAAGTGTAGTGTTGTGGTTAGTTATTCATATTTAAGGTTAAAAAAATATATATATATTTAGCTGTCCCTCATTTTAAGGTAAACCCTGTTTCTTGAACTGAACTCTCCTTTTAATATGTTAATATGTTAATATGTTTAAATAATTTGTTCAAAATTAACATTGTCAAATCGTAGTGTAAAAGCAAGTGAGCTGGTTCTACTCCTTTTTCTGGTATTTTGTGGTGGAAAACTGAGTGGGTCGAGCATAACAGGTCAACCCCGTTACCCATACATAGGGGCTAGACATTTTTTGTTACAATAAATATATATTTTTTAAGCTTGCATTCAATTGTCCCTCCCTGTTGCACGCAACAATCTTCTGTTCCCCCTGTCACAAGGGTATTTATAGACTATTTAAGATGAAGTAGTCAACCCTTTTCGGGTCAACCATGATCATTTTATTTCTTCTGCATCCGTTGATACCAAACATTAGTCTTTGTGATAAAAGAGGGCTGAGCTAGAGAGGTTTTTGTGAGACAAGGGCGGATCCTGAAGGGTTCCGGGCCCAGTTCTTCTCACTAAAACGTCTGTAGAGTCCGAATGGTTTGACTAAACTATTATGACCATTCTATGAAAAGCGGAGACTCTCAAGAACATGTACATGTTTTGCTCTATGACGCTGGCAAGCCACACAACAGAAGATCATAGGAAATCCCAGGACATGGTGTTTATAATACTGTAATAAGCTCACATAGTTGCTGTCACAAACTCCACACAGTTGTCACGGACTAGTAGGATATTCATTTCCCACTGAGCAAACAATTTCTGTACTTACAGCATTCATATGAATTCATTTTTATCAGGTTTTGGCTTGGCCAACCAACCTTATTATTATTTTATTGACATTTGTCAATACAACTCAAGAATGCATCTGTTTATGTCAAATTAATTTGTGTTTTACTTGAAGCCTTGGTTGTCATGAAAAGACAATGTTAAAACACAGGAAAAAACTGATTTTTGCTGGGGTCCTCAGGCCTGATGAGCTTAACAGGCACTTACTATAGTAATGTTTTCATTTGAACTCTTTGTTAAAATGTTGTGAAATAAACAGTACTAGTCAAAAATGTGGACACACCTACTCATTCAAGGGATTTTCTTTAATTTTACCATTTTCTACACTGTAGAATAATAGTGAGCACATCAACACTATGAAATAACACATATTGAATCGTGTAGTAACCAAAAAAGTTTTAAACAAATCAAAATCTATTTTATATTTGAGATTCTTCAAAGTAGCCACCCTTTGCCTTGATGACAGCTTTGCACACTCTTGGCATTCTCTCAACCAGCTTCACCTGGAATGCTTTTCTAACAGTCTTGAAGGAGTTCCCACATATGCTGAGCACTTACTTGTTGGCTGCTTTTCCTTCATTCTGCAGTCCAACTCATCCCAAACCATCTCATTTGGGTTGAGGTCGGGTGATTGTGGAGGCCAGGTCATCTGATGCAGCATTCCATCATTCTCCATATTATGTCTGGAAACAGCACATTTTATCAACTTGACCAATGCAAATTGGTATTATTATTAGTCGGAAAGTGAATTAACATAACAATCCCCATCAAGATCCGTCTGTTTAAAACCAAATTTATATTTGTTCTTTTGATGTGTGGATTAAAGTAACTCTCGGTTGTCGAGCGCTTTTGCATCTCTTACAAAACTACCTCTACCTCTGGCTCAGAATGTTTGCTTCACGATTTCTTTGATTTCTTTTGATCTATCATCGCTACATCTTCGAGAACACCAATTCTTTTTCTTTCACGTAATGTACTTGCATGGATGGGTAGCATAACTTTATATGCTTGTGTAGGGGACCAGTATGGTTTCACGTGAGTGGACAGGTTTTTAATGTTTCAGATGCTACTGATGCCACAATAATCAGACTGACACACCATAAATACTACTAAGAGATACATCTGGATCTAAGGAGATGTACAATGTAGGTTTTGACATGATTTTTGGTGTAGGACTTGTGCAGGATGCGATTTAGGAGACTTTGCATTTTTTTGCAATTTTGGGTCTCACAGGGTTAAGTCAATTATGACCTGGAATGGAAGATCGTACAGCGCAGTTGGGAGAAACATGAGAAGGTTATGCTACTCTGAAGTTTGATAAACATATACCTTTTTGGAGACAAGTAGGTCACAATTGTAACACATCTGTACGGCCTTGTATTGGTGTTTCCGTCTATCTTCCCTGACTTCTACGTCTTCACGGTTGCTTGTTTTTGAGAGTAAAACCATTATGGATACAGACAACAAGTCCCGCAATATACAGCTCTGACATGCTAAATGCTATACAGCTCTTTTTTATTTTATTTGATTGCACAAGTTGAAAAGTACAACATTAATTGAATACTTGTTTTTCCGCTTGGGTGATTGTCCTGAGTACAGGTCTTACGCAACGAGACCAAAAGTGTGTGACCATAATATTGACATTGAGACTGGTGTTCAGACCACAGAACTAGAATGAGTTGTTTCTATGGTTCAAGGCAGCCGCAACCCTCTAACTTCAACACCCCTACTGTTTTCAATCACGCAATCTGACAAGGCACAATGGAACAGCAATATGTTTTGCAAGGAGAAAACTCTGTTAAAAGCAAAGTTGTAATGTCTAAAAACGGTTTCACTTATGGCCAATACGCCTTATTAAAATAACGTATGAAATGTATGCATGTATGAAATTACAAGCCTAACATTCGTGTCTGAACCTTCCTTGAAAGTTACCTAAGGTTAGAGTTGCCATTTTTTGCCCTAAATCCAAGAGTATCCTTGATGTTTCTTAAAAACAAAGCTGACGTGTTTAGCCAATGAGGAGCTATGCCTTTATATTCTTGATCCTGAGCGTAAAAAAATTAAAAGTTGACAGTTGTTGGAGTACTTTTAGTGTTCGATATTTATGTATTTTTAATAATCTGGGGAGTTTCTCAACTGTAATACTATAGAATTTCTACATCTATTTTAAAAAATAAACAGAATGAAAATGGTCTGAGAACATCTTAGTTTCATAATTATACCACCACACTGCACATTCTTGATGCATAAATGTCATTTTGTGAATCATTTCGTTTATTTTCGAACCTCTCAGTAATGTGATTATCCCCTGTCGTCTCAATGTGCATTTGTGAATAACTCGTGTATTTGTCGTAAAAGCAGGGACATGACATTGTTCCTTGACTTTACTTTCATGGCCTCTCAGGCAGGAAGATAGTGACACACATGGGAGTGGCTGCCACAGCGGGACTCACTGGCACTTTTCAGTTCTAGTTTGATGTACCTCCAGTGGTCACTGAGCTGAGTTTGGCCATTTTGGGAGTCCGTGGAGAAACAGCGGGCCAATAAACTCTCCATATTAAGTGGTCCAGACCAAGCCCTAGAGTGCCTCACGCACTCCTCCCATAACCCTCAGCATATGGGCCATGAGTGTCGACAGCCATGAAATTTCATCAAGGGCATTTTTTGATAACTGTCGATACTCGCACAAAGACGGTCAGCATTATTGACGCCTAAGTCAAGGGCTTGCTGTGTGTGTGTGTGTGTGTGTGTGTGTGTGTGTGTGTGTGTGTGTGTGTGTGTGTGTGTGTGTGTGTGTGTGTGTGTGTGTGTGTGTGTGTGTGTGTGTGTGTGTGTGTGTGGAGGGGGGGGGGGTTGTCTGGGGGAGACGAGCAATGGGCCTCCAATGTCAGACAGATGCCTGTGAGAGCTGATCCAGAGGGAGCCCGATCCTTATTGATATGAGTAAATTGATATTGATAAGGATTTGAATTGGTATGGATCGTGTTAAGCAGCCCTATAATAGAGAGGTCCTCAAAAGCGATTGCGGTCAGAGAGTCACTTCATTAGTGAGAAGTTTGTGCTTCTTTCGTTCGGTCTTTTGTTCACACTCATCCAGACTGTTATTATCTATCACTGACACGCTGATATACAGTACCTGCAGATGCACAAACAATTGGTAAGACAATGGTGCGGTGACCAATGAAAACTGTCCTCAAGCAAACATATGACCCAAACTCCTCCTGGTATCCTAGAATACTTACTTTGTGACTCCTCTTCAAATGTGAATTTGATTACATACAAGAGGTATGACAGCCAATGGTTTGGGCTGATTTGGGTGGTTCAAAAATATGACAGAAATCCAAATTCTATGCATGCGGGGCCTAACACGGTTACAGAAATAAGTAGTTGAAAAATATTCAGACCTACGCGGAAGCAGAGAAAAATTCAAAAAAGAATGACTCTTTTCTGTAGTATTGGATTGTATGGCAAGCACTACATTTTGTTTAGACAATGGTTTAAATGACTTTCATTGACGCTTCAAACTAGGCCAGTGTCCTTTTATTGAAGGGCAAACTGATCAGTGGTGAATTCAGGGTGGTATGTAAAAGCAAATGCATTCATATCTGCAATTATGGGATACTATACTGCCATCTAGTGATTATATAAATGCATGATTTGAATCTCAGATATACAAATCCAATGAAAACAATGGGTATATTTTCATTCCATAACTCAATTTCAAATATCATTTTGGATCGTCTGGATGATATGAAAAACAATCCCTTTTTAAGACATTCAAGAGATGATTCATATGATATTGAAGGTATCATTCCTTCCTCCTAGACTTAGATATATTTGTTTTGTAAACACATTTCTATTTTCTATTTTATTGTATGTACTTTGACATTATATTTGTGTAATGAAAAGCTCTTTACAATTCTAATGTGCTATTAGTAGTAGTATTATCATTATCATACACATCAAACATGTCACTAATAGTACACTAATAGGAATGACTATACAATGTGTTTGACTTGTTTCAGGAATTATCACACAATCATTACACAATCATATAATCATTGATTTATTTATTTATTAGTTCAGCTTTGGCAGTACTATTAGCATAATAATCCTTCCAATGCCAGAAACTATACCAATAGATGGTGTCCCACCAGTATTACTTAATGTTGTGGCAGTTTCTTTCCTAAATAGTTTCTTTGAAGGAGACAGACAAGCTCATAATTGGCTGGGAAACGTCTGTAATGACAATTAAGAGGTTGACCACATTACAGCTGAAATATAATCTAATTAATGGCTATAAAAATTAAGAATGAGCCTCAATCAAAGCTTTCAGAGACATGCTGACCATGACATTGACCATGCTTAATTTCCTTCGTAAAAGGGTTTGGACGGAAATGCTATCTAAACGCTCCACTTATGATTACAAGAAAAAATACAACTGGGTGACTGATCTATGAGCACAGCATCAGAGAGACACACTTCTGCCATTACTAGAGACATAATAAATAACCATTTGCATAAGCATTACAATATACAAAGTACTAGTCTAAAGTTTGGACACACCTACTCATTCAAGGGTTTTTCTTTATTTGTACTATTTTCTACATTGTAGAATTATAATGAACACATCAAATCTATGAAATAACACATATGGAATCATGTAGTAAACAAACAAAATAAGTGATAGACAAATCAAAATGTATTTTATATTTGAGATTCTTCAAAGTAGCCATCCTTTGCCTTGATGACAGCTTTGCACACTCTTGGCATTCTCTCAAACAGCTTCACCTGGAATGCTTTTTTCTTCAACAGTCTTGAAGAAGTTCCCACATATGCTGAGCACTTGTTGGCTGCTTTTCCTTCACTCTGCGGTCCAACTCATCTCAAACCATCCCAACTGGGTTGAGGTCGGGTGATTGTGGAGGCCAGGTCATCTGATGCAGTACTCCATCACTATCCTCCTTGGTCAAATAGCCCTCACACAGCCTGGAGGTGTGTGTTGGATCATTGTCCTGTTGAAAAACAAATGATAGTCCCACTAAGCGCAAACCAGATGAGATGGTGTATCGCTGCAGAATAATATGGTAGCCATGCTGGTTAAGTGTGCCTTGAATTGTAAATAAATCACTGACAGTGTCACCAGCAATGCACCCCCACACCATCACACCACCTCCTCCTGCTTCATGGTGGGAACCACACATGTGGAGATCATCCGTTCACCTACTCTGCATCTCACAAAGACACGGCGGTAGGAACCAAAAATCTCAAATTTGGACTCATAAGACCAAAGGACAGATTTCCACTGGTCCATTGCTTGTGTTTCTTGGCCCAAGCAAGTCTCTTCTTATTATTGGTGTCCTTTAGTAGTGGTTTCTTTGCAGCAATTGTGCCATGAAGGCCTGATTCACGCAGTCTCCTCTGAACTGTTTATGTTGAGATGTGTCTGTTACTTGAACTCTGTGAAGCATTTATTTGGGCTGCCATTTCTGAGGCTGGTAACTCTAATGAAATGATCCTCTGCAGCAGAAGTAACTCTGGGTCTTCCTTTACTGTGGTGGTCCTCATGAGAGCCAGTTTCATCATAGCGCTTGATGGTTTTTGCGACTGCACCTGCATTGAGACACTTAAGCTAGGGTACTGTCTTTCATACCAGTCTCTTTCTTGGGAGTTGCGCAACTTGACACAGCAAATACGGCTTCTCTTTACTCAGCAAATGGTGGATAAGTATATCTTAATTCATGTGTCACTCTGTATTTATGCTAAATGTATTGTAGGTGTTTATTTTATCTCAGGGTTTTGTGGCCTGATCAGATCTATCACCCAGGACTTAAAGGGTCAATCTGCAGTTGCTACATTCAGTTTTGGACATCAATTAATGATACATACCCATTGATTCTTTAAGAATAGAACTTAGAAATGGCTCATGAGCTTAGTTCAACATGTGTACCCCACCAGAACCCAAAATTAGAAGCGATTTAAAACTACGTCAATGTAAAAAAAAAACGTTATACTTTATAGCCTCAAAACATGGTTAAAACTATATATTGAAATAATACACAAGTTTAGAAAAAAGGGTTCCAAAATGGTTATTCAGCTGTCCCCATAGGAGAACCCTTTTTGGTTCCAGGTAAAAACCCTTTTGAGTTCCATGTCGAACCCTCTGTGGAAAGGGTTCTACCTGGAACCAAAACGGGTTCTTCAAAATAAATAACCATTTAAGGTTTCAGATAGTCATATTTTCAAAGTATTTTAGTCTGCAATGCATAACAGTCCACTACCTCTCGTGTCTGCCCTTTCATGTACCTGCATCCTCTGATACTAATGACACACCCCTGGCCTGTCCCATGTGGTCTGCATTGACTCCATGTCTCCCCCGGCTGGGGGCCAATCCCCCTAGTCAATGAGCTGAGGTTACGTCATTTAGAGAGCCTCATTACTTGTGAATGGGCTCTTTCCTGTCCTGCCATATTGAAGCATTATTAGCCATCAACAGAGGAAAACAAATACATGTGGCTTTCTCTGTCTGTGTCTCTCAGTTTTGGTTTTCTAGCTGTTCGATCCCTCCTTCACTGTTTGTTTAACCTGGCCTGAAGTCCATTTGGTAAATGTATTGCTGGACGATGTAATAATCGTCACAATGTAGATTAATTTATCAACGGCTGAGATATATGCCATGTTTGAAATGTAAAAGGGGCTATCTTATGGCAAGATCAATCAAGCATGACGTTTTCCCTCAAATGCACAAACAGCGTATGTGCCATTCTTGGCAGAATTTCTAACTGCTCCCCAACGCAGACCCCATTAGCTTACATTACCACCTGGTAACATCCCAGTCACACTGTAGACACACACACAGACACATAAACGCACACGTACACACACACACACACACACACACACACACACACACACACACACACACACACACACACACACACACACACACACACACACACACACACACACACACACACACACACACACACACACACACACACACACACGCACACACACACACACACACGCACACACGCACACACGCACACACATACACACACACACACACACACAAAGCTGTACTTTACAGATATCAGCTGTTATCCCCGTCTAGCATCAGTCCCCAGGCACTATGCTAACAACCTCCTCTACAAGCCAATTTACAAGGATTCTGGTCATGTTTACATTAGCCCTCTCTCACAGTGCATGAAAATGGCAGGGCCGCAGCGTAGAATAGAAAATGAGCAAATATGAATAATTCAATCTTCCTCCTGGCCATGAACACGTTTCCCTTGAACAAAGTGATAATAGGTTATCATCTGTGAAATGGAAATTGCATAACATAGACGGGTGAGGATCGTCTCCGGTTACACCAGAGGAAATTCATTTCACAGCACATCTGCTCCGCAAGGCCCTGACTCTCCAATGCTAAGTATGAGAAAATGTAGTCGTTCGGCTCTGCTACCTTTCTAATTAGATTAGCAGGCTTATTTCAAGGCGGGAATCTTTAGTCTAGTCAAATGAATTAGTGTTCCCTATTACAGATACCTAATATTTATAATAATGAAACGACTCAGCCAATTAGGGAGGGTTAAAAATGCATTATGTTACCTTATTATATTACCCATGCGTGCTCCGGCACTGAACAGCATGTTTGCACTGTGCATATGGTTAAGTAGGACTGTAGGGGGCTGTTCTGTTCTCCATCAACATGTTGTAGCAGCTAATAGCCTAGCGTGTTTTTTTTAGCCTGCAGTTCTCGGGTCTCCCAGGCCTTTTCCCAAGGAACCAGTAGCTTTAGCCTGAGGAGCAATCAAAAGTGTAATGGAAAAAAAGCCTTCCCACCGCTCTTGTTGAGAAGATAAAGCCTCTGAAACAAATCAATTTGGAAATTGAAAATGTCTGCTTTAAGGATAAGTAACTGACAGCAATGTAAACAGTTATGATTTTGATGCTTATCGATGGTAAGGAGAGCCAACAAGGGCGGGAGGAGAAAAAGAAAACAAAAAAAAGAGTGAACTCTCTGAGGGAGAGTTGACGTGGTCCCTGTTAACTTTTCCTTTCATCCATTTCTATCATTTTTGTTTTGTTGTTTACCTGTGGACAGCTGTAAACGATAAGAGCTTGAGGGCCAGTATCTGAAATGGGGATCAGCAATCCCTCAGGTGCGTAGCTATGAGACTCAGAGCGGCCGTGGCTCGCTGCTCTGAGCCGACTGGGAGACTCCAGAGAAGAAGTAGAGGAGGTTGCCAGGGTCTTTCAGCTTAACCCCATTCATTGTTATTGGGCACCTGCTGGCACAATGTTACGGCTCAGGGCCTACTGAAGAAGCTTGCCAGAAAGGCCGTCTTGCCAAACTCGTGTTTGGTCATTTGTGGTTGACATGCAGGAATAGTGTTTGATACTTATGTGTTTCCGCTGATAGTGAGGGTGAATGGATCTGACTAAAGGTTCACTTATGTAGATGGTTGACACCTACATCAGAAGAAAGTTCTGTATCAGAATAAAATAACTGAATACATTCATGTGTATCAGACAGAGTAGGGAAACAGATCAGGGCCAGGTTTCCTGATAACGAGGTTTCCAGTGCAATTTTCCAGTGCAATTTTCCAGTGCAATTTTCCAGTGCAATTTTCCAGTGCAATTTTCCTATTAGCTGAAGATGCAACACACGTTTTCCCAAAACACCACGCAGAGAGAACCTTCGCGGAGTGCGTCTTTGAGGTATGTGTCGATACTGATAGGATTAAAAGAAAGGCAGCGCTGCTCTTGGATCAGCTTTCTCCATCCAAATCGTACCTTAGCATCATTCTACAATACTGATGACGGATCAGCTCCTAGAACGATATCTTCACTTATGACTGCAAATATTGAGACACCTTATTCTAATGCTTACCCTATAATAATCATTGCGCACAATTGTTATACATTGTGAAAAACATTACATTGTGAAATATATGGAAGCAAAAATTGCAGACACTAGCTTACAATTAGCTAAATTTAACTCAATTGAACAAATGTGAAATTGATTTCAAAATAATTGAATTATATAGGCCTGTAGCCTATACTGTAGGCTATTGATTTTTTAATTCAGTCATTTCGGTTTTCATTTTAAGCATATTTTTATCCTTTACCTTTTTGTAACAATTGCAAAGATTTTGGCAACTTTGTATTTGCAGTCAACTTCATTCTGAAGTTATATATATGGTCACAGAGAAACAGATGAAGATCTTGATTCCATATTTAGCGGAGGTCTACTGTGTATATAGTAACACAGTAAGGTGGAAAGGACGCATCTAACAATGCACTTAGCTGTTCTACAATGGTCTGAGGCCGTTTTCAAGTGCAACTTCAGTAATGATGGTTTTGGGAAACAGCTAGGGAAATTGAACGGTGCTCCTGCAAAGATCCTAATGACAAACCTAGCCTTAAGATGCTTTTGGGAAACCGGGCCCAGTTCTTTTGGCAATGTGGAAGCCTACTGGTAGTGTACAATAACGGGACCAAGTGCTGTTCAAGGTGACACTGTATCAATAAAGGGACTCTCTAGTCTTTTCTCCTCTCTTGCTTAGGTCCTTTACAACGCCAGGGCAGTTGTATTATAAGCCAGTGAATTAAACCCAGTGTCCTGACTGTAGAACCCAATTCACTGCTCCTAATTTCGCAATCCCATCACCCTGCTGCAGGAGAGCCGGCCGGCTTCCCAGGCTTCTCCATCAAAACCATTAAGGGTGTTAAGTTCCAGAGTATCATCAACCATGGCAGGCAAATATTTAGCCTGTTTCACTAGAGCAAATAACCCATTCAAGGTCAAATGTCTACGCAAGTCCATTCTACTGATGCCCCTATATTCCTCTTATGTCTAGGGAGGAGCTACAAAAGGCCCAAGCTCTACTGATGATAGTTCCCTAATATTTCTTTCACCGGACCAATGTGTTCAACTGTTAAAGTATATTATTATTGTAACATTTGCACGATAATTCAGAATATTTTGGTATACACAGCAAAAGCAAGTTCTCCTTTAGACAATACCTTTCGGTTCATATCATTTCAAGACATCACATGAGAGTGTTACATCGAGGGACTTAACAATTGGATCTCAGAAGCAGGTCATGTTAGTCTATTTGCCGTTATCACAATCAATAGGCACATCTTCAACATCCTCTGACAGCCCAAACATGTCGTTTATCGGCCCACCTGCTATATCAAAAGCAAAGCTTTAATAAAATAAAATACTCATAATTGAAGTTTTTATCACTTCCATTATTTCCTTCCATAATCTCTGTCAACAAAATCAAAATTCCTTTTTGACGCTGACGCAGGAGTGCAGCATCTGGGCATAACCACGGCCGCCTCCGAGATATGCTCCGCGGGATAAGTGCGTTCTTTGGTTTAGTGTCAACAGGAGACTTTAGAGCTTTGAAGTAATAAATCATAAAAACTGCTCTGTTCCTAAATATTTATAGATAAGGGAGTTAGGAATAAAATCAATTTAAGTTTCTGTACACAAGGTCCCTGTGTGCCCGTTAAACCAACTGTGTATGTCAAACTATTTCAACCAGAAGCCACAGTAAATGGATTATCGTGGGGGTGGTGGAGATGGGATATGTCCAATCACTCCTACCACCACCACTAGTTCACTGTCTACTAGAACCACCACGTCTTCAAAGCCACATCACGGGATCCTTATTGTCTGCAAACATTTTAAACTGTCATGAAACAAGTTTAAGCTGAATGGAAAAGGTTCTCTTGAATTCAGATCAGTCGAATCACAATTGCTGAGCTATACAGACATACAGTACATTTTGTTTAATTAACTGGCATGCATATGCATGTTCATAATCTAAATTGTCACCAGGAACACAGTTTAAATGTTAGTTATTTTGGACATATTTTGGTGTGGAAGGAAATTAATATTTCAGAAAATGTCATGGGATGGGCTGTTAGACTTGTCACTCTATCAGTGACAGGTGATTCATCACAGAGCTAAGTGTCACCATTAAATTATCCCCACTATGATGGCAGCAACATTATTCATCTGGACTAAGGCCAGATGAACAGGAGCCTCCTCGGCCGGAGTCATCTTCCTGGTTCCTATCGATCACTGTTCCCTCCATTACCAAAAACAAGGGGGCTATCTGCATGTCACCAGTACACTGCTCATGTTGATGATGCTCTTGTCTGTGATGCGGTTCCTTGTATGAGAGAGAGAGAGAGAGAGAGAGAGAGAGAGAGAGAGAGAGAGAGAGAGAGAGAGAGAGAGAGAGAGAGGATAAATAAGCACTGAGAGAGGAGATATGATGAAGTTCTGGATAGGTTTCATACGTACGACAGAAAGGGCTTCCGCCATAGATAAGTGCTGTGAATATCTTCCTCTTTTTTTTCGTAAGCAAATAAAGTTCTCTCTCGCCAGTGGTGTTTCGATAAGGACTGAATGAGGTCCGTGGGGCCACGGCTTGATTTAGATGTTGTTTAAGTGAATAGCCAGTTAGCTCAAACATACACTTTGTATGATTTAAATCAACTTGTATGCATACTTGTTTTTTCTCCAGTGGACCATAAACTCAGAGTGGTTGACAGGAAGATAAAACAAACCGCAGAGGCATCTGCATGGTAAATCCCTCATTTCTGTGCCCTTGCGTCCATGAATCAAACGTGCCACAAGACATTACTTAAATAATGCCTGAAGGTACAGCGCCACTGGTGTCCCCCATCCGTCCAATTTGAAACGCATCAAATCCCCTCTAATTCTACATCCCAGGGCTTTAAATTGCTCTGTGCTCTGAAACGTAACCAGCGGCTACAACTTTGTTTCTAGGACTTTTCTTTCTCTGAAGTTTATTTTAATGTCAACCTTCAGTCGTTTTCAATGGGATGGAGGAAGAGATCTGCGGTTGCCTTAGCTCGCTCTGAATGTCCCATAAATGGAGTGATCAGAACTGCGTAATGGGAGGGAGGAATTTTCCAACACCGCTTCATTAGAAGTGTAAGCTGACCTCTATGGAAGATATCACATCACATGGCAGGTGTCTGAGACAGTCCATCAGTCCACACCAGTCCACCAGTGTGACCAGGTCTATACAACACACTCTGGCTTATCTAACATACTCCACAAACCACAGATCTATCTGACCTGCCTTACAGTAATTCATTGAATCACAACATTAGTGACTGGCTAGCAATTAGCGACAGGTACCAGTGCTACTTTCTTTGGAAATACTGCTACAGGTAGCTTTTTATCAAATATAAGATACCAACTTCTTGCTAGCATTGTTTTAACCATCATGTACGTGTGGGTGCCTATCCTCAAATGCAGAAACACAAACAGGTGGCTAACTCCATGCAACCATAGGTAGTTATGGGTAAAAATGTGACTGTTTACACCAATAACACTGCTACTTCAACGTAATCCAACTGAGAAAAAAATGAAAATATCCCTTATGAAAGGGCTTCAAGTTTTCAATATACTATCGCTGTTATCAGTTAGCCTATCCAATGGAAATCAAACGGTTCTCATCATTAGCAGTGACAACCGTTGATAACAGGCCGCTGTATAGCCGTAGTGGACCGACGCATTTAACTCTGGTCGGGTGTCTGGGGATACGGAGGCATACAAGAAGACCAGTTATGACCTCTGGTAACCAATCAAAGACCCAAAAAGACAGTACAGGGACGACACGGAATCACATTTCAACGGCTCCAATGCGTGTGCAAGGACTACAAACCATCACGGATTATAATGGGAAAACCAGCTGCGTGGAAACACCGAGGCCTCTCCCAGACGAGCTAAATGCATTTTATGCTTGCTTTGAGGCAAACAACTCCTATCCTCCTACAAGGGCCCACGCTGCTGAAGAGGACTGAGATCTTGATCTCTGTGGCCGGCGTGAGCAAGACTTTCAAGCGTGTGAATGCTGGCAAAGCAGCTGGACCAGATGGTATCCCCGGGCCGCGTTCTCAGAGCCTGCACAGAATTATTGGAACCTTTGATAAAGATGAGCATCTTATCTTTTTAAAGGTGCAAATCAATAAACGTTACAGTAACCAACCTCTCCCTCTCCGAGTCTGTGATCCCCCGCATGTTTCAAGATGTCCCTGTACCCAAGCAGACGAAGGTAACCTGACTAAATGA
Source organism: Oncorhynchus masou masou (assembly GCF_036934945.1). NCBI lineage: Eukaryota > Metazoa > Chordata > Actinopteri > Salmoniformes > Salmonidae > Oncorhynchus > Oncorhynchus masou. The sequence goes on from NC_088240.1 coordinate 55,504,912, forward strand.
CTATCGCCCTCTAGCACTCACTTCTGTCATCATGAGTGCTTTGAGAGTCTGGTCAAATACCACATCAGCTAAACCTTACCTCACACACTGGACCCATTACAATTAGCATACCATTGCAACAGATCCACGGATGACGCAATCGCTATTGCTCCGCACGCTGCCCTACCCCACCTGGACAAGAGGAATACCTATGTGACAATGCTGTTCAGTGACTACAGCTCAGCTTTCAACACCATAGTCCCCTCCAAGCCCGTCACTAATCTCAAGGCCCTGGGTATGAACACCTCCCTCTGAGACTGGATCCTGGACTTCCTGACAGGCAGACCCCAGGTGGTGAGGGTAGGAAACACAAACTCTGCCACGCTGACTCTCAACACGGGGGCTCAGCAGGGTTGTATGCTCAGCCCTCTCTTGTACTCCCTGAACACCCATGACTGCGTGGCCAGGCTTGACTCCAACACCATCATTAAGTTTGCCAACGACACAACAGTGGTGGGCTTGATCACCGACAGCGACGAGACAACATACAGGGAGGAGCATTGGAGAGGGTCAAAAGCTTCAAGTTCCTGGGCGTGTAAATCACAGAGGACCTGATGGACCAATCAGACTGACATCGTAGTGAAGAAGGTGCAACAGCGTCTCTTCAACCTCAGGTGACAGAAGCAATTCGGCATGGGGCTTTAGACCATCAAGAAGTTCTACAGCTGCACCATCGAAAGTAACTCACTGCATCACCGCCTGGTACGCCAACTGCACCCCCCTCAACCGCAAGGCTCTACAGAGGGTTGTGCGAACGGCCCAATACATCATTGTGGACGAGGTCACTACCCTCCCAAGACATCCACACCCGGCAGTGCTTGAGAAAGGCCCAGAAGATCATTAAAGGCTCATTCCAAACCATGAAGTGTTCACTCTGTTACCATCTGACAAGCAGTACCGGAGCATCAGGTCTCGGACCAACAGGCTCAGAGATAGCTTCTACCACCAGGCCATCACACTGCTGAACAGCTAACCCTAGCTGTCTCCCTACACAGACCTGCACATTAGAGAATATTTGCCCCTTAGAGACAGGTAGCCTAGCGGTTAAGAGCGTTGGGCCAGGAACTGAAAGGGGGCTGGCTTGAATCCCAGAGGCGACTAGGTGAAAAATCTATCGGTGTGCCTTTGAGCAAGGCACTTAAACCCTAATTGCTCCTGTAAGTCGCTCTTGATAAGAGCGTCTATTAAATGACCAGAAATGTAATGTAAAATGTTGACTACTTGCACTGACTTTCCACACATCCAACCCTTACACAGACACAACCACCCATAAACACACGCCCACACATACACACAGTCAACACTCCTGCTCTAGTGTATACAATTTATTTAACTGCGCGACCAAGACAGATGAAGCAACACCTCATGTCACATCGCCTCTCCCAAATGTGACCTACTTTTCGTTTGAATGTACTGAAATGTATTTGTAACTGATAGAAATGTATGTAAATTGTAAAGTCTTTTGTTTGAAATGTATTTTTCGTTATGTATCGGACCCCAGTAAGACGAGCTGTTGCCATTGGCGTCGACTATTGAGGATCCTAATAAATCAAATAAAAAAACACTACCCACTTTATATTTGAAAGAGTCATACCTGACATAGCACATTCATAATCTATACTGTATATCCTATTGTGTACCTATCAGGCTATTACTATGCATACTATTGTGTAAACTGTGTACGTGACAAATAACATTTGATTTGATCAGGATATTATTTTGACCAAAGTCTTGTTAGAGATACTTTCTTCATTCTCTACTTGCAAGAAACTGGTGTTTCAGGTGGATCGTATGAGTTCTCTGTTATTAAATTATACAAATTTTTGCTCCATGAAATAATCTGACATTGTAAACGCCACCAATTTAGAGTAACTTCTCTAGAGTAACTTCTTAGAGTAACAATGTATTCTCTCATTGATCAAGACACACTGGTATCAATAGAGGCTAGCCACTAGCTAGCCTGTTTTAGTGTAGCTGTTCCGTGCTATTTGGCTAATGCTGGTCCATTTTAGCCCAAAGATAATTAATCATAGACATTTTTAAAATGGCTCATTCTTACCTTTTCCGTTTCTCTTCTCTTGCTCACCCGGGACAGAGACTGCTGAGAACTTGGTTAACCACGTGGTTACAATTCATTACACACAGGCCATGTTGAAAACCTCAGTGAAGCTGTAGGCTACGCAAAGGTTCCTGCTTAGTCAGATCAACAAATTCAGCAGTTGTTGTTTTGTCTGGGGGAAAAAAAGACAGTTTTCAAAAGTCAGAATCCAATTTCATTGTATTTTAAGTCCTTACTTAACAAGCACATCCATATTTTCCTGATTCTGTTTCAGGATCAAGGAGTAATAACATTGGGTGTGATAGCACCCTGAATACCCTTATCACCTACATTTGAAATGTGTGTGACTGCAGAGTAATGCTGAGAATAGTGGTTTTGTATCAGTGTCATCTAAGTGTGGCCTGTACTGGGACAATGTAACTCAAGCCCGGGTCGATGTATAGATCCACCGGTCTGGAGCAAGTAGGAGATCCCTCAGATAATTCTCCATGAGTACTTGAGCTTCACAACCTTTAAGCTGTCTTGGAAAGAAGGAAATAGAGAGAGAGAAAGAAAGAGGTAAAGAAAGCAAGCAAGTCGGGCTGTAAAGACTAGGTGGTGAGAGACAGATTGCAGCTCAGATGCGAAAATGATAGAGATTAATAAAAGCTTCTGTACCTATTTCTTTGTTTCCAATTGTGATGTCGATTTTAGAGGTGATAAAAGGCTTTTGTAAGATAGCACATAAAGTCGACTGTGTGTGTTCTCTAACAAGATTAGCTAACCACCGTTCTTGGGGTAATACAGTGCCTAGTGAAAGTCATCACACCCATTGGACAGCTTTCAAATTTTGATGCCTTAAAATAAAACAACGTTTTTTTATTAAAGTGGATTTTGTCACTGATGACGTACACAAACTACGCCACTTTTTCAAAGTGGAAGAAAAAAATGTAGAAAGATTTCCAACTGAATAAAAATGTCAAAACGAAGATGTTTGATGGTGTGTTCCCACACTCCAGAGTTAATACTTGGTGGAAGCACCTTTGGCAGCCATTACAGCTGTAAATTATTCTGAATAAGATTCTACCAACTCTTACATATCTCATATATCCATTGTTTTTGTCAAAATTGCTCAAGCTCAGTAAATTTGGTTGGGAGTCATTGATGGGACAGCCATATTCTAACCTTCGTCTCAGATTTTTAAGCAGACTTAAAACAGGACTGAGGCTAGACCATTCAGGAACACTTAACACCCATTGGGAAGCCATTCCGGTGTGTCTTTGTTTAATTGTCCTGTTGAAAAATCTAACCATATCCCAAGGTTAGGTATTCAGAAGACAGTGGCAGGGTTTACTGACACTTTTTACTTGGCCTTTGCTCCTTTCATATAACGTTGATCTTGACATACTCCCGAGCCAGAATATACATTTTTATTAGGATCCCCATGATCTATTTCTGAAGCAGCAGCTCCTCTTCCTGGTATCCAGACAAAACATGATATAATACAGAACATCAATAGACAACCTCAAGGACTAACCTACATAACATGTCAAATAACAACAACAGAAAAAAACAAGATCTTACTGACAGTTGCGCACATTGCTGACAGTTACCCAGACATCATTGCATGTACAGAATTAATAGTGTAAAAGCTGCACATCATTGTCTTTGGTGTGTTGGCGAACTTGCTCATCATAAAAATAAAAATAAACATAATGGCATTGGGTGTCCTGGGTCAATTTCGAATGCTTTTGATGAATCCCACGGCGTCTCTTGCAAAAAGCCAGGACTGCAATTATTTGACAAATTAACTCATGAACTCACAGCCCTCAAACAACACACTTGAGCGGGACGTCCTTCCTTTCAGATTTTACTGTTCACATTTGACCTTAAGCACTTTTGTAACTCATTCCACCTGCTTAAAGCTAAGTTATAAGACCAACAGGGGTCCAAACACGATAGTTCAAACAGTTCAATTACCATTACAATTCATCGAATTAACATCAATGCCACCAATGTACCCCTTGATACAAATATAAAATAACAGTCTTTATTCCATGCCGTGCATGGAAGTCAGCTTGTTGGTCCTTGGGTTTCTATCCTATCCTCCTGTTCCCATCCCTAGCTCCTCTTATCACTAACTTACAAATCTCCCTACTCAGGCCAACGTCATTCTTCTCCCATGTAGCTATCAAGTGCCCCTGCCCATGTGTGCATGGAGCCCCCCTTCCTCCTGGAGATCAATACCTTGCCTAGGGAGGCTGAAATAAAAATGATAATTGCTCAGAAAGCCACACATTCCTTTGTGATAGGGATTTTATTTCATTCCACAGACAAATCGGTTACACGCGTGTCACTTTAAGATGCAACATTTTATATTTTGGTTCCTAGACAGCCCCATATCTTCCCCCATCTCTGTTCTGTTTTCATTTCATCCCACAACCCTGGTTCCTCTTACTATCTGACTGACCACTGGTAATCCTCCAAAAGTTCAGCCTGAAATATCTCTCTTATTTCCAAGATTTCAATCAATTGTTTTCAGTCAAGTATAAGTCTCTTGACTTTGAATACTAAGTCCTAGTAGAACATGGCATTTTGAGAATCATGACTCCTCAACCCACTACGTCGTCCTCTGTATCGCAGTTCAACATGGACATCTCCTCCTGCATGTTCTTCAGCTCACCTTGACTCCATCGTCCATATGACATCAACCGCAGCAAGAAAAGAAAAAAATCTATTTCAAACAATAACCGGAAAATATGATTTATTTTCCACAATAAGAGAACAAGGTGGCCAACAAAGCCCCATGATACAATAGGTGGAGTGGAGAAGGATAACAAACAAGTGGTTGAGATTTGCTACCTTTCACCAACCCTCTTAAGTGGTAATGGGATAACCCTGGACACGTCAGGAGCCTATCAAACTGGCCCTCACACTCGACCCCTGGGTGAGACAGGAAAGGCCTGCTTTGTTTGCAGCAATTGGGTCCTGTGTGCAGGGCCGTAATGAAGTGACCTGAAATAATGGAAAGCCCTGGGCCCCGCTCGGATGATTTTTGCCGGGATAAGAGCAGGGATCCTGATTCGGAGTCACAGTTCATTTCATTTTTCGCCTCTGATGAGATCTCCTCCGTTATCTGATCAAATTGAACAGCCATTACCGGCGAGGGCTCGGCGGGCCGGCCAAGCGTTAAAGCGCTGCCGACTGCTCCCTAAAAGAAATCCTATACACTCGCCTTTGTCAGCAGTTTTGAATTCATCGTTGCTGTGGGTTGAGCAAGATGATAGAAATAATCGCGGCCCAACCAAGATTGACACTTCATTTCAGAAATCAATATTTACAATTTACTTCTTTCAAAGTTCATTCTGGGAGAAGATTCCATATTATCCCTTTCCAAATAAGCTGATCATATCTCACACCAGCCCTGGAATGAGTTTTCCCAAAATGTGAATTTTTTGGTAAAAATCAATGTCGGCATTGTGCGCTTTAATCTGCCCTCTGATGACAGTAAATCTTTATCTTTTTATAGGCAAACGGCTGTGGGGCGCTGACACTATTTCCTCCCAGAACAAAGCCCCTGGCCCCGCATAGATACATGGAGCCCTAATGTGGCTGGACATGCCACCCGATGGGTCATTAATCAGACACTGTGACAGCCACCTCTTCCCATCCAGTCCTGCTCCAGACATGAGACTGCTCTGCTCCATACCCACAGAGGGCCAGAGAAGAAGGGGAGAGCAGGGGTAGAGGGGGTAGGGGTAGAGCAGGAGTAGATCAGGGGAAGGCAGTGTGGGTGGAGGTATAGGGGATTATTAGTCTGGTACCAAACCCCATCCTCTGTACATGTTGAATTCCTGCCGATTTGGAAAGATCTCATTTGCACAGATCACATGGCAGGGAATTAAACACTTGTCCAAGGGTGCCAAAGCCTTTAATATATAAAGACCTAAACCGTGAAGTATCTTATTATCCCTGGGATGCAGAGTAAACATGACGCCACGACAATGCATATGCCGGGTCAAAATCACCCGATAATGTAATATTTGTGTTTTATTTATATGGGTCTAAAATATTATCCATTTTGTGGAACATAATTTTTTAAAATGATGATTTGAACCTTTTAATAATTATTTTATTGTTTGAAATGGGTTTTTTTGTCTCCCAGTTTGATGCACATTTTTAGAACGGCTATTGAAAATATTAGCATATTTTTCTTACAAACAATCTTACAATCAACGTTTAACATTCAACATTTGAGTGAATAATGAAATAAATACACCTTAAAACATGCTAAATAATATTTTAAAACATTTATTTGAAAATCCAAAGTTCATCATCAGTTTAAACGACAACACTAACAATTGTGAATTTAGAAAACATAAACACTAGAATGAGCAAAGTGTGTGTGTGCGTGCATGTGCACTTATGCTGCCTTAGTCCATGCATTTGTTACAAACCACAATCATGTGACTGTGCTCTGTGTAGACAGGTATGTTGCACTGAGTACACCAGCAGTTGACTTTTCTAAACGTTGCGCTTGGGCAGAGCTGGCACCTCTCCCTCTTCTGGCCCTGGGTGCTCTGAGTGGTGGGCAGAGCTGGCACCTCTCCCTCTTCTGGCCCTGGGTGCTCTGAGTGGTGGGCAGAGCTGGCACCTCTCCCTCTTCTGGCCCTGGGTGCTCTGAGTGGTGGGCAGAGCTGGCACCTCTCCCTCTTCTGGCCCTGGGTGCTCTGAGTGGTGGGCAGAGCTGGCACCTCTCCCTCTTCTGGCCCTGGGTGCTCTGAGTGGTGGGCAGAGCTGGCACCTCTCCCTCTTCTGGCCCTGGGGGCTCTGAGTGGTGGGCAGAGCTGGCATCTCTTCCTCTTCTGGCCCTGGGTGCTCTGAGTGGTGGTGGCATGGCTCTCTTTCATCACCCCACATATTTCCATTGCTTCAGTGATGACCTTTGGGAGGTTGCAACATCCTTCCATGCGCCTCTGCATGTGTGGGATCACAAGCTCTTTGACCAGCTCCTTGATGAACAGCCGTCGGGTGCTGTTCACACCTCCCATGAAGTTGGGGTTCTGTGGAATAAATATGGTGTAAACATTGAGGGTGGCAACATCCAGCAGGTTGTACCACTGCACCATTGGCCACCTACTTGTCTGGCGTTTGCATGTGTAATTACGCACCATCTGATTCATGATGTCCAATTATCCTCTTGTGCAGTTATATTATTGGATCACCTCTGGCTTCTTCTTGGCACTGGCCTCATCCACCACTTTGTCATCCTGCAGCGTGCTCAGGAGGACAACAGCGTTTTGCTGCTTCGGCACATAACTCATCATGGCCAAGTTGCCATTAAAACTAAACTTGGAGCTATGCACCTTCCTGAACTTGGGTGGCTTCATAATTGGTGGTATGTCCGGCTTGTTTTGGCGAAGAGTCCCCACAACTGTCAAGTTATTGTCCAAGAGGTACTCTGCCAAAGGGACACTAGTAAAGAATGTGTCCATTGTGATGTTGCGATCTGTGATTCAAAACAATTTGTGAAATACAAAATTATACTTTTGGAATTTCTATTCTATAACAGTTTTGTATTAATACAACAATGTCTCACAAGAATGGATAAAATATCAATCTAAAATACACACTAGAAAATATTTTAAAAAGTCTGACCGAGGTATTGCAATAATACTTCAACTGTTTGTCTCATTCCACTGCACAACTTTCGGACAATGCTGTCTCCAAGGTTGTTCTAAACCTCCTCTCCTGGCTGTCAGCCTGTGTAGCCTATCCCATCAACGGCATAGGGGACTCTTGCATTACATAGTCAGTATATCTTTATATCATATTTGACAGGCTTGCTGTGCATGTACTGTGTGAACCTGCTTCTGCCCCCGGAACGGCACAAGCTGCTCATCCACTGTGATGCAGTTGCTGGGGATGAACCTTCCACTACAGTTTGTTAGGAAAAGGTCCCACACATACCAGAAGGCTGCCAGGTGGTCTGTTGCCACTCTGGACACTCTGGTCCTCTTGTCATCAATGTCAGGTAGCGATGGATACCCTCACGTCTTCCGACCGACATGGTGGCCTTCTACATTGAATTCTGCAATGGATCCAAAAGTAACTCCCATGTGGAGACATCCCACCTTTTCTCCACGCTGGCGAGGAGGGTTAAACCGATAAAGGCCTTGAGTTCATCTTTGTTGACCTCTCTCCCCTCGTTTCCTTTTGCTGTCGTTCTCCATCCTTCACAATTTGTACACAATCTCAATGATACTAATGAACCGCTCCCAGGCATCTTTTGGTGACACAACTGTTGACCCCGGTACAGGCCCTGGGAAGCTCCTCAAGATGTTATGGATTCTGGTTCTGCCTTGGTGGGGGGGGGGTTCAGTAGGACCTTTTTGGACTCTGTCTACTTGTCTGGTTTTCACTCTCCCCCTCAGAGGATTCCTCCACATCTGTAGGCTCATCTAGGACAGCTGGACTACCAGGTGCTTCCACAACTCCAACTTAACCCACAGGCACATAGTCTGTGTTATCTGAATCGGATACCTCAGAGGCACCAATGGGTTCCTCATCCAGCGTCTTAAATATCTGGGAATATTCTTATGAGCCATTTACACACACTGTGAATAGAGAAACTCAAATAGGCACTTCAATCAAAAAGTAAGTACAACTCATAAAACATATGGTGGTTTTCCCAATACTCAAATTTTTTGGCATTAGTGTGGCTACGTGTATCAGATGATGAGCAAAATTGTTTTCCGGCATTGTGAAATTGTTGACTGCAGATGTGTTGTCCACTGTAAATATATTCCTGACGGAAAACATTAACTAGGATCAAAGGTTCCTGTCAAAAGTGCATGAGAAATGTACAGTAACCCGGCACATGCAAACTTGGGGTAGTAATGCAAAGACTCTTACTCAATGAGTTAAAAAAGAGAAATGAAAACGGTGATCAACGAACGTAAAACAATTTATTAAATGAATACTTCATTAATTACACAGATTTTATTGTTGTAGCAAAAAGAAAGTTCCGTTTGACGAGTGCAATGCAGTGAATTCCATAGGAAGTAAACACGGGTCAAATTTGACCTACGTATGAAAACTTGGGGCAGTGATGCAAAAAATATTAATTCAAAAACAAAAATGATGTTAGAACATTAAATACACATTATTGAAGGAATTCCTGGAATATTTGATGGGGGATCAATACAGCAAAATAAAAAATATTAGGTCGGGTCACATTGGATCAGCATATGCATTTTATGGTTAAGAAAATCAGTCAGTACACAGAAGTATGTTTTTCTTTTATTCAAATGATCCATATCACATATTGATCATTGCCAAATATAATACCCCGTATACTCTGAGAATGGACTCCCAAATTGTTGGACTCTTAACTCTGGCTACAGTATGGCTATATGATGAAAGAGCTGATTCTCCTTTCTTTTTTTTCAAGTATAATTGTATAGAATCTGGTACTCACTGGTACTCACTAAGCATTAAAAAGCCACTCTATCTATCATTATCTCTCATTATGTCTACCGAGCTCTTGAACATATCTGCAAATTTAATAGTGTGCTCCAATCAATGATAATCTGCCAATTTGAATTACTAATTCAATCCTGCCTTGTTTTCTGTTTGTGCCATAGGGATGCTACTCTGTTCTTACACCTCCCCAGAGGGTCTGGACTATGGTATATCCTTAATGAAATGTAAACTATTATCATCAAGATAAACAATGCCTTATCAAAATAAGAATCTTATCCTTTTATTGTGCAAATAACACATTTCCTTTCATTGCATTTTAGTTGCAGTAATTTTGAGGGGAGACTGTTTCATTATGCAGTCCCTTACTCCACCGAGCTCCTGAAGTAGGTCCCACACTGACACAGCAGGCCAATTAAGACTGTTCCTTGATGGGACAGAGAGGAGGGTCACCAGGGACCAGACTAGTGCTGCTATCAGTGGACCATCCCAAGCCTGTTAAACAGTTCCTCCCGAGACAAAGACCTTGTTCTACAACACAGACTTTCTCAATAAAATGTGTCCCGTCTCTGGAATGCCGCAACGAGCAAATGTACTGAATTTATACATCTTTGTCTGCCTGCCTGCCTGCCTCCCTGTCTCTCTCTCTCTCTTGCTCCCTCTCTCCCTCTCTTTATAGTGACAGCATTATTAACAGTGAGGTATTAAGAGCAACATGGGGGTACGTTAATGTCAAGCACACATGGTAGCTGTCAAGGCCATATGCTGCCATTTATTTTTTACAATGACAAAAAGTCAAAGCAGAGATGAAAACCTTGACAGCTTGGTATGACATGCCATCTCGAAATCCTGAGGCCTCTCTTGTTTGCCCCCTCTCTCTCTCTCTCTCTCTCTCTCTCTCTCTCCACATTTCTGTTTTGAGACAGTAAAGGGATCAAAATGCACATTAACACAGATCATCTCAGTCAATCCCTCAGAAGGTACATTCTGATGACATCACATCAGAACTTTGGCTTCACTGAAAACAGTAATGCGATTTGTGGCTATGTGTATGTGCGTTGTCCAATTCTCCAGTGGTTCTTGGGATCGAGGTGATGTTCCAATCATCTTATGGGAATAGCTAATTCATTTTCAATTGATCACAGTTTGAGGGAATACCCTTTTGTTTAGGTTTGTCAGAGACCTGAGGGCAGTGAGGGCCAATGTGTACCTCTGTGATAAAACAACAGATATTTGAAGTGTAAATTAATGTATAAACATCTACATTTTATTCTTGGTTCCATGTGCTTCCACCACCAGCCTCCCTCCATGCACAGCGAGCGCCCAGTATCAAGCCAAGCACACTCTATCAAAGCCCCACTTCACCACGGGCCCCAGTGGATAAAATAAAATACTGCACTTCTCGTTATTGACTGAGGGAAATGAAATAATCTATGATGCATGAACAAGTCCTAAATGAAATAATAATATCCTTAGCAGTGAAGAATGGATTGGAGGTACAGTAATTGAGCAGATTTATTTTGCGCCCGTGGAAAACAGGAGGGAGGGGACCGCCCCGGATTGTCTTCTGAAAACAGCCCAGCTATTTTATTTAATCTCATATTGGAGGAATTATTGGCTGGTAATCCATTGTTAAACGTCATTTAGAGTGATGGATGAAGAGTGTCAGGCTTTTCCCCACGTAATCAATTCATATCTTATTAACACATATTATTTATGATTCTCATAATGTCCCCGCGGGTGCTCAGCTGGGGAAGGGGCTGCAGATTGGAGGCCTCAGCTGTTGCTGAAATGAAGTCTGACATACTGTAGCTTATGACTTAATAACTGCATATATAAAATGTTTTTGCTGGTGCTATTGATTTGTTTCAGCCCATTCCAGAAATGAATGGAGAAGGGGGAGCTTTAATGGAACGTACTGAACTCCCCTTATACACACAAGGGGAATAACTCAGGCCATGGGGGATAAAGAAAAATAGCCTGCCTATATCCAGGCGGAAAATAAGTAACTCATATTCAAACTCTAAATACTTTACTGAATTACTAAATAGGTGTAAAATTGATTTAAACAGTAGTCTGTAGAGGGAAACTCATTGGTTGCATTGCCAAATCTCAGTAAAGAACGAGTCCCAGTTAGGTAACTCCCGTTTGACCTATAGCCAAATGAATTTTCACCCTCTGAATAAAAACTAAAAGGCTCAGGAAGCAACGGAGCCAGTGGTGGAAGATAATGTCTCATAGGTAATTGTGTAAAATGGTATCAACTGGTGTTTCAGTTAAACTCACTTGCCTTCTCTTTTTAATCTGTATTCCTTATTCAGGTGAGTCGTCCTCTTGCTTCTGGACTTCTGAACATCCAATAATAACCAATAAGGTGGAATGAGTCATGAACAATGTTCAGGAAAGGCCGTATTATCAGATTCAGAATGATTCACCCTCGAGCCTTGCGGTCCACTTCGGTGGAGTTGCCGTACCAGGCTGTGATGCGACAGTATGATCTCGATGGTGCTCCTGTAGAACACTGCGAGGGCCCTCGGGGACAGGCCAAATTTCTTCAGCATTCTGAGGTTGAAGAGCCGCTGTCGTGCCTTCCTCACCGTGGTGTCCGTGTGGTTAGACCATTTCAGCTTCTCTGAGTTGTGTACGCCAAGGAATTTAAAGTTACTGATTGTCTCCACGGTGGCACCGTTGATGAGGATGGGGGCGTGTCCAGCCTGGTTCCTCCTGAAGTCCACCACCTGGGAGTGGCCCGTCAGGAAGTCCAGGATCCAGTAGAATAGGGAGGAGTTCAGACCCAGGGCTGTGAGCTTTGTTATGAGCCTAGAGGGCCCTATGGTATCGAAGGCCGAGCTGTAGCCGATGAACAGCATCCTCACATATGCATTACCTTTGTCCAGGTGGGTAAGGGCCATGTGTATTGCAATGGCGATTGCATCATCCGTGGATCTGTCAAATTAGAGAGGGTCGAGTGTGTCAGGGAGGGATGAGGTGATTTGACTAGCCTCTCAAGGCACTTCATGATGACAGAAGTGAGTTCCACTGGTCGGTAGTTATTCAGTTCAGTTACTTTCCCTTTCTTGGGCACAGGGATGATAGTGGATATCTTGAAGCAGGTGGGTATAGCGGCCTGAACTAGGGAGAGATTGAAAATGTCAGAGAACACAACAGCCAGTTGGTCTGCACATGCTCTGAGGGCAATGCTAGGGATGCCATTTGGGCCGGCAGCCTTGCGAGGGTTAACACATTTGAATCTCTTACATCCGTCCTCAGTGGAAACTGAGTGTATGTAGCCCACGTTGTCATCGGGGGCTCTCCTCAGCAGCTGAGGGTCATTGCGCTTGAAAATAAGGTGTGTCGCTCGCCCGTTGTTGAATGTGATGTGGTTGGCTTTCTTTTTGTAATCCGTGATTGTTAGGAAACCCTGCCACATATGCTGTGTGTCCAACCCGCTGAATTGCTCCTCCTCCATTTTGCCCCTATACTTGTGTTTAACCAAACTATTGTTCCCGGTCCCCTTGCTCTGTTTATAATCAGAATCTATCTTGTTCAGTTTTCCTACAAAGCTGATATCAATCCCCGTTTTTTTCCCGGGTACATTTTGATATATACTATCGGTATCACGTGATCTATTCATTCTTTGATGGATCCAGTGACTTGAGACGACGTATTCATTCATGTTATCTCCAGAAGAAATTAACAACGTATTTGCCTGTAAAATACCCATCATCTGCCTTGGTGGGAGAGGAGACGGGAGAGGAGACGGGAGCATAGATGGGAGAGGGAGAGGACGGCTGTGATCGATATCCTTGTCTAGGGCCTGGTGGAAAGGCAGCTCTCAGGCTGTGCAGCGAGCCAGCGAGCACAGAAAAGGAAAAGTGTCATTTTGTGATCTTTATCCAGTAATCTTGCTGACACCGGCTCTGTGATATATGTATCGGCTGGTCTAGTCTATTCTTCTCCTGGGGCCCTTTGAGTCTCTCTCAGTCACAGAGCGTATCATCTCTACTGTGCGCTGGCCTGTGTGCAGGTTATACTTACACACACAGGCTAGATGGAAGCCGTTACTGCAGGAGAGCTGAGCTATGAGGAGAGTCGCCCGAAATGAAAACGTAATGGACAAGAAAGGAGAAGGCGTCATCCAGAAGGAAGCCCATATCACTTCGCAGATAGATAACGATCACATCCAGAGGTCACAACAGATCGAGAGGAAAAATCTGGCATTTGGTAAAGAGATATGATGATCTAAATAGCTGTGTCCCGGAAGAATTAGCTTTGATGTAGAGCTTATTTTGAGTATGTATGCTAATTTTGAATTATCACGGAATATGATATGGTGTGAGAATGCGGTATGACCGGAACTGTCTCTTAATTACTGCATGCATTTGTTATAATTAACTTAGAAATGAATGATTACATTTACATTTAACATTTAAGTCATTTAGCAGACGCTCTTATCCAGAGCGACTTACAAATTGGTGAATTCACCTTCTGACATCCAGTGGAACAGCCACTTTACAATAGTGCATCTAAATCATTTAAGGGGGGGTGAGAAGGATTACTTATCCTATCCTAGGTATTCCTTGAAGAGGTGGGGTTTCAGGTGTCTCCGGAAGGTGGTGATTGACTCTGCTGTCCTGGCGTCGTGAGGGAGTTTGTTCCACCATTGGGGGGCCAGAGTAGCGAACAGTTTTGACTGGGCTGAGCGGGAACTGTACTTCCTCAGTGGTAGGGAGGCGAGCAGGCCAGAGGTGGATGAACGCAGTGCCCTTGTTTGGGTGTAGGGCCTGATCAGAGCCTGGAGGTACTGCGGTGCCGTTCCCCTCACAGCTCCGTAGGCAAGCACCATGGTCTTGTAGCGGATGCGAGCTTCAACTGGAAGCCAGTGGAGAGAGCGGAGGAGCGGGGTGACGTGAGAGAACTTGGGAAGGTTGAACACCAGACGGGCTGCGGCGTTCTGGATGAGTTGTAGGGGTTTAATGGCACAGGCAGGGAGCCCAGCCAACAGCGAGTTGCAGTAATCCAGACGGGAGATGACAAGTGCCTGGATTAGGACCTGCGCCGCTTCCTGTGTGAGGCAGGGTCGTACTCTGCGGATGTTGTAGAGCATGAACCTACAGGAACGGGCCACCGCCATGATGTTGGTTGAGAACGACAGGGTGTTGTCCAGGATCACGCCAAGGTTCTTAGCGCTCTGGGAGGAGGACACAATGGAGTTGTCAACCGTGATGGCGAGATCATGGAACGGGCAGTCCTTCCCCGGGAGGAAGAGCAGCTCCGTCTTGCCGAGGTTCAGCTTGAGGTGGTGATCCGTCATCCACACTGATATGTCTGCCAGACATGCAGAGATGCGATTCGCCACCTGGTCATCAGAAGGGGAAAGGAGAAGATTAATTGTGTGTCGTCTGCATAGCAATGATAGGAGAGACCATGTGAGGTTATGACAGAGCCAAGTGACTTGGTGTATAGCGAGAATAGGAGAGGGCCTAGAACAGAGCCCTGGGGGACGCCAGTGGTGAGAGCGCGTGGTGAGGAGACAGATTCTCGCCACGCCACCTGGTAGGAGCGACCTGTCAGGTAGGACGCAATCCAAGCGTGGGCCGCGCTGGAGATGCCCAACTCGGAGAGGGTGGAGAGGAGGATCTGATGGTTCACAGTATCGAAGGCAGCCGATAGGTCTAGAAGGATGAGAGCAGAGGAGAGAGAGTTAGCTTTAGCAGTGCGGAGCGCCTCCGTGATACAGAGAAGAGCAGTCTCAGTTGAATGACTAGTCTTGAAACCTGACTGATTTGGATCAAGAAGGTCATTCTGAGAGAGATAGCGGGAGAGCTGGCCAAGGACGGCACGTTCAAGAGTTTTGGAGAGAAAAGAAAGAAGGGATACTGGTCTGTAGTTGTTGACATCGGAGGGATCGAGTGTAGGTTTTTTCAGAAGGGGTGCAACTCTCGCTCTCTTGAAGACGGAAGGGACGTAGCCAGCGGTCAGGGATGAGTTGATAAGCGAGGTGAGGTAAGGTAAGGGAGAAGGTCTCCGGAAATGTTCTGGAGAAGAGAGGAGGGGATAGGGTCAAGCGGGCAGGTTGTTGGGCGGCCGGCCGTCACAAGAAGCGAGATTTCATCTGGAGAGAGAGAGGAGAAAGAGGTCAGAGCACAGGGTAGGGCAGTGTGAGCAGAAACAGCGGTGTCGTTTGACTTAGCAAACGAGGATCGGATGTCGTCGACCTTCTTTTCAAAATGGTTGACGAAGTCATCTGCAGAGAGGGAGGAGGGGGGGAGGGGGAGGAGGATTCAGGAGGGAGGAGAAGGTGGCAAAGAGCTTCCTAGGGTTAGAGGCAGATGCTTGGAATTTAGAGTGGTAGAAAGTGGCTTTAGCAGCAGAGACAGAGGAGGAAAATGTAGAGAGGAGGGAGTGAAAGGATGCCAGGTCCGCAGGGAGGCGAGTTTTCCTCCATTTCCGCTCGGCTGCCCGGAGCTCTGTTCTGTGAGCTCGCAATGAGTCGTCGAGCCACGGAGCGGGAGGGGAGGACCGAGCCGGCCTGGAGGATAGGGGACATAGAGAGTCAAAGGATGCAGAAAGGGAAGAGAGGAGGGTTGAGGAGGCAGAATCAGGAGATAGGTTGGAGAAGGTATGAGCAGAGGGAAGAGATGATAGGATGGAAGAGGAGAGAGTAGCGGGGGAGAGAGAGCGAAGGTTGGGACGGCGCAATACCATCCGAGTAGGGGCAGTGTGGGAAGTGTTGTATGAGAGCGAGAGGGAAAAGGATACAAGGTAGTGGTCGGAGACTTGGAGGGGAGTTGCAATGAGGTTAGTGGAAGAACAGCATCTAGTAAAGATGAGGTCGGCGTATTGCCTGCCTTGTGAGTAGGGGGAAGGTGAGAGGGTGAGGTCAAAGAGGAGAGGAGTGGAAAGAAGGAGGCAGAGAGGAATGAGTCAAAGGTAGACCTGGGGAGGTTAAAGTCGCCCAGGACTGTGAGAGGTGAGCCGTCCTCAGGAAAGGAGCTTATCAAGGCATCAAGCTCATTGATGAACTCTCCGAGGAACCTGGAGGGCGATAAATGATAAGGATGTTAAGCTTGAAAGGGCTGGTAACTGTGACAGCATGGAATTCAAAGGAGGCGATAGACAGATGGGTAAGGGGAGAAAGAGAGAATGACCACTTGGGAGAGATGAGGATCCCGGTGCCACCACCCCGCTGACCAGAAGCTCTCGGGGTGTGCGAGAACACGTGGGCGGACGAAGAGAGAGCAGTAGGAGTAGCAGTGTTATCTGTGGTGATCCATGTTTCCGTCAGTGCCAAGAAGTCGAGGGACTGGAGGGAGGCATAGGCTGAGATGAACTCTGCCTTGTTGGCCGCAGATCGGCAGTTCCAGAGGCTACCGGAGACCTGGAACTCCACGTGGGTCGTGCGCGCTGGGACCACCAGATTAGGGTGGCCGCGGCCACGCGGTGTGGAGCGTTTGTATGGTCTGTGCAGAGAGGAGAGAACAGGGATAGATAGACACATAGTTGACAGGCTACAGAAGAGGCTACGCTAATGCAAAGGAGATTGGAATGACAAGTGGACTACACGTCTCGAATGTTCAGAAAGTTAAGCTTACGTAGCAAGAAACTTATTGACTAAAATGATTGAAATGATACAGTACTGCTGGAGTAGGCTAGCTGGCAGTGGCTGCGATGTTGACACTACACTAATCAAGTCGTTCCGTCGAGTGTAATAGTTTCTACAGTGCTGCTATTTGGGGCTAGCTAGCTAGCTAGCAGTGTTGATTGCGTTACGTTACGTTAAAAGAACGACAATAGCTGGCTAGCTAACCTAGAAAATCGCTCTAGACTACACAATTGTCTTAGATACAAAGACGGCTATGTAGCTAGCTAGCTACGATCAAACAAATCAAACCGTTGTACTGTAATAGTTTCTACAGTGCTGCTAGTCGGGGCTAGCTGGCTAGCTAGCAGTGTTGATTGCGTTACGTTACGTTAAAAGAACGACAATAGCTGGCTAGCTAACCTAGAAAATCGCTCTAGACTACACAATTGTCTTAGATACAAAGACGGCTATGTAGCTAGCTAGCTACGATCAAACAAATCAAACCGTTGTACTGTAATAGTTTCTACAGTGCTGCTATTCGGGGGCTAGCTGGCTAGCTAGCAGTGTTGATTGCGTTACGTTACGTTAAAAGAACGACAATAGCTGGCTAGCTAACCTAGAAAATCGCTCTAGACTACACAATTGTCTTAGACGTTAGCTAGTAGCTTAGCTAGCTGCTGGGCAGATAGCAGTGTAGACCACGTTAGGACGACGAAATACGATAATTACGCAATTATCTTTGATACAAAGACGGCTATGTAGCTAGCTAAGAAGAAATAGCTAAGATTAGACAAATCAAACCGTTGTACTATAATGAAATGTAATGAAAATGTAATGAAAGGTTATACTACCTGCGGACCGAAGTGTAGATGCGACCGCTCGCTCCAACCCTCGCTCCAACCTGATCTACTGTATGCATGGTCTACGTGTTCAAACTTTTGTTTGCCACTGAGAGCATACTGTATGTACAGTATGCAGGCTTTTTGCAACAAGAAATGAACCAGCGCACCACTTTTGATTTCAACAACCCAGATAAAAATAAGTGGATTTAGCCAATCTTTTCTTTCCAAGTATTTTCCCGTGAAGGAGTCATTAAATACAGACTGTCATTCTTTTTTTAATATCCAATGAAAGTTTTGAAGCAGACAATTTAGAGGTTGAGTCATAAGCCGCTCTAGATTTTCAATTGTTCTGCCTGTGGCTTCTTACAGGGACATTTAACTGGATGTTACGCTGATGAAGTGGCTTCAATACAAAAATATATACTTTATTGACGTCACAGTAAAAATGCTTTCATTTCAACCTTATATCACCTCTAAACATAGAGGATATGTGGAAAAGTGTCATTGTACCAAGAAACAGTGCATTCGAGAAAGTATTCAGACCCCTTGACTTTTTCCACATGTTGTTACGTTACAGCCTTATTCTAATCATTTTTTTCCCTCATCAATCTACACACAATACATCCCATAATGACAAAGCAAAGAATATCACATTTACATAAGTATTCAGACCCTTTACTCAGTACCTTGTTGAAGCACCTTTGGCAGCGATTACAGCATTGAGCCTTCTTGGGTATCACGCTACAAGCTTGGCACACCTGTATTTGGGGAGTTTCTGCCATTCTTCTCTGCAGATCCTCTGAAGCTCTGTCAGGTTGAGTGGGGAGCATCACTGCACAGCTATTTTCAGGCCTCTCCGGAGATGTTCATTTGGGCTCTGGCTGGGCCACTCAAGGACATTCAGACCCGATGCCACTCCTGCGTTGTCTTGGATGTGTGCTTAGGGTCGTTGTCCTGTTGGAAGGTGAACCTTCGTCCCAGTCTGAGGTCCTAAGCACTCTAGAGCAGATTTATCAAGGATCTATCTGTACTTTTCTCCGCTCATGTTTCCCTCGATCCTGACTAGTCTCCCAATCCCTGATGCTGAAAAACATCCCCACATCATGATGCTTCCACCACCATGCGTCACTGTAGGGATGGTGCCTGGTTTCCTCCAGACGTGACGCTTGGCATTCAGTCCAGAGAGTTCAACCCTGGTTTCTTCAGAACAGAGAATCTTGTTTTCATCGTCTCAGAATCCTTTAGGTGCCTTTTCGCAAACACCAAGCAGGCTGTTGGTTCTCCTATAGAGGAACTCTGGAGCTCTGTCAGAGTGAACATAGGATTCTTGGTCACCTCCCTGACCAAGGCCCTTCTCCCCCGATGGCTCAGCTCTAGGAAGAGTATTGGTGGTTCCAAACTTCTTCATATAAGAATGATGGAGGCCACTGTGTTCTTGGGGACCTTCAATGCTGCAGATTTTTTTGGTACCCTTCCCCATATCTGTGCCTCAAAACAATCCTGTCTCTGAGCTCCACAGACAATTCCTTTAACCTCGTGGCTTGGTTTTTGCTCTGACATGCACTGTCAACTGTGGGGCCTTATATAGACAGGTGTGTGCCTTTCCAAATGATGTCCAATCAATTGAATTTATCACAGGTGGACTCTCATCAAGTTGTAGAAACATCTGAAGGATGATCAATGGAAACAAGATGAGTCTAATATTTTGAGTCTAATATCAAAGGGTCTGAATACTAATGTTAATATAGTTTTGCAGAAATGTATAAAACCTGTTTTTTCTTTGTCTTTATTGGGTATAAGTGTGTAGAAAGATGAGGAAAATATTTAATATAATCCATTTTAGAATAAGGTTGTAACGTAACATAATGTGGAAAAAGGGAAGGGGTCTGAATACTTTCTGAATGCACCGTATATGGTTCAGTTTTGCAATGATCTCTGCAAGTCAAATACTAGTTTTCTTATCTTTGATGTCAGGTCTAACTTAATTAGATATATAGTTAGTTAACACTAAGTGTCAAGTTGTGATAAAGACATTAAATAAAGCAATACCTATACCATTGGACATTTCACATTTGATATTACAACTACGTTATTGTTCATTGTGTGCAGACATTTCACTAAAACCACAATTCCTCAAGGTTTCATGTTCTACTTTACTTTCTAACTGCAGCCAATGAATTCAACTAGCGGAGCAATCTTTGAACAGTATCTTACTTGCTGCTCGAGGGTTTACTTAGACAAAGCTGCCACCTACTGGGCTGCAATGTTGGTCAAAAAAAAAGAAAGAAAAGAAAGAAAGCTGAACCAAATATGTACGTACATACTGACATACAGTATTTTTCGACTGGATAATCTTTACTGTTCTGTTTAGTAGTCTGCCACTAAACGGCGACCCTAAGAGGCAAACCATTCTCTACGGGCCTAAAGTAGGCAGTTGATAACCGACAGTACCATGAATGAAACTACCACACTAAAACCATTCAACTTAAAATGTTCAGCCATCTCAATACTGTACATCCACGAACTGAAATTCTGCCAGTGAAATTCATCAGGTTGATCCCATAAGGTAGAAAATCACGATCTAATGATAGAGCTTACTTTTAGATGTCAACCTACTGCCGTAAGAAAATCTGCTCTTCTGGTCTCAGAGAGTTCTGTACAGAGAAAACACACATAGTGTATGTAGCAGGGCATTGTTGCCTTTACCAGGCTGTATAGCGATGGAAAGGCTTCTGCTAAGTTATTCATAAAGGGCCATTACACCTTATGCATTTTTAATTGGCCAGACATAGCCTTTTTGTCACAATATGGGGGGGTTGTAATGAATATTTACTGCCTGTTATTATTAATGACAGAAGCGATTAATAAGCAGGGAAGAAGGCACATCAAAGTAATTCAATTCCACCATACTGTTCATTTTCTGGTGAGTCGTATCATAAACGGCCCTTAAGATTTGATTATCGTAAAGTTGGGTGCCGTTTTATGCGTTTCCATCCCATATGCAATGTTAATATCTGTGTGATCGCTCAGCATACTGTAGGCATCCAGCGGGTCCACATCTGGCCTCATGAATAATAACAGAAGCAAGTAAAACTGAATAGGCTTCCACTTCAAATGCGATTTTTCTCTAATTGTGACTTTGTCAGTTTCCTTGAATCCCAGTGTGATTCTTTTCATGTGGATCCTTGCTGACGTTCAACACGTATTTTGGAAAATTGTACATTTAAATCAACGACTTTTAATTTTGTCAAGAAATAAAAAGAGGCAAATGGTCTGTAATATTTCACAAATGATTTACATTTGTATTCAATTTAAACAGTGTATAATGCTGAGGAGTACAATTTACATTACAGTAATGAAAAAAGCTCCCCACATTCTTTGAAAAAAAGGTACTATATAGAACCAAAAGAGTTCTTCAGCTGTCCCCATAGGAAGAACCCTTTGAAGAACCCTTGTTGGTTCCAAGTAGAACCATTTTGGACTCCATACAAGTGTATGATGTATAGCAATAGCAGGAGGCAGGGGTAGAGTGCTGTTACATACAATAACAATTACTGAGTTCTCTCTCGTCTCTGTTTCGTTCTTGCATTTCATTAATTACATGTATTGCTGTGTTGTTGTTAGATAAGTGATACTCTACATATCATGTCTGAACAGGACTGGAAATGTTTACTGTCCCCTCCTTACAAAAAAAAATGTTGATCCCACTCCTCTTAAACATTATGAGGAGTCTTATTAATCCAGTCAAAAGATATGTAGTTACTTTAAAAAAAAAAAAGACAATTATGATGCAGTATTTGGTGATCAATTGTCTAATGGATGTCTCCTTTTCTACAGGACACCTGTCTCCAATCTCCTCCTTATCTGTTAGGATCAAAGCACAGACTCTTGAATTACCTATCCATACAATGTCATCCATTTGTCCCCCAAGTTGGTGTAACCCGACCTTGAAATCAGAGCCAGCAAAAAAATAATTAATTAAAGCCTAATCAAAAATGCTGCTCTCCTTTGGATGGGTGTCACACAGGAGGGATGATCTGTCCTGATTTGATTTTGCTTCCAAACCACATGATGCATTCAGACAATTAAAATTTCAACAAGTCATTCGCTGATAGCCCTGTGAGTGATTACTGCCGGGCCGCGGGTCTGGGTTTAGGGTTTCTTGTGGTTTTTCCGACACTTCGAGGGCAGGTTATTTGTTTTGGCTTTTTGCCATGTCCGCAAGAAAACCATGTTTGTCTGAGTGTGCGCCTGCATCCAGAGTTTGCAAGGTCACACAGGCTCAAAGACAATGCACTTCCGACAAATGAAGAGTCAAATGGCTCTTTATTCAATGTCCTTAAGAGTCACAAAGATTAGGGAGTGTTATATAGCAAACTGACATATTTGCTGTTGTATGGACACATACAGTACATGACATTGCCATTAGTATTTCCTGTTGTCTATGACATTGACATTAGACCAGTGGTTCCCAAACTTTTTATAGTCCCGTACCCCTACAAAACATTCTTTATTTGTCAAAAAAATTGTCAAAAATGGCGAATAACTCACCACAGGTTAATGAGAAGGGTGTGCTTGAATGGATGCACATAACTCAATGTTGGCTTGTTTTGGAGAGAGTCTTAGCCTTAAGTCATTTTCCACACACAGTCTTTGCCTGTATTTAGTTTTCATGCTAGTGAGGGCAGAGAATTCACTCTCACATGGGTACGTGGTTGGAAAGGGCATCAGTGTCTTCACAGCACGATTTGCCAAGGGAAGAAACTCTGGGCGCAGCCCGATACAGAAATCACAAAACCACGTGTTGCAATTTTGATGAGGCTTGTTCAGAAATCGGTAAGTGGACTGGAGGCAGGGCATGAGGTATAACAAATCCAGTTACCTACGTAATTGCGTAATTGCACACCCAGCTCCCTCAGGTGCTTCGCTATATCACATTTGACATGGTCCGTAAGCTTGAGTTAATTTGCACACAAAAAATCATACAATTATGGAAAGACCCGTGTGTTTCCTTGTTAAAACCTCTTAGAGATCGGGCTACTTTTTTCAACATTCAAAAAAATCGCGCAACATTTCAACGTCCTACTACTCATGCCAGGAATATAGTATATCTGATAGCAGGGTAGCCCGATGGGGTGGCAGGGTAGCCTAGTGGTTAGAGCATTGGACTAGTAACCAGAAGGTTGTGAGTTCAAACCCCTGAGCTGACAAGGTACAAATCTGTCATTCTGCCCCTGAACAGGCAGTTAACCCACTGTTCCCAGGCCGTCATTGAAAATAAGAATGTGTTCTTAACTGACTTGCCTGGTTAAATAAAGGTAAAACAAAAAAAATATTCATATGATTAGTATGTGTGCATAGAAAACACTCTGAAGTTTCTAGAACTGGTTCAATGGTGTCTGGGACTATAACAGAACGAGTTCCGTGGTCAAAATCGCCAGAAAACCTGGTCACTAAATCAACAAAGAAAAAATCAATCCGCCAGCCCATGTATTGTCTATTGGAAGGAAAAATAGTTAAGGCGAGTGGTGTCTAGAATACAGTTCCTATAACTTCCACACGATGTCGCCAGTGTTGTGATTTCAACTAAATCATTGGTCATCTGAGTAATAGCCACATCCGGTTATCAAGTCCACAGCTGTAAACAATGTTTCCCAAACTCGTGCTTATTGAATACAGATCGCTCCGTGATCAATTTGATCATTTATTAACGTTTAGTGATACCTAAAGTTGAATTACAGAAGTAGTTTGAAGTGTTTTGTCAAAGTTTATAGGCAACTTTTTTAATTTAAAAAAATAACGCCGCGTTTAAAAAATTTGTTTTTACTGGATCTGACGGTGTTCATAAATTGACATTTTGGGTACACAAGGACCGATTTAATTAAAAAAAATACCCAATTGTGATGTTTATGGGACATATAGGAGTGCCAACAAAGAATCTCGTCAAAGGCAATTAATGTTTTATATTTTATTTCTGCGTTTTGTGTAGCGCCGGCTACGCTAATTCCTTTGTTTACGTCCCCTTCTGGTATTTTGGCGTGTTGCCTGCTATCAGATAATAGCTACTCATGCTTTCGCCGAAAAGCATTTTACAAATCTGACTCGTTGGCTTGATTCATAACGAGTGTAGCTTGAATTGAATTGAACGCTGTGTGTGAATTTTAATGAACGTTTGAGTTTTAACGAGTGCTATAAGCATTTGGCGTAGCGCATTTGCATTTATTGTTGGCAGGGGGTGCGGTTGCGTCCCGGGTGGGCCAGAGAGGTTAATGCAGATGGAAAAGTGCTCCAACTTCTTAATCAAAGCCTCAATTTTGTCCCGCACATTGAATATAGTTGCGGAGAGTCCCTGTAATCCTAGTATCAAATAATTCAAGCTCGAAAAAACATCACCCAGATAGGCCAGTCGTGTGAGAAACTTGTCATCATGCAAGCCATCGGACAAGTGAAAATGATGGTCAGTAAAGAAAACTTTAAGCTAGTCTCTCAATTCAAAAACACGAGTCAATACTTTGCCCCTTGATAACCAGTGCACTTCTGTTGTAAAAGCGTTGTATTTTTGCTTCCCATATCACTGCATAATTCAGAAAATACACAAGAGTTCAGAGGCCTTGCTTTAACAAGAATGTAAACTCTCTGCCAGTATCAGATTTGTCTATATCCTGGGAAATGTTCTTGTTTAATTACAACCTCATGCTAATCACATTAGCCTACGTTAGCTCAACTATCCCGCAGGGGACCCACCAATCCTGAAGAGATTTTAACAAAGTTAACAATTTTCACTGTGGTGTCCAAAACATCTTTCAAATTGTCAGGCATTCCCTTTGAAGCAAGAACCTCTCGGTGGATGCTGCGGTGTACCCAAGTGGCGTGGGGAGCAACTGCTTATACGCATGTTACCACTCCACTATGACTCCCGGTCATGGCTTTTGCGCCATCAGTACAGATACCAACACATCTTGACCATCAAAGTCCATTTGATATCACAAAGCTGTCCAGTACTTTAAAAAATATCCTCTCATGTTGTCCTGGTTTCCAGAAGAGGATGTCTTCCTTAATTGACCCCCCATAAACATAACGGACATATACCACGAGCTGTGCCAGGGCCCGCCACGTCTGCTGACTCATCCAGCTGTAGAGCATATAATTCACTGGCTTGCGTGTGAAGCAGTAATTGTTTCAAAACATCTCCTGCCATGTCACTGATGCCTCGTAAAACAGTGTTGTTTGATGAAGGCATTGTCTGTGTAGTTTTTTTAGCCTTTCCCCCCAGTATTGTCCCAGCCATATCCGCAGCAGCAGGAAGAATTCCTCCACAATAGTTTATGGCTTGCCTGTCCTAGCCATTTGGTAGCTCATTATGTAAGATGCTTCCAGGCCCTTCTTATTGATGGTATCTGTTGCTTTTATACATGTCTTACCACTTGAAGGTTGTCTTTATTCTCGCCCAAAACTCCAGTAGCTTATTTTTCGAATTGCCATGTTTCCCGCGAGAGAGTAACGGTTATTAATTAATGTGATTGGATGTTAATTATTTGACTCGGCTACCTGTATTTGACATTGTGTTGTTATTTCGCTGAACACTAGATGGTTTGATTTGATTTTTGGCAGTGAAACGAGGCTACTCAGGTGAGAGAGAAAATAAACTCACCTAAATATATAGCCCCGTTGGAAAATATAAATATACTGTTTGAAAATGTGAAGAAACATACAAATTAATAAAAAATGATCTTAGAATCTTAAATAAATCATAATCATTTTTATTTGGCTTACCGCCGACGTCATTGTGCGGTTCTCTGGGGGTACGCATACCCCAGTTTGGGAATACCTGCATTGGACAATACCCACTGGGCAAAAACTGGTTGAATCAACATTGTTTCCACGTCATTTAAACAAAAACATTCAATGTGATGACGTTGAATCAAAACTAATTGGATTTGAAAGTCATCAACTTCAGGAAATGTAGCCATTTTTTCGCCCAACTTTTAACCTAAATGACATCCAATGACATGGTAAATGTTTTTGTTGATTTCACGTTGAATTCAGTTTAGCAGACAACTCAACCAAATGTAAATCCAAACTAGACGTTGAACTGACGTCTGTGGCCAGTGGGTATTGAGTAGGTTTGTGGTTGTCAGAATCACAACAGGAGATCTGTGGTATTTGGCAGTCAGTATTGGACCATTATATTTCTGGTGCAAATGGACAGAGCACATTGAAGACACTATAAGCTTGAGGAAATGTGTGATGTGTATGGAGTCTATGAACACTAGCACAGAAATCTGCATCATGGACACTTCAGACTGGGGTCCCATGGCATTCACACAACAGTTGTCTCTCTTACATTAGCTTTTAGATAGATCAATGTCTTTCAAGGAAAAGAGTAAATGGTCTAGTCTAGAAATTAGGGAACCCTGTTGTGACATGCGATCTAGCATGAGGCCTGGTGAGCGAGCACACAGAGGCAGTGCTATAGAAGAGTGTCAGACAGTTCATGGTTAATGAATGGCTGAGACATGAAGTGACTTTGGCTTCTAAGTGTTTGTGTGAGGGAGAGCAGTGTAGCGTGAACCTGTGGAGATGAAAATGAAAATTGGAAGTGATTAAGATGAAACCATCAACCATAATCTGTCGCTACAAAACATTGAAACAGCACTGCTGGGAGGTCTGGTAGGGAATGGAAGGGGAAGGGGCATGGAGGACAGATATAGTGTGCAACAGTGCGTGACTCCCTTTCGCCAGAGGGAGCGGACCAGGATAAGACTGACAGCTCTGATGATGTCATCAAAAGTGGCCCTGGCAGGATGTGCTTGAGAAAGATGCCCAGCCAGCAGGGGCTGGCGATTTAGGGGGCAGCCTAGCGTGGCAGCTCCATTAAGGGCCGTGCATAATTCTAAGCAGCATGGGTAAGGGGCAAATTTAGAGTAAAAAAAGCACAGAGTAAAGAGTATAGCTTAACCATAAATAATGAAACACAGATGACATTTTTTACCTTCTGGCTGGCTACGTGGCATATTTGTTTTTCTTTTACCCCTTTTGTGTTTTTCTTCATTGGATTTTAACCAAAGCATTTAGAAAATTGAAAGAACACTATTCAAAAACAAGTCAACAAGAAATGACTAAATGAAAGCCCTCCTCAAGGTGTTAAGAATTAAATGGCTTTCTTTGTGGAGAAAACTGGAATCCTTAATGAGGAAACAGCCATGTCCGTGCGTCTGGGTCTTATCCTGAGGTCTGATAAACAAAACAAAAACAATAACAGTGGCTGCGGGGCGGACAGTGGCGCAGTTTCCCCCTACTGCGGATTTCCATCTTTAAAAGGACTTTCTTTGAGTATCAGTTCTTTCACTTTTGAAGCTGAAGATGTAATGGTATTTTTAATAAAGACGACAGAAGTTGACTCTTAACCTATCAATCCCAGGCCTTTGGAATGATACCTCCTTTCCCCTTCCCTAATGTTTTAACAATTTACTCACGCCACAGCATACAAGTGTTTCCATTCTAAATGATAAGTCTAATTAATTGATAGAATGTATTTCCATTTCTTTTTAACATACTTGTTATGCATGGAACCCTAAAAAGGTCATTTGAACTGTCTTTTTCAAAATTATGTTGCTGATTATGGGATGACTATGCAACCATTGATAGTTAAATTATGTTTCAAGCATCTGAGAGCCTCCAATAGAGTTCTATATAAGATGTGTTCATTTTAGGGGTATACATTAGGGGTATACTAAAAATAAAATATATATTTTCTTGAGAAAAGCATATTTGTTCAGTTTAAAGTACACTTTTTTATATATATATAGACCAAAAGTGCCTATATTGCCTTCACCACAAATGAACAAAGTCATCATAGAATACTGAATCCAGTTTCGTAATGGTAACTAGAGTATTATGAGGAAGGTGACTGGGTCTCCTACACAGGAGCATTTATAAGTTCCACAAACCTGCCACCAAGTGGATAGAGCTTGAAATTACAGAGAGCAGACAATGTTTGTAAAATAATGGAAGTATTCTTCTAGTATTTACTGGAAATTAATGTCTCTCTCTGTCCCAAAAATGTTATTGATTGCTGCATTCTGATTGTCTTTACAAACAATTTTGGGGAGGGATTGTGATTTGCAATTTGCTGAAAATATTGACCATGACTCTCACCAGAGAATCAATTATTGATTTCATCCATTTAAGGAGGGCAAATATTTACGTGTCTTTATATTTCAATTGGAAGTCACTGAAGAGGGAAAATTGCTTATTGGAGATATCCAATGCCTTGTACCTGAGTAGGATTGGTGCAATTACACTAGTAACAACATATTGTTACAGAGCACTTTACTGAGTGCATAGTTTTTGTAATTACAAAAGAGGATTAGGGACAGTTCCTTACACAGGTTTACTTCATAGGCATAAGTGGCACAGCATATGCTGAAGGCTGTGTCCAGATGTGGGGCAGCAGGTAGCCTCGTGGTTAGAGCATTGGACAAGTAACCGGAAGGTTGCATGATCGAATCCCCGAGCTGACAAGGTAAAAAATATGTCAACCTGAACAAGGCAGTTAACCCACTGTTCCTACGCTGTCTTTGTAAATAAGAACTTGTTCTTAACTGAGATGCCTAGTAAAATAAATGTAATTCCCCAGTATCAGAATGTTTCCTTGCTCAACTTAATGTTAGATGGTTCTTCACCCTGAAAGTAGTCTATGGGCCAGGAAAATCTGTAAGTTAGATTATAAAAAAACACAAAAAAATAGTTTATAATATGGAACGTACAAATGTTTTAGGCTCTATTACCCATCAGTTGCTGTCTGTATAAGCTACAGTATGAGTCAGAGTGACTCTGAACTCTGAAGTTAATTTTGTCCCCGTAAAAATTTGAGCCTAAAAATGTTCTGTCCAAATACAACTCCTGGTGTTGGTTTGCCACCTTGTACACACAAACCAATGAATGGGGTACCTTTCCCAAGAAGGAATGTGATTAAAACACTGCCCGAGACATCATGTAGTTGGTGGCAAAACCAGGGGTGAATAATGAATCTTTCTCTGCAACTTCGACAATGTCCACATTAAGTATATTGGTTTCTAAGTATATACAGATATACATATTACATTTTAGAGTGAATACTACATTTCCCTTTCAACATTGACGGCAAAAAGGAGTTCAATTTATTCCACTTTTCCCTATGTAGCCTTTATGAATGATACAGTGGGGCAAAAAAGTATTTAGTCAGCCACCAATTGTGCAAGTTCTCCCACTTAAAAAGATGAGAGAGGCCTGTAATTTTCATCATAGGTACACTTCAACTATGACAGACAAAATGTAGGACATTGTAGGATTTTTAATGAATTTATTTGCAAATTATGGTGGAAAATAAGTATTTGGTCACCTACAAACAAGCAGGATTTCTGGCTCTCACAGACCTGTAACTTCTTCTTTAAGAGGCTCCTCTGTCCTCCACTCGTTACCTATATTAATGCCACCTGTTTGAACTTGTATTAAAGACTATTTTTTTGTGCCACAAACATCCTATTTAGAAATGTCCTTTTATTTGATTATAAACCAAGCATAGCCTCCCACTTGGCTGACATAACTTCAATATATTTTTGATTTAGTTGATGTCAACTAACATTAATTAAATGTGAATTAAATGTAGCCAATGCTATTTAAATAAACTGTAGTATCAATCCACAGTGGACTAGGATGAGAATACTGTGTGCCAGCCGAATTGGAGTTGATGGCAACGCAAACACCGTCAATAACCTACAGAACTTGAGACAAACACATCTAGTATTAAGCCATGGAAAGCCTTGATTGGCCAGTGAGTGGCCAAGCCATCATAACTACAACTTGTTTGCTAATCAAACCCCCAACCCCCCCCCCCCCCCAGACCTATAGAGCAGTTGAGGCTCCTCGAAGGAGGAAGGGGAAGACCATCCTCAGTGAATTTCATAAAAACCATAGTGAAACTTTAAAGTTATTATTTTTAGATCAAACTATACTAAATGTATTTACGTCACCAAATAACTGATTAAAACACACTTTTGCAATGAAGGTCTACAGTAGCCTCAACAGCAAATTGGGGTAGCCAGAGGACAGCTATTTTCCATCCTCTGACTTTAATATAAAACCTAGGAGGCTCATGGTTCTCACCCCCGTCCATAGACTTACACAGTAACTATGACAACTTCCAGGTTGGAAGATGTTCTCCTATCAGAGCTCTTGTCCATCCGATCAGAGAATAAATCAAGTACTGAAAGCATAAGCTACAGCTAGCTAACACTGCAGTGCATAAAGTGTGTTGAGTAGTTGACTCAAAGAGAGAAATAAAATAGTTGATTTGTTTTGAACAAATTCATTTCTTCAAAACCGGAGACGCAGCAGAGCTATATTTAGTTGTATTTTTTTTCTTCGTCTTAGTTTCCCTTTCACTTACTTTGCTAATGCAGCTAATTTAACCTACTCAACAACTTGACCCAAACAGAGAGGAAAGAGCTAAGGCTATCCAACACTGCAACTTTTCCAAGTCAAGGTAAGCTTTCCGTTTTATTAATTTATTACCACCGGAGCCCACCAGTGTAACTGCTTGCTGTACACTGTACTGTGTGATTGGATTGTGGGTTTACTAAAGCATTAATTCTAATTTGTTGACAATGACATTAGTGAATATGGTGACAACAATATAGGTTCTGTAGTGGTTATTAGTTATGGTAGGAAGGTTTGGCTTGAAGATGTTTTTGTGCCTGGTCACAGACAACTGTGTCCACAAGGGGAAAAGGCGAGAGGAGCAGAGTGTGTCGCTGCCAGAAGGAATTATACAATGTTGCGAACCCGGGTCTCCGGAGTGAGAAACAGTCACTTAACCAACTGAGCCACGAATAGTCGGCAGAACCCAGAAGATGAGGCAGACACAGCAGTACTTGAGAAGGTGTATTTAATAAAGTAAAAAGTGAAGTCCTTTAGGAAAACATGTAACTCCACAACCTCAAAAGGAATTCCACAAGAACAAGGTAATCCACAAGGTAATCCTCCAAGACAAAAAGGTAAATCCACAAGGTGGTAGGTATAGCATAAAAAGCCTCAAAAGATACTCAAAAATAAATCAACAAGAACAAAAAAACAGAATTCCACAAGAGCGTCCACCGGGATCAACAAGAGTTCACAGAATACTAGGGCTGGGTGCTAACATACAAACACAGAGCAAAGAACTGAGGGAAACTAAGGGTTTAAATACAATCAGGGGAAAAACGAGGCACAGGTGCAAATAATAATGGGGATCAAGGGAAAACAGAAGGTCAAAAAGCACAATGGGGGCATCTAGTGACCAAACACCGGAACAACCCTGGCCAAATCCTGACAGTATGTGGTTGCGATGAAAGTGAAAGGTGTGTGTGGGTGATCAGGGGTGTATTCATTCTGCCGATTCCGTTGCAAAATGTTTCTTAAACGGAAATTAATAGCGGGCTGGCACAGTTGAGAACTTTCTTTGACATTGATTGGTTTCATACAACCGCTCTCAACACTGCATACTACCTTGTTGGTTTTGTGTCAAATTTAGGCATATCTGTGACCTCTTCTGTGTTAAAGAAACCAGAAAGCTTATTGCACTATAAAGACAATTCCCACACCTGTGCAGCACGGAAGTTAATGTTTGAAGCAGTGAATATGATAACTCCCTTTATACTAAAGGAATCACGAAGAGTCTCCTCATCCCTAAAATAAACATTGAGATATGTTTGCAAAATTACTGTGCAACGTAGACGTTCTAGTTTCTTCCGAGATTGCGAAACAATTTGTATGTTGATGTAGTGCCCCAACAGTTATGAATGTTTCAACCTCTGTTGCGAAGTCGTGTATTTACCGTCACTTGCTGGTTTCAAAGAGCAAGATAAATTACACTAACCTGTTCTAATGCGTCCACCAGCAAATCCGAGGCCATGATTGTGTTTCCGTTGTGGGTGCGTTAACGACGCAACCTTCATTTGCATGCAAATAAAATATATGAATATGCATTACCACTTCTCGGAACAGTGGAAGAACTGCTCTGACGCACGGCATGAAATAGACGTGCTTCACTCGTACGGTGTCAAAGAGCATCAGAGGCTGCCGAACTATTGTCAGAAGTCTGACGAGGTGTACTGCATGGTTTTAGATGGCATTCTAACCCCAGTATTCCAAAGAGAGTGACATATTTATTTTTTGAGTGCGGTGTTTGAACTAGAGCTTAGCCAGCTACCGTAACAACGTGGCTTCTACACATACTGTAAATGAATGAATGAATGAATGGGGAAATCTCACTCGTATTTTCACTTGGTCAAAACTTTATACCTCAAAACGACCAGAAAACATGTTTATCTTAACTGTGAATAGTGGTCTCTAGAATTTGAAAACAAAACAATGCTTATAAAAGTTACAAACCTGAAAACAGGATGTACAGTTGATTTCTTCCAGCGGTCATGGACCGAGACGTGCATGCCTTCAGCTCCCCCTAGTGGTAACGTAAAGTATCCATGTGTATTAATGCAAAAACCATGGACTAGGCTACAATAATAAAGTTGTGCACAAACCAGGGTTTTTCCAATCGTTTCGTTCTGAAAATAACCATTTATTTATTATGTTCCATTCGATAGTTACCTGCCCATCCATGTGAGAGACGCAGACTCGATCTCGATCCTTTTAGTCTTTACTGAAGACTCATCTCTTCAGTAGGTCCTATGATTGAGTTTAGTCTGGCCCAGGGGTGTGAAGGTGAACGGAAAGGCACTGGAGAGATGAACTGCCCTTGCCCTTTCAACTGTTCTGCCTGCGGCTATGGAACCCTGACATGTTCACCGGACGTACTACCTTGTCCCGGACCTGCTGTTTTCGACTCTCTCTCTCTACCGCACCTGCTGTCTCGACCTCTGAATGCTCAGCTATGAAAAGCCAACTGACATTTACTCCTGAGGTGCTGGCCTGTTGAACCTTCTACAACCAATGTGATTATCATTATTATTATTATTATTATTATTTGACCCTGCTGGTCATCTATGAATGTTTGAACATCTTGGCCATGTTATAATCTCTCCTCCAGAAGAGGACTGGCCACCCCTCAGAGCCTGGTTCCTCTCTAGGTTTCTTCCTAGGTTCCTGCCTTTCTAGGGAGTTTTTCCCAGCCACCGTGCTTCTACATCTGCATTGCTTGCTGTTTGGGGTTTTAGGCTGGGTTTCCGTATAGGACTTTGACATTGGCTGATGTAAAAAGAACTTTACAAATACGTTTGATTGATTGATCTGAAAATAAACATACTGAAATGGCTGCTTCAGGCCCCAATATTACCAAAGGGCCCCTGCAGAATCTTTTTTTCTTTATTTTTAAACCTTTGTTACAACCCTACATGTGCTACAGATCTAAAAGCATTTTGTTTTCAACACATCACTTCCAAGATTGCACGATCGAAATATGACAAACCTCAGGTTCTCCCTAAAACTCAACTAAGGCCTTTCTATTACTTTGAGGAAGGTCCCCCCCCCCCTTATCTATATTTATATTTGAGACGCTGGAAAAGTTCACAGTGGTAGTGAAGACCCTGAATTGCCTTATTACCACAACTGGTGTCAGGAAATGGATGAAGCTCCAGGGGGAGAGAAAGGCTGCATTTCCATAATCATTCACTTTCTTTTCTTTATGATGGATTTGAGATTCAGAAGCTCAGGATGTATGTTTCAATAAAAGAGGTTGCCTAAGGGCCCACTCAAACTTCTAACTTTAATTAACCAAGTCATCCATCTGATTTGGTCACATCTCCTTCTCGTCTGGCTAAGACGTGGGAATGATGCAACCCACCTCCACAACCAAGGCATGTCAGACTGTGGCAAAACTCTAGGGGTCACCATTACACAGTGCATTACCTAAAGACCATGCAGAGACTTTCATGACTTACCCAACAGGGAGAATGTTCTCACGACCAGGAGTGGATGACTGTGTGTATGCTTCACATTAATTCAACTAAGTTTTTAAAATGAGGAAGAACACACAACTTGACTTTGTTGGCCTGTCATGACTATTTCCCAAGGATATACTTTATGAAGACAAGTGTTTTTAGTCATACTGAAGTGATAGCAAATGGTAACATGAAATGGTATCATATTGTAGTTTGAAATGCTTGTCTGTCTCAATTGGACCCATGCTTAATGTAATGTACCAGTTGGTGAATTTCTTGATGGATATCATATCGTAGTTGTTGGATGACCTCATTTTGTAGGTCATACTACAGTATATTGGGGCATATTTCATCTAATGGATCTGACAAAGACAATATTTTGTCTGTGGCTCTACACAAACAACATCCGGATCAGTGAACACACATCAATATTGAATCTAAGTGTAGGCCTGAGGAGTAGCAGTGTTCAAAGATCAAAGCATTGACAGCTTCTCCATAGATGGATTCCCTATAGGGGAAAGTATCTACAGCTAGATTTTGGAGATACAGTGGAAATTAATGAAATCCGTCATCTAAGCTTATGTATCTGTGAATCAATAAAGAAACATGTTGTGGATCCTGAGCCGGAAATAAACAAGCCGTGCGGATTAACCACATCATAGGAAAACATGTGTTCTTACTCAAGGGCACGATGTTAGCGAAGATGGTACCTCCACGTTTCACTCCGTTTCAAAATACTTTCCCCCTACTGGACATGACCCTGATGTTATCTAATGTGGATTATATAAAGCTCTTACCAAAGCACATGGTCTCCATGACAACCAACATCCTGAAGAAATCACTACTTCACAATAAACAAAGGTTGGCCGTGTGTGTCGCACAGCCTGTGTCTATATCGCCTTGTCGTGGGCCTACAATACAATCCTCAAATGCAAATTGCCATGAAATCTGAAGAGAAACATCACGGTATGTATTCAAGTCTTCTTTTCAAATGTCCTTTTCATAGCTCACAAGGTCCTCACAAGGACATTTCAGACCGTTGGTCCCCACAAGGAAAAAAGCTTAGGTTATGTTTAGTGTAAAAGTTAGAATTAGTGTTATGGTTAGGAGTTGGGGTTGGGTTAGGGGAAATAGGATTTTGAATGGGAATTGTCTGGGCGAATAAGGGTGTCTGACAACCAGGGGTGAAAGTTAGCTGGAATGTTCTGATACCGAGTACCAGTTAAATAAATAGTGGGGGTACGCCATTCCATAAAATATGATCCTATCACAATCATTAAAACAGATTTCAAGAAAAGGCTATTACACTATTTATAATTACTGCATGTCAGATCAATGAAAACACTGACATTTTGCCAAGGCAGAGATGAGTGGCCGATGCTCACAAACCGCAGTGTATTTTTATTTATTGTACCTTTATTTAACCAGGCAAGTCAGTTAAAGAACACATTCTTATTTTCAATGACGGCCTAGGAACAGTGGGTTAACTGCCTTGTTCAGGTGGTACCAATGGTATGCATCAATTCAGGTTACAAAACTTGTGTAGGCTCAATGAATGATGTCATTCATAACACTTGTAGGTGTTTTGTAAGTGACGTCTTTTTGCATTTATCAAATGGCACTGTATGGATGCGGAAATTATTTTAGAGTGTAGTAGCTTAATAGTTGTAATAGTAACTGAAGTCTGGACAATAACTGTAGGCCTCAAATGTAGCCTTTTATAATCTTAACTCATGCAGAATTAAACGTTTCTCACAGTAAAATGACACACCAAATGTGCACATTGGAGAAATATTCTTAATTTATTTCAGCATCTTGACAGAATGCGATTGCACACTCAGGGAGCTATTGTGTAGCCTAAACTCGCAATTTCTTTCAGCGACATAAAAGCTGACCGTATTTCATTTTCAACCGCATAGAATACGCATCCAAACAAACTAAAATATTATCAGAAACATGTGAGATTGTTTTTACAGACTTTCATTGCCTTCAAACCTGTCCAACTGATGTCTCTTGGAAATCTCCATCAATAAACTTTCTCACTCGGTGAGAGAAGCACAAATGAAAGAGAGAACTTTACCGATGTCAACTAGATTGCTGATGATGCATTGATAAAATCAAATGTATTTATAAAGTCCTTCTTACATAAGCTGATATCACAAAGTGCTGTACAGAAACCCAGCCTAAAACCCCAAACAGCATGCAATGCAGGTGGAGAAGCACGGTGGCTAGGAAAAACTCCCTAGAAAGGCCAGAACCTAGGGAGAAACCTAGAGAGGAACCAGGCTATGAGGGGTGGCCAGTCCTCTTCTGGCTGTGCCGGGTAGAGATTATAACAGAACATGGCCAAGATGTTCAAATGTTCATAGATGACCAGCAGGGTCAAATAATAATAATCATAGTAGTTGTCGAGGGTGCAACAGGTCAGCACCTCAGGAGTAAATGTCAGTTGGCTTTTCATAGCCGATCATTCAGAGTATCTCTACCGCTCCTGCTGTCTCTAGAGAGTTGAAAACAGCAGGTCCGGGACAAGGTAGCACGTCTGGTGAGCAGGTCAGGGTTCCAAAGCCGCAGGCAGAACAGTTGAAACTGGAGCAGCAGCACGGCCAGGTG
This sequence comes from Oncorhynchus masou masou, assembly GCF_036934945.1. NCBI lineage: Eukaryota > Metazoa > Chordata > Actinopteri > Salmoniformes > Salmonidae > Oncorhynchus > Oncorhynchus masou. The sequence continues at coordinate 55,541,428 of NC_088240.1, forward strand.
GACTGGGGACAGCAAGGAGTCATCAGGCCAGGTAGTCCTGAGGCATGATCCTAGGGCTCAGGTCCTCCGAGAGAGAGAAAGAAAAAAAGAGTGACTCAGCCCCTGTAATAGGGTTAGAGGCAGAGAATCCCAGTGGAGAGAGGGGAACCGGCCAGGCAGAGACAGCAAGGGCAGTTTGTTCCTCTCCAGTGCCTTTCCGTTCACCTTCACCCTCCTGGGCCAGACTACACTACTGAAGAGATGAGTCGTCAATAAAGACTTAAAGGTTGAGACCGAGTCTGTGTCTCTCACATGGGTAGGCAGACCATTCCATAAAAATGGAACTCTATAGGAGAAAGCCCTGCCTCCAGCTGTTTGCTTCGAAATTCTAGGGACAATAACGAGTCCTGCATCTTGTGACCGTAACGTCCGTGGAGGTATGTACGACAGGACAAAATCGGGAAAAGATAGATAGGAGCAAGCCCATGTAATGCTTTATAGGTTAGCAGTAAAACCTTGAAATCAGACCTTGCCTTAACAGGAAGCCAGTGTAGAGAGGCTAGCACTGGAGTAATATGATCATTGAGCCTTCTGTTGATTTATTTGGTATTTTATTAGGCTCCGTATTAGCTGTTGTGAAAGTAGAAAACACAAAACATGACATACAGAACATTAATAGACTATAAAACTACATACGTTTAAAAATGGCACACATAGTGTCACACCTTGGTCTTAGTATTTTGTGTTTTAGTTAATTAGTTGGTCAGGCCAGGGTGTGACATGGGTTTATGTTATTGTGTTGTCGTATTGGGTTTTTTGTAGGCATTGGGATTGTAGTTGATTAGGGGTGTGTTTAGTTTAGGTTTGGCTGCCTGAGGCGGTTCTCAATCAGAGTCAGGTGATTCTTGTTGTCTCTGATGGGGAACCGTATTTAGGTAGCCTGGGTTTCACTGTGTATTTCGTGGGTGATTGTTCCTGTCTCTGTGTAGTGTTCACCAGATAGGCTGTAATAGGTTTCACGTTCCGTTTTGTTGTTTTGTATTTGTCTCAGTATTTTCTTGTAATCGTTATTTGTTTCATTAAAAAACATGAGTAACCAACACGCTGCATTTCGGTCCGACTCTCTTGCGACAAACAAAGAACGCCGTTACACATAGCCTACATTCACTGTATATACCCACACAAAAGTATGTGGACACCCCTTCAAATGTGTGGATTCGGCTATTTCAGCCACACCCATTGCTGACAGGTGTATAAAATCGAGCACACTGCCATGCAATCTCCAAAGACAAACATTGGAGGTAGAATTACCTTATTGAAGAGCTCAGTGACTTTCAACATGGTACCGTGCCCCTGTGACAATGCCCCTGCGCACAAAGTGAGGTTCATACAGAAATGGTTTCTCGAGATCAGTGTGGAAGAACTTCACTGTCCTGTACAGAGCCCTGACCTCACCCCCAACAATCACCTTTGGGATGAATTGGAACACCGACTGCGAGCCAGGCCTAATCGCCCAACATCAGTGCCTGACCTCACTAAGGCTCGTGGCTAAATGAAAGCAAGTCTCATCAGCAATGTTCCAACATCTAGTGGAAAGCCTTCCCAGAAGAGTGGAGGCTGTTATAGCAGCAAAGGGAGGACCAACTCCATATTAAGATTTTGATATCCAGATTTTGGAAACAGATGTCCACATACTTTTGGTCATGTATTGTATCAATACATACACATAAAATATCTAGGTCAGATATTTTGTGCCGTGAGGTGTTGCTTTATCTGTTTTTTTAACCAGGTTTGTTGTTCATTTGAGGCTTCGTTCAAACCTCTTAGATGCAAAGTCCCCTGTTTAGGGGACCTTCGTAGTTCTGGTATTTTTTGCTGACTGGCATTTTTGCTTATAAATTGATCTGTGGACGCCGTAGATGTGTCCACAGACAAAATGTCTTGCATTGAGCCATATGGCTTGCATTGATCAATAATCCTGGTTCCCACAGACACAGAGGTAAGACTTTAACCTTTGAGTATGCAGCATCAATAGTTATTGTTTATTGTCCTCTCATGATAAATCATTACTTCTGGTAATTTACGTAGGTTACATTTAGTTACATTTAACTGGTTAATGCCAGTGGCAGGTCATTGGTAAAAATAAAAAGTTGAGGTTCTAGAGAGCTTCCCTGCGGTACACCACACCCTACATGTTTGACATTGGAGAAGCTGCCATCGTTGTGGGAAGCATTGTCCTAGTCCTCCTGGAGAGCAGTGTATGCGCAGGAGATGGTAAGCCTTCGCGAGGCGCACAAACAACAAGGCAGCATGGATATCATGCTCCAACCCGTGGGGGCTACTGATCATGTGTTCAAAATCCCATGTTGAGGTTATTATAGTAAACAAACCAAAATTCGAAAAGCTATTTATTAAACTGAAATAATAACTATTCTAAAACTATAAAACCGTCATAAATTGTTCAGTTCGATTTTTTTCTTCTAAACTTTGGTCAAAAATCTAATGGGAATTTCAAGCTTTTTCTAATTGGGTTTTCGTGCTTCTGAATCTGGTGGGTAAATGCTGCTACTAGATGCCAATGTTTCAAATAGGCCTAGCTTGTGAATCACTATCACTAGCTATCACTAGCTAACATGGAAAAAAATCATAGTGCGAGCACAGAGCGTGACTGGGCCAAACTAGAAGATGCTGTAGCCATTCGCAATCCACAATGACCAACTTCAAACTGACAGTCAGTCACTATCTGATGTGGTGCTGTGCATTCTCAACCTTGAGGCACACTTGCAGTCAACTACTGTTGTAAAACAGTTGGCACAGGTCCTCCTGTAGTCACTGCATGAGCTCTTTGCATGTATACTGAATCCTCTGTCAGCCAACTTCAATCCAACCCCTGCAGCAGGTGTGTCTCTGGCACTTTGCTCATCGGAGATGGAGCCACTGATAAGGGAAGCAGAGTTTTTTGTACTTCAGCAAATCAGAGAGTACAGCCGTGGAGCAGCAGGACTCCAGGAAGATGCCAGCATGATGAATCCAGCAAGCATCTCGGCCACAGTGCTTTTGAAATATAGTTTCCTTTCATCAAAGATTTTGTCTGAGGTCGCTGTCCAGCCAGAGGGTCAACCTGGCAGAGCATTAAGTACCCCATGTGAGCTGTGGAAATATCTGGATAAGGAAAAGGGAGGCATGTTTACAGAGTCACCTCTCCAGTTCTGGCATGCAAGGATGGCTGTTTATCCAAAGCTGAGCCTTGTGGCACTGGATCTTAGAAAGATGGCACTATACCATATAATGGCCATTTTTATGGACTCCTGACCAATTCTGTCATTTTGTGTGTTTTTTGTCTTTGTTTACATAATGTCTATGACCAAAACCGGCTTCTGGACATCAGAACAGTGATACACTTGACTGGGACTCGAAAGAGGAAATGGCCGTGCAAAATAGACATGCAAGGTGACTTTCTAACGAGATTACATCAGTGAACAAATAGACCGCCATTGACCTCTGTTCTGTTGGTGAATGTGCAGTCACTGGAGAACTGGATGATCTTTGTTCCAGACTATCAGATCATCAAGAGGAATACCTACAGTTGAAGTTATCCTTATCATTTATCGCCCTCCAGGTTCCCTCGGAGAGTTCATCAATGACCTTGATGCCTTGATAAGCTCCTTTCCTGAGGACGGCTCACCTCTCACAGTCCTGGGCGACTTTAACCTCCCCACGTCTACCTTTGACTCATTCCTCTCTGCCTCCTTCTTTCCACTCCTCTCCTCTTTTGACCTCACCCTCTCACCTTCCCCCTACTCACAAGGCAGGCAATACGCTCGACCTCATCTTTACTAGATGCTGTTCTTCCACTAACCTCATTGCAACTCCCCTCCAAGTCTCCGACCACTACCTTGTATCCTTTTCCCTCTCGCTCTCATCCAACACTTCCCACACTGCCCCTACTCGGATGGTATCGCGCCGTCCCAACCTTCGCTCTCTCTCCCCCGCTACTCTCTCCTCTTCCATCCTATCATCTCTTCCCTCTGCTCATACCTTCTCCAACCTATCTCCTGATTCTGCCTCCTCAACCCTCCTCTCTTCCCTTTCTGCATCCTTTGACTCTCTATGTCCCCTATCCTCCAGGCCGGCTCGGTCCTCCCCTCCCGCTCCGTGGCTCGATGACTCATTGCGAGCTCACAGAACAGAGCTCCGGGCAGCCGAGCGGAAATGGAGGAAAACTCGCCTCCCTGCGGACCTGGCATCCTTTCACTCCCTCCTCTCTACATTTTCCTCCTCTGTCTCTGCTGCTAAAGCCACTTTTTACCACTCTAAATTCCAAGCATCTGCCTCTAACCCTAGGAAGCTCTTTGCCACCTTCTCCTCCCTCCTGAATCCTCCTCCCCCTCCCCCTCCTCCCTTTCTGCAGATGACTTCGTCAACCATTTTGAAAAGAAGGTCGACGACATCCGATCCTCGTTTGCTAAGTCAAACGACACCGCTGGTTCTGCTCACACTGCCCTACCCTGTGCTCTGACCTCTTTCTCCCCTCTCTCTCCAGATGAACTCTCGCTTCTTGTGACGGCCGGCCGCCCAACAACCTGCCCGCTTGACCCTATCCCCTCCTCTCTTCTCCAGACCATTTCCGGAGACCTTCTCCCTTACCTCACCTCGCTCATCAACTCATCCCTGACCGCTGGCTACGTCCCTTCCGTCTTCAAGAGAGCGAGAGTTGCACCCTTCTGAAAAAACCTACACTCGATCCCTCCGATGTCAACAACTACAGACCAGTATCCCTTCTTTCTTTTCTCTCCAAAACTCTTGAACGTGCCGTCCTTGGCCAGCTCTCCCGCTATCTCTCTCAGAATGACCTTCTTGATCCAAATCAGTCAGGTTTCAAGACTAGTCATTCAACTGAGACTGCTCTTCTCTGTATCACGGAGGCGCTCCGCACTGCTAAAGCTAACTCTCTCTCCTCTGCTCTCATCCTTCTAGACCTATCGGCTGCCTTCGATACTGTGAACCATCAGATCCTCCTCTCCACCCTCTCCGAGTTGGGCATCTCCGGCGCGGCCCACGCTTGGATTGCGTCCTACCTGACAGGTCGCTCCTACCAGGTGGCGTGGCGAGAATCTGTCTCCTCGCCACGCGCTCTCACCACTGGTGTCCCCCAGGGCTCTGTTCTAGGCCCTCTCCTATTCTCGCTATACACCAAGTCACTTGGCTCTGTCATAACCTCACATGGTCTCTCCTATCATTGCTATGCAGACGACACACAATTAATCTTCTCCTTTCCCCCTTCTGATGACCAGGTGGCGAATCGCATCTCTGCATGTCTGGCAGACATATCAGTGTGGATGACGGATCACCACCTCAAGCTGAACCTCGGCAAGACGGAGCTGCTCTTCCTCCCGGGGAAGGACTGCCCGTTCCATGATCTCGCCATCACGGTTGACAACTCCATTGTGTCCTCCTCCCAGAGCGCTAAGAACCTTGGCGTGATCCTGGACAACATCATGGCGGTGGCCCGTTCCTGTAGGTTCATGCTCTACAACATCCGCAGAGTACGACCCTGCCTCACACAGGAAGCGGCGCAGGTCCTAATCCAGGCACTTGTCATCTCCCGTCTGGATTACTGCAACTCGCTGTTGGCTGGGCTCCCTGCCTGTGCCATTAAACCCCTACAACTCATCCAGAACGCCGCAGCCCGTCTGGTGTTCAACCTTCCCAAGTTCTCTCACGTCACCCCGCTCCTCCGCTCTCTCCACTGGCTTCCAGTTGAAGCTCGCATCCGCTACAAGACCATGGTGCTTGCCTACGGAGCTGTGAGGGGAACGGCACCGCAGTACCTCCAGGCTCTGATCAGGCCCTACACCCAAGCAAGGGCACTGCGTTCATCCACCTCTGGCCTGCTCGCCTCCCTACCACTGAGGAAGTACAGTTCCCGCTCAGCCCAGTCAAAACTGTTCGCTGCTCTGGCCCCCAATGGTGGAACAAACTCCCTCACGACGCCAGGACAGCGGAGTCAATCACCACCTTCCGGAGACACCTGAAACCCCACCTCTTCAAGGAATACCTAGGATAGGATAAGTAATCCTTCTCACCCCCCTTAATGATTTAGATGCACTATTGTAAAGTGGCTGTTCCACTGGATGTCAGAAGGTGAATTCACCAATTTGTAAGTCGCTCTGGATAAGAGCGTCTGCTAAATGACTTAAATGTAAAAAATGTAAAAGTTGGAAGTTTACATTCACTGAGGTTGGAGTTATTAAAACATGTTTTTCAACCACTCAACAAGAAATTTGTGAACAAATTAGTTTTGGCAAGTCGGTTAGGACATCTACTATGTGCATGACACAATACTTTTTTCCAACAATTGTTTACATACACTAAGTTGACTGTGCCTTTAAACAGATTGGAAACATCCAGAAAATGATGCCATGGCTTTAGAAGCTTCTGATAGGCTAAATTACATCATTTGAGGTGTACCTGTGGATGTATTTCAAGGCCTACCTTCAAACTCAGTGCCTCTTTGCTTGACATTATGGAGGGGAAAAAAATAATCTGCCAAGATCTCAGAAAAACAATTGTAGAGTCTGTTTCATCCTTGGGAGCAATTTCCAAACGCCTGAAGGTACCACGTTAATCTGTACAAACAATAGTACGCAAGTATAAACACCATGGGACCACGCAGCCGTCATACCGCTCAGGAAGGAGACGCGTTCTGTCTCCTAGAGATGAACGTACTTTGGTGCAAATCAAACCCAGAAGAACAGCAAAGGACTTTGTGAAGATGCTGGAGGAAACAGGTACAAAAGTATCTATATCCACAGTAAAACGAGTCCTATATCAACATAACCTGAAATGCCGCTCAGCAAGGAAGAAGTAACTGCTCCAAAACCGCTATAAAAAGGTAGACTACGGTTTGCAACTGCACATTGCCACAAAGATCTTAATTTTTTTGAGAAATGTCCTCTGCTCTGATGAAACAAAAATAGAACTGTTTGGCCATAATGACCATCGTTATGTTTGGAGGAAAAAGGGGGATGCTTGCAAACCGAAGTACACCATCCCACGGGGGTGGCAGCATCATGTTGTGGGGGTGCTTTGCTGCAGTAGGGACTGGTGCACTTCACAAAATAGATGGCAACATGAGGATGGAAAATTACGTGGATATATTGAAGCAAAATCTCAAGACATAAGTCAGGAAATTAAAGCATGGTCGCAAATGGGTCTTCTAAATGGACAATGACCCAAAGCATACTTCCAAAGTTGTGGCAAAATGGCTTGAGGACAGCCAGGTCAAGGCATTTGAGTAGCCATCACAAATCCCTAACCTCAATCCTATAGACAATGTGTGGGCAGATAAAAGCGTATGTGAGCAAGGAGGCCTACTAACCTGACCCAGTTACACCAGCTCTGTTAGGAGTAAGGGGCCAAAATTCACCCATCTTATTGTGGAAAGCTTGTGTAAGGCTACCCGAAGCGTTTGACCCAAGTTAAACAATTTAAAGGCAATGCTACCAAATACTAATTGAGTGTATGTAAACTTCTGACCCACTGGAAATGTGAAATAAATAAGAAATAAAAGCTGAAATAAATCATTTTCTCTACTATTATTCTGACATTTCACATTCTTAAAATAAAGTGGTGATCCTAACTGACCTGAGACAGAGAATATTTAGTAGGATTAAATGTCAGGAATTGTGAAAAAGAGAGTTTGAATGTATTTGGCTAAAGTGTATGTAAACTTCTGACTTCAACTGTACCTCTTACCCCTGCACATCAACTCGGTACTGGTACCCTCTGAATAATACTGGTACCCTCTGTCAAGTTATCGTTACTCATTGTGTATTTAGTCCTTCTGTTATTCTTTTCTAAAATTTTCTCTCTGCATTGTTGGGAAGGGCCCGTAAGTAAGCATTTCCTGTTGTTTACGAAGCATGTGCAAATACAATTTTATTTGGAGACATATTTCTCCGATATCATGCTGGGATGCGTCTGCAGATATCACCACTGGTTTGCCCACATCATAGAACTGGAGCACCGGTTAGCTTGACAGCAACCCTTTAGTTTGGCCAGGGCAGCATCATGTTGCTCCTTACGGCACCATTCAGTATCCTGATAGATGAGCCCCGTCACCTCAGTGTATTATGGCATGAACTTAGACAGATAGTTAGTCATAACCCAGAAAGCGCTGCAGTGTCTGCATTTCTTCTGGCTTGGGCATCTGCCTTCCAGGCCAGGTTTCACCCTGTTAGCTGTGAGAAGGTGCCCAATGTAGGGAATGAATCTGCACTTCTCTGCATTCAGCTTCACGTTGACAGCCCTAGTCCTGTTGAGGACCTGTTTGAGGCGCTCATCGTGTTCACCCCGGGTGCGTCCCCACACCAGGATGTCATCCACTACTATCTCACATGGCTAGTTTTCATGGGGTGGTGTGGCCTTAGCAGAGCTTTGTTCAGGTGCACTGGGTCCATGCATATTCTGACAGAGCAGTCTTTTTTTTTACAGCACCTACACCTAACCCCAACATTCTGTCAAACCCTTTGACCACTTTCTCTTTTATGGCTACTGGCACCTTTCTGGGTGCACAGACTGTGGCTATTACAAACTTATCCAGTTTTATGTGATATATCACTTGTAGTTTGCCAATATCTTCAATGTTAAACAGGTCACTATACTCCTGGAACTCTGGGGCCTGTTTCTGCAGCATTTGTACATCAGGACCTAGTTGTATACACCCCAGTGCTATGCTGTCTGGCAACCCTAGAAGTGGTTTCACGTCCTGGTCAACAACATGAAAAGGTAAAGTCCCCTTGAGTGCAATGGAGGGTGGCTGTGCTCTCTGTATTTATTTACTTATATTTAATTAGGCAAGTCAATTAAGAATTTTTATTTTATTTACAATAACAGCCTACCAAGCGGCAAAAGGCCTTTTGCGGGAACAGTGGCTCTGACCACAACACTACATAAGAGACCTAAGACAACACAGCATGGCAGCAACACATGCCTACACAGCATGGCAACAACCGATGACAACACAGCACGGTAGCAACACAACATGGCAGCAGCACAAACATGGTACACACATTTTGCTGCTATCTGTGCCTAACAAAGGGAAAAAAAGGTAGAGACAAGTGTCAGTAAGAGTATCCATGATTGAGTCTTTGAATGTAGAGATGGAGATAACTGTCCATTTTGAGTGTTTTTTTTAAGCTCGTTCCAGTCACTAGCTGCAGCGAACTGAAAAGAGGAGCGAACGATATGCTTTAAAGGTATTCAGAACAAGGTTAAGGGCAGAGAAAGCTTGTTGGACATTAAAAAAACATTGTTTTGTTCAGCACAACATCTCGGGAGGGGCCAGCTGAGTATAATATTGTATCATCTGCATATAAATGGATGAAAAAGCTTCCTAATGCCTGAACTGTGTTGTTGATGTAAATGGAGAAGAATGTGGGGCCTAGGATCGAGCCTTGGGGTACTCCCTTGGTGATAGGCAATGGCTGAGACAGCAGATGTTCTAACTTTATACACTGCACTCTTTGAGAGAGGAAGTTAGCAAACCAGTCCAAAGACCAATCAGAGACACCAATAATCTATAGCCAACCCACAACAATGGAATGGTCTTTATATATCAAAAGCTTTGGCCAAGTCAATAAAAATAGCAGCACAGCATTGCTTAGAATCAAGGGCAATGGTGCCATCATTTAGGACCTTTAACCTCTTGAAACTCTGGGGGCGCAATTTCATTTTTGGATGAAAAACGTTCCTGTTTTAAACAAGATATTTTGTCACAGATGCTCGACTATGCATATAATTGATAGCTTGGGAAAGAAAACACTCTGAATTTTCCAGAACTGCAAAGATATTGTCTGTGGGTGCCCTAGAACAGGAGCTACAGGCAAAACCAAGATGAAACGGCAACCAGGAAATGAGCAGGATTTTTGAGGCTCTGTTTTCCATTGTCTCCTTATATGGCTGTGAATGCGAGAGGATTGAGCCTGCCCTATCTATCGTTTCCCCAAGGTGTCTGCAGCATTGTGACATATTTGTAGGCATATCATTGGAAGATTGACCATCACCAAGGAGTGCCAAGGCTGCGCACCAGAGCTCCAGTGCTCCTCCACAGCCCGGTCCATCCAGTGCCTCCTCCACGCACCAGGCCTCCTGTAGGTCTCCCCAGCCTGGTGGGTCCTGTGGCAGCCCCACGCACCAGGCTGTCTCTCCGTCTCCTCCCTCCAGGTTTTCCTGCCTGTCCGGCGCTTCCAGAGCCGCCCGCGTCAGTCAGGAGCTGCCGGAGCCGCCCGTCAGTCAGGAGCTGCCGGAGCCGCCCGTCAGTCAGGAGCTGCCGGAGCCGCCCATCAGTCAGGAGCTGCTGGATTCGCCCTTCACTCCGGCGCTGCCGAAGTCGCCCTTCTCCCACCTGTCCGGTGCTGCCAGGGGTCTCCAGCCTGTCCGGTGCTGCCGGAGTCACCCGTCTATTCGGGGCCCACTGCAAGGGTCCCCAGTCCGAGGTCGGCGGCTCCTAAGGCGCCACCTAAGTGGGCCAAGACTAAGGTGGAGTGGGGTCCACGTCCCGCGCCAGAGCCGCCACCGCGGACAGATGCCCACCCACACCCTCCCCTATGGGTTTAGGTTTTGCGGCTGGAGTCCACACCTTTGGGGGTGTTGGTACTGTCATGTCCTGACCTAAGTTCCTTTTTTATGTCTCTATTTTAGTTTGGTCAGGGCGTGAGTTGGGGTGGGCATCCTATGTTTTGTGTTCTATGTTTTATATTTCTATGTGTTTGGCCTGGTATGGTTCCCAATCAGAAGCAGCTGGCCATCGTTGTCTTTGATTGAGAACCATATTTAGGCAGCCTGTTTTCCCGCTATGGGTTGTGGGTAGTTATTTTCTGTTTAGTGTTTTTGTTGCACCTTTGTTGAACTGTTTGTTTGTTGTTTTTGTTCAATATTCATCTTTATTAAAATTATTATGAACACGTACCACGCTGCACTTTGGTCCTCTTCTCCCGACGACAATCGTTACAGGCATTATGGTTGCTATAATCTTGAACACATTTAGCCGTTTCTATGGGCACTGTGCATTATCGACTGAGTGTTGACGATTTTAGCTCAAACACTAAAAGGCCAGCTTTTGTGACTATTGCTTTTTCATACGCCATCATTCATATGTTGAGTCCTTAAGAACAATTAGGCTGGAGTAGATGAAAATGTTGGAATGGTTGCACTCACAAAATCCATTGTGCTGCATGTGTCCTGACGTTATGGGCTACTATATCTAACGTCTCAAGCATTCATTTTCACAAGGATGCGGTTTTTGCAATAAAGCCATTAGTATTCAGGTACGGCTCTCATGCCATCTCTTCTAAAGTTAGTTTTACAGGAGTCTGATTGGAAATACCATGACCTTATCACTGGGACCGGCTAGGAGAGCAACTCTGGGCACAGTCATTGAGACAGCAAATGGATGGAAGGCAAACACCCACAGTTTAATGGAAAGGTTTATCAGGGCTTTTTTTGCACCTGGCGGGCACAAGACATCCTGGGGTTTCAGGAGAGAGTCCGAGGGTGGGGCTGAGGGATGGGAGCGTTAAGTGTGCGTCTACCCCTGATAAACACGGCTGTTTTATCCAGAAACTGAGAGAAACGGATAATCAAAAGATAAGATTTCCCAGAATCCTTTTTTCTCTGTTTTTTGTGTGTGTGTGTGCAGAGTGCCTTGGGACTTGTATTGATGTAGTGCCAGACAGATGTGTCAAGTCTAAGGTTTGTTGTTTGATGACGATGTGTACATAGTTTATTTTGGATTTGAAAAACTTTAGAATGACAATCGAAATGCGGAGGTTTAGGGGAAAATATATATAAATTCTATCTCTTGGATATCTCATGTTTGTTCAGACAGTGGCTGTGGGAAGACTACGTTTAGAAACAGAAAATGTTTGTGGCGTGTCTGCACTTTAAAACCTTTCCCTGTAAATTGACAGGATTATACTAGCAGCAGAGATGCCAGCTAAATACTGTAATTTTGCTTTACAGCGGCGATGATGTCACATTCTGACCTTAGTTCTTTTGTTATGTCTTTGTTTTAGTATGGTCAGGGCGTGAGTTGGCTGGGTTGTCTATGTTAGTTTTACTATGATTTGCTATTTCTGTGTTTGGCCTGATATGGTTCTCAATCAGAGGCAGCTGTCAATCGAGTCACCCACCACCAAAGGACAAAGCAGCGTGGTAACAGGCAGCAGCAGTAGTGATCTCAGGAATCCTGGACATGGGAGGAGATCCTGGACGGCAAAGGACCCTGGGCACAGGCTGGGGAATATCGCCGCCCCAAGGCAGAGCTGGAGTCAGCCAGGAACCGCCAGAGCTGTCCTTCAGCCAAGACCTGCCAAAGCCGTCCATCAGCCAGGAGCTGCCAGAGCCGTCCGTCAGCCAGGGGCTACCAGAGTTGCCCGTCACACCGGCGCTGCCGGAATCGCCCTTCACTCCGGAGCTGCCAGAGTCTCCCGCCTGTCCGGTGCTGCCGGAATCTCGCGTCAAGTCGGGACCCGTGGCTTGGGTCCCCAGTCCGAGGTCGGCGGCGAGTGTTGCCGCTCTTAAGAGGCCACGGAGGCGGGTAAAGAGGCGGAGAAGGACTATGGTGGAATGGGGTCCACATCCCGCGCCAGAGCCACCACCGCGGACTGACACCCACCCAGACCCTCCCCTATAGGTTCAGGTTTTGCAGCCGGAGTCCGCACCTTTGGGGGGCGGGTACTGTCACGTTCTGACCTTAGTTCTTTTGTTATGTCTTTGTTTTAGTATGGTCAGGGTGTGAGTTGGGTGGGTTGTCTATGTTAGTTTTACTATGATTTGCTATTTCTGTGTTTGGCCTGGTATGGTTCTCAATCAGAGGCAGCTGTCAATCGTTGTCCCTGATTGAGAAACATATTTAGGGTACCTGTTTTCTATTGTGTTTCGTGGGTGATTGTTTTCTGTTGTGTGTCTGCACCAGCTAGAACTGTTTTTGGTCGTTCTCTTTGTTATTTTTGTTATTTCCGTGTTCATTTAATAAATATGGACACATATCACGCTGCACCTTGGTCCTCCTCTTCTTCCACCACCAACGGCCATTACACTTGTTATACAGTAAGAAAAATAACACAATACAGAATTATACTGTACATGAATGAGCCTACTGTAGTCATTAGCACAGCTGTATTATATAATTACAATAATTTGCTAGCAACTCTGCTGCCAGTATAATGCTGTAAATTTACCAGGGTTTGTATTTTACAGTATTTTAATGTAATTGGTGCAAGCAGATCGGCTGCTTAGTAATGTATTTTCATATTACAGCATATCAAATATATTGTGTAAATGAATATTTCCAAACTTGCAGTGACTACAGGGCAAAACAGACCAAGGACATGACAATACTATTGGAGTGGCTTGCCGCCATCTCTATACATGTAATTGTTGAGGCACAACTACCACATATTAGATTAGTTGGTACATCACTCACGGGCACAACAAAGGTAGCCTCTTACAAGACACGCCTCAAAATATGTTAATGAGACAGAAACAATACCACACACCCACTAGCTGTCAATCGTTTTTGGCGTCAAAAATATACGGTAGGGTGCTGTATTCTGTGGGGTGGAATTACAGCACCATTTGAAATACACTACTTCTTTACAGTAATGTACTGTAAAATTAATGTTTCAATGTCATTTCAGGTATCATTTACCAGTTATGCCTAAAATCACCCAGAGTGCATTGCGATTTACGGCTATGTACGTAACCAAAGCGGCGCATCATTACAAGAGGTATTCAAAGAGTATATTGTGTGCGGGGTTGGGGGAGAAGAGGTAGATGCAGTTAAAATTAGTATTCTATGATCAGGAACAAATCTATTTGGAGTAAGGGAGCTTATAGTCTGAGCTTCATGCCTCTCAACCGACAGCATGAGGTTGACGCCTGTAACTGAAAATGTGATTCTAGTCTGCAGTAGGTGCGAGCCATTAGGCCTACTTTAAAGAAATACAGTATGTTAGAGTCCTTTTTCAGGAGTGTTATTCAGCATTTTACCCATAATACAGTGCAATCTACAGTATTAATTCTGTAAAACGCATTTAAGGTATTTTACTGTGCATTCACCAACCAACACCACTACTATATTTTTCAGAAAGAACTTTTGACCCTCTTTACTCTTTCTCTTACAACTAGATACAGAAAGTGTTCCTTTCCCTCCAGACTATCTCCATGCACAAACATAAACACTCACACAACTGAGACACACATACACACGGATTCTTTCCCCCACCTCATCACCACATCACCTTGGTGAGGCAGCGATTAACTTATGGGAAAGCCTGTGATGATAGAGTACATTAAGACATCAGTCCACGCAGTCCCACTTTAATTATCAAACAGACACAGGGGAAGAGCAAATGCCGCTCTCCCTCTCCTCAGACAATTTCCCTGGTAATCTCCCTCCCTCTGCGCTGGAAAGAGAGGCTCCTCCATTGACCTAGGGAAAGAACCAGTGTTGATTCAGCTATGATTGAACCAAACAGCTTGTCTGTGTCATCAAATGTATTTATAAAGTCATTTTTATGTCAGCCGATGTCAAAGTGCTATGCAGAAACCCCCCCCCCAGCCTAAAACCCCAAACAGCAAGCAATGCAGATGTAGAAGCACGGTGGCTAGGAAAAACTCTCGAGAAAGGCAGGAACCTAGGAAGAAACCTAGAGAGGAACCAGGCTCTGAGGGGTAATAATAATAGTCACAGTAGTTGTAGAGGGTGCAACTGGACAGCACCTCAGGAGTAACTGTCAGTTGGCTTTTCATAGCCGATCATTCAGAGTTAGAGACAGCAGGTACGTTAGAGAGAGAGTTGAAAACAGCAGGTCCAAAGGATAGTCCACAGAGAACCCCCAAAAATACACTGCTCAAAAAAATAAAGGGAACACTAAAATAACACATCCTAGATCTGAATGAATGAAATATTATTATGAAATACTTTTTCTTTACATCGTTGAATGTGCTGACAGCAAAATCACACAAATATTATCAATGGAAATCAAATGTAATCAACCCATGGAGGTCTGGATTTGGAGTCACACTCAAAATTAAAGTGGAAAACCACACTACAAGCTGATCCAACTTTGATGTAATGTCCTTAAAACAAGTCAAAATGAGGCTCAGTAGTGTGTGTGGCCTCCACGTGCCTGTATGACCTCCCTACAACGCCTGGGCATGCTCCTGATGAGGTAACGGATGGTCTCCTGAGGGATCTACTCCCAGACCTGGACTAAAGCATCCGCCAACTCCTGGACAGTCTGTGGTGCAACGTGGCGTTGGTGGATGGAGTGAGACATGTTGTCCCAGATGTGCTCAATTGGATTCAGGTCTGGGGAACGGGCGGGCCAGTCCATAGCATCAATGCCTTCCTCTTGCAGGAACTGCTGACAGACTCCAGCCACATGAGGTCTAGCATTGTCTTGCATTAGGAAGAACCCAGGGCCAACCACACCAGCATATGGTCTCACAAGGGGTCTGAGGATCTCATCTCGGTACCTAATGGCAGTCAGGCTACCTCTGGCGAGCACATGGAGGGCTGTGCGGCCCCCCAAAGAAATGCCACCCCACACCATGACTGACCCACCGCCAAACCGGTCATGCTGGAGGATGTTGCAGGCAGCAGAACGTTCTCCACAGCGTCTCCAGACTGTCACGTCTGTCACATGTGCTCAGTGTGAACCTGCTTTCATCTGTGAAGAGCACAGGGCGCAAGTGGCGAATTTGCCAATCTTGGTGTTCTCTGGCAAATGCCAAACGTCCTGCACAGTGTTGGGCTGTAAGCACAACCCCCACCTGTGGACGTCGGGCCCTCATACCACCCTCATGGAGTCTGTTTTTGACCGTTTGAGCAGACACATGCACATTTGTGGCTTGCTGGAGGTCATTTTGCAGGGCTCTGGCAGTGCTCCTCCTGCTCCTCCTTGCACAAACACGGAGGTAGCGGTCCTGCTGCTGGGTTGTTGCCCTCCTACGGCCTCCTCCACGTCTCTTGATGTACTGGCCTGTCTCCTGGTAGCGTCTCTATGCTCTGGACATTACGCTGACAGACACAGCAAACCTTCTTGCCACATCTCGCATTGATGTGCCATCCTGGATGAGCTGCACTACCTGAGCCACTTGTGTGGGTTGTAGACTCCGTCACATGCTACCACTAGAGAGAAAGCACCACCAGCATTCAAAAGTGACCAAAACATCAGCCAGGAAGCATAGGAACTGAGAAGTGGTCTGTGGTCCCCACCTGCAGAACCACTCCTTTATTGGGGGTGTCTTGCTAAATGCCTAAAATTTCCACCTGTTGTCTATTCCATTTGCACAACAGCATGTGAAATGTATTGTCAATCAGTGTTGCTTCCTAAGTGGAGAGTTTGATTTCACAGAAGTGTGATTGACTTGGAGTTACATTGTGTTGTTTAAGTGTTCCCTTTATTTTTTTGAGCAGTGTATATACGTAGGCCATAGAATTAGCCTTATAAGCAATAGTACACAAAGGAAATGTACACTGAGTGTACAAAACATTAGGACAGACTGAGCAGGTGAATCCAGGTGAAAGCAATGATCCCTTGTGATGTCACCTGTTAAATCCACTTCAATCAGTGTAGATGAAGGGGAGGAGACCAGCAGGAGACAGGTTAACCTCTTACACTTATGGTGGCGCTATTTCATTTTTGGAAGAAAAACGTTCCCGTTTTAAACAAGATATTTTGTCACAAAAAGATGCTCGACTATGCATATAATTGCTACTGTTCGAAAGAAAACACTCTGACGTGTCCAGAAATACAAATATCTTCTCTGTGCGTGCCCTTTAACGTGAGCTTCAGGCAAAACCAAGATGACTTGGCATCCAGGAAATGACAAGGATTTTTGAGGCTCTGTCTTTCATGATCTCCTTATATGGCTGTGAACGCAAGAGGAATGAGTCTGCCCTTTCTGTCGTTTCCCCAAGGTGTCTGCAGCATTGTGACGTATTTGTAGGCAGATCGTTGGAAGATTGACCATAAGAGACCACATTTACCACGTGTCCGCCCGGTGTCCTGCGCCAAAATTGGTGCGCAAAAGTCACCTGCCAGTATTTTTCCATGGGGCACAGAGAGAGAAGCAAGCTTCCACGAACTGCATGTCAATGAAGAGATATGTGAAAAAACACCTTGAGGATTGATTCCAAACAACGTTTGCCATGTTTCGGTCGATATTATGTAGTTAATCCGGAAAAAGTTTCACGTTGTAGGTGACTGCATTTTCGGTTCGTTTCGGTAGCCAGGCGCAATGTAGAAAACGGAACGATTTCTCCTACACACAGACGCTTTCAGGAAACACTGCGCATTTGGTATGTGGCTGGGAGTCTCCTCATTGAAAACATCAGAAGCTCTTCAAAGGTAAATTATTTTATTTATTTGGTTATCTGGCTTTTGTGAAAATGTTGCGTGCTACATGCTACACAAAATGCTATGCTAGCTTTGCATACTCTTACACAAATTAGTCAATTTCTATGGTTCAAAAGCATATTTTGAAAATCTGAGATGACAGTGTTGTTAAGAAAAGGCTAAGCTTGAGAGCAAACGCATTATTTTAATTTTATTTGCGATTTTCAGAAATCGTTAACGTTGCGTTATGCTAATGAGCCTGAGGCTTAGTCACAATCCCGGATCCGGGATGGGGAGTTTCAAGAGGTTAAAGAAGGATTTTTAAGCGTTGAGACATGTATTGTGTATGTGTGCCATTCTGAGGGTGAATGGGCACGATAAAAGATTTATGCCTTTGAACGGGTATGGTTATAGGTGTCAGTGTGAGTGTGTCAAGAACTGCAACGCTGTTGGGTTTTTCACTCTCAGCATTTCCCTGTGTGTATCAAGAATGGTCCACCACCCAAACGACATCCAGCCAACAGCAGGCCAGTGGTCGAAAACAGTTCATTGATAAAATAGGACAAAGGAGGCTGACACGAATTGTGCAGAGCAACAGACAGTCTACAGTTAGTCAACTGACTATTTAAGATACTCTTTGAAGAGGTTGGGTTTCAGGTGCTTTTGGAAGAGGCACAGGGATTTCTGTCCTTGCTTCAGGTGGAATTTGGTTCCACCATTGGGGTGCCCGGACAGAGAAGAGCTTGGACTGGGTTGAACAGGAGCTGCCCTCCCATAGGGGTGGGAGGGCCAAGAGACTAGAGGTGGCTCGGGTTGGGGTGTAGGGTTTGAGCATTGTCTGAAGGTAGGGAGGGGCAATTTCTGTTGCCGCTCCATAGGTCTGAGCTGGCAGACTTTCCCCAGGAAGAAGAATAGCTCTGTCTTGTAAAGGTTGAACTTGAGGTGGTGGGTCAACATCCAAGCTGAGATATCTGCCAGACATCTGGGTGTCAGAAGGGAAAAAAGAGAAAATGAGTTGCGAGTCATCTGCATAGCAATGATAGGAAAGACCATGTGAGGATATGACGGAGCCGAGTGACTTTCTGTACAGAGAGAAGAGGGTCTTGAACCGAGCCCTGGGGGACACCTGTAGTGAGAGTACATGGTGCAGACACCGATCCTCTCCACGTCAGCTGGTAGGAGCGGCCTGTCAGGTAGGATGCAATACAAGAGTGTGCAGAGCCTGAGATGCCCAGCCCTGAGAGGGTAGAGAGGAGGATCTGATGGTTCAGTGTAGAAGGCAGTGGATAGATCTAGGAGGATGAGAACAGAGGAGAGAGTGTCAGCTTTGGCAGTGCGGAGAGCCTCCATGACACAGAGAAGAACAATCTCATTGAGTGACCTGTCTTGAAGCCAGACTGGTTAGGGTCAAGAAGATCATTCTGAGAGATAACCAGAGAGTTGATCAGAGACAGCATGCTCAAATGTTTTTGGAAAAAAAAGGGATACAGGTCTGTCGTTTTTGTTGTCAGATGAGTCGAGTATTGGTTTCTTGAGGAGGTGAGCAAATTGGGACATTTTGAAGTCAGAGGGGACACAGCCAGTGGTCAGGGATGAGTTAATGTGGGGAAGAGAGGAATGAGAGAAGGTCTCCAGAAGGGAGGAGAGGATGGGGTCGAGCAGGCAGGTTGTTGGGCAGTCAGTCTTCACTGTAGCAGGATTTCATCTGGAGAGAGAAGGGAGAACGAGGTAAAGGCATAGGGTAGTTCTGTTTGAGTGGGACCTGTGGACTCAATAGGCTGAGTGGATGAGGAGCGGATGTCAACCTTCTTTTCAAAGTGTTTGACAAAGTTGTCCACAGAGAGGGAGGAGGGAGTGGGGGATTAAGGTAGGACGAGAAGGGGGAAAAGCATTTCCTAGAGGCAGAAGCTTGAAATTTAGATTGATAGAGAGTGTCTTTAGCAGTGTATACAGAGGGAGTGGAGGGAGTGAAAGGATGATAGGTCCTCTGGAATTTTAGTTTTCCTCCATTTGTGCTAAGCTGCCCACAGCCCTGCTCTGTAAGCTCGCAATGATTCACTCAAAAACGGAGCAGGAGGGGACAATGCGAGTCATAGAAAGGGTGGAGAGTAGGGTCGAAGAGGCAGAAACAGGCGACAGAAGGCAGAAGGATTTAGCAGAATGGAGAGATAGGATACAGGAGGAGAGAGTAGTGGGAGAGATCATCTTGGTAGGCACTGAGTGGCTAGGGTTGGAGGAAAGAGAGACAGAAAAGCAAACAAACAAAGTAGTGATCGGAGACCTGGAGAGGGCTGTTGCTGTGAGATTAGTAGGCAAACAGCCTCTAGTAAAGATGAGGTCAAGTGTTGCCTGCCTTGTGAGTTGGAGGGGATTGGGAAAGGGTGAGGTGAAAAGAGCCAAGGAGGAGAAATAAATTAATCGAAGGCAGAGATTGAAGTTGCCTTGAGCTTATCAAGGGTGTGGTAGGTATAATTGTAACTTGGGGACCATTATGTAAGTGGTTAAATAATTATAGCCAGTTATAATTGTAATGGCTTAGCAGATACAAATAGCAATTTTAAATAGCTGAAAGAAACATAATATAATATCTATTGTTTACAGGAAACTCATTCTACAAATATAGATGAGGTTGGGTGGAAAAGGACTGGGAGGGAGAAATATATTTTTGTCATGTGCAAAGAAACTCAGAAGGGGTGATTATATTAATGAATACACATTTTGATCTGATTGTGCAAGCAAATTCGCAAGGAAGATGGATTATTTTAAATATTCTATTGGACCAAAAACAGATCTGGCTAATTAACGTCTTATGGTATAGGGATTGCTTGCGTCCCACTTGGATAAAAAAAAACAGGGAAAATGCAGCGGCAAATTCAAATAATGATATAAAATCAAACATTCATTAAATCACACATGTAAGATACTCAATTAAAGCTACACTTGTTGTGAATCCAGCCAACATGTCAGATTTTTAAAAGCTTTTCGGCGAAAGCATAAGAAGCTATTATCTGATGATAGCACAATGTCAACAAAGAGGGTAGCATATTTCAACCCTGCAGGCGCTACACAAAACGCTGAAATAAAATATAAAACATGCATTAACTTTGACGAGCTTCTTTTGTTGGCACTCCAATATGTCCCATAAACATCACAATTGGTCCTTTTGTTCGATTAATTCCGTCCATATATATCCAAATGTCCATTTATTTGGTGCGTTTGATCCAGAAAAAAACAGCTGCCAAAAAACACAACGTCACTACAAAACATTTCAAAAGTTGCCTATAATATAAACTTTGCCAAAATATTTAAAACTACTTTTGTAATACAACTTTAGGTATTTTTAAACGTTAATAATCAATCAAACTGTAGACGGGGCTATCTGTGTTCAATACAGCAAGTAAACAAACCATGCTCCTTTTTACGTCTTGCGCAACTCTCAATAGTGTAACGTTGTTCCAGGATGTCCTTCTTCTTCGTTGCACAAATGAATAACCTTAACCAAATTCCAAAGACTGGTGACATCCAGTGGAAGTGGTAGGAACTGAAAACAGGTTCCTATGAAATATCCCTTGGCAAAGACATCTCAGGGAACAGTCAGAGGCAAAAAAAATAAAAATCTGAACAGTTAGTCCTCTGGGTTTTGCCTGCTACATAAGTTCTGTTATACTCACAGACATGATTCAAACAGTTTTAGAAACATCAGTGTTTTCTATCCACATCTACTAATAATATACATATCTTATATTCCTGGCATGAGAGGCAGGAAGTTGAAATTGGGCACGCTATTTATCCAAAAGTGAAAATGCTGCCCCCTATACCTTAAGAGGTATCTATATGGGCCAAATAATGATGATCCACACTTCTTTGAAAATATACATGATAATATATTTACCTCACAAGCATTGAAATAATCTATTTGTCACATGGAATGACGCTGGAGAGACGAACGGAGTCAAACATTTAATAATACGCAGGTACAGGGAGTCAAACATTTAATAAGGAACGGACATGGAAACGATACAGGAACAGCGTGACCATACAAAAAAACAAAGACAAAAAACAATCAATGCAGAAGTGGGGAACAGAGCTGGGGAACTGACAAATATAGGGGAGGTAATAACAGGTGATACGCGTGATGAGTTAAGGCAGGTGTGCGTAATGGATGATAGGAGTGCGTGATGCAGGGGGGGACAGACGTGACACAATGACACTATTATTATGGTGGGAGATTATAATACGGTTTTAAGTACCTCAATGGATCGTAAAGGAAATCACTCTTCAAACTATCACCCTCAAGCACTTAAGGAGTTCACAAAGATAATGGATACATTAGAACTAGTGGATATATGGAGGTTGAAAACCCCTGACCTAGTGAAATATACCCGTCTTGTCACACCCTGACCATAGTTTGCTTTGTATGTTTCTATGTTTTGTTTGGTCAGGGTGTGATCTGAGTGGGCATTCTATGTTGTGTGTCTAGTTTGTCTGTTTCTGTGTTTGGCCTGATATGGTTCTCAATCAGAGGCAGGTGTTAGTCATTGTTTCTGATTCGGAACCATATTTAGTTAGCCTGTTTGGTGTTGGGTTTTGTGGGTGATTGTTCCTGTCTCCGTGTTTGCACCAGACAGGGCTGTTTTGGTTTTTCACATTTCTTGTTTTGTAAGTCTATTCATGTATAGTTTCTTTATTAAAGAACCATGAATAATCACCACGCTGCGTTTTGGTCTGCCTCTCCTTCAACTCAAGAAAACCGTTACAGAATCACCCACCACAAAAGGACCAAGCGGCGTGGTAACGGGCAACAGCAACAGCGGCGCAAAGAGGAATGGACATGGGACGATGTATTGGATGGCAAGGGTTGCTACACATGGGAGGAGATCCTGGCGGGAAAGGATTGTCTTCCATGGGAACAGGTGGAGGCAGCCAGGTGAGCAGAGGCAGCCGGAGAGAGGAGCCGGCGATATGAGGGAACACGGCTGGCAAGGAAGCCCGAGAGGCAGCCCCAAAAATTTCTTGGAGGGGAGCACACAGTCAGTATGGCGAAGCCAGGTAGGAGACCTGAGCCAACTTCCTGTGCTTACCGGAGGGCTAGAGAGACCGGGCAGGCACCGTGTTATGCTTTGGAGTGCACGGTGTCCCCAGTGCGGGTGCATAGCCCGGTGCGGTACATTCCAGCTCCGCGTATCGGCCGGGCCAGAGTGGGCATCGAGCCAAGTGTCATGAAGCCGGCTCTACGCATCTGGTCTCCAGTGCGTCTCCTTGGGCCGGCTTACATGGCACCAGCCTTGCGCACGGTGTCCCCAGTTCGCCTGCATAGCCCAGTGCGGGCTATTCCACCTCGCCGCACTGGCAGGGCGACCGGGACCATTCAACCGGGTAAGGTTGGGCAGGCTCGGTGCTCAAGAGCTCCAGTGCGCCTGCACGGTCCGGTCTATCCGGTACCACCTCCACGCACCAGCCCTCCGGTGGCAGCCCCCGCACCAAGCTGTCTCTCCGTCTCATCCTTACAGGTGCTCCCGTCTGTCCAGTGCTGCCGGAGGCTTCCTCCTCTTAGGGCGCTGCCGGAGTCTCCCGCTTCTCCGGCGCTGCAAGAGACTTCCTCCTCTCCAGCGCAGCCGGAGTCTCCCGCCTGTTCGGCGCTGCCAGAGCTCCCGCCCCTCAGTCCATCTGAGTTACCCAGCGCCGCCTGAGCCACCCATCTGCCTAGCGCCGCCAGTGCCGCCAGTCTGCCCAGCGCCGCCAGTGCCGCCAGTCTGCAAGGAGCCGCCAGTGCCGCCAGTCTGCAATGAGCCGCCAGTGCCGCCAGTCTGCAAGGAGCCGCCAGTGCCGCCAGTCTGCAAGGAGCCGCCAGTCTGCAAGTAGCCGCCAGTGCCCCTCTGTCCCGAGCTGCCCCTCTGTCCCGAGCTTCCCCTCTGTCCCGAGCTGCCCCTCAGTTCAGTGGGGTCATTTATAGTTTATAGTTTATAGTTTATTTTTATTTTTACAGGGACAGTACACATTAATCAACGTTTCAGTAAAAGTGCCGGTTTTAGCCAGCCGGCTAATTTTCAACCGCAGTCCCTGGGCAGGTTATTAAAAACAATTACAGTATAGACAATAGCAACATAGAACAAGCAAGACATAGCAACATAGGACAAGCAAGACGTAGCATACAGACAGAGCAACATAGAGCAAAAAGCAGCAAGACAAAATTCATAAAAGCAACAAAGTGTTTCCACACCTCACAAGCTACAGACAACAGACAACATGGAAAGCGGCAACACACAGCTAGGGACCATGTTCACAAATCTGATTGACCTTTAGCCATGTCTTCAAGCATTTTGTGAAAGTGTGATATGTGGTGCAGTTATGTGTGTCTGATGGCAGTGTATTCCAGACATGGGAAGCTCTCACAGAGAATGCAGATTTACTAAAGGTGCTTTTCCTTAGGGGAACTATACAGTCACCTCTCATGGCAGACCTTGTGGATCTGCTGCCTTATGTCTGGGTTTTCTGTTTAACAAAAATATTGAGTGGAGGGGGAGCCAGACCATTAAGGATCTTGAATACAAGACATGCGTCGGTGTATTGCACAAGATTTTCCCAACTCAAGAGCTCATGCTTTCTAAGGATGTGACAATGATGATGGCTATTGGGCTTCCTATCAAGCACTTTGAGAGCCTGTTTGTAGACAGGCTGAATAGGTTTTAATGTTGTACAGCAAGCTTGGGCCCAACTAGTCAAGCAGTATGTTAAGTGGGGAGTATCATAGAGTTGAAGTACAGTTTTGCTACCTCTGTAGTCAAACAATTTCGTATAAATCGGAAATTAGCTAGGTTGAATTTAGTTATTTGAATTACCTTTTTCACATGCTTTTTAAAAGAAAGGTTGGAATCAAGTATGATGCCAAGGTACTTAAAATCGGATACCACCTGGAGCTTCTCCCCTGACACATAGACATCTGGCTCAGTAGCATCTGTTGCCCTCTTTGTGAAGAACATGCAAACAGTTTTTTTCACATTGAGATGCAAACACGAGTCACTGAGCCACTTTGTAACCTGGACCATTACAGTAGTGAGTTCTTGTGCAGCTTGTTGTTTGCTCTTTGCATGCACATAAATCACTGTATCATCTGCATACATTTGAACTTCAGACCCAGTACAGACAGAAGGCAGATCATTAATGTACAGGCTGAACAGGAGGGGCCCCAGTATTGACCCTTGGGGCACGCCCACATCATAGTTAATAGGGGGCGACAGCTCATTGCTCACTCTGACACACTGAGTTCTGCCTTCAAGGTATGATTTCATCCATCTCAAGGCATCAGGGGAAAAGTTGAACTTTGACAATTTTGTGATGAGAATCTCATGGTTAACAGTATCAAAAGCCTTCCTTAGGTCCAGAAACACAGCCCCAACAGCACCCCCTTTGTCCATCTTGGACTTCACATTTTCCAGAAGAAAGCAGTTGGCCGTTTCTGTGGAGTGTTTCGCTCTGAAGCCAAACTGCATGGAGTGTAATGTGAAGGGGCTGTTGTTGAGGTGGGCAATCAGTTGTTCTGCTACACACTTTTCAACAACCTTTGACACCACAGGTAGTATACTAATGGGCCTGTAGTTACTCACGTCAGCAGGGTCGCCTGATTTAAAGATGGCCGTTATTATGGTCGACTTCCATACCCTTGGAAACACACCGAGACCAATAGATGTGTTGGTGACCTTAGTAATGGGGCCAATGAGTGACTCTGTAGTTTTTAAGAAAAGTAGAGTCCATCCCAAACACATCTTTGGCTTTAGAGTTCTTTAGTGAGCTAATCACCTTGTTCACCTTTGACTCAGAAACCTCCCTTATGATGAAGACAGGTTGAGTGTCATTCACTAGCACTGAGCCCAAGAAACCGGTGGAGGGGTTCTGTGTCAGTGCCCTGATAGAGTCAATAAAGTTGGAATTGAAGGCTATTGCTATTTCGACTGCATTCTGTGTTAGATTGTTATTCACCATGATTTCTAGTCTTTTTGCAGTGTTACTATGGTCTTTCCCTGTTAACTTTTTTAGATTCTCCCATATCAATTTAGAATTTCCCTTTGCTTCACCAATTATGTTAATAAAAAAGTTTGCCTTGGCCTGTCTGATTTCTTTCATCACCTTATTTCTCAACATGGTAAACCTATGTCTGTCATGCTCTAATTTAGTTTTTAGGGCTATTTTTAGAGCATAATCTCGTTCTTTCATCAATTTCCAGATTTCTCCATTTAGCCAAGGAAGAGTGCTTTTTTGGCCAGGTTTGGATTTGATTTTCTTTAGGAAGCCATTTATTGTAGTCTGGATTGTGGATAGAAAAACCTGACTATCAGCTTCCACGTCTGTATAGGACAAGAGATCATTCCAGTTTATTCCCTTAATTGCTTTTTCAAAATAGTTTAATTCACTCTTAGGTATTCTGAGTTGATCCGGCTTTCTAACAGTAGAGAGGTTAAACCTGCTCTTAGACAGCTTTCTGGCTATAAGTGTCAGATTATGATCAGACAGCCCAGTAACCACATTGAATGATTTAGTCACTCTCTCTGGTTTATTACTGAACACCAAATCAATCTGTGTTTTAGAGCAACAAGTCACCCTGGTTGGCCCTTTAACTAGCTGTGTAAGGTCAAAGGTATTAGTGATCCGTTTGAGGGTTTTCCTACAACACTTGTCTTCATAATTAATGTTAAAATCTCCCATTAAGATGACCTCTTTCCCAAAATCACATTCCCTAAGCATGGTATTAAACTGATCAAAAAACACACTTTTGGTGGAAGGTGGCCTATACATTCCAATGAGGGTAAAAGACATTTGGGGAGACAGTGTAACTTTCAGGCCGATACATTCTAGTTCATTATCACATGACCACTCAATTTGTTTACATCGGATATGTTCTTTAATGTAAATCATCACACCCCCTCCTCTTCCTTCAATCCTGTCTCTCCTGAAAACATTGTAGCCAGGCACAATCAAAGCAGCATATGGAGAGTGTTTATGGAGCCATGTCTCTGAGAGGCAGAGAAAGTCAAGGTTGGAGTCTGTGAGTAGATGTTGAATTTGATCACTTTTTGGAATGACACTACGAATGTTCAAGTGCCCCCCTAGTAGTCCCTTGGGCTTAGCTCGTGGGTCCCAGATGACTCGAGAGTGATTGACACACTGAAAAAAGTTAAATTTTCTGTGTTTTCTGACGGCTGGGTTTAGGCCGTTTTGTTTCGTTTTGATTAGGGGCAGTTCGGTAGCGCAATTAACAATCCCTCCCGCCTGCACTGGATGCGGGAACTAATTAAAATAGCTTGCGTACCAGAAGCAGAGTCAGGGATCGCATATAGCGACTCTGGTATGTTTGAAGAGTCAAAATCTATCCTGGAGTCGGGTGAGTCGAGAGAAACCATAGGACCATAGCACTCACCCACCTCCACAGTGGCAACGACCAGTGGACGAGGCCATCCACCGCTCTCCACTCCGGGTGTATCACTGGCTCGGTGACGTTGGGCCCAGGATTGAGTTGTACATCCCCAGAGAACAGGAGGGTAGTGAACAGGTAGTTTAACAGTTTCCGATAAATGTTGGACTTGTGTTTGTTACGCCTAAGCGGTTCAGTAGAATAAGGAGCGAGGTAGACTTGGCCATTATTCAGAACATTATGGTATGCTGTGTACTGTCCTCTCCCGTGGAACGGTGAACCAATGTGTTTGGTGTTGATATTCTCCGGTAGTAGACTGATTGTGTCATCCCAGCAAGGACGTGCTGAGATTATCAGTAGAGCAGCTACATAACTGACAATCATGGCAGAGTACTGGAGATAAAACACATAATTGCGCTTTAACTCTTTGCATGAGTTACTTAGCTGGGATCGGCGTACACCTGATGGTTTAGATAAAATTACAGCATTCGAATGAGAAGTGGCACCTGCCGCACCACCCTGTCTTCCGTCCTCCATTTTTCCGGTTGTGATTTGCCGTTTAGAAGGGTCGCCGTGGTTAGGAGGCCACGGAAGCGGACAATGGGGCGGACTAAGACTATGGTGTAGTGGGGGCCACGTCCAGCACCAGAGCCGCCACCGCGGACAGACGTCCACCCAGACTCTCCCCAATAGGTTCAGGTTTTGCGGCCGGAGTCAGCACCTTGGGGGGTACTGTCACACCCTGACCATAGTTTGCTTTGTATGTTTCTATGTTTGTTTGGTCAGGGTGTGATCTGAGTGGGCATTCTCTGTTGTCTGTCTAGTTTGTCTGTTTCTGTGTTTGGCCTGATATGGTTCTCAATCAGAGGCAGGTGTTAGTCATGGTCTCTGATTGGGAACCATATTTAGGTAGCCTGTTTGGTGTTGGGTTTTGTGGGTGATTATTCCTGTCTCTGTGTTTGAACCAGATAGGTCTGATTTGGTTTTTCACATTTCTTGTTTTTAGTCTATTCATGTATAGTTTCTTTATTAAAGAACCATGAATAATCACCACTCTGCGTTTTGGTCCGCCTCTCCTTCGACTCAAGAAAATGGTTACACGTCTTAATATATATATATATATACAGTGGGGCAAAAAGGTATTTAGTCAGCCACCAATTGTGCAAGTTCTCCCACTTAAAAAGATGAGAGAGGCCTGTAATTTTCATCATAGGTACACTTCAACTATGACAGACAAAATGAGGAAAAAAATCCAGAAAATCACATTATAGGATTTTTAATGAATTTATTTGCAAATTATGGTGGAAAATAAGTATTTGGTCAATAACAAAAGTTTATCTCAATACTTTGTTATATACCCTTTGTTGGCAATGACAGGTCAAACATATTCTGTAAGTCTTCACAAGGGGCAGGTTTCGGGTCGAGAGCCAGACCCTGTCTCCTGGTGCGAACACAGGGGCCTCACTGCAGTGGCGGTCAGCGTTTCTTTTCTGCCGTTCACTGGCCTGCCTGAGAGAATCCTGGACTGCCCGCCAGGTCTCTCTAGAGCGCTGTACCCACTCCTCCACCGCAGGAGCTTCGGTCTGACTCTGATGCCATGGAGCCAGGACCGGCTGGTAGCCCAGTACGCATTCAAATGGCGACATGTTCGTGGATGAGTGACGAAGTGAGTTCTGGGCCAACTCTGCCCACGGGACGTACCTCGCCCATTCTTCTGGCCGGTCCTGGCAATGCGACCTCAGAAACCTACCCACTTCCTGGTTTACTCTCTCCACCTGCCCATAACTTTCAGGGTGATAACCAGAGGTAAGGCTGATGAGACCCCCAGACGCTCCATAAACGCCCTCTAAACCCGGGACGTGAACTGGAGACCTCGATCAGATACGATGTCCTCTGGAACACAGTAGTGCCGGAAGACGTGGGTAAATAGAGCCTCAGCAGTCTGTAGGGCCATAGGGAGACCAGGCAATGGGAGGAGACGGCAGGACTTAGAGAACCGATCCACAACGACCAGAACGGTAGTGTTCCCCTGAGATGGGGGAAGATCAGTAAGAAAATCTACCGAGAGATGAGACCATGGCCGTTGTGGATCCGGGAGGGGTTGTAAGTTCCCTCTAGGCAGATGCCTAGGAGCCTTACTCTGAGTGCATACCTAACAGGAAGAGACATAGAGCTTCACATCCTTAGCTAAGGTGGGCCACCAGTTTTCCCCCTAAGACCCCGCACTGTCCTATCAATCCCCGGATGACCCGAAGAAGGCAGTGTTTGAGCCCACCGAATCAATTTATCACGGACACCAAGCGACACGTACCTAAGACCGGTCGGACACTGTGAAGGCGCAGGTTAAACCCTCAACGCCCGCTCGATGTCCGCGTCCAACTCCCATACCATTGGGGCCACCAGCCGAGAGGCTGGAAGTATGGGAGTGGGATCGATGGACCGGTCCTCGGTGTCGTAAAGACGGAACAGCGCGTCGGCCTTAGTGTTAAGGGAACCTGGTCTATGAAATCAAATCAAATCAAATCAAATTGTATTTGTCACATACACATGGTTAGCAGATGTTAATGCGAGTGTAGCGAAATGCTTGTGCTTCTAGTTCCGACAATGCAGTAATAACCAACAAGTAATCTAACTAACAATTCCTAATCTACTGACTTATACACAGTGTAAGGGGATAAAGAATATGTACATAAGGATATATGAATGAGTGATGGTACAGAGCAGCATAGGCAAGATACAGTAGATGGTATCGAGTACAGTATATACATGTGAGATGAGTATGTAAACAAAGTGGCATAGTTAAAGTGGCTAGTGATACATGTATTACATAAGGATGCAGTCGATGATATAGAGTACAGTATATAGGTATGCATATGTGATGAATAATGTAGGGTATGTAACATTATATAAGGTAGCATTGTTTAAAGTGGCTAGTGATATACTTACAACATTTCCCATCAATTCCCATTATTAAAGTGGCTGGAGTTGAGTGAGTGTCAGTGTGTAGGCAGCAGCCACTCAATGTTAGTGGTGGTTGTTTAACAGTCTGATGGCCTTGAGATAGAAGCTGTTTTTCAGTCTCTCGGTCCCAGCTTTGATGCACCTGTACTGACCTCGCCTTCTGGATGATAGCGGGGTGAACAGGCAGTGGCTCGGGTGGTAGATATCCTTGATGATCTTTATGGCCTTCCTGTAACATCGGGTGGTGTAGGTGTCCTGGAGGGCAGGTAGTTTGCCCCCGGTGATGCGTTGTGCAGACCTCACTACCCTCTGGAGAGCCTTACGGTTGAGGGCGGAACAGTTGCCGTACCAGGCGGTGATACAGCCCGCCAGGATGCTCTCGATTGTGCCTCTGTAGAAGTTTGTGAGTGCTTTTGGTGACAAGCCGAATTTCTTCAGCCTCCTGAGGTTGAAGAGGCGCTGCTGCGCCTTCTTCACGATGCTGTCTGTGTGAGTGGACCAATTCAGTTTGTCTGTGATGTGTATGCCGAGGAACTTAAAACTTGCTACTCTCTCCACTACTGTTCCATCGATGTGGATAGGGGGTGTTCCCTCTGCTGTTTCCTGAAGTCCACAATCATCTCCTTAGTTTTGTTGACGTTGAGTGTGAGGTTATTTACCTGACACCACACTCCGAGGGCCCTCACCTCCTCCCTGTAGGCCGTCTCGTCGTTGTTGGTAATCAAGCCTACCACTGTTGTGTCGTCCGCAAACTTGATGATTGAGTTGGAGGCGTGCGTGGCCATGCAGTTGTGGGTGAACAGGGAGTACAGGAGAGGGCTCAGAACGCACCCTTGTGGGGCCCCAGTGTTGAGGATCAGCGGGGAGGAGATGTTGTTACCTACCCTCACCACCTGGGGGCAGCCCGTCAGGAAGTCCAGTACCCAGTTGCACAGGGCGGGGTCGAGACCCAGGGTCTTGAGCTTGATGACGAGCTTGGAGGGTACTATGGTGTTGAATGCCGAGCTGTAGTCGATGAACAGCATTCTCACATAGGTATTCCTCTTGTCCAGATGGGTTAGGGCAGTGTGCAGTGTGGTTGAGATTGCATCGTCTGTGGACCTATTTGAGCGGTAAGCAAATTGGAGTGGGTCTAGGGAGTCAGGTAGGGTGGAGGTGATATGGTCCTTGACTAGTCTCTCAAAGCACTTCATGATGACGGAAGTGAGTGCTACGGGGCGGTAGTCGTTTAGCTCAGTTACCTTAGCTTTCTTGGGAACAGGAACGATGGTGGCCCTCTTGAAGCATGTGGGAACAGCAGACTGGTATAGGGATTGATTGAATATGTCCGTAAACACACCAGCCAGCTGGTCTGCGCATGCTCTGAGGGCGCGGCTGGGGATGCCGTCTGGGCCTGCAGCCTTGCGAGGGTTAACACGTTTAAAAGTTTTACTCACCTCGGCTGCAGTGAAGGAGAGACCGCATTTTTCCGTTGCAGGCAGTGTCAGTGGCACTGTATTGTCCTCAAAGCGGGCAAAAAAGTTATTTAGTCTGCCTGGGAGCAAGACATCCTGGTCCGTGACTGGGCTGGATTTCTTCCTGTAGTCCGTGATTGACTGTAGACCCTGCCACATGCCTCTTGTGTCTGAGCCGTTGAATTGGGATTCTACTTTGTCTCTGTACTGACGCTTAGCTTGTTTGATAGCCTTACGGAGGGAATAGCTGCATTGTTTGTATTCAGTCATGTTACCAGACACCTTGCCCTGATTGAAAGCAGTGGTTCGCGCTTTCAGTTTCACACGAATGCTGCCATCAATCCAAGGTTTCTGGTTAGGGAATGTTTTAATCGTTGCTATGGGAACGACATCTTCAACGCACGTTCTAATGAACTCGCACACCGAATCAGCGTATTCGTCAATGTTGTTATTTGACGCAATACGAAACATGTCCCAGTCCACGTGATGGAAGCAGTCTTGGAGTGTGGAGTCAGCTTGGTCAAAACAGCGTTGGACAGACCTCAGCGTGGGAGCTTCTTTTTTAGCTTTTGTCTGTAGGCAGGTATCAGCAAAATGGAGTTGTGGTCAGCTTTTCCGAAAGGGGGCGGGGCAGGGCCTTATATGCGTCACGGAAGTTAGAGTAACAGTGATCCAAGGTTTTTCCGCCCCTGGTTGCGCAATCGATATGCTGATCAAATTTAGGAGTCTTGTTTTCAGATTAGCCTTGTTAAAATCCCCAACAACGATGAATGCAGCCTCCGGATAAATGGTTTCCAGTTTGCAAAGAGTTAAATAAAGTTCGTTCAGAGCTATCGATGTGTCTGCTTGGGGGGATATATACGGCTGTGATTATAATCGAAGAGAATTCTCTTGGTAGGTAATGCGGTCTACATTTGATTGTGAGGAATTCTTAATCAGGTGAACAGAAGGATTTGAGTTCCTGTATGTTTCTTTCATCGCACCATGTCTCGTTAGCCATAAGGCATACACCCCCACCCCTCTTCTTACCAGAAAGGTGTTTGTTTCTGTCAGCGCGATGCGTGGAGAAACCCGTTGGCTGCACCGCATCGGATAGCGTCTCTCCAGTGAGCCATGTTTCCGTGAAGCACAGAACGTTACAGTCTCTGATGTCCCTCTGGAATGCTACCCTTGCTCGGATTTCATCAACCTTGTTGTCAAGAGACTGGACATTGGCAAGAAGAATGCTAGGAAGTGGGGCACGATGTGCCCGTCTCCGTAGTCTGACCAGAAGACCGCTACGTTTCCCTCTTTTTCGGAGTCGTTTTTTGGGGTCGCTGCATGCGATCCATTCCGTTGTCCTGTTTGTAAGGCTGAACACAGGATCCGCGTCGCGAAAAACATATTCTTGGTCGTACTGATGGTGAGTTGACGCTGATCTTATATACAGTAGTTCTTCTCGGCTGTATGTAATGAAACCTAAGATGACCTGAGGTACTAATGTAAGAAATAACACGTAAAAAAAACAAAAAACTGCATAGTTTCCTAGGAACGCGAAGCGAGGCGGCCATCTCTGTCGGCGCCGGAAGTAGAGTTCTATAAGAGATCGTAAATCTAAAGCGTGTAAAGAACATGGCCCATCTAGCCTGACGTGGATTCAGTCTCCTCGCTGCTCGAATATACTCCAGATTGCAGTGGTCAGTCCAGATGAGGAAAGGGTGTTTAGCCCCCTCTAGCCAGTGTCTCCACACCTTCAGGGCTTTTACCATAGCTAATAATTCCCAGTCCCTCACATCATTGTTCCGCTCCTCCGGACCCAGCTTCTTGGAAAAGAAAGCGCAGGGTCGGAGGTTCGGTGGCGTGCCTTGAGCGCTGTGACAGCACGGCTCCAACCCCAGCCTCGGACGCATCCACCTCCACTATGAATGCTAACGAATGGTCCGGATGCGCCAACAAGGGAGCTTCAGTAAACAGCGCCTTCAACTGGTTGAAAGCTCCACCGTAGACGCACCGGCCCACCCTTCAGCAGTGAGGTAATGGGCGCCGCTACTTGGCCAAAACCCCGGATAAACCTCAGGTAGTAATCGGCAAACCCTAAAAACCTCTGCACCTCCTTTACCATGGTCGGAGTCGGCCAATTACGCACGGCGTTAACGAGGTCACACTCCATCACCACCCCCAAGGTGGAAATGCGATAACCCAGGAAGGAAACGGCTTGTTTGGAGAACACACATTTCTCAGCCTTGACGTATAGCTCATGCTCCAGCAGTCACCCAAGGACCTTGCACACCAGGGAGACATGCGCGGCGCGTGTGGCAGAATAAATCAAGATGTCATCATTATAGACTACCACGCCCTGCCCGTGCAAGTCCCTGAGAATCTCATCTACAAAGGATTGGAAGACAGCCGGAGCATTCGTCAACCCATACGGCATGATGAGGTATTCATAGTGGCCTGATGTGGTACAAAACGTTGTTTTCCACTCGCCTCCTCCCTGATTACGCACCAGATTATACGCGCTCCTGAGGTCCAGTGTTGTGAAGAAACGCACTCCGTGGAATGATTCCACTGCCGTAGCGATGAGAGGTAGCGGATAACTAAATCCCACTGTGATCGAATTGAGACCTCGATAATCAATGCACGGACGCAGTCCTCCCTCCTTTTTCCTCACAAAAAAATAAACTTGAGGAGACGGGTGACATGGAGGGCCGAATGTACCCCTGTCTCAGAGCTTCCGTGACATATGTCTCCATAGCCAACGTCTCCTCCTGTGACAATGGGTACACGTGACTCCGGGGAAGTGCAGTGTTCTCCTGGAGGTTTTTCACGCAATCCCACCGTCGATGGGGTGGTAATTTGGTCGCCTTTTTCTTACTAAAAGCGATAGCCAAACTGGCATATTCTGGGGGAATGCGCACGGTGGAAACCTGGTCTGGACTCTCCACCGTTGTGGCACCGATGGAAACTCCTATACACCTACCTGATCACTCGTCTGACCACCCCTGAAGAGCCCCCTGTTTCCAGGAAATGAGGGGATTGTGAATAGCCAGTCAGGGAACCCCAAACACCACTGGAAACCCAAGTGAATCAATAAGGTAGAAACTGATCTGCTCCCTATGATCCCCCTGCATTACCATGTCCAGCGGAATCGTGGCCTCCCTGACCAGCCCTGACCATAACGGTCGGCTATCTAAGGAGTGCACGGGGACAGGTGAGTCTATTTGCACGGAATACCCAACTTACGGGCGAGTCCGTGATCCATAAAACTCCCAGCTTCGCCTGAATCGACTAGCGCCTTATGCTGGATAGAGGGGAAAAACGCAGGGAAAAAATAAACAAAAATATGTGACCAACAGGGAGCTTTGGGTGAGTTTGGTGCCTACTCACCTGGGGTGGCCGAGAAGTGTTCCGCCTGCCAGCTCGACTTCCAGAGGGACTCCTCCAGCACCGGTCCGAAGTGTGTCCTCTCCGGCCACAGTAGGCGCTGGAAGAGCCTCCTCCTCCGGTCGCCCTAGATGCAGCTCCTCCCAACTCCATTGGAGTTGGAGCAGGAGGGCTGGAAGGTGGAATTGACAGGACCCCTTCTGAACGCCCGCGGGCAGCTAGCAGGCTGTCCAGTCGAATCAAAATGTCTATCAGTTCATCAAGGGAGAGTGTGGTGTCCCGACAAGCAAGCTCCCGGCGGACGTCCTCCCAGAGGCTGCAACGGTAATGGTCCATCAGGGCCCTGTCATTCCACCCAGCACCAGCAGCCAGGGTCCGGAACTCCAACGCAAAGTGCTGCGCACTCCTCGTCGCCTGTCTGAGGTGGAACAGTCGCTCACCCGCCGCTTTGCCCTCTGGTGGGTGGTCAAACACAGCTCGAAAACGGCGGGTGAACTCCGGGTAGTGGTCCCGCGCCGAGTCTGGGCTGTTCCAGACAGCGTTGGCCCAGTCCAGGGCCCTACCCGACAAACAGGAGACGAGGAGGCTCACACTCTCCTCACCCTTGAGGGAGTCGGACGCACGGTAGCCAGGTAGAGCTCGAGCTGGAGCAAACATCCCTGGCACCCAGATGCCGCTCCATCGTACTCCTTCGGTGGGGAGAGATGCAATGTGCTGGACCCAGACGACGACGTAGGTGGAGTGGGTGGCGTTGTCTGTGGGGGAGCTGGGGTAGACGTCAGTAGACCACTCCTCTCCCATTGCTCCATCCTCTGGTCCATCGCTGAACCGATCCGATGGAGGACAGCTGTATGATGATGGACGCGCTCTTCCATAGTTGGGAGAGGGGTGGTCGCTGCTCCTGCTGACTCCATTCAGTGGTGCGGGCTCCTGTTATGACTTCTATGAATGGTGAGTGGAGGAGTCAAGCGCAGAGAGCAGGTAATTCCGTACGTGGATCTTTTATTCCAAAGACAGCGGAGACACGGACATGCAAAACACAAAGGCACATGAAACAACCCGTCCAAAATACACAGGACTAAAACTGTCCGGAAAAATAGAGATCACACTAATACACCAACAACAATAAACAGAGAACAAGCCTGCACAATACCCAGCGGGCCTAGTGCCCTTAAATAGCCTACAAACAAAACTAACTCAAAACAGGTGTAACCAATTAGACCCAACTAACGGAAACAAAAGGAAAGGGAATCGATGGCAGCTAATATGCCGGCGACGACAACCGCCGAGCGCCGCACGAACAGGAAGAGGCACCATCTTCTGCGGGATTCATGACACCTGCTCCAGACTCATTTAAATCATATGAGCAAAATGGTTTTCATTTTATTTGGAATGCTAAGCCAGACAAAATTAAATGTGACTATTTATAATGAACATGGGTTCGGGGGGTCTAAAATTATGAAATATTAAAGCTTTAAATCTCTCACTAAAAGCTTCACTCGTACAAAAATTATACTTAATCTACTAAAGAACCATTTTGGTTTGAAGAAAGGCTCATCCTTTTAAAAAATTGCCTTTTTGCCTTCATACAGATTACAATTTCTGTTTTCCAACTAATTGATACTTAATTTAATTATCGCCCTTTCTTAAACACGCCATACAAAGCTGGTTACAATTTCAGTTTTATCCTCCAGAAAAGATAGAACAAATATTACAACAAATGTTTTAGTTAAACTCAAAGATACTGATTGTTTAAAAAAACATTCTTTATGGGATTTTTTTATTTTATTGATTTATTTTTGTTAATGATATTACGAATAGATACATATTGGAATATCTGCTCAATACAAATGTACAACCAACTGATTGCAGCACTACCACAAAAATGGAGGAGGGAAGTGGAAAGAGAGAAGGTAGGGAACTTGTTTAAAACTATACAAATTGGGTGAATGGAACTGGCATAAATAGAAAAATACACCAGTTTCATTTGAGGACAAAAATGTTGACAGCTGCACCATACAGGTTGCAAAATAAATGGAAAGAGATTTGCGATGTACCAATTCCATGGCACATGGTTTATGAACTGGTATAAAAAAACTACACTTGATTCAACACTTGGATGATTCTGATTCATGCTGCTTGCTACAACCCAGCTGGCTCCAATGTGAGGGAACGAGAGAACAAACAATGGAATGGACCTTAGTGTTTTCCAGGGTCAATATTCGGTCACGCTCTTCTTCCAAACCCAGATGCTGTGGAGTGATCCATGTTCTCTGGAGGTAGTCTGGATCCAACAGTTTTTCAATTTAAATTATGTAAATTTCTTCCCACCAACAGAATGCTATATATTGGCATACAACAATCTCAGCTCTGTAGATTTTGATGAAAAGAGACAGTATCAATAGATAATTTATTCTGGTATTTATTCTGGTAGCTTGTTTCTGGTCACAGGTTCAGGAATGGTAAAAAAAATTAAAACAATCACAACATGCACTTAAAATTAACCTTATAAATAGCAGTGTTGGGCGATTTGGAAAGCCATAGTCAGTCAATAAATAATGTGATAATAGTGGTAGTCGTAGGAAAGGTTTTCATCGTCAGCTCACAATCTGTGGATAATATATGATTAGAAAGGTCAATTCATTATGTAAAACAACACAACACAATTGGAAAATATATGGCACATGGAAACTGAACGAGGGTGTTCTATGGTGATAGGTGGGATGGGCTGAGAGAGGTGGGATTAAAGAGCTGAGGTCTATGGTGATAGGTGGAATGGGCTGAGAGTTGGGATTAAAGAGCTCATGTTTGGTAATGTATTATTGTTATGTGATTGTTTGTGCACAGATGTCTTTTATACTGATAACAAGTTCAAATAAGTGCCATTAATACAGATAATGCGTGGAGGACAGAGGAGGTCTGTGAGAGCCAGAAATCTTGCTTATTTGTAGGTGACCAAATACTTATTTTCCACCATAATTTGCAAATTAATTCATAAAAAATCCTACAATGTGATTTTCTGTATTTTTTTCTCTCATTTTGTCTGTCATAGTTGAAGTGTACCTATGATGAAAATTACAGGCCTCTCTCATCTTTTTAAGTGGGAGAACACA
Source organism: Oncorhynchus masou masou (assembly GCF_036934945.1). Taxonomy (NCBI): domain Eukaryota; kingdom Metazoa; phylum Chordata; class Actinopteri; order Salmoniformes; family Salmonidae; genus Oncorhynchus; species Oncorhynchus masou. Next base: position 55,579,115 of record NC_088240.1, read on the forward strand.
ATTGGTGGCTGACTAAATACTTTTTTGCCCCACTGTAAAAGTACCATGTATGTATGTAGTGGTGGAGGGGTGTTAAGCGCATTGAGGAACTCTCCAAGGGCACCTGGTGTGCAATCGATGACAACATTGTTAAGCTTGAGTAAAGAAGTGACAGTATGGAATTCAAATGAGCAGATGGACAGGTGAGATAGGTAGAATAGAGAATATCCAGTTAGGAGAAATGAGTAGCCATGTGCCACCACGACAATCAGATGCTCTTGGACTATGAGAGAAAACATAGTCAGATGAAGAGAGCAGCTGGAGTAGTAGTCTTCTGTGATCCATGTGTCCTCCAGGGCAAACAAGTCAAGTGACTGAAGGGCAGCATAGACTGAAATGAACTCGGTGTTCTTGACCTCAGATCGGCAGTTCTAAACGCTTACAGGGATTCCACATGGGTTGTTTGCGCATGGTAAACTAAATTAGAATGGTTACAGCCAAGGAGTGGAGAGCATCTGTATAGCCTACAGGGATATGAGCAAACAGGTATATAAAACACAAAGTTGCCAAAGCTACAAAAGAGCAAAATGAGATAATCATAAAATAACTAGGTAAGATAGTCAAGTGAGAGAGTGGTGTGGAGCCTTCCTATCTTTCCTTCCTCAAAGAACTCAGCGGAAACGTCTTTGTTTCGGCGATGGTCTTAGTTATGTCGATGGGACTGACATGACCGCATCTTACAGCTACTGCTGAGAAACCAGGAGAGACTGAAGTACTAACACTAACTGCTAATTGCCTAGAAGAGGTGAAGAGAACACCTCCCTGTACTTATTGCTGATTGCCTAGGAGAGGAGAACTTGATCCTGGTTGATGTGTCAACATTCATCTGCAAGTTATGAGCAGTCTGCAGTTCACACACCAAGTAGGCTACTGGGAAAACAGGCAGCACTTAAAGTAGATGGTCTTAGCTAGCAAAAAGACAGTACTCGACAACAGATGAAGACAAAAATGATCCTTATCACTCCTAGAGATGTCAGGAGTCCTTTTCAGCTTACTGTAGTGGCCTGTCCAGCAGTCACCAGATCTCCATCCAATTGAGCATCTTTGGGATGAGATGGAACGAGCTATTCGGAGTAGAGATCCACTACCAGCCAACTTGACACCACTGTAGGAAGCATTGGGGTCAACATTGGCCAAGAGCGCTTTCGACACCTTGTAGAGTCCATGCCCCGACGAATTGAGGCTGTTCTGAGGGTAAAGGGGGGTTTAACTCAATATTAGGAAGGTGTTCCTAATGTTTTTTTACACTCAGTGTATCATGCTAATCAATACAATATCATTTAAACAGGTCTTTGAGAATGATCACTTCTTTGGATTTGAGAAAACTAGGTTTTTGTACTAAGTTTTTTATGTTTTTTTAAAGTGTTGCAAACCTTTCTGACACACACCTATTTATTATTGATATTGGAAATAAATAACTTAATAAACCTATCTTTCGATGTTGTGTGGTGTCTAAGGAGTTATTACATTTAATCAAAGATTAATATTGGAGATTTCCGCTAGAAATTTCAATCCAAATACCTGGTATTAGAAATTGGAAATAAGAATTGTGAGATTAACACATTTTATACTCATTTTATACTCAAGAAAACTTGAGTAAGAGTTAGCGGTGTAACTTTGCAAACTACCTTCAGGTTCCTGCTGCTTGACCAAAATAACATGATAGCTGTTTATCCTGAAATGTAATTGGACCATTTCCTGTAGCCAGAATAATTGAGAGCTTCCAGCAGACGAAAATGCAGCTTTGATAGTTGAGGATAATTATGATTTGAAGGCAATTGGAATGTTAAGGTTCTGTTGGGGAGGGGAGGCTTTTTGCTGGGCTACCAAGGTAGGACATGCGGCAGTCAGCAGCTGACACCTGTTTGAACATTGAACATTCCCTTTCATCAAATTCCATATAAAGATGATTCTACCAGAAACAGCATGTTTGTTTTCTTTGTGTTTAAGCCATGTACAGAAGGTCTATTTCTAAAAAAAATCTATGCTCACTGAAACTTTTTAAATGAAACACAGCACTGGAGTGAGTACTCAACTTCTGCCTCTGTTTTTGTGTGAGCTATGGTAAAGGGTTGCTTTAATACATTAAAAGTGGATTGCAAAGGAAGAGAACACAACACAAACAGATTTCTGCAGCTGTCGTTTCACCCTTTTAATCTCAGGAACACGACCTGTGCTTCTTTGCTGTTGGTTTGTTTTGTATTTTCAAAATGAGGCATCTATAGTAACTAAAAGCCAGAGGAGGAGAGGAAAATAAATAATCATTAGTGTTGATCTCCCTGGAGTGCTGGTGCAGACTGTTCATTCATAATGCATTGAGTTCTGTGGAGGGAGGTATTGTGGGTATTTGCGGAGAGTCCCATCATCCCATTATCTTGCTGCTGGAATCACCTGTGGTATTTGGTATTTTATTAGGATCACCATTAGCTGTTGCAAAAGCAGCAGCTACTCTTCCTGGGGTCCACATGAAACATAATACAGAACATCAATAGACAAGAACAGCTCTAGGACAGAACTACATTTAAAAAATGAAAAGGCACACGAAACCTCAAACAATGCATACACACAAACTATCTAGATCAAATAGGGGAGAGGCGTTGTGCCTCAAGGTGTTGCTTTATCTGTTTTTTGAAAGCAGGTTTGCTGTTTATTTGAGCAATATGAAATGGAAGGAAGTTCCATGCAATAAGGGCTCCATATAATACTGTACACTTTCTGGAATTTGTTCTGATTTGGGGACTGTGAAAAGACCCCTGGTGGCATGTCTGGTGGGATAAGTTGGGAGGGGTATCAGAGCTGTGTGTAAATTGACTATGCAAACAATTTGGGATTTTCAACACAATGTTTCTTATAAAAAGAAGTGATGGAGCCAGCCTCTCCTTAACTCTTAGCTAAGAGAGACTGGCATGCCTAGTATTTATATCAAACAAGCAAACTAGCTGCCGAATAGACATCAACTCACCACGTAGCTTATTCTTAATGTTTGTCCATAGTGAGGACAGACATTTTTCGGGATTAAACGGGGTGAGTGAAAAACCTAATTAAATTGCCCACTGCAGTATCTTACTCGTGTTCTGCCGCTATACAACTTTGTATGCGTTGTTTGTTGGCAACCTTGTTATTTACGAAGTTTTTTAGAACAGACTCCATTTGGAACGTTCCACAAATTATAACCACCCACCAGGGGTGAACCGCATGAAATGCTGCTATTCATGTGGATGTGTTCAGTCTCTCTCTCTCTCTCTCTCAACTTTTTGTATTCATCCACACAGGATGCTAAGCTCCCCTTTCACACAAAAAAACCCTGCATGTCTGTACATGAACTCACTTGTAGTGTTCTCGATGCATACGGTAGTTGGGAAGTCAATATTTCCTCAAAGCTTAACTTTCTGTTTTGGACATTGTACAGTGTGACCTGTTTGCTTGGGTGATGTAAAAGGGCTATGACAGCTGTTCCAGTAAATAATGAAAGTACACTTCTTCTGTTGCTGCATATCCACTCTGACTATCATAGCGAGTGTGGATGAATACAAGTACAGATCCATGCAAGTCTGTGTACCACTAATGAAATGAAAACATCTGATTTGGTTACAGTTATTATTATTTTGAGGAGACCTGAAGTGTCTCTTCTCTCCAGTGTTTTTTTTATTCATTTATTGACAGAAGCAAATAAACTAAAAGGATGTGTCCTTCTCTCCAATAATCAGCATTAAGCGTCACCATTTTCTATAAAAGCCTACCTGAATATTCATGAGAGAAAATACTAGAAATGACAGCTGTCGAGACACCTACTCAGTGACTCACCTCAGCATATGTGTCACGTTCTGACCATAGTTCTTTTGTGTTTTCCTTGTTTTAGTGTTGGTCAGGGCTTGAGCTGGGTGGGCATTCTATGTTGCGTGTCTAGTTTGTCCGTTTCTATGTATGGCCTGATATGGTTCTCAATTAGAGGCAGGTGTTAGTCAGCTAAGCAATTTTTTTTCAACAACTGTCCATAAACATGCCTTATGTATATATGTAAAGTCATTGTCCTCCCCCGCACGGAATCGCCATTTTATTCTTATTTAAATTGCCTTTCTTATCACTGTTTACGCAGTCAAAAATATACAGGTTATGGCAACAACTAGCAGCGCTAGAAAATAAACAAATTCATTGGGCTAGCGCCATTGCTAACTAGCATAGCTGGTCCCATTGTTGCAAAGAGATATGGGATGTTAGAATCCCGCTGTGTTAACCTATTGTCATCTTCAACCTAGGTTTTTGCATGGGCTGCATCTCCATCCCCCGCATGCACTGATGCAGCTGAGGCGAAGGTACAGCGCTGTTTCTCAGGCCAGGAGTAATCCCGAAAACTGGTATTCTCACAAAAACATCTGTATAGTCTGAATGGTTGTAGACGACAAACTAGTATGACCCTACTATGGAAATTGAGACTCTGACAAACACTAACGTGTCGTCCGTTTTGCAAGACTCATGGGACGGTTACTGTGAGGTAAAACGTGAATGAAAATAAATAGACTTGAATAGCCTTTTTTGGGACCTGGATTTGTTGTCCCTGATGCTTTTCTATATTTCTCAGATGCATTTTAGACACCTCAAACCCAACAGTGCACTTGCACTAGTGAAATATATGAAAATGAGTCTCTCATTAGGAAGCTTGTGAGAAGTGCTCAGTATAGCTAGACTATTGTACCCTAATAAAATCCACCTGCCCTGTCTTTAAACCGCTGTAGAATTGAGGAGGTTTGAGGTTGTGTGGTTAGCTCTAGATAATAACTCTCTTTGTAATATTGTGCAATATTTGACGTTTCTGAATGGCTTTAGTGTTCGACAGCCATGCCTGCAAAAAAATGATTATTCGGCACAATGGTGTTACTTTCATTACATTACAACCAGCTATGAAAATGGTGGGGGCTGATATTGTCTGAATCTCAATACAACAGCTGAATGAAGAGCAGCGGTGCATGGACATTTGCAGTGATGAGCCATTCCCTGCTCCATCACAAGAGGCGGACGTGAGGGTCGGATGGAGGCACTTCTGAGGGGACAGTGCTCTTGAGCAAGGCACGTTTTCTAATGGAATAGTTATATAGTTCAAGAGTAAATGACTGTATATTATGAATTTACAAGTCCAAAATTAAATGTATGTAGCAATCACAGACTGCCCCTAAGAGTCTATGCCTCTAGATGGCGATATCTACTAAACTGACGTCCCACTTGGCACGCTACGTAATTTCAATTTGGGTGATTGGGTAATGTTTGGTTGAGACGTTGATCAATGAGATTACAACCTTTATGTTATCACTATGCTTTATCACAATACTTTAAACCATCTTCAAGCACAATGAAAATCCAATGGAAAAACAATACTGGGTTTTTGGTTTAGTTGTCACCCAAATGTCTTTCACTGCACTTTAAACCATTTAAAAGGACAGAAAAATTCAAATGGCATTACAATGTTAGATATTTAGTTCATTTATAAAAGACAATGCGATATCACTGTGCTTCATCTAATATCAAAATGAAATGACCTGGACTGCAGTTGAGATTACATACAAAAATAATGTTGCACATGATCAATAGAATTTTATATTCTGAGCAGATTATTACAGCAATTGTGAAGATCTCCACAGACCTGCAATGACCTATTCATGCTATCTTGATGCACACTTTATATGATTACATATGAAGACATGTATAGTTAGGCTATTTGCTGTAAAGACAAAAGTAATATTGAATTGTGTTTGGTTGACAACGCAACCAAATATCAACATTCAAAGTAGATGCACTGTATCTACTGCTTGTATAGTTCCATCTGGGCCAATTAATCACATTCTTGAACTTTTCTTTTTGGTTGAATTGGAGACATGAATCCAATTTGTTAACTTGTGGTCAAGTTAATAGGCTATTTATTGTATTTCTAAAGTGATATTGAATTGTGTTTGGTTGTCAACACAATCAAATATCAACATTATCTTCTGCTTAGATATAGGCACACCTGTGCCACTTAGTCAGGTTTTAATTCCAGTTTATCTACAAATGGAAAATGTATATGCTGGATTATTTTTTGGTTGAGTTGGAGACGTGAATCCAACGTATACATTCTTAATTTGTAGACAAACTGGCATTAAAACCAGACTAAGTCAGTGGCGCAGATGTACCTGTTGTTATTTGGTTGCTTTGACAACCAAATACAATTCAATGACGCTAAATGTTATTATATTTGAAATCAATCAGAGCTAACCAGAGCAAGTCCATTTTATGTTGAATTCTGGGTTGAATTCAAACAATTGCTGTGATTGACTTTGCAAATGCTATATAGGCCTAAATAGTAGCATTGATGATTGATAATGTATTTGTCACATTTAATTTGCTCTGTTTTTAAACCTACCCTTTGGAATGACTTTGATTGCAACAGTCAATCTATTTAGTATTTAAGTGGAGCTCTCTCAACATTCATTCTCATTGGAGCACATTGATAATAGTCTATGACAATTATCATAGCTAAGCAGGGCTTAGTGTGGTTAAAATCTTGAATGGGAGACTAAAGGGTAGATGGATACATTCTCCAATAGGAGGTACTGCCAAGCGTATTGTATTTTTTCTCCCGATAGTAGATATAAAGTTGAAAATATGACATTGTTTTAAAAGGTTCACATTCAACATATTTTATACAATGTTTGTCTGTGTGGAAATTTGGATTATCTGATGACATAATCCTGCGGTTGAAATTTCACCCTCAAAACAACAACTTTTTTCAAATCCATTGCATTTTCTATGTAGATTCCATGTCACAATACATTGACAAATTAAGTAGCAGCAGCGTATGTAACATGTGTCTGTGTATGTGTCTGTGTGGGTATGTGTATGTGTGGCGTCAATATGCATGTGTGTTTTGTGTGTGTGTGTGTGTGTGTGTGTGTGTGTGTGTGTGTGTGTGTGTGTGTGTGTGTGTGTGTGTGTGTGTGTGTGTGTGTGTGTGTGTGTGTGTGTGTGTGTGTGTGTGTGTGTGTGTGTGTGTGTGGTTCTCACCCCCTTCCATAGACTTTCACAGTAATTATGACGTCCTCCAACCTATCAGAGGTCTAACGATTACACCCTAGATCAGCTAGATGCAGGCAAGAGTGGCCACTGTGTCACCGTGATGACAAAAAAATGATCTTGACCTGTGCACCTACGTTGTAAACCTTCATTCATAGGCTAGGTTGTAGCAACCTCGTGATGATCAAATCAATATGAATAACAGCCTTCCAATATGCTGTATAGAAATATATAAATCAAATCATCCTCCCTCATCTTAAAATGGCCCCGACCGCCACTGCAGTGTCATATGTGTGAGAACAGAGAGAAGAGAGAACAGAGAGAGCAGAGAGAACAGCCTATGTGGGTGCTTGGAGGCTTTGACAATTTTTTAGGGCCTTCCTCTGACACCGCCTGGTATAGAGGTCCTGGCAGGGAGTTTGGGCCAATTGATGTAATGGGCCGAACGCACTACCCTCTGTAGCGCCTTGACGTCGGATGCAGAGCAGTTGCCCTACCAAGCGGTGATGCAGCCAGTCAATATACTCTACCTAAAAGGGCTATTTGCATGTGAAAAATGTATAACATATGCTGCATTTGCTAAAGGCCTATTGTTTACGTTTTCATTGGTGACACTTTGATATCTCGATAATTTACAGCTGTGTAAGTCTATCAAAAGTGTACAATTTTAAATCCGTTACTCCCCAAACCATTTTTTTTAATCACAATTCGTTGCATTACCAGCAATAATATCATAATCAACTTATAGACACTTTTGAAAAACTAGATGATTACTTCTAGGATTACTTTTAAAATCAGAACGGATGTTTTGCAAAACCAGCATTGAGAAAGGCACAAGTTTAATAAGTTTGGTCCGCCTGAGCAAGTCTGACCACAACTCAGAGACCACTATGACACACCAAATGAGTTTGATGGATCACAGGGAAATAGGGGGATTAGGCTTTTGTAGGCTACAGTCAAGGCTATGTCTTCCAATGGTGCGACCGCTGTCGGTATCTAAACCATTTACATTTATTACATTACATCTAGTCTATGAGGCCAGGTTGATTATTGATATCTATGTAACGCATTGATGTAAATCATACTGCTGCTCTCTCATTCAGCTATTTGCGCCTTACAGATTGTGGATGTTGTGGATGGCTTTTCACAAATGTATAAAGTACCAGTCAAAAGTTTGGACACACCTACTAGTTATAGGGTTTTTATTTATTTTTTACTATTTTTGACATTGTAGAATATTAGTGAAGACATCAAAACTATGAAATAACACATATCGTGTAGTAACCAAAAAAAGTGTTAAACATTCTTCAAAGTAGCCACCCTTTGCCTTAATGACAGCTTTGAACACTCTTGGCATTCTCTCAACCAGCTTCATGAGGTAGTCACCTGGAATGCATTTCAATTAACAGGTTTGCCTTGTCAAAAGTTAATTTGTGGAATTTCTTTCCTTAATGCATTTGAGCCAATCATTTGTGTTGTGACAAGGTAGGGGTGGTATACAGAAGATTGCCCTATTTGGTGAAAGACCAAATCCACATTATGGCAAGAACAGCTCAAATAAGAAAAGAGAAACGACAGTCCATCAATACTTTAAGACATGAAAGTCAGTCAATCTGGAACATTTTGAGAACTTTGAAAGTTTCTTCAATTGCAGCTGCAAAAACTATCAAGAGCAATGATATTTTGATTTGTTGAACACTTTTTGGGTTCCTACATGATTCCACGTGTTTTTGCATAGTGTTGATGTCTTCACTATTATTCTACAATGTAGAAAATAGTCCAAATAAAGAAAAACCCTTGAATGAGTAAGTGTGTCCAAACTTTGTACTGGTACTGCATGTGTATTTTAACCCGATAATGGTGGAATTGAAGAAGTTTAAGCTGCTTATCTATTATTGTTTTTGCAACCAGTGGACCGCCAGAGATAAATGCGCTCTTGCAACAGCTGCGTAGAGCCGATCCCAGCCTACAGAGCAAAAGTTTGAGGGAGTTCCTCCTTTTTTAACTCCTCTGTGATATTGTGCTCCGTACTGTAAAAAAACAAGTTAAATTTAAGAAAACCACTGGTGGGGCTTTCATTACTCAATGCAATTTGTGCTGATAAAAAAAAGGGGCTGACGGACAAATGCTCAAACACGCACACTTTGACAGACTTAACTTTTTACTGCAGCGGGCTAAATCAGACGGACACAGAGTGTTTCTTGGTAGTTTATAACAAATCTACCTCAAAAGAAAAGTATACACCTGACACACATGGTTATGGGCTTACAAAAAAGAAGAAACCTGTACCATGTCAGATATAGAGTACCAAAGTATTACATTTTGAGTCTTCATCCCAATATTACACTTTATGTACTTTATGTACATGAAATATATAACAATGTTTGACATAGAAACGCTGGATGTTTTATCCCCCCCCCCCAAAAAAAAAATGTTTTGTTTTTATTATGAAATGATGGGAAATACCAATAACATTCCACCCATGAGGCCACTTGGTCATTTGACAGCAGGAAAGGGCTACATACAGTAGCAGCAAATTGTCGTGATATCAAAGTGTCACCAACAAAAAATGAAACAATAGACCTATAGCAAATGCAGCATATGGCATACATTTTTCACCTGCAAATAGCACATTCTTTACTTGAAGCAATGAGCCCAATCAGTCCTCCATGACAACAGAACCATAAACAACAGAGTAGGCTAATAAGTTATTTGTTTTTGGGTTATGCTCAGGTAAAACAATTTGGCTAATCTACATTTCCATATTTCCATGTCCTATTCTCGAAGATCAAGGGGTATTCAATTAATTGGAGTGACTGGAAATCTGACAGACTTGTGTTTTTATTGTAAAACCATATTATGATATACTGTATAGTAGAAAGCAATGGGTTAGAAGAAGCAAGAGGAAGAGGAAGCCTCTCCACCCACCCCCATCTTGTCATGAATGTGATGGAATTACTGCAGCCTTGTATACTGCTGTATTGATCAAGACAAACATTCACACACTTTAATTGAGGATTGAGAGAGTGAGAGCAAGTGCACAGCAGTGGAGTCTTTTACTTTCCGTGTGTGTGTGTGTGTGTGTGTGTGTGTGTGTGTGTGTGTGTGTGTGTGTGTGTGTGTGTGTGTGTGTGTGTGTGTGTGTGTGTGTGTGTGTGTGTGTGTGTGTGTGTGTGTGTGTGTGTGTGTGCATTTTGGGATATCTAATCAGACAGTGGAGAGGAAGGCCTGGAGTGATCTCTATTGGCGTGCGAGATTACTTAGATACTGGAGCGAAAAAGATTAGAGGACACACAAAGCTTGTGTTGATAACCAGAATCAATGTCTGCCTCCAGGAGAGACACTAATAGCAGAGGCAAGGAGAGAGACAGGAGAGAGACAAATCACTAAAGCATTGGTATGAGCTGAAAGTCCACAGACTTCATGTTGTATGTTATGCAACTCTATTACCAAAGAAATAACGACTTGATAATGTTTTGTTAAACAAATCATCCACCCCCCCCCCCAAAAAAAACTAAAAAACTATTACATTTCATATGTGGATGTCTACCATCTCTGCAATCAAATTACCGTTGAATTGGCCAGTTAATGTAGTGAAGTAATTTTGTCTTATGGCTGTGTGGCCCGGGAGTAACCTTGAGGGTTGAACTGTTATTTGGTTGGCTCACCTTAATTTAAGGGAGGGGGGGGGATTCACATGGAAATGCTACTGCTAATTAAATTATATCTTTAACAGAGTCATACATCAGCCTCATAGGTGAACTGGTGGGTCTGGTGGGTTCCAGAATTAATCAACTATTTTCTGTTGAGTTTTTCTGGAAATGGAACAGCAATTGAAAAAAAATCTGTGATCTGAATTGCAACTGTCCTTCTGTATTGGTCGGTATCTGGCTGAGTGGAGAGGAAGGCCTGGAGTGATCTCTATTGCCATGTGAGATTACTTAGCTAATGGAGTGAGAGCGATCCAAAGTAACCAGAATCAATGTCTGCCTCCAGGAGAGAAATTCATCCCGAAGGCAAGGAGAGAGACAAATCACAAAAGCATTGGTATGAGCTGAAAGTCCACAGACTGCCTTTTGGATCTTCTGCAGCCCCCAGCCCTATTAGGGATGGATCGAAATGTACAGAATGGTTACCTGGAGGAAAGTGAGAGAGGGTCATGCTATTTACATTTCAGGGAGGGTTTAATGTTTTTTAAATCTAGTTCAGGGGAGGGTCATGTATTTGATGACATTTCGAATTTTCTCAGTGTTTTAGAATTAGTTGCTTACTAGGCTATATACTGTATCAATGTGTGCCCTATGCCGCCCCTCATCTCTGATTCTCCACTGGGCAGACAATAGCAAGGGGGCCTATAGGCTATTTAGTGTGGTCTCAAGCAAATGATCCATAGCTTATAGGCTATCAGCTACGAAGTGCATGCTCGGAGAAGCACAGAGCAAAGTTGTATTTCTAAGATAGCTGCTGGGATGGTGTAAATACAACTAGGCTGCAATACACACTGCAATGGATTTTCCAACCTTGAGCCCTGCTCTGCCCTTGCTGATCAAAAACGTGTTTTGTGTGCTGCTTACTAATGGCTGTGCCGTGAAGGCCTATGTTGGCATTTCAGGAGGAGAATCAAAGGTTTTTTGATTATGCATGCAGACTAGCCTATAGCCTATGTTCTGTTCAGTCAACTTTGATAGCTTGCTACTACTATAATGGATTTGATTAGAAACAATATGTTTCTTGTATTGATCAGTTATTTGGATTAACTTACATTGTGGTGCTGAATCTTGAAGCAGCAGCCACGGCACAATCGATAGGAAATGGATAGCTCATGGTGCTGAAAGTAGGCAAATTCGAATAGGCATAATTCATTTCAGCCATATTGATTTGAATTACACTTTACTAACAAAGAGGGCTTTGTGTTGGAGCCAATAATTTTCCTATTTAAAAGGTAGGCCTAACTGTTTGACATACGAAATTAGGCTATAGGCTGCTATATCCGTAGATGTGTTGGTCAATTCCTCCACACACATGCACTCTTTATATGGCCTACCTCTGTGTCATTGGACGGGCTGTTAAGTTAAAACCAAGACTCAAATTGAGGGAGTATGAAAGGGTATGCCATAGGCCTACCTTTTATTAAAGAAAATGGCAAAAGGCACAACCTACCCCTTGTAAGCTTAAGATTTTGAAGAAAATAAAACAAATACGATTATATTTAAGCAATAAGGCACGAGGGAGTGTGGCATATGGCCGATAGATATTCAGGGCTCGAACCACCCAGTTCCTAAAAAGTGATCTGTCACAGGGCTTTGGTCCACAATGCTTTAAAATACCCATGAAAGATGCATGTGGGGCGGCAGGGTAGCCTAGTGGTTAGAGCATTGGATTAGAAACCGGAAGGTTTCAAGTTCAAACCCCCGAGCTGACAAGGTAAAAATCTGTTCAAAGCGTATCATATTTCTGTCTGAGTACAGCCCCTGTGCCTCTGTCACTGACATTGGTGTACAGAGCAAACAGACAACAGAAATCCAGAGCAGCGAGCACTGATGCAGAGACCAAAAGGGTCTTTGTCTTCTCAAAAGCCTGCTGATGGAAAACAACTTCCGGACTGATCTAATCAGGGAGTGGCACAACAACAGTGGTACTAGAAGGTTATTGATGGCCTCCACTTTTGCAAGGACTGGTCATACTTTCCATGGCCCCACCACCTTCCCGAGACATTTCACATTTGCTCGGGCAATTTTGCTCTTTCACAACTTAAGTGTCAGGTTGGCCGCTGTGAAGACTTGCTTCCATTCAGCCACGTTAGCATTAGTGAGGTTGGGCACCCAAATGTGTTCAATGGAGTAGAGGTCAGAACTCTGTGCAGGTCGGTCAAGTTTTCCACTTCCGATCTCGACAAATCATTTTTGTATGGACCTTGCTTTGTGCACGGGGGCATTGTCATGCTGAAACAGGAAAGGGCCTTCCCAAAACTGTTGCCACAAAGTTGGAAGGCACAGAATCATCTAGAATGTAATTGTATTCTGTAGCATTAAGAATTCCCTTCACTGGAACTAAGGGAACTAGAGAAACAGCCCGGACCATGAGAAACAACCCCAGACCGTTATTCCTCCTCCACCAAACTTTACAGTTGGCACTATGCATTCGGGTAAGTAGCGTTCTCCTGTCATCTACCAAACCCAGATTTGTTCGTCAGACTGCCAGATGGTGAAGCGTGATTCATCATTCCAGGGAACTCGTATTCACTGCTCCAAAGTCCAATGGTGGCGACATTTATACCACTCCAGCCAAAGCTTGGCATTGCACATGGTGATCTCAGGCTTGCGTGCGTCTGCTCGGCCATGGAAACCCATTTCATGAAGTTCACAACGAACAGTTCTTGTGCTGACGTTGCTTCCAGAGGCAGTTTGGAACTCGGTAGTGATTGTTGCAACCGAGGAAAGATTATTTTTACGCGCTACGCGCTTCAGCACTCAATTCTGTGATCCTGTATGGCCTACCACTTCGCGGCTGAGCTGTTTTTGCTCCTAGACATTTCCACTCGGTTACGAAATCAGCTGCTTCCTAGACATCAAAGTGTCAACTGTTGGGACCTTCTTTTCCTTCAGCGGTCCTACAGTCTCGCTCACCTTTGGAGTTTTCAAAGGAGAGGTCAACTCAGGAGGTTTACCGAAATCAAAATCACTTATAAACGTATCAGACAGATCAACCATGGTGCAATTGCTGACATCCATCAAGCCCTCACAGCACTGCTTGCTTCACAGGGCTACAAACACAAGCCTCTACTGCTTTTCAGATAGGCAGACCATCTGAATCAGTACAATTTCGATCTTGAGTTCACCACGTGATGCCACAACGTTGTGGCTGACCTGCTGTCCAGGGCGATCTCACCTGCATCAATGGTGTGCATGGCAACTGAGGGAGAAGAAACAAAGGGGGACAACAACAATGAATGTGAAATCATGCAGACCCACTCCTGCACCTCTGACACCAGGGGAATGGCCAAAGGCTCCCTGGGACCACATGGAGGTGGATATCTTTAGAGAGTTGCACAGGGCCCCAGCACACGCAAGATACCTACTGATCATTCATGACTTGCATTCGCAATGGGCAGAAGCCGTGGCATTGTCCTCTACCACCTTACAGATGATCATACAAACATTGGATAAGCTAATCTACCAGTGGGGGTTGCCCAGCACCATTACGACAGACAATGGCCCCCAGTTTGTCTTGAACAATTGTGATGCTGCTCCAGCTTCAACTGTTCAACCTGCGGCTATGGAACCCTGACCTGTTCACCGGATGTGCTATCTTGTCCCGGACCTGCTGTTTTCGACTCTCTCTCTCTACCACACCTGCTGTCTCAAACTCTAAATTCTCAGCTATGAAAAGCCAACTGATATTTACTCCTGAGGTGCTGACCTATTGCACCCTTATTATTTAACCCTGTTGGTCATCTATGAATGTTTGAACATCTTGGCCATGTACTGTTATAATCTCCACCCGGCACAGCCAGAAGAGGACTGGCCACCCCTCAGAGCCTGGTTGCTCTCTAGGTTTCTTCCTAGGTCCCTGCCTTTGTAGGGAGTTTTTCTTAGACACCATGCTTCTACATCTGCATTCCTTGCTGTTTGGGATTTTAGGCTGGGTTTCTGTACTGGGGTGTCTCCTGGCTCCCTGATGATTGCCAGGGAACTGAAACTCCCTTTGGACTGCCTCTGCCCAAAACAAAAGAACAAGCCTGCTGCAGCAATTCAAGCCTATTTTAGAGCGACACAGCAACGGATGAAACACCGTTATGATACGTCTCACAGAGTGAAACAGCCAAGCCTGAAGGCCCAAGACTGGGTGCAGATCAGGACTGACAACCGTCGGAACAAGCTCTCATCATTTTGGTCCAAGCCCCTGAGAGTGAAATGACAGCTAGTGCCTGCAACATTTCAACTTCAGGATGGATCCCATTGGCATGCAAATCACCTCAGAAAGATCCAACTCACCATGGGCAGGAGCAAGGTCAAGGGGCTCACACACCTCTACCCCTGCACCAGGCTCAGTTCAGGGCCCTTCCACCATTCAGACCTCAACTGCCTGCAGTTGAGAGGGGAGGGTTGGGGGGATGTTGTGTTCATTAATATGGTGTTGTAGATCAGTTGAGTATAGAATACTGTTGCTTTAAGAATGTATCAGGCATGTTGTATGTGAACGGAGGTGTGAGGATTCGATGGGTGAGATTTATACAAGTTGTTAACATGTTGATCTGAGGGAAATACGTTCAGTTTAAAGTCTCCGTGCATTTGTAACAACATTCTCTTTCCTTGTGCTCAAGATCAAATTTCTCCTGCGCCAATCTCTCCTCACGTTCTCTTTCCCTTCCTTGTGCTCGAGTTCTAATTTATGTTACTCCAATCTCTCCTCACGTTCTTTCCCTTCCTTGTGCTCAAGTTCTAATTTATGTTACTCCAATCTCTCCTCATGTTCTCTTTCCTTTTGCTCGAGCTCTAATTTCTGTTGTTCCAACTTTGCTTTTAGTTCTAACTCTTGCAGTTGTGCGTTTTACGGGACTCACCCTACTACCAGTAGGACACTTTTCATCAACCTCCCTCTCCGAAAGGATTTCCTCCTCCACCAAAGCAGTACAGATCAACTCTTTGACTGCTGCTTTGGATCGCCAGCTGCCACAATGATTTCATAGTGCTTTGCTATAACGAGCAGATTCACCTTTGTACTTGTTACGACTTCTATGAATGGTGAGTGGAGGAGTCAAGCGCAGAGAGCAGGTAATTCAGTACGGTGGATATTTTATTCCAAAGACAGGGACATGGACATGCAAAACACAAGGGCGCATGAAACAACCCGTCCAAAATACAAAGTACTAAAACTGTCTGGGAAAATATAGATCACACTCATACACCAAATAACAGAGAACAAGCCCGCACAAATACCCAGCGGGCCTAGTGCCCTTAAATAGCCTACAAACAAACATTAACTCAAAACAGGTGTACCCAATTAAACCCAATAAACAGAAACAAACGGAAAGGGAATCGATGGCAGCTAATAGGCCGGCAACGACTACCACCCAGCGCCGCCTGAAAAGGAAGAGGCACCATCTTCAGCGAGATTCGTGACAGTACTTTTATCAAACATCTCCCATGTAAGGTTTACCACAAATGCTTCCAACTTAAAGTCCATGGCTTTAATTTGATAAGCCTGAATGTTTCAGCAACATTCAAAATGAATCCACCAATCGTATAACCCCTCAGGGTAGATGTTAGTGACAGAAACTCTAGTAAAGAACAAGAAGGCCTGCACACTCTTTTACACGCCATGGTTTTATTGGCTTCATTTTGATCCAAAACAGATCTTCATCAGGTCAAACAAACCAACTGAGTGCTCACTTCCCAAAACATACATACTTCACCTCACATGACCATAACGCGCATGACGCATGGTGGGCGTGGAAACAATTACATTCACTTTTGTGCATAATCAATCATAATTAATTACAGAGGTTCATATGGGCATAAAGGATTATATACATACAAATGGGTTCAAGTTTAAATCTGGGTAATAGTAAATATATTATGTTGGAAACTGTTATGCTTTCCAGAATATGACCATTATTCACAAGAGGCAGGTGGCCCTAGATATAATTCCAGTGACCTATTTCAAAAACAACTTGTGTATCTCTAATACCAACATACAGGCGTCACTGAACTGTTTCATTACGCACAGCTGGTTCCCATTTCCCCTGATTTGTAATTGTATATATGTGCCCTCTGTTCACCATTATTTGGTTGATTAATGTTACCATGTCCGTTGGTCTTGTCAGTACCTGTGCTTTGTTGTTTCGGCTTTCATGCTGCATGTATTGTTGTGCACTTGTTATTACGGGTCTCGTCCAGAGTATTTATTAGATGTTAAACCTCAATCGTTTGTTTGGGTTTTTGTATACGTGTTAGTTTTGGGCTTTGTCCCCGTGCCTTTCATGGAATGTTGTATTTTTGGGTGGAGTATTAAATCCCCCTACTACCTATCCCCTATTACCTATGCCTGTCTCCAATCATTTATACAACGTGACATCAATGAGATGAGCACATGTAGTTATTACAGAATCTAATATACAGTACCAGTCAAAAGATTTGAACACACCTACTCATTCAAGGGTTTTTCTTTAACTATTGTCTACATTGTAGAATATAAGTGAAGACATCAAAACTATGAAATAACACGTATGGAATCATGTAGTAACCAAAAAAGTGTTAAACAAATCAAAATATATTTTATATTTGAAATTCTTTAAAGTAGCCACCCTTTGCCTTAAACAAATTAAGAAAAATCCTTGAATGAGGAAGTGTGTCCAAACTTTTGACCGGTACTGTCTATGTACAAAACAACCAAGTAGGAGACCTGGAAGGCAGGACAAATCCAAGGAATGGTCTGATATCAAACTTTTGGTTCAAACCTTTAGGAGACATGATGCACAAACGGTAAATCCAATCCGGTAAAAGGTAAAATCCAATGACATCTAGTAGAAGCCCTTGGAAGTGCAACTTGATCCATATCCCACTGTGAATTCAATAGGGCATGGGTTGAAAATCGACCAACCTCAGATTTCTTACTTCCTGTTTGGATTTCTTCTCAGGTTTTTGCCTGCCATATGAGTTCTGTTATACTCACAGACATCATTCAAACTGTTTTAGAAACTTCAGAGTGTTTTCCATCCAATAATAATATGCATATATTAGCAACTGAGACTGAGGAGCAGGCCGTTTACTCTGGGCACCTTTCATCCAAGCTACTCAATACTGCCCCTGCAGCCTTAAGAAGTTTGTTATGTGTACAATACACTTCAAAGTAAGATATTGTTCTCATGTATTGCTTGTGCTGGCTTGGTGGTTTCCAAGACAGCACAAGCAGTGAAAATGACAAGAATGGCGAATTCTATGTTGAAATGTTCTAAGACTGCAGAAAAGGTTTATACTGCAAAGGTATCACAGTTGTAATAACTATGGAATAATGTGAACCTACACTACGTAACTACCAAGTACTGTAAATATTACCAAAAACAATAAATCCAAGACAGAAGCCGCTCAACCCTGTCAAGTTCACAATAAACAGAGTTATATTCAAAATGTACTGAATGTGGAACAGGCACAACTTTTAATGGATGTCGCAAAGCAATCATAGGTGACTTGTTTCGGGACACTAAGCGTACCCATGTCACTATTTTACAAGAGCGGCATGAATGTAAACACTTTTTTTAAATCAAAATGCGTTGTGTTAATTAATTCGGTTTCTTCCGTTCCTTGAAAAGCTCAAAAGAATACTGCATGTCCCCGTCTTCACTTGGCCTAAATCAAATAATGCAGACTATCCATTGACAGTACTGCTTCATGTCTAGTTTCTCCTCTTTCTCCTCTTTGAACCATGTTGCCTTGTGGGGAGAGACTGGTCTTTCCAGAACCTATCAGATGAATGGTATCTTCAATAGAACAGTATGCCGAGGGAGGAGAACCCTTGCTGCTCCTACTGTATTTGGAATATGGCAGAATAGCCCGGACTTCATATGAAAGTAAAAGAACACCTCCGAGACACACGCAGGAACTGAAAATGAAAAACAGACGGGTTTGGAAGTGACTCAGTGACGTGTGTGTTCAGAAAATGAAGCTTTATGTCCTCCATCTGTGCAGTCTCCAGAGGGTTTATCCAATCTGAAATACCTGTAATATACCAATGGACTTCCAGTAGCTAAGGACATTTTATCAGGAGTTGGAGCATGTACTAACACATGTCCTCCCAAAATGCAGAACGTATCTACCGGTACTCCATATGTGTTTTCATTCTCTCCAACACCTGTTGATTGCCAATTGACTACTTTTTTTTCAAGAGCTAAGGGAATTGTCTTGATCTATGATGACAAATAAGAGTTGGAGCATATTACTGACACCCCAAAGAACCACTTAATCTCAGACATCAGATACACTAGTTTCTCTGGTGGACATCAAATTGACGTCAGAAGTGAAGCCATGATTCCCCTCATGTCCATTACAGATAAACATGTAAAGGACATTATGACTTTGACTCATTATGGTGTAGAGGCTAGCATGAGGGACTGCTATGAAAAACAGTACTGTTATTATAGGCACCCTCCACAAACAAGCATCAACAGTCAGGGTCCTGAAATTAGTGGTGGAAAAATTATTAAATTGTCATACTTGAGTAAAAGTAAAGATGTCTTAACTAAAGATTGTACCCTTTTTTACAATTTTTGCCTAAAATGGCATGCCCAAATCTAACTGCCTGTAGCTCAGGCCCTGAAGAAAGGATATGCATATTCTTGGTACCATTTTGGTACATATTCTTGGTACCAAATTTATTTAGAAAGCCCTTCGTACATCAGCTGATGTACAGAAACCCAGCCTGAAACCCCAAATAACAAGCAATGCAGGTGTAGAAGCACGGTGGCTCGGAAAAACTCCCTAGAAAGGCCAGAACCTAGGAAGAAACCTAGAGAGGAACCAGGCTATGAGGGGTGGCCAGTCCTCTTCTGGCTGTGCCGAGTGGAGATTATAACAGAACGTGGCCAAGACGTTCAAATTTTCAGAAATTACCAGCAGGGTCAAATAATAATGATCACAGTGGTTGTAACAAGTCAGCACCTCAGGAGTAAATGTCAGTTGGCTTTTCATAGCCGATCATTCAGAGTATCTCTATCGCTCCTGCTGTCTCTAGAGAGTTGAAAACAGCAGGTCTGGGACAGGTAGCACTTCCGGTGAACAGGTCAGGGTTCCATAGCCGCAGGCAGAACAGTTGATTGGCTGGTGTGTTTACGGACATATTCAATCATTCCCTATCTCAGTCTGCTGTTCCCACATGCTTCAAGAGGGCTACCATTGTTCCTGTTCCCAAGAAAGCTAAGGTACTGAGCTAAACGACTACCGCCCCGTAGCACTCACTTCCGTCATCATGAAGTGCTTTGAGAGACTAGTCAAGGACCATATCACCTCCACCCTACCTGACACCCTAGACCCACTCCAATTTGCTTACCACCCAAATAGGTCCACAGACGATGCAATCTCAACCACACTGCACACTGCCCTAACCCATCTGGACAAGAGGAATACCTATGTGAGAATACTGTTCATTGACTACAGTTCGGCATTTAACACCATAGTACCCTCCAAGCTCGTCATCAAGCTCAAGACCCTGGGTCTCGACCCCGCCCTGTGCAACTGGGTACTGGACTTCCTGACGGGCCGCCCCCAGGTGGTGAGGGTAGGCAACAACATCTCCACCCCGCTGATCCTCAACACTGGGGCCCCACAAGGGTGCGTTCTGAGCCCTCTCCTGTACTCCCTGTTCACCCATGACTGCGTGGCCACGCACGCCTCCAACTTCTGGAAACCGCAGAGGGAACACCCCCCTATCCACATCGATGGAACAGTAGTGGAGAGGGTAGTAAGTTTTAAGTTCCTCGTCATACACATCACAGACAAACTGAATTGGTCCACCCACACAGACAGCATCGTGAAGAAGGTGCAGCAGCGCCTCTTCAACCTCAGGAGGCTGAAGAAATTCGGCTTGTCACCAAAAGCACTCACAAACTTCTACAGATGCACAATCGAGAGCATCCTTGCGGGCTGTATCACCGCCTGGTACAGCAACTGCTCCACCGACAACCGTAAGGCTCTCCAGAGGGTCGTGAGGTCTGCACAATGCATCACCGGGGGCAAACTACCTGCCCTCCAGGACACCTACACCATCCGATGTTACAGGAAGGCCATAAAGATCATCAAGGACAACAACCACCCGAGCCACTGCCTGTTCACCCCGCTATCATCCAGAAGGCGAGGTCAGTACAGGTGCATCAACGCTGGGACCGAGAGACTGAAAAACAGCTTCTATCTCAAGGCCATCAGACTGTTAAACAGCAACCACTAACATTGAGTGGCTGCTGCCAACACACTGACTCAACTCCAGCCACTTTAATAATGGGAATTGATGGAAATGATGTAAAATATATCACTAGCCACTTTAAACAATGCTACCTAATATAATGTTTACATACCCTACATTATTCATCTCATATGTATACGTATATACTGTACTATATATCATCCACTGCATCTTTATGTAATACATGTATCACTAGCCACTTTAACTATGCCACCTTGTTTACATACTCATCTCATATGTATATACTGTACTCGATACCATCTACTGTATCTTGCCTATGCTGCTCTGTACCATCACTCATTCAGATATCTTTATGTACATATTCTTTATCCCCTTACACTTGTGTATAAGACAGTCGTTTTGGAATTGTTAGTTAGATTACTTGTTGGTTATTACTGCATTGTTGGAACTAGAAGCACAAGCATTTCGCTACACTCGCATTAACATCTGCTAACCATGTGTATGTGACAAATAAAATTTGATTTGATTTGATTTGAAACTGTAGCAGCAGCATGACCAGGTGGACTGGGGACAGCAAGGAGTCATCAGGCCAGGTAGTCATGAGGCATGGTCCTATGGCACAGGTCCTCCGAGAGAGAAAGAAAGCAAGCAAGAAAGAAAGAAGGAAAGAAAGAGAGAGAGAGATGGCACAGGTCCTCCCAAGAAAGAAAGAAAGAAGGAAAGAAAGAGAGAGAGAGAATTAGAGAGAGCATATTTAAATTCACACAGGACACCGGATAAGACAGGAGAAATACTCCAGATATAACAGACTGACCCTAGCCCCCCGACACAGAAACTATTGCAGCATAAATATTGGAGGCTGAGACAGGAGGGGTCGGGAGACACTGTGGCCCATTCCGAACCCCAGACAGTGCCAAATAGACAGGATATAACCCCACCCACTTTGCCAAAGCACAGCCCCCACACCACTAAAGAAATATCTCGAACCTCCAACTTACCATACTGAGACAAGGCCGAGTATAGCCCATGAAGATCTGCTAAAAGATAATATGAAGAAAAAACCAACCGTTCTTTTGTATTTTTTTGTACCATCATCTTTGAAATGCAAGAGAAAGGCCGTAATGTATTATTCCATCCCAGGTGCAATTTAGATTTTGGCCACTAGATGTGCAAAGTTTTAGATTGATCAAATGAACCATTGCATTTCTGTTCAAAATGTTTTCTCAAGACTGCTCAAATTTGCCTAATTTGTTAAGAAATAACTTATCACGTTCAAAAAAGTGCACTCTCATTGTAATAGCTACTGTAAATGGGACAGTGCAGTTAGATTAACACAAATTTAAGCTTTCTGGCAATATCACATGTCTATGTCCTGGGAAATGTTCTTGTTACTTACAACCTCATACTAATTGCATTAGACTATGTTAGCTCAAACGTCCCGCAGGGGCCCCACCAGTCCTGAAGAAGTAAATAGAAAATGACTCAAGTATAATTGTAAGTCACCAAATAAAACATTACTTGATTATAAATCCAAAAGTATTCCGTTTAAATATAGTTAGGTATCAAAAGTAAATGCAATATGTAAATATAAAGTAAATATAATTAAGTATTGAAAGTATAAATCATTTAAAATTCCTTATATTAAGCAAACCAGACAACACAATTCTTGTTTTTTTTTATTATTCACGGATAGCCAGGGGCACACTCCAACATTGAGACATCATTTACAAATGAAGCATTTGTGTTTAGTGAGTCCCCCAGATCAGAGGCAGTTGGAATGTTCTCTTGATAAGTGTGTGAATTGGACCATTTTGCTGTCCTGCTAAGCATTCAAAAAGTAATGAGTACTTTTGGGTGTCAGGGAAAATGTATGGAGTAAAAAGTACATTATTAAAAGTAAAAGTTGTCAATAATATAAATAATAAACTTTAAAGTACTTTTACATAATTACTTTACAACACTGCGTGAAATCAACTCAGTGTGCTGGGCACAAATTCCAATTGATGTGCAAAGACCAAATGATTTGATATCAAGTTTGTTATTTTAGATTTTCATCTCATGGCCATCAAACACTCAAAGACCAAACATTTGATTTTCAAAAAGAAGTTTTTACATGACTCTGTGTGGAGAAGGTAACGCATACTGACTTGACCTATTATGTTCCCTAAATATTTGAGATAGTTATTTGATAATGACTCCCGAGAGATCTCATCAAGCTTACTTAACTACTACTGTAGTAAGACATTTCTTTCCTTCAGTCAGAATGAACTGAGAGGAGTCTTTTGAAGCTGGGGCTGGCAACTGATTAAGTGATGGCTAGGTGAAAACCTACAGCTTGCATTCCATAGATAAGATGAGGTGGGTGTAAACAAGATAAAGAGAGCCTGGAGGAACATAATCCTTACTGTGTCTAGTCATCCTTGCATCTGGCAAACAGCACCAGAGGCAGATGACCACAGGATAACCCCAAAGTGGCTTATGGTGCCCCCCAATCTATATGGGAGAGGTGACTAAGCATTATTGGTATCAGCTATGTAAGAAACAGCATGGTCTGTAAAGGGTAGACTCTCGGCTCAACAGTCGAGACTGTTGAGTTGACAGCCTTGTTATTGCAAAAAATTCATCGATATTAAATAAAGATGATTGTTTGAAGAACTTACAAAGTCTCTCTCAGTACTGAATTTCCACAACAAACACTAATGCACTTTATGGAACACAGCTTGAGAATTTGACTTCCAGCTATAACCCTTAGGGTATCTCATACATTCAAAATGAACTGAAAATGAACTCATCCGCAGCACCATGTTTTTATTATGTTTTGGTGATTGCAAACTATTATTCTCAGAAACATTGATGATACAGTGTCAGTGATCATGTGTCAATATTTTACTATGAAATATGAATAAATAAACAGCTTTCTGTTTGTGCTGTGTGGAAGGCTTGAATAGACACAGGATGTGTCACGCCCTGATCTGTTTCACGTTTTATCCCCTGGGTACTTATACCTGTTTCCGTCTGTCTGTGCGATTTCATTTT
Organism: Oncorhynchus masou masou; assembly: GCF_036934945.1. Lineage (NCBI taxonomy): Eukaryota > Metazoa > Chordata > Actinopteri > Salmoniformes > Salmonidae > Oncorhynchus > Oncorhynchus masou. Next base: position 55,603,145 of record NC_088240.1, read on the forward strand.
GTTCTTCAAACCTACCAGCGGTTTTCCCCTTGCTCCTGCCTTGTCTATGTTCCTGTTTTGTCCTTTCTGCCTGACCTCAGCCTGCCTTCCATCCTGTACCTTTGCCCCACCACTCTGGATTACCAACCTCTGCCTGCCTGCCATCCTGTACCTTTCCCTTCCCGTGTTCGAATTAATAAACTTTTGTTAATTCGACACTGTCTGCACCTGGGTCTTACCTTCAAACTTGATAGGATGTGTCCTCCTGTCAGTGGGAGGCATTGTTCTAACCTTGACTTAACTCGCTGAAATCTGCATAAAGCCTTATGCAAACTGCAACCTTAATATTCAAATCAGTGACTGTCCAAACACCAAGTTACAAGTGACCAAATCAAATTTGTGTGTGTTCAGACAGCAGTTTTTTGCTGACCTGTATATGCTAATTGTCATATACGAGTGTATGTGTAATGGTGTATGCCGATTGGTGGTGCTCGTGCTTCCTATCACTCAGAAGTTATGTAGCAAGCTAAGGTGATGACAATACCTGCCATGGATGTTTCCCAGTTGCTTTGAGTGTTCAAAATCATAGTGTAAAAACACTTGTAAAGACTCAAAAGATAAAATAATCCAACTTTCAAAACAAGTAGTTATTAGTTATTCAACAGTTATTAATTATCTAGCTAGGTACAGTAGCTGTTTATCTTTCTAGCACATTCAGTTATTTTGTTTGTAAACAATTAACAAGCTAGTTTAGCTACCACATGTTCTTGTCAAACTGTCAACAGAGTAGCTCGCAAGAAACGTATGCCAAATAACAGTCTAAAAGCACTTCAGGGAAAACAAATCTGAGTTGACCATTCAGACAAGTTGCATTTGTATCTGATTTCAAACTGTGAAATCAGTGGTCTGAAAGCGGTTTGAAATGTGCCTTGAATTTATCGTATTCCATGTGCTTTTTAGCTGTTCAGACTGCCGGACAAAACAGATTTGAGTGTCTTTGAGCACCCTTGTGAGTTTTTATTTGTAACTTATTTTGTACATAATGTTTCTGCAACCGTATCTTACGGCAAAAAAAAGAGCTTCTGGATATCAGGACAGCGATCACTCACCTCAGATTAGACAAAGACTTTTTCTACAACAAGAACGACGCACAAGACATTCTCCAATCACCCCACATGGCCGACATCCCCGTTATTTGCAAGAGGAAGCGACGCAGGTATCGAGGACAAAGAGCCGGATGCCTGGTCAGGACGGTGACTGGGAAAGCTGCCGTTACTGTCAATACTACTCGCCAATGTGCAATCATTGGACAATAAATTAGATGAGGTACGATCACGAATATCCTACCAACGGGACATCAAACACTGTAATATCTTATGTTTCACGGGAATCGTGGATGAATGACGACATTGACATTCAGCTAGTGGGATATACGCTGCACCGGCAAGATAGAACCGATCTCTCCGGTAAGACGAGGGGTGGCCGTCTGTGCATATTTGTTAACAACAGCCCTTGCACGAAATCTAAGCAAGTCTCTAGATTTTGCTCACCTGAAGTAGAGTATATTGTAATAAATTGCAGGCCACACTACTCGACTAGAGTTTTCAGCTATACTTTTCGTGGCTGTTTATTTACCACCACAGACAAATGCTGGCACTGAGACCGCACTGAGTCAGCTGTATAAGGAAAAAAGCAAACAGGAAACCACTCACCCGGAGGTGGCGCTCCTAGTGGCCGGAGACTTTAATGCAGGAAAACTTAAATCACTTCTACCAAATTTCTATCAACATGTTAAATGTGCTACCAGAGGGAAATAATTCTAGATCACCTGTACTCCACACATAGAGAAGCGTACAAAGCTCTCCCTCGCCCTCCATTTGGTAAATCCAACCACAACTCTATGCTCCTGATTCTTGCTTACAAGCCAAAATTAATGCAGGAAGCACCAGTGACTCGGTCTATAAAAAAGGTGGTCAGATGAAGCAGATGCTGAACTACAGGACTGTTTTGCTATCACAGAATGGAACATGTTCCGGGATTCTTCCGATGACATTGAGGAATACACCACATCAGTCACTGGCTTGATCAATAAGTGCATGGAGGACGTCGTCCCCACAGTGACTGTACGTGCATACCCCAAACCAGAAGCCATGGATTACAGACAACATTTGCACTGAGCTAAAGGGTAGAGCTGCCGCTCTAACCCGGAAGCTTACAAGAAATCCCGCTATGCCCTGCGACAAACTATCAAACAGGCAAAGCGTCAATACAGGGCTAAGATTGAATCATACTACACCGGCTCCGACGCTCGTCAGATGGGGCAAGGCTTGCAAACTATTACAGACTACAAAGGGAAGCCCAGCCGTGAGCTGCCCAGTGACACAAGCCTACCAGACGAGCTAAATCACTTCTACGTTCGCTTCGAGGCAGGCAACACTGAGGCATGCATGAGAGCATCAGCTGTTCCGGACGACTGTGTGATCACGCTCTCCGTAGCTGACGTGAGTAAGACCTTTAAATAGGTCAACATAAACAAGGCTGCAGGGCCAAACGGATTACCAGGACGTGTGCTCCGGGCATGTGCTGACCAACTGGCAGGTGTCTTCACTGACATTTTCAACATGTCCCTGATTGAGTCTGTGATACCAACATGTTTCAAGCAGACCATCCTAGTCCCTGTGCCAAAGAACACAAAAGCAACCTGCCTGAATGACTACAGACCCATAGCACTCACCTCCGTAGCCATGAAGTGCTTTGAAAGCTTGGTAATGGCTCACATCAACAACATTATTCCAGAAACCCTAGACTCACTCCAATTTGCATACCACCCAAACAGATCCACAGATTATGCAATCTCTATTGCACTCCACACTGCCCTTTCCCACTTGGACAAAAGTAACACTTATGTGAGAATGCTATTAATTGACTACAGCTCAGCATTCAACACCATAGTACCCTCAAAGCTCATCAATAAGCTAAGGTTCCTGGGACTAAACACCTCCCTCTGCAACTGGATCCTGGACTTCCTGACAGGCCGCCCCCAGGTGGTGAGGGTAGGTAGCAACACATCTGCCACTCTGATCCTCAACATTGGAGCTCCACAGGGGTGCGTGCTCAGTCCCCTCCTGTACTCCCTGTTCACCCACGACTGCATGGCCAGGCAAGACTCCAACACCATCATTAAGTTTGCAGACGACACAAGTGGTAGGCCTGATCAAAGACAACGATGAGACAGCCTATAGGGAGGAGGTCAGAGACCTGGCCGGGTGGTGTCAGAATAACAACCTATCCATCAATGTAACCAAGACTAAGGAGATGATTGTGGACTACAGGAAAAGGAGGACCGAGCACGCCCCCATTCTCATCAACAGGGCTGTAGTGGAGCAGGTTGAGAGCTTCAAGTTCCTTGGTGTCCACATCAACAACAAACTAGAATGGTCCAAACACACCAAGACAGTCGTGAAGAGGACACGACAAAGCCTATCATCTTCAAATAATATTTTTGCAGGAATCTCCTTGCGAATGATTTTGTCAGGATGCTTTCGATGTTGCAGCTGTAGAACCTTTTGAGGATCTCAGGACCCATGCCAAATCGTTTTAGTCCCCCTCAGGACACTAAAACGATTTGGCATGGGTCCTGAGATCCTCAAAAGGTTCTACAGCTGCAACATCAAAAGCATCCTGACTGGTCGCATCACTGCCTGGTACGGCAATTGCTCGGCCTCTGACCGCAGGGCACTACAGAGGGTAGTGCGTATGGCCCAGTACATCACTGGTGCTAAGCTGCCTGCCATCCAGGACCTCTACACCAGGTGGTGTCAGAGGAAGGACCTAAAAATTGTCAAAGACCCCAGCCACCCCAGTTGTAGACTGTTCTCTCTACTACTGCATGGCAAGCGGTACTGGGGTTCCAAGTCTAGGACAAAAAGGCTTCTCAACAGTTTTTACCCTCAAGCCATAAGACTCCTGAACAAGTAACCAAATGGCTACCCGGACTATTAGCATTGTGTGCCCCTCCCCCCAACCCCTCTTTTTTACGCTGTTGCTCCTCTCTGTTTATCATATATGCATAGTCACTTTAACTATACATTCATGTACATACTACCACAATTGGGCCGACCAACCAGTGCTCTCACACATTGGCTAACCGGGCTTTCTGCATTGTGTCCCACCCACCACCCGCCAACCCCTCTTTTACGCTACTGCTACTGCTGCTCTGTTCATCATATATGCATAGTCACTTTAACCATATCTACATGTACATACTACCTCAATCAGCCTTACTAACCGGTGTCTGTATGTAGCCTCGCTACTTTTATAGCCTCGCTACTCTATGTAGCCTGTCTTTTTACTGTTTTATTTCTTTACCTACCTATTTTTCACCTTATACCTTTTTTGCACTATTGGTTAGATGCTGTAAGTAAGCATTTCACAGTAAGGTCTACACTTGTTGTATTCGGCGCATGTGACAAACTTGATTTGATTTGTTATGCCTTCGGTTACTCTGTTTGCTCTCATAATATGAATAATTGACTTGCTGTAGCTATATGTGTGAGGATAATTTATTCTATGGAAACTTCTCAGAGCTGAGTTTCTTAAAGCATTACAGGGTATTAATTCTGGGCTACCGAGTGGTGCAGCAGTCTAAGGCATTGCATCTCAGTGCAAGAGGTGTCACTACAGTCCCTGGTTCATATCCAGGCCATGATTGGGAGTCCCATAGGGCGGCGCACAATTTGCCCAGTGTTGTCCGGGTGTTTTGGCGTAGGCTGTCATTGTAAATAACAATTTGTTCTTAACTGACTTGCCTAGTTAAATAAAAAAAATATTAGCAACTTCTGGGGTAGCAAGCTAGCTTTAGCTTGGTACCTAGCTGGAACCAATGCAACCAGCCTGAAAACAATGACCAGAAACTGCAATAATGTTTTTAGATTCTTAACAATCATTTAGGAATCCATGTGACTAAGTATTAGCTAGGCAGTCACTTGTTGTTCTCTTATTGAAATATATCTTCAGTTCATGAAAATAACTCTACCTAGCTGGCTAATGAAATAAACAAGCTAGCCAGCTACCTAGCTCTGTTGCCCCAAGCTAATGTTATAAGCAGCTAGCTATCTTCATTTGGCAAGTGTCCGTCATCAACCAAATACGAAAACTGTCTTAAAACCCTTCAGAACTTATAGTGGCCGTCGATGGCCTTTAAATTACTATGGCGGCTGTGAAACAGCCTTGTTTTTCTAACAATAATATCTGTGTCAATATCTCAAAATTAACTTGATAACAACCTGATGACATATTCACGTGGCTGTTGTCATCAACCGGAAAACAGGGTGACCTGTCATTTGACTTTTCATTTGACATTACTCAAAATGACGCTGCCAAAACAGACACAGCTTTTCACTATGAAAGAGGCTGTGTCTATGTTCGTTGGTGATACTGATGCGGACACTTTGTTGCACTTAATAGCTCTCATGTCATAACTTGGTTGGTACAGGCGAGCACATCAACGGTGGAGCTCAAATGATTGCTCTCTATCTCATGGAATTAGTTGCAGTTTTTCACTGTATATAGTACATTCTCAAAGTATTCAGACACCTTGACTTTTTCCACATTGTGTTATGTTAGTCTTCTAAAATGGATTAAAGAGTTGTTTCACTCATCAATCTACACACACTACCCCATAATTAACAAAGCAAAAACGGCTCATTTTTTATTTTAGCAAATGTATTTAAAAATATATATATATATATCACATTTACATAAGTATTCAGACTCTTTACTCATTACTTTGTGGAAGCGCCTTTGGCAGTGATTACAGCATTGAGTCTAATTGGGTGTGATGCCACAATCTTGGCACACCTCTATTTGGGGAGTTTCTGCCATTCTTCTCTGCAGATCCCCATCCGTTCAAGTCCGGGCTCTGGCTGGGCCACTCAAGGACCTTAAGAGAATTGTCCCGAAGCCACTCCTGCATTGTCTTGGCTGTGTGCTTAGGGTCGTTGTCCTGTTGGAAGGTGAGCCTTTGCCCCAGTCTGAGGTCCTGAGCGCTCTGGAGCAGGTTTTCATCAAAAATCTCTCTGTACTTTTCTCTATTCATCACTCCCACAATCCTGACTAGTCTCCCAGCCCCTGCCCCAGAAAAACATCCCCACAGCATTATACTGCCACAACCATGCTTCACCATAGAGATGGTGTCAGGGTTCCTCCAGACGTGACGTTTGGCATTAAGGCCAAAGAGTTCAATCTTGGTTTCATCAGACCAGAGAATCTTGTTTCTCATGGTCTGAGAGTCTTTAGGTGCCTTTTGGCAAACTCCTAGCGGGCTGTCATGTGCCTTTTACTTAGGAGTGGCTTTCGTGTGGCCACTCTACCATAAAGGCCTGATTGGTGGAGTGCTGCAAAGATGGTTGCCCTTCTGACATGTTCTCCCATCTCCACAGAGGAACTCTAGAGCATTGAGTAACCATCGTGTTCTTGGTTTATGATTTACGAAATATTTTATCGTGACTTATGAAAAGCTTCTCCAAATGGATCCCAATGACTACCCTAATGTCAGCTATATGCTAGTCCCGCCAAATATGCATATAGAAACGGTGGAATGCATGCCAGTTGTCCTCCACCATAAACCACTGTCAAGTATAGCATAGGATACAGCAATGCAGATACAGCAGTGATAATCCAATAGAGACCTATTCATTAATTAGATGAGTTGAAGAATGCATTGCTTCACTTTAATTACCTTCCCTTTTTTTATGGCTGTGTTTAATTGGGCATTGCAGTGAAAGGCCTCTTGTTGAGTTTTTAACATTCTTATTTCCTCTATTAGATACTGAACCATTACCCTCATGCCTGGCATTGTAGGGAAAGACTGCAGTGTTGTGACAGCCCTTCTTAATTAGACCTACAGTATACAGCCTGAGACATTTGTATGCAAAATTGTGTCACGGTTCCTCACAAGCCAGAATGTTGAACAGAATGGGTGTGATTTGTCCTTCGGCTACTCGAAAATTTTGACAAAATATCCACAGAGTAGTGTTATTACCAACACTTTCAGTACGCTGAAAATTGACAAAATATCCACAGATTAGAGTTATTAATGAGACTTTCAATACTGATGCAACTCACATATGACAAACACTTGCACAACATGGCTGACCCTAACTGAACCACAGACCAAACGGCAAACACTTCCAGCTGATTGCAAGGTAACATGCTTCGGTTGACTACGTTTCTTTACATTCACCTATTGTTTAACCATTGTGCAATGCGATGAGATTGACAATACAAGCGACAGAACTTACCGGCGCCGCAAAAAGTCAGGGTATCCATAGGAAAGGGATGTTTACCTATCTCCACCTCCTACCGTCAAAAGGACCAACAGCATATACAATTGGTAAAGTAGCCTCATATAATTGTATTCAACATTCTGGCCTGTTGAGACTATTGAATCTTCTTTACAGTTACTTCTCTCAGAGTTACAGCTATGGAGAAACCATGGTAACAGCCTGATGTTGAGGCAAGTACCCTGCCTATCTAACATCAAGTTGTAAAATACTGAACTTCCCCTTTAAAGTCTTAATGCACGAGCATTAATGAACCTCTTACAATGCCTTATCATGTATCATAATGATTGACTGAATACCAGCCATTTTGACTCAGTTGTATACCTACAGAGACATAACAGACTTATTATTTCACATTACAGACGTGTATACTTGCTTATAAAGCATTAAGCCATGTGTTATCATCTTTTTGCAATGGTTGTCATATCACACACTATTATGACAGAGAGGTAATGTGATAGAGAGAGTGTTAATAGACTCAGACAGGTTGGTGTTGCTAATAGTATGGTAATCAGGGCTCAGTCCGGTGTCACTCAGCAGGTTACAGCAGTGACAGGCTGGGCTATGACATTTACAACCTTGAATAGGAACCTGGGTTGATAGCTGATCATCTGGGCTGATCTTGTTTGATTTCTTGTGATATTGGCTAGAATAGAGAGAAAGAAAGAAAGGAATAAGGATATGGAGAACTGTACTGAATGTACAAAGAGAATGATACAGAAATATGCGTACGCGTTTACAGCGTACCAGATTTAAATTCACAGACAGTCGCAAACCTGATGCCATTCTCTCGTTCAACATGGCGTTGGGGCCTGGAGTGATAAGGAGATACTGGATCACTTAGGGACCTAGGGACACACTGATGTTTTACTGTAATGGTACAGGTGTATGCAGAAAATGTTGCATTCACAGGCAGTTTGTGAGAGATGAAACCACCTTGGGACACAAGTCATTTTTTATATCTCTCTCATGATTAGAAGGAGACAGAATCAGAGCAGTAATCAGCCCATACTCCTGCCTGGCAGCAGGTGGCTAATGGGGGGCCTTGGGCACCAACATCCTGCCTGCATATAGAACATCTGATTCGCTCCAGTGCATCTGATTGTAATTCTTGCTAAATGAAAAACCCTGAGGACTGAGATGTTCTGAGAAGACCAGAGATAATGTACTTGCAACCTGGAAGGAACAAACCCAGCATACTCAGGATGCAGAGTACCCAACCGGTGGAGTTAATTAAAAACAGAATGCACATTTTTAAATTGAACCATACAATATGCACAACACATCTTTGCAATGTTATGCCTTGATTTTATTTTATTTTTGTTTTAGGTCTCTGAAAGGGGATAAGGAAGGTCTGAAAAAGCAAAATGTTATGAGCAAAGGGTAGTTTCGACTGAGTGCACCTTCGGTTTGGGGACACACGTTGTTTCCCAAATGTCTTTCTGGGAAATGTGGCATTGTTGGAGTAATTGGTTTTTTGCCCAGGGGTGTTTTGGCAGAGCCAATATCTTGTACGATCACTGTGACCTCAGACATCAGACTTGAGGCCTGAAACTCTACCGTCTTATCTATTTTAAAGAATATACATGTGTCTGTTATTTCTATATATCTGTACATATACAATTGTGTACATGTTTTTTTCTCCACTGAAAGAGAGGGACAACAATTTTCCTGTGTACTCTGGGCAGCCCAAGGAGCTCAGCATGTGGTCTCATAATCCTCCTGCATAATCCTTCCTGGATCACACATTTTAGATTCTAGTGGTCTGTTCCATGTTTTGCAATAGACAAGTTCCAAAGACAGCAAGACCGGTTTGTGTCCAGTGTTATACAACGGGTGGGTCTAATGCTGATTGGTTAAAACCGCATTCCAGCTGGTGTCTATTCCACAAGTTGCCACCAGCTAAATCTGATGTCAAAATGCCTACTTACTCTGGTCCATCTAACTGCGCAATCCACTGTCTCATCAGCCCAGCCAGGCAACTTATAAACTTGATCTCCACTATAAAAAAGTATCTAGACATTATGTCATATTTCTTTTAGACTCACATTTCATTTTCAACAACAGAGATTTGTATAAACTTTGCTGTCTGTCCAACATTTGCAACATTGTTTCAATATTCAAATTCAACCTCCTACTGTCCCATAGTAATTAGTATTTTACCTTCATTTAACAAGGCAAGTCCATTCAGAAGAAATTCTTATTTTCAATGACGGCCTAGGAACAGTGGGTTAACTGCCTTGTTCAGGGGCAGAACGACAGATTTTTCCCTTGTCAGCTTGGGGATTTGATCTTGCAACCTTTTGGTTGCAAGTCCAATCCTCTAACCACTAGGCTACTAATGAACGAGTTGGGATGAGACAGACAGGCAGGCAGCATTTCTCAGCCAGTCGAAATCATGAATCAGCTGGCATCATTTTTATGGATTGTTATAGTGTGGACACTATATAAATAATTACATTGAATATGTTATTGTACTTACCTGCAGTATCGTATGATTACTATTCATGTGTTTCTGGTTGTTATTGACATTGGCCTTGACCACGACCGTTTCGCTTTGATAATGTCTTTGCCCAGAGTTGTACTTGTTCAATGTGACTACCACAGGTTGAGTGGGCTGTAACGTTTTGCTGCTTTTGTACATGGCTGTACACTTTTTATATATTAGTTTGAAAGTAAAGGAAAGTAATATTGAATTGCGTGTGGGCATTCCTTGTCAAGTTACTACATGGATATATACCAAAAAAATTTAATTGAAAAAAAGGTCAAACGAAGCGCAGCTAATGTATAGTGTTTCCAGCTTCAGTTTGAAGTGATTGTGTTACTGTAGCTGTGTTGTTGGCTAGCTCCTACGAACAACAGTGTTCTGACGAGGGAGCACATTTTCAATGCCAGGCAAAATCGCGCCTCATTAGCTCATTGTTATGGATGTATCCAAATAAATGGCACTCAAAAACAGATTAAACAAATGCAAATGAATCTACTTTGATGTTATTCTCGTTGCACTTTTTGACATGACTGTAAGTTAGCCATAGTTGGCTGGCTAGCAAGCAAGGGAGAAGAACGTTGCCAGCCAGTATGGCATTGGAACATTTAGAACGAACGACTGGGCCGCATCCAAAGATACAAAAACACTGAACGACTGGGTCGCGTCTCTTGCAACCCTATATTTGTGGCGGGACTATCTTGTAGAAGGATGAAATAGTATGAATAAATTAATCAAAATAAAAAATGTATGTCAATCATTATTTCAAGATGTTGGTAACCCGTTGTATAAAAGTGATAATGCCCCCGAAGCCGGTGTTTGGAGGATATATTGTCATGGTTTGCTGGCCCTCAACTTCATCTCGGGCCGAACAACAACCGTGCCAATATATCCTCCAAACACCGGCTTCTCGGGCATTATCACTATTATCATTATCATTATTTTTTACTATTTTCTACAATGTAGAATGACAGTGACGACATCAAAACTATGAAATAACACATATGGAATCATGTAGTAACCAAAAAAGTGTTAAACAAATCAAGTAGGTGAACGGATGATCTCTGCATGTGCGGTTCCCACCGTGGAGGAGGAGGTGTGGGTGTGCATTGCTGGTGACACTGTCAGTGATTTATTTAGAATTCAAGACACACTTAACCAGCATGGTTACAACAGCAATCTGCAGCAATACGCCATCCCAACTGATTTGCGCTAAGTGGGACTATCATTTGTTTATCAACAGGACAATGATCCAAAACACACCTCCACACTGTGTAAGGGCTATTTGACCAAGATGGAGAGTGAAGACTGCTGCATCAGATGACCTGGCGTCCAATCACCGGACCTCAACCAAATGAGATGGCTTGGGATGAGTTGGACTACAGGAAAAGCAGCCAACAAGTGCTCAGCATGTGTGGGAACTCCTTCAAGACTATTGGAAAAGCATTCCTCATGAAGCTGGTTGAGAGAATGCCAAGAATATGCAAAGATTTCATCAAGGCAAAGGGTGGCTTCTTTGAAAAATCTAAAATACATTTTGATTTTCTTTTGTAACACTTTTTTGGTTACTAAATGATTCCATATGTGTTATTTCATAGTTTTGATATCACTATTATTCAAAATTTAGAAAATAGTGAAAATAAAGAAAAACCCTTGAATGAGGAGATATGTCCAAACTTTTGACTGGTACTGTATATATATATATATATATATATTTTTTTTTTGAAAAATGTAGCTAGTTTGTAAAAGGGAAATATCACATTTATAAGTATTCAGACCCTTTACTCAGTACTTGTTGAAGCACCTTTGGCAGAGATTACAGCATCGTCTTGAGTATGACGCTACAGCTTGGCTCACCTGTATTTGGGGAGTTTCTGCCATTCTTCTCTGCAGATCCTCTCAAGCTCTGTCAGGATGGATGGGGAGCATTGTTGCACAGCTATTTTCAGGTCTCTCCAGAGATGTTCAATCAGGTTCAAGTCTAGGCTCTGGCTGGACCCCTCAAGGACATTCAGATACTTGTCCCGAAGCCACTCCTGTCTTGGCTGTGTGCTTAGAGTCATTGTTCTGTTGGAAGGTGAACATTCACCCCAGTCTGAGGTCCTAGGGGCAGGTTTTCATCAAGGATCTCTCTATATTTTGCTCTGTTCATCTTTCCCTCAATCCTGACTAATCTCCCAGTCCCTGCCGCTGAAAAACATCCCCACAGGCTGCCACCACCATGCTTCACCATAGGGATGCTGCCAGGTTGACTCCAGATGTGACGCTTGGCATTCAGGTCAAAGAGTTCAATCTTGGTTTCATCAGACCAGAGAATCTTGTTTCTCATGGTTTGAGAGTCTTTAGGTGCCTTTTGGCAAACTCCAAGCGGGCTGTCGTGCCTTTTACTTAGGAATGGCCACTTAGGATAAAGGCCTGATTGGTGGAGTGCTGCAAAGATTGTTGTCCTTCTGGAAGGTTCTCCTATCTCCACAGAGGAAGTCTGGAGCTCTGACAGAGCTCCAATTGTAACGGTTTTCTTCCTGGGAAGGAGAGGCGGACCAAAATGCAGCGTGGTTATTGATAAACATCTTTAATGAAAGATGAAAACATGAACACTATACAAAATAAGAAAACGTGGAAAAACCGAAACAACTGGTGCAAAACAGAGAGACAGGAACAATCACCCACAAAATACCCAAAGAATATGGCTGCCTAAATATGGTTCCCAATCAGAGACAATGATAAACACCTGCCTCTGATTGAGAACCACTCCAGGCAACCATAGACTTACAGTGCCTTGCGAAAGTTTTCGGCCCCCTTGAACTTTGTGACCTTTTGCCACATTTCAGGCTTCAAACATAAAGATATAAAACTGTATTTTTTTGTGAAGAATCAACAACAAGTGGGACACAATCATGAAGTGGAACGACATTTATTGGATATTTCAAACTTTTTTAACAAATCAAAAACTGAAAAATTGGGCGTGAAAAATTATTCAGCCCCTTTACTTTCAGTGCAGCAAACTCTCTCCAGAAGTTCAGTGAGGATCTCTGAATGATCCAATGTTGACCTAAATGACTAATGATGATAAATACAATCCACCTGTGTGTAATCAAGTCTCCGTATAAATGCACCTGCACTGTGATAGTATCAGAGGTCAGTTAAAAGCGCAGAGAGCATCATGAAGAACAAGGAACACACCAGGCAGGTCCAAGATACTGTTGTGAAGAAGTTTAAAGCCGGATTTGGATACAAAAAGATTTCCCAAGCTTTAAACATCCCAAGGAGCACTGTGCAAGCAATAATATTGAAATGGAAGGAGTATCAGACCACTGCAAATCTACCAAGACCTCATACAAGGAGAAGACTGATCAGAGATGTAGCCAAGAGGCCCATGATCACTCTGGATGAACTGCAGAGATCTACAGCTGAGGTGGGAGACTCTGTCCATAGGACAACAATATTATTGCACAAATCTGGCCTTTATGGAAGAGTGGCAAGAAGAAAGCCATTTCTTAAAGATATCCATAAAAAGTGTCGTTTAAAGTTTGCCACAAGCCACCTGGGAGACACACCAAACATGTGGAAGAAGGTGCTCTGGTCAGATGAAACCAAAATTGAACTTTTTGTCAACAATGCAAAACGTTATGTTTGGCGTAAAAGCAACACAGCTCATCACCCTGACCACACCATACCCACTGTCAAACATGGTGGTGGCAGCATCATGGTTTGGGCCTGCTTTTCTTCAGCAGGGACAGGGAAGATGGTTAAAATTGATGGGAAGATGGATGGAGCCAAATACAGGACCATTCTGGAAGAAAACCTGATGGAGTCTGCAAAAGACATGAGACTGGGACAGGGATTTGTCTTCCAACAAGACAATGATCCAAAAAATAAAGCAAAATCTACAATGGAATGGTTCAAAAATAAACATATCCAGGTGTTAGAATGGCCAAGTCAAAGTCCAGACCTGAATCCAATCGAGAATCTGTGGAAAGAACTGAAAACTGCTGTTCACAAATGCTCTCCATCCAACCTCACTGAGCTCGAGCTGTTTTGCAAGGAGGAATGGGAAAAAATTTCAGTCTCTCGATGTGCAAAACTGATAGAGACATACCCCAAGCGACTTACAGCTGTAATCGCAGCAAAAGGTGGCGCTACAAAGTATTAACTTAAGGGGGCTGAATAATTTTGCACGCCCAATTTTTGATTTGTTAAAAAAGTTTGAAATATCCAATAAATGTCATTCCACTTCATGATTGTGTCCCACTTGTTGTTGATTCTTCACAAAAAATACAGTTTTATATCTTTATGTTTGAAGCCTGAAATGTGGCAAAAGGTCGCAAAGTTCAAGGGGGCCGAATACTTTCGCAAGGCACTGTACCTAGAACACTCAATTGAACACAACCCCATAGACTACTAAACCCATAGACAAAACAAGACACATAAATCACCCATGTCACACCCTGGCCTAACCAACATAATAAATAAAACACAGAATGCCAAGGCCAGGGCGTGACAGTATCCTCCCCCCCCAATGTGCGGACTCCCAGCCACACACCTAAACCCATAGGGGAGGGTCTGGGTGGGCATCTATCCACAGTGGCGGCTCTGGCGCGAGACGTGGACCCCACTCCAACACAGTCTTAGTGTGCTTACTTAGTGTCCCTTGAGTGGCGACCCTCGCCGCCGACCTTGGCCTAGTAACCTTAATAAAACTTGTTAAGCCTATGGGTTCCCCTACAGGAACTACACCCCCCCCCCCCGTTCAGCTGAAACGGTGGCTCAGGGAATGCAAAAATATTCTTAGAAATATTTAACCTCCACATATTAACAAGTGCAATACCTCAAATGAAAGATAAACACCTTGTTCATCTACCCAGCATGTCAGATTTTTTAAATGTTTTACGGCGAAAACACAGCATATATTTATGTTAGACCACCACCAAAACAAAGAAAAAACGTAGCCATTTTGTCCAGCAAAATATAAATTGACAAAAGCAGGATTTAAAAAAAAACATTCACTAACCTCTTGAAAATCTTCATCAGATGACAGTCATATGTTACACAGTACATTTATGTTTTGTTCGATAATATGCATTTTATATCCGTAAATCTCGGTTTACATTGACGCCATGTTCAGAAAATCCTCCAAAATATCCAGATGAATTATAGAAAGCTACGCCAGATAACAGAAACACTCATCATAAATTTTGACTAAAGATACATGTTCTACATATAATTAAAGATACACTGGTTCTTAATGCAACCGCTGTGTCACATTCTTTTTAACGTTACGGAAAAAGCCTAACATTGTAATAATCTGAGACGCCGCTCAGACGTAACAATATTTCTCCGCCATGTTGGAGTCAACAGAAATACAAAATTACAACATAAATATTCCCTTACCTTTGATCTTTCATCAGAACGTAGTGCAAGGAGTCCTCGTTCAACAATAAATAGTTTTGTTTCATAATGTTCAATTCTAGTGTCCAAGTAGCAGCATTTGCAATCACTTTCAGCTCACATGCCCAAAAAATGACTTCTGGTCCAGGATAACTTTGAATGAAAACTTCCAAAACTTCCAAAAGACATATTACAGGTCGAAGAAACTGGTCAAACTAAGTGCAGAATCAATCTTCAGGATCTTATAATCATATATATCCAATAACATTCCAACCGGATCATTCGTTTTCATCTGGGGCTGATTGGAACAGCCGTAGCATTCAAAGACAAATGCGCCACAACAAAATGCTGTTCTCTTGTTCCGACTATTTTCCCTCCCATTAGGTCAAAGTTCACAGCAAATGCTCCATTACACTTTCTACTGAATGAGGACATCTAGTGAAAGACGTAGGAAGTGTTTCCAGATCCATAACTTGTTGGGAAGGGAGGGGGCGATGACGTCAAAGTTGCCCCAACTTTCAGGATTTCAAAACTTGTTTGGAAGATTGCCTGCCCTGTGAGTTGTGTTATACTCACAGACATAATTCAAACGGTTTTAGAAACTTCAGAGTGTTTTCTATCCAATATTAATTATAATATGCATATATTAGCAATTTAGGACAGATTTTGATGTAGTTCACTATGGGCACGCAATTCATCCAAAGTGAAAATACTGCCCCGTATCTGTAAGTGGTCAAAGGGCCCCACTGGACTGAGGGGCAGCTCCGGACTGAGGGACAGCTCGAGACTGAGGGGTAGCTCGGGACTGAGGGGTAGCTCAAGACTGAGGGGTAGCTCAAGACTGAGGGTATCTGAAGACTGAGGGGTAGCTGAAGACTGAGAGGTAGCTCAGGACTGATAGGTAGCCCAAGACTAAGAGATAGCTCAGGCAGGTTGATGGCTCTGGCAGATCCTGGCTGAATGGCGGCTCAGGTGGATCCTGGGTGAATGGCGGCTCTGGCGGATCCTGGCTGAATGGCGGCTCTGGCGGATCCTGGCTGAATGGCGGCTCTGGCGGATCCTGGCTGAATGGCGGCTCTGGCGGATCCTGGCAGACTGGCGGATCCTGGCAGACTGGCGGCTCTGGCGGATCCTGGCAGACTGGCGGCTTTGGCGGATCCTGGCAGACTGGCGGCTTTGGCTGCTCCATGCTGACTGGCGGCTCTGGCTGCTCCATGCTAACTGGCGGCTCTGGCTGCTCCATGCTGACTGGCGGCTCTGGCTGCTCCATGCTGACTGGCGGCTCTGGCTGCTCCATGCTGACTGGCAGCTCTGGTGGCTCCTTGAAGACTGGCGGCTCTGGTGGCTCCTTGCAGACTGGCGGCTCTGGCGGCTCATGACAGACGGGAGACTCTGGCGGCTCATGACAGACGGGAGACTCTGGTGGCTCATGACAGATGGGCAGCTCAGGCAGTGCTGGGCAGACGAGAAGCTCAGGCGACGCTGGAGAGGAGGAAGGCTCAGACAGCGCTGGACAGGCGAGGCGCACTGCAGTCCTGGTACGTGGTGTCGGCACTGGTGGTACTGGGCCAAGGACACGCACAGGAAGCCTGGTGCGGGGAGCTGCCACCGAAGGGCTGGTGCGTGGAGGTGGTAATGGATAGACTGGACCGTGCAGGCGCACTGGAGCTCTTGAGCACCGAGCCTGCCCAACCTTACCTGGTTGAATGCTCCCGGTCGCCCTGCCAGTGCAGCGAGGTGGAATAGCCCGCACTGGGCTGTGCAGGCAAACCCGGAGACACCATGCGTAAGGCTGGTGCCATGTACGCCGGCCGAAGGAGACGCACTGGAGACCAGATGCGTAGAGCCGGCTTCATGGCAACTGGCTCGATGCCCACTCTAGCCCGGCGATACGAGGAGCTGGTATGTACCGCACCGGGCTATGCACCCGCACTGGGGACACCGTGTGCTCCACAGCATAACACTGTGCCTGCCCGGTCTCTCTCGCCCCCAGGTAAGCACAGGAATTTGGCGCAGGTCTCCTACCTGGCTTCGCCATACTCCCTGTGTGCCTCCCCCTCAAGACATTTTTGGGGCTGACTCTCGGGCTTCCTTGCCAGCCGTGTTCCCTCGTATTGCCGGCTCCTGTCTCTGGCTGCATCTGCTCTCCTAGCTGCCGCCACCTGTTCCCATGGGAGACGATCCTTTCCCGCCTGGATCTCCTCCCATGTGTAGCAACCCTTGCCGTCCAACACATCATCCCATGTCCATTCCTCCTTGTGCTGCTCCTGCTGCCGCTGCCTGTCATCACGCCGCTTGGTCCTGTTGTGGTGGGTGATTCTGTAATGGTTTTATTCCTGGGAAGGAGAGGCAGACCAAAGTGCAGCGTGGTTATTTATAAACATCTTTAATGAAAGATGAAAACATGAACACTATACAAAATAAGAAAACGTGGAAAAACCGAAACAGTCCTAACTGGTGCAAAACACAGAGACAGGAACAATCACCCACAAAATACCTAAAGAATATGGCTGCCTAAATATGGTTCCCAATCAGAGACAACGATAAACACCTGCCTCTGATTGAGAACCACTCCAGGCTACCATAGACTGACCTTGAACACTCAACTGAACACAACCCCATAGACTACAAAACCCCTAGACAAAACAAGACACATAAATCACCCATGTCACACCCTGGCCTAACCAACATAATAAAGAAAACACAGAATACTAAGGCTAGGGCGTGACACCAATCGGGTTCTTGGTCACCTCTCTGACCAAGGCCTTTCTCACCTGATTGCTCAGTTTGACTGGGCGGCCAGCTCTAGGAAGAGTTGGTTCTTGGTGCTTCCTAACTTCTTCCACTTAAGAACGATGGAGGCCACTGTGTTCTTGGGGACCTTCAATGTTGCAGAAATGTTTTGGTACCCTTCCCCAGATCTGTGCAATCTTGTCTCGGAGCTCTACGGACAAGTCCTTCAACCTCATGGCTTGGTTTTTGCTCTGCCATGCACTGTCAACTGTGGGACATTACATAGACAGGTGTGTGCCTTTCCAAATCATGTCCAATCAATTGAATTTACCACAATTTACCACAGGTGGACAATCAAGATGTCGAAACCTCTCAAGGATGATCAGGATTCACCTGAGCACAATTCCGAGTCTCATAGCAAAGGGTCTGAATACTTATGTAAGTAATATATTTCTGTTTTTTGCAAAAATGTCTTTAAACCTGTCATCACGTTGTTATTATGTGTAGATTGACGAAGGAAAAAATACTTTAATCAATTTTAGAGTAAGACTGTAACATAACAATGTGGAAAAATTCAAGGGGTCTGAATACTTTCGGAAAGCAGTGTGTGTCTATATATTTATGGTGTTCTGTGCCATGTTTTGCGAAAGACATGCAAGAAAGGTTTTAGCCCAGTGTAATTCAACAGAGTGAATTGTGTTTAAGCTACTAACAAAATAATGATTCACATTGCAATGTTTAATAATACTTCGAGCCTACAGCAATAATATAACATTTGACTAATTATCTAAACTAAGCTTGTGCAAATGTTGCATAATGAATATATATAATGACTGAAATGTTTACAAAATCTATTATTGCATGGATATCCAAATTGAACTCCATATCACCGAACATACCGCAGTCCTCAAAGTCATAGTTATTGGGTTAGTTTTTCATCCAATGCGTAGTTTTAGCTGTTGTGCCGTCAAGCACTCCCAGTCTCCCTCTATTTTGATGTCATGCAGGCCAATCCAGACTTTCAGATATCCATATATAAATTCCTGTTCCGCTTCGCTGTTAAGTTCACCAGGTCTAACACTCTCTTCTGACAGTCCAGTCTTCTCTCATGCCAGGATTTCTTCTCAGTGGAGAGGTAGTAGATTGATTCTCCAAATGAGCTCCATGTCCAGTTTGTTCACCTTTTCCTATAACTGGTCTCTCTCTTTCGTGAGGGTATGTAATCTGGCTTGTTGGTTTTCCCCTGCATAGTAGTACTGACCAAGAAGTCAATTTTATTGAACAGTCAGTCCAATGATCCCAACCATTAGGAGAACACGCAGCAGCCCCAGACGCATAGCTCTGGAGGGTCTCTTCCACCTCTGAAGATGTAGTCTTCATTGTGCTGGATTCCTCATTTTCAAATCCATCTTCCTTTGCAACAAGGTCCGCATTACAAACTTGTATGATGAAAGAGAGTAACTTGTGGTGTTATCTCAGCTTTAATGTGAGGATTGTACCTGTGTCTCTGCCCATTTATAATGCTCTGATTTGTGGGTGTGGCTTACTGCGATTCGCTGTTTTTTTTGTAACAGGAAGCTGACACACAACAGCCCTGGCCTCATTTGACTCCAAATATTCCTAGTTGGAATTTAGTAGCTAGCATAACAGGAAATCTAGATGTACACTTGGCCACAAAGTACTAGAAATCTGTCCCTTCAGACTTAGCTGACAATGCAGTGACCATGCGCAAATCAGGGCCCTAATTATAATATACTCTACCGTTCAAAAGTTTGGGGTCACTCGGGGTCACTCGGGATTTTTTTATCCATTACAATAACTTCAAATTGATCAGAAATACAGTATAGACATTGTTAAAGTTGTAAATTACTATTGTAGCTGGAAACGGCTGATTTTGAATGGAATATATACTTAGACGTATAGAGGCCCATTATCAGCAACCATCACTCCTGTGTTCCAATGGCACGTTGTGTTAGCTAATCCAAGTTAATGATTTAAAAAGGCTAATTAATCATTACAAAACCCTTTTGCCATTATGTTAGCACAGCTGAAAACTGTTGTTCTGATTAAAGAAGCAATAAAACTGGCCTTCTTTGGAATAGTTGAGTATCTGGAGCATTTGTGGGTTCACACAGCGCCGTCCAAAGTAATCATTAGCAAATGTAATCATAATCATAACCAAACTTAACCAATTACCATTATTATTTCTACCAGTTCAAGTATTACTGTGTCCTACAGTTATGTGTGTGGTTTGTCCAAGTGGTTTTGCCATACCCCAGCAGAAGCCTTTGCTCAACTGCTGTGGGTAGGTACAATCAATGTCAAACACTGTACTGTCTTTCAATTTCATTACTTTCCAATGTATTAAAAAGTGGAACATTTGAATGTAATATGAGTGTTACGTAGGCTATATCACTGTCGATTGTTAAGGTTTTAACGTCGATACGTAATTTTGTGCTGGAACTGTAATTGTGGAAATAAATTATATTTATCTAGAAAGTGTCTGTAATTACATAGAGTTGAAACAAACGTTTTTGGTGAAAACAGGCTGATTTGCGAGTGCTAATCAATCAACCATCACTAACGTTAACTATCATAGCTAAGTTACCTGAAAAGTTAATTAGCCACACATTCACCCAGCGACCAACAATGGTGCTCACGGGCGTATTCATCAAACATGAAATTCTTTATTACGTTATATTTGTCAGAAAGCCCACGTAAAGTGGCAATAATTTAAGTTGCGCTGCATGTGTAATTTATATAGACTGTATAGCTGTACTTTCTTATGATTAATATCATTATTAGTGTTTGTTGATTAAAGTGCACGCCGTTTTATTACAGTCAGCTTTCATTCACAGTGAGTGTCATCATGAGCAAGAGGAAGGGTGGCAGTGACATTCATCAGTTCTTTGGGCAGCCTGAACACCATGGCAATAAACACCACTTTTAATGATAATATTTATTTCATGTTCACTCTGGTGCGAAAAGAGTAGAGAGAGGGGGAGCACGAGGATGCCGACAGGACATGGAGAGCAGGTGACATGGAGGTCAGTGAGAAAAGGAGCAAATATTGATGGTTAAGACCGAATAATGACGTCACATCAGTCTAATCCTAATGTTAATTTAAACTGAGATATTCCTATAAGTATGGCTTCTCATGTGTATTTTAGAAGATGGCTGAAATTCTCACTCTCCTTATCAACGCCTTGAAAAGCCTGACCTTGCCGCGCCATCACCTCTCTTGTTGCTGCTGTCCTTCCAGCTCATGTGAAAGTTGCATGTTAACAGGCTTTGGCTCCTGAATCCGAGTCATCACAGCTAATTTGTGACACTGGCTGTCTTTATGCACACTAAATCTCTCCAGTGCCGCCTTCCAATTTTGAAAGCCAGTCTTGACAAAATCTGTATCTGCTTTTGACGCAGGCTTAGACTTTTGTGTTGCAAAGTATTTAGCACAATAGAAACAGAGGACCCCCTTTAAGGAGGGACTGTAATGGAGTCCGGTATAATCTTTAAACCATTTCTCCTGAAGGTAGTGTGTCCTATTTGATAGGGTTTGACTAGGTATGACATTCACATTTGGCTGATTTGGGCGAGGTCCAGGCTCCTCCCTCTCCTGCACCTTCATCTTCGCCTGCCTGTCTGCTCTCTCTCTGTCTGTCATTGTCTCAAACTCACTCTCCCTGCTTGATTGTATTATCTTAAATACAGTAAAAGACAGAGGGCTTAAAGGTCTTTTTGATTTCACCAGTCCACAAATGCAAAATCTAGATTTTGAAGCTGGTGGGCTATACAATCGTCAAATAAATTGTGTCGGAAATAACATCAATGCCAGTGGTCCAGTTCACACTTATCATTGATGGCACCCGGGATATATCAGGAGTCAATGTGTTTGAATGGACCCAGGATATATCAGGAGTCAATGTGTTTGAATGGACCCAGGATATATCAGGAGTTGAGCAGGAGTCAATATGTTTGACTCTTTGTAGATGCAGATCTACAACCAGAAGGAAGAATTCCTGGGACTCTACAAACTGTCATCAACGACAGGGCAAAATATAGCCAAGACTACTGCAGGTGCAGCTGGCCATGTTTGGGGCTAATTACACATATCAATATATATGCTAACATTATTCAGGAAATGGTGTCAGAGGTGAGAGGTCTCTTCAGTCAGGTGAAAGCTTTAGTAAGTCTTCTGCTGGTCGTCCCTGACTCCTCTGTAGAGGCTGCTTAAGACATGGCTTAGATCATCGGTGAGTCAAACAAGGGTGAATAATGTGGCCATGTGTCACGTGCACCAGGAGAAACTCGACAGACTGCACCTTGAAGGAATATGCCAGTCTATTATCGGTGTCAACGATAAGCGCAAAAAAGGCCTTTGGATCCTTTGCTTGAAGAACGGCAAGTCTGCCTGGAGATGAGAGGATAGGAGAGAAGAGCAGAGGAAAGGAGAAGAGATGACTGGAGAGCAGGGGAGAGGGGAGGAGAAGAGATGACTGGAGAGGAGAGGAGAATATAGGACCCCACCTACCCTCCCACCAGCAACTCTACCATCTCCCCCAGTGGGATCTGGTTCCAGCGCTCTGCGCATTACGCCTCCGAGGGAGTACGATGGAGCAGCGGCGGGGTGCCAGGGATTCCTGCTTCAATTAAACCTCTACCTGGCCACCATTCGGCCGGCTCCCTCGTACGAGGATAGCGTGAATGTCCTCATCACCTGCCTTATGGGTAGAGCCCTGTAATGGGCCAATGCTGTTTGGAACGGGCCCGACTCAGCGAAGGGCAACTACCCGGAGTTCACCCGCCGTTTCCGGGCCATGTTCGAGAGGTGAGAGGTTGTTCCATCTAAGGCAGGGGACGAGGAGCGCGCAGGACTTCGCGCTGGATTTCCGGACCTTGGCCGCTGGAGCAGGGTGGAATGACAGGGCCCTGATAGACCAGTACCGGTGTAGCCTGAGAGAGGATGTCCGCAGGGAGCTGGCTTGTCGGGATACAACGCTTAGCCTGGATGAACTGATAGACCTGTCGATCCGGTTAGACCATCTGCTAGCTGCTCGCGGACGTTCTGAATGGGTCCTGTTCGTTCCACCTCCTGACCCTCTCGCTCCTATCCCGATGGAGCTAGGAGGGGCTGCGTCTAGGGAGATCGGAGGAGGAGGCTCCTCCTGTACCAGTTGTGGCCGGAGAGGGCACAATTCCGGTCGGTGCTGGAGGAGTTCATCTAGGAGTCGAGAGGGCAGGCAGAACACTCCTCGGTCACCCCAGGTGAGTAAGCACCACACCCAGAGTTTCCTGTTGGTCACATGTTTGTATTAATTTGTTTCCTCAATTTTTTTCCCTCTATCCAGCATAAGGCGCTAGTAGATTCAGGCGCAGCTGGGAACTTTATAGATCGCGGACTCGCTCAGAGGTTGAGGATTCCGTTAGTAAAAGTAGACCCTCCTTTTTCCGTGCACTCTTTAGATAGTCGACCATTAGGGTCAGGGCTGGTCAGGGAAGCCACAATTCCTTTGGAGATGATTACGCAGGGGAATCATAAGGAGCGAATTAGTCTGTTCCTTATCGATTCACCTGTGTTTCCGGTGTTGCTGGGGATTCCCTGGCTGGCTATTCACAATCCGACTATATCGTGGAAACATGGAACTCTCCAGGGGTGGTCTGATGAGTGTTCAGGCAGGTGTGTAGGGGATTCAATCGGTGCGACAATGGTGGAGAGTCCAGACCAGGTTTCCACCGTGCGCATTCCCGCTGAGTATGCCTATTTGGATATCGCTTTCAGTAAAAAGAAAGCGACCCAATTACCACCCCATCGACAGGGGGATTGCGTGATAAACCTCCAGGTAAACACTGCACTCCCCAGGAGTCATGTGTATCCTTTATCCCAGGAGAAGATGTTGGCTATGGAAACATATATCACCGAGGCTCTGGGACAGGGATATATTCGGCCCTCCATGTCACCCGTATCCTCGAGTTTCTTTTTTGTGAAGAAAAAGGATGGTGGTTTGCGTCCATGTATTGATTATCAAGGTCTAAATTCCATCAAGGTGGGTTTTAGTTACCCACTACCCCTCATTGCTACGGCAGTGGAGTCATTTCACGGAGCACAGTTCTTCACGAAACTAGATCTCAGGAGTGCGTATAATCTGGTGCGTATTCGGGGGGAGATGAGTGGAAAACTGCATTTAGCACTACATCTGGCCATTATGAGTACCTCGTCATGCCATACGGGTTAAAGAATGCTCCAGCTATCTTTCAATCTTTTGTGGATGAGATTCTCAGAGACCTGCACGGACAGGGTGTGATAGTGTATATTGACGATATTTTGATCTACTCCGCTACACGCACAGCGCATGTGTCTTTGGTGCGCAAGGTTCTTGGACGACTGCTGGAGCATGACCTGTATGTGAAGGCGGAGAAATGTGAGTTTTCCAAACAAGCCGTTTCCTTCCTGGGTTTTCGCATTTCCAGCTCGGGGGTGGTAATGGAGGGTGACCGCGTCAAGGCCGTGCGTTATTGGCCGACTCCAACCACGGTAAAGGAGGTGCAGCGGTTCTTAGGGTTTGCCAATTACTACCGGAGGTTTATCTGGGGTTTTGGTCAAGTAGCAGTGCATTTGCAGTGGGCAGCAGAGGCGGACAGAGCTTTCCGTAGGTTGAAGGCGCTGTTCACTGAGGCGCCGGTGTTGGAGCATCCGGACCCTTCATTGGCGTTCATAGTAGAGGTGGACGCATCCGAAGCTGGGGTTGGAGCGGTGCTCTCACAGCGCTTGGGTGTGCCACCGAAGCTCCGCCCCTGTGCTTTTTTTCCGAAGAAGCTCGGGCCAGCGGAGCAGAATTATGATGTGGGGGACAGGGAGTTGTAGGCTATGGTTAAGGACCTGAAGGTGTGGAGACACTGGCTTGAGGGGGCTAAGCACCCTTTCCTTATCTGGACTGACCACCGTAACCTGGAGTATATCCGATCAGCTAGGAGACTGAATCCTCGTCAGGCAAGGTGGGCCATGTATTTCACCAGATTTCGTTTTACTATCTCGTATCGACCAGGTTCCCTCAACACTAAGGCCGACGCGCTGTCCCGACTCTATGACAGTGAGGACCGGTCCATCGGCACTAGTAGTATGGTGGATGCGGACATCGAGCGGGCGCTAAGGGAGGAACCTGCGCCTCCACAATGTCCGGAGGGTCGTAGGTACGTGCTGCTCGCTCTTCGTGATCAATTGATTCAATGGGCTCATAGTCTACCCTCGTCGGGTCACCCAGGTAGTTCTAGGACAGTGCAAAGTCTTAGGAGGAAGTACTGGTGGCCCACCTTGGTGAGGGATGTACGATTCTATGTCTCCTCCTGTTCGGTGTGCGCCCAGAGTAAGGCTCCTAGGCACCTGCCACGAGGGAAATTACAACCCCTCCCCGTTCCACAACGGCCGTGGACCCATCTATCGGTGGATTTTCTTACTGACCTTCCCCCCTCTCAGGGGAACACTACGATCCTGGTCGTTGTGGATCGGTTCTCTAAGTCCTGCCGTCTTATTCCATTGCCCGGTCTCCTTACGGCCCTGCAGACTGCGGAAGCTGGGTCCGCAGTGTGTAGGGCCATTTAAAGTCCTGAGAAGAATAAACAAGGTTTGTTATCGATTATTACTTCCTTCGTATTATCGTATTAACCTCTCGTTTCATGTGTCTCTTCTCAGGCCGGTGGTAGCTGGTCCCATGCAGGAAGGTGAGGTTCCGGAGGTCCCTCCGCCCCCTCTAGACATCGAGGGGTCCCCGGCATACACGATATGAGCTATTCTGGACTCGAGACGCCGGGTGAGGGGCTTGCAGTACCTCGTTGACTGGGAGGGGTACGGTCCGGAGGAGAGGTGCTGGGTCCCGGTGGGGGATATTCTGGATCCATCTATGTTGAGAGAATTCCATCGCCTCCATCCGGATCGGCTGGCGCCTCGACCCCCGGGTCGTCCCCGAGGAAGGCGTCGGCGCGCTGCGGGAGCTGCGCGTCGGGGGGTGGGGGTACTGTCATGAATATTACCGAAGGTGACTCCCCTTCTGGTTCGTGTGGCGCTCGGCGCTCGTCGTCGCCGGTCTACTAGCTGCCACCTATCCATTGTTCTGTGTTCGTTTGGTTTTGTCTGATTGGTTTCACCTGTTTTTTGTTTGGTTGTTAGGGTGGGGTTATTTAAGTTAGTTCAGCCCGCTTCTGTTTGTGCGGGCTTGTTCATCTGTATGTGTTAGAGTGGTTTGTGTTTTGTGTTTTGCATTTTCGGGTTTTTTCGCTGTCCTTTATTTCTTCACATGTGTTGTTCACCTGTTTTTTTTGTTTGTGTGATTTTCTGGACATTAAAGCGTGTTTTTCCCGTATCCTTTGCTCTCTGCGCCTGACTCCACACCTATTCACTCATTTACCGTTACAGTCATGGACAAATGAACTCAAAGGCTGTGATATTAATTAACAAAAATGTTGATCTGAATGTGCAAATAGTTAGGAATGATTCACAAAGGTGGATCCTTTTGAATATGAAAGTGGACGAAAAAGAGATTTGGCTCATTAATCTATATGGTCCAAATCAGGATGATCCGTCTCATTCTTTCCCAATGAATGAAGATTATGGTAAGGAATTCTTTCCAAATAATATAACAAATTGAAAATTAACAAATGTATAGAAAGATCAGTGTGAAGGCCAAATTACAGAGCAATAACTTTTTTGAGGCTATTAAATCCTTTCAGTCTGGAAAAACCCCAGGGCTTGATTGCATACCGGTAGAGGTATATCAAGTATTTTTTTATATACTTAAAGTTCCATTGTTAGATTGTTTTAACTACTCCTATAGAAACTGTAGTCTGTCAGGTACTCTGCAGGAAGGTCTGATTTTTCTATTTTTAAAACAAGACCCAGATGCCAAATATAAAGACACAGTCTATCTAAAAACAAAAACTGGAGGTCCCTTACCCTTCAATGTTGTGATGCAAAAATACTAGCAAAATGCATAGCACTCAGGATGGAAAGGGTTTTAAAAGGTATTGTTCATCCTGATCAGACATGTTTTTTACATGGACGATACATTGGAGATAATATACGACAACTACTAGAAATAATAGAACATCATGAAACATATAAGAAGCCAGGAATGGTATTTATAGTGGATTTTGATAAGGCATTTGATAAAGTAAGACTGGATTTTATTTATAAATGCCTGGATTTTTTCAATTTTGGTACTTCTCTTATAAAATGGGTAAATAAAAATGTATAGCAACCCCAGGTGTAAAATAGTAAATAACAGCTACTTCTCTTGAATTTTCAAGAGGAGTTAAACAAGGGTGTCCACTGTCACCATATCTTTTCGTTATGGCCATCGAAATGCTAGCTATTAAAATCTGATCCAATAACAACATTAGAGGATTAGAAATCCAAGGCTTAAAAACAAAGGTGTCCATGTATGCCGATGACTCAAGTTTTATATTAAGTCCATAAGCTATATCCCTGCAATGTCTCATTGAAGAGCTAGATAACTTTTCTGTACTCTCTGGACTAAAACCTAATCATGATAAGTGTACAATATTATGTATTGGAACCTTAAAAATACACATTTTACATTACCCTGCAGTTTACCTATAACATGGGCTGATGGTGAAGTAGACATACTCTGTATTAATATCACAAAAGACATAAATAAGCTCTCCACAATTAATTTCAATAGAAAACTTATAAAAATAGACAAGACCCTGCAACCATGGAGAGGTAAATACCTGTCTATTTATGTAAAAATGGCCCTGATTAACTCCTTAGTCATATCTCAGTTTGCTCTGGATAAGAGCGTCTGCCAAATGACTTAAATGTAAATGTAAATGTACTCACTTACTTATAGTGCTGCCTACTCCTGATGATTTGTTTTTTCAAATCATATGAGCGAAAAATATTTTGCCTCATCTGGGACGCTAAACCAGACAAAATAAAACGTGCCTATCTATATAATGAATATGAATTGGGTGGGTTGAAATTATTAAATATAAAAGCACTAAACCTCTCTCCTAAAAGCTTCACTCATTTAAAAGTTTTATTTGAACCCTAAATGGTTCTCAAGTAGATTACTAAGAAAAGCTCATCTATTGTTTAAAAATTGCCTCTTTGCCTTTGTGCAGATTGCCATGTCTCATTTTCGATTAATTGAAAAAGATACTTTTTCAAAGTATCTCTCTTTTTCAAACAAGCATTGTAGAGCTGGCTACAATTTCAATTTCATCCCCCTGAAAAGATAGAACAAATATTGTGGCTGAACTCAAATGTGCTGGTTGATAAAATACCTGTATTTATGGGAAAGATGTTTGAAAGGGGTATTTTGTTCTTAAATTATATTGTAAATTGGAATGGTAGAGTTATGTCCTTCATGGAGTTATCAGAATTGTACAGAATGGTCTGCTCAATCCAAGAGTACAACCAATTGATTACAGTATTACCCCAAAAATGGAGGAGGTGGGAGGAGATTGGGAACTGGTCTGTCTGCCCAATATAAAGGATCAAAACTGACGGAGGAATAAAAATAGCATACATAGGGAAGCATACCAGTTTCATTTGAGGACCAGGATGATGACAACTGTGCCATACAGATTGCAAAATATTTAGGAAGAGATTTTTGACGTACCGATTCCATGGTAAAGGGTGTATGAGGTGATATATAAAAACGACGCAAGATTCAAGACTTCGTGCATTTCAGCTAAAATTATTATATAGGTTTCTTTCTACCAACAAACTGTTGAATATTTGGGGCATAAAATCATCGAAGCTTTGCAGATTTTGTTGTGAAGATACAGAATCAATACACCATTTATTCTGGTATTGCCCTCAGATAGCCTGTTTCTGTTCTCAGATTCAGGAATGGCTGAAAATGCATAGCATTGATCTAAAATTGACCCTGCAAATAGTACTGTTAGGAGATCTGGAGAGACTGGGTCAGTCAATTAATAATATACGAAAACTCTTAGTAAAAAATATTTATCTTCAACTCGCAATCTGTAGATTCTATTCGATTAGATTGAAATTGTACGTTAAGCATCACAGCATAGTTGAAAGATATGTGTTGCGTAGAAACCCGAAGTGGGTGGCCAGCAGAGATAGATGGGATGGGCTGAGGGAAGCTGAGGGTTGTTTTGTGGAATTGGAGACAAGTGGGAGTGGAGTTGCTGTGTGAGAGATAGAATGATGGTCAAAGGTAAAAGTTTTTTTTATTTTTAAGTCAAAATAAAACATAATAAAAAGTACTTTTGAATGACACTGAGTGGCAGTGTTTTTACAACTAATGCCGGTTTGCCTGAGGCTGATGCCATGTCGGTGTTTGTACACAAACATATACACACACTCTCGTTCAAATAAACACATACAAGAACACACACATACATGTAAGTGCCAGACATGCACACAAACATATACAGTTGGCATTGCTGTTGTGATTTTAGTTGTCCTTGATGTCCTGTTTTAAATTAATTTTTTATTAAACAATTGCATTGTTTGCTATTGTCTGTCTTTTCCTTTTTTTCTCTTTAGTTCATTATCTTGGTTGTTGGTGCATTGTGGGGTTCTTGGGGGTGGGGAATGGAATGGAATTAATTGTATTTTTATTTTATTTTCCTGGGGGGGTACTGTGGGAGGCGTCTCAAATGGTTGAGGGACAGCTATTGGGGAACTGTGGGAGGATCTTGGAGGGTTCGGGTTCACATTTCTTTGGCCTGGTGGTAGATCGGTCAACGTGCCCTTGAGCAGGGCATTGACCCTGGATGCTTCTGTGTGTCGATCTGAATGGGAATCTGTTGGATGACTGGTATGATGTAGTTGTTGAGCGGCTTCAATGCAAGTATATTGTATGTTTCGAATATTCAATAAATAAATAAAAAGTTTATTGCATGTTCAGAGGATCCCTTAGTGTAACGGCGTTCTTCGTTTGTCGAAAGAGAGTCGGACCGAAATGCAGCGTGTTGGTTACTCATGTTTTTAATAGAACAAATGACGATAAATGAAATAACAAAAACAACAAACGGAACGTGAAAAACCTAATACAGCCTGTCTGGTGAACACTAACACAGAGACAGGAACAATCACCCACGAAATACAAAGTGAAACCCAGGCTACCTAAATACGGTTCCCAATCAGAGACAACGAGAATCACCTGACTGATTGAGAACCGCCTCAGGCAGCCAAACCTATGCAACACACACCCCTAATCAGCCACAATCCCAATAACCCCACTAAGAATTACAAGAAACAATAAACTCATGTCACACCCTGGCCTGACCAACTAATTAACTAAAACACAAAATACTAAGACCAAGGCGTGACAGAACCCCCCCCCCTAAGGTGCGGACTCCCGAACGCACCACAAAACCATAGGGAGGGTCCGGGTGGGCGTCTGTCCATGGTGGTGGTTCCGGTTCGGGACGTGGACCCCACTCCATAAATGTCATAGTTCCTCCCCTTCGCGTCCTGGGATGATCCACCCTCGCCGCCGACCATGGCCGAATAGTCCTCACCCAGAACCCCACTGAACTGAGGAGCAGCTCGGGACTGAGGGGCAGCTCGGGACTGAGGGGCAGCCCGGTACTGAGAGGAAGCCCGGTACTGAGAGGAAGCCCAGTACTGAGAAGAAGCCCAGTACTGAGATGAAGCCCAGTACTGAGATGAAGCCCAGCCAGGCAGTTGAATCCGGCAGATCCTGGTTGACTGGCGGATCCTGGCTGACTATCAGATCTGGCAGATCCTGGCTGACTGGCGGATCCTGGCTGACTGGTGGATCCTGGCTGACTGGCGGATCCTGGCTGACTGACGGATCCTGGCTGACTGGCAGATCCTGGCCGACTGGCGGATCCTGGCTGACTAGCAGATCTGGAAGATCCTGGCTGACTGGCGGATCCTGGCTTACTGGCAGATCCTGGCCGACTGGCGGATCCTATATGACTAGCAGATCTGGCAGATCCTGGCTGACTGGCGGATCCTGGATGACTGGCGGATCTGGAAGAGTCTGGTTGACTGGCAGATCTGGAAGAGTCTGGTTGACTGGCAGATCTGCAAGAGTCTGGCTGAATGGCAGATCTGGAAGAGTCTGGCTGACTGGCAGATCTGTAAGAGTCTGGCTGACTGGCAGATCTGGAAGAGTCTGGCTGACTGGCAGATCTGGAAGAGTCTGGCTGACTGGCAGATCTGGAAGAGTCTGGCTGACTGGCAGATCTGGCAGATCTGGAAGAGTCTGGCTGACTGGCAGATCTGGAAGAGTCTGGCTGACTGGCAGATCTGGAAGAGTCTGGCTGACTGGCAGATCTGGAAGAGTCTGGCTGACTGGCAGATCTGGAAGAGTCTGGCTGACTGGCAGATCTGGAAGAGTCTGGCAGACTGACGGCTCTGGCTGCTTCATGCTGACTGACGGTTCTGGCTGCTCCATGCTGACTGGCGGCTCTGGCTGCTCCATGCTGCCTGGCGGCTCTGGCTGCTCCATGCAGATTGACAGCTCTGGCGGCTTCTTGCAGACTGACAGCTCTGACTGTTCCATGCAGACTAACAGCTTTGGCAGCTCCTTGCCGACTGGCAGCTCCTTGCAGACTGGCAGCTCCTTGCAGACTGGCAGCTCCTTGCAGACTGGCAGCTCCTTGCAGACTGGCAACTCCATGCAGACTGGCAACTCCATGCAGACTGGCAGCTCCATGCAGATTGGCAACTCTGGCTGCTCCAAGCAGACTGACAGCTCTGGCTGCTCCATGCAGACTGGCAGCTCTAGCTGCTCCAAGCAGACTGACAGCTCTGGCTGCCCCATGCAGACTGGCAGCTCTAGCTGCTCCATGCAGACTGGCAGCTCTAGCTGCTCCATGCAGACTGGCAGCTCTGGCTGCTTCATGCAGACTGGCAGCTTTAGCTGCTCCATGCAGACTGGCAGCTCTAGCTGCTCCATACAGGCAGGAGGCTCCGGCAGCGCTGTAGAGGAGGAAGGCTCTAGAAACGCTGAACAGGCGGGAGACTCCGACAGCGCAGGAGAGGGAGAAAGCGCTGGCTGCGCTGAACAGGCGAGGCGCACTGAAGGCCTGGTGCGTGGTACTGGAACTGGTGGTACTGGATTGAGGACACGCACAGGAAGCCTGATGCGGGGAGCTACCATCGGAGGACTGGTGTGTGAAGGTGGCACAGGATGGACTGGACCGTGAAGGTGTACTGGAGAGCCTGAGAGCAGGACTGGCACAGGACGTGCAAGGCTAGGTAGGTACACAGGAGGCCTAGTGCGTGAGGCTGGCACATTTTTCACCAGCCGACTAACACGCACCTCAGGACTAGTATGGAGCGCTGACCCAGGTGCCATTAAATCCCCGACACGCTCCGTCGGAGCAATGGAGAGTTGGCTCAGGTCTGTCCAAGTATACCCCAAAACTTGAGATAAAACTCAGCCGGCAGCCCATCCATCCCAGGCACCTTCCCTTTTCCTATCCTCCTAAGAGCGCTCTCAACCTCTTCTAGTGAGATCTGGGCCTCCATCACTTCTCTAATGTCCTCCGGCAACCGCCTGGACAAGTGTTCTAAAAACACATTTCCCTGCTCTACATCTATTTCCCTTTCCTTAAATAAACCTTGGAAATGATCAGTTGTCACCCTGACCATATCCTCTGGTTCTCTAACTATACTACCATTTTCTTCCCTAACACCATGCATTACCTTCCTACTCTGTCTTGCCCTAACCAACTTAAAGAACATAGCAGAACAAGTCTCATTATGTTCTAGAAAACCACTATGCGCACGCTCCAGGAAAGCTCGAGCCTTCCGCTCCTGCAACTCCCTGAGCTGCGCCTTTAGGGTTGCGGATCTCTCCCAGTCAAACGACCCGCCGAGGTTGCCTGCCTCGTATTCGAGTTCAATTAACCTTTGGATACGATCCACCTCCCTCCTCTCCTCCCTTTTTTCCTCTTGCAATACCCTATTATAAAAGCCCTAATCCTCCCCTTAACTAATTCCCACCACTCTAACACCCCCTCACACATGGACACACAGGCCCTCAAGCCTCCTAAAGAAACCATAAAACCCGTCAACAAAAGCCTGCTCCTCCAGCACATCCCGATCTAGCTTCCAGTACCCCTTACCAAAGAGGCAGACCGACGACCCCACCTGCAGGAGCACCCCGTCGTGATCCGAAAAGAAAACAGGCAGCAGCCGCCCAGACAACTTTCCCAAAGACCTGGGTACAAAAATATAATCAAGCCTCCGCTCAACCCCCCTGGAGTTACGCCATGTAGGACCGTCCATTTTCGGAGTAGTGTGCATACCACCATCTACCAGACCATGGCAAGCCATTAGCCTAGCAATGGCGCCTGCACTGTTATCCCCTCCTCTTCCTAAATCTGTATTAAAATCCCCCCTATCACTAATTTCCTATTTGTAACACACAGGGCGTCAGACAGTCCACCATCTCCTTCCTGTCTGCCACCACCTGTGGCCCATACACCACCACTAATCTAAATTTACAATCCCTTATTGTGACATCCACCCCTATAACTCTCCCCTGCATTACAACAAAGGAATCTTCCACTTTTACCTCCCTGTGCCCACACAAAATCCCTACCCCAGATGAGTGCACCCCCTACACCCCAAACCGACTCTCCCTTGTCCCACTCCCTCTTAAATCTACTAACATCCCTCCATCCCTCAGGTGAACCTCCTGTAAAAAACAAAAATCAAACCCCACACCCTCCAAATAACTAAAAACCGCCCTCCTCTTAACAATATCTCTTAAACCCCTTACATTTAAACTAACAAAAGTAAAATTAGACTCCATGAAAAAATAAAACATGTAATACACTCAAATTCTAAACCCAGACAGAAAAAAAACAAAAACAGGAGACTCACCCGATGCTCCCCTGTTCCATATCTACCGGTGAGAACACCATCCGTAATCCCGACATCCCCCCCTCTTCCTCCATCACACCATCCCAGGATGCAGGAATAGTGTTTGGCTCCGGAGTGCCCTGCACCCTGGGTCTACCCCCACAATCCTCACCCTCCCCAGTGTTGCAGCTGGTTTGGAAAAAAATTGGGGAGGCTGAGTCCCCAAACAAAAACTCCCCACCTCCTCCTGTACCCAGTCCTGAGTCTTGTTAGGTGTGTCCCCACCCAAATGAAGTTGAGAGCCTGGGGAAACCAGCAGCAACCCAGAGGTTTCTCCCACCCCCATCACTCTCTTGGCCATCCCCTCCCCCTCGCTGTCGGCCAATCGCACCCTCCTCTTCATTCTCTTCTTTGGTGATGGCGGCAGTGGAGAGATACCACCCCCCCCGCCAGCTCCTCCACCATACCCCTCATCTCTTCCACCATGTCACTTTCCCCCAGTCCACTTGCTCTTCCACCGTCTCCTTCTCCACCACTCCTCCCTCGCTTTCTTCTCTCTCATGCTCCTCCACTCGGTTGCCTTCTTCCGCCGCTTTTCCTGGTTCTCCTACTCCCGTGCCTTCCCTTTCCTTCTCTCTTCCATCCGCCGCTTCTTGCTTCTCTTCCTTCCTTGTGGCCTTCCCCTCTAGAATTGTACGCTTGTCATGAGGCGTGTTTCCTTCCCCTCCTCTTCTTCCCCCATCCCCCGCTCCTGCTCCCCCCCCAGCCGCAGACGCATATGACCTCTGACGGGCCGGGCACCCCCGCCACAGGTGTGCTGACGAGCCACACCCATGGCATGTCTTAGGCTTGTCACAATCTCTCGCCTCGTGATCCTCAGATCCACATAATCTGCATTTTCTCATGCTGCACGAGGCAAAAATGTGTCCGTAGGCCATACAGCACCTACAAAATGGGGGCTGACGTGCATAAAACAACGTCCCCCTGTCAGCCCCAAGGGAGAACATAGCAGAAGGATGGAGGTAGCCACCATGTCCCTTTGGGTCCTCCCTGAGGAGGGCCTGGAAACCTCTCCTCCCATTCCAAAACCCAAGGGAGTCTTTGAGGTGCCTAGCTGAGGAAACGTTATCCATGTATCTCCCCAGAAAAGCCCTCACCTCTTCGTCCTTAACGTATGGGTTGTAAATGTTGACAGTTACAACCCTAAAGTTATTCTTCGCCAGGCTTGATATTTTGTAGTGGCACATCGGCCTCTCACCTCCCACTGCTCTTGCCCTTCTCAGGATATCATCGTGTTTTTCTTCTGTATATAGCGCGACGTCGTATGCTCCCTCCAACGAGTTGCCTTGGAAACAAAACACGTCCTTCACCGTCAGCTTTAGAATCCCCATCAATATTATCCTTCCAAAAGATTCTCGTCCTAAAGGCTCCAACTCCTTTTCCTTCCAAGCAAAACGAATCGGGTTGGCCAGCCCAATCAATCCCAGGGACCGACCGTGTTGATGTATTTAGCACCATCTCCGCAAGGAGAATGGCGCTCGTTCTCTTCTCTTCCAAAACAAGAAAAAAAGAAAATCCAAAGTGACCGAGCCTATCTGGTGAAACTACACAGAGACAGGAACAATCACCCACGAAATACAAAGTGAAACCCAGGCTACCTAAATACGGTTCCCAATCAGAGACAACGAGAATCACCTGACTGATTGAGAACCGCCTCAGGCAGCCAAACCTATGCAACACACACCCATAATCAGCCACAATCCCAATAACCCCACTAAGAATTACAACAAACAATAAACCCATGTCACACCCTGGCCTGACCAACTAATTAACTAAAACACAAAATACTAAGACCAAGGCGTGACACTTAGCTAATATATTTTATTCCACAGGAGACAGATGCATGATTAATGATCTTATTCATATTAATTAGCTTTGGAGGGCAGCTTCTCTAAAATGTTTACAGTCTCATAACATGGTGTGTACAAATCCTTCCCCACCCTGTGTATAGTCAAATATAAATCATAATTGTGCTGGCGAAACAGTGTCAGCAGCCTCTAACCAAACAGTGCCATGTTACAGTACATATGCTGTTTAATCGTAAGTAAACAGTCAAAGCTATGTGGAAACATAAGTGGGATGGTAAGATAAAAACCCTCACATACTCCTAGCATATGTTACATGCAAGGGAGGGAGCAGATACCTTGTTTAGTCCAATGTTATTTACCTGCTGGGTTCAATAAACCAGAATTCATAGAGCAGATATCTTATCAACTCACAAAATACCAGCACATCCACCAAAGCACAAAATGTGCTAAATATACTTGAACTACTCATTAATATTTGTACCTCAATGTGGGTAGAAAGAACATGACCAAAAAACGTATCCCAGAAGCATACCCAGGATGAAACCAGGTTTGACTGGTATAGCCCTCAACAAAAGTCTATAATAGCCCTTACTTTCATCCTCTTCGGAATTAAATAAATATATCTGTCCTCCAAAATCAATTGCACAAAACATGGTTGGAGTGTTTGCACTTTTGAGAAAAAGAGTGACCTTGTTATAGTACTGTAGGCTAGAACCGTGGATGTTCTCTGCGTGATTAAAGAGTTTTATTTATTGCCTAATAACTTTGGTTCAGATGTAGGATCTTAATTTGTTGCTGAGAATTTTCCTGTGCCACAGTTTTGTGATTTACATAAATTCACTGAAAACCTGCACTAGCACACGATTATTTTAACAGTACTGCACTCTTCATGTAGCCCAATTTCAGCCAGCTAATTGCCTAACCACGGTTCAAGCAACATTATGGACTAAAAGTTCAAATCCAGTTGCTGCAGGATTATGCTGTGACAATAATGGTCAAATTAAGATCCTACATCATGAGCATGGTGACCCAGAAAAGAAAGTAGTAAAAGTATGAGGTTGTAAAATAGCTAGCCAAGAAGATTATGAGGAAGGATAAAGTGGATATTTGGATGGGAGCTAGTGGTGTTTACTGTCCTGAAGGGAGCATGCTACCCAAAAAATAATTCACAATAAAAATTGGTTCTGGAATCAACTTCATCTCCACATTCTTGGGCTGCTATGCTTCCGGGATGAGATCGTTTTCATGTTGAATGTATTATGTATGTTTTGTGCTCCAAGTGTGTTTACTAAGACTTGGCTCTTAAAAAAAACTATTTTTAAGTACTACAGCATTTTTCACGCATTCTGATGTGAGACATTTATTCCTGCAGAAGTGGGTGGCGCTGGATGATGTGGCTGATGATTGGTTGCTTTCTAGTGCAAGAAGATAAGCACATTTTGTATTCATGCCTTGTAAACCAATCTATTCTGAGCGATGCCGGTGGTCCATTGCCTGGGCTAAACAGTCCAATTCAGCACATTAG
The DNA here is from genome assembly GCF_036934945.1 of Oncorhynchus masou masou. Classification (NCBI taxonomy): domain Eukaryota; kingdom Metazoa; phylum Chordata; class Actinopteri; order Salmoniformes; family Salmonidae; genus Oncorhynchus; species Oncorhynchus masou. The sequence continues at coordinate 55,640,304 of NC_088240.1, forward strand.
CCAAATGCCACTTTCAGGAAATGTGTTCTTCTCTCATGGGCCAGCTGGTTGTTACCTGTTACCACAATGGAAAGGAAGACTTGATTGAGGGAATGGAAGTGAACTACAGATGGTCAAATCCATCTACCTTCATCACGATACTGTAGATTGTATGTGCATAGTAGAATGAAATACAACAAATGAAATCAGTGAGTCTTTTCATGAGGAAACATATTGCTTGTCACAACAGTTTAATGTGATATCAACATGTATAAGCACTGCATTGGCATAATATTAAAGTGTAGATTTTTGTCAGCATAATATGGCACAAAAAAAAATAAAAAAAATAAGCGTTTTACATTTTCCCAAACATTTTAGAAATTCAAATACAGATAGATATGTGTAGAAAGTTTATTCTATTCCAGAAAGCAAATATTTGATTCACAGTGTTCTGGAGCAGAAACGAAAGAATCATTCAAGAGTCTTAATTCATCAAGAGAGTCTTCATTAAACACACTGATAACGAGTAATGAGGGATAAAAAAGGAATAATTTAACATGATTATCTCTTGATAGTCTCTGGGTTGCATTAATCCGTAAATACAAAGTGAAATAAATAATTAGTAGTTCCAAATAATTAGCAGTTCCAACGATTCTACGTGCAGCTGAGTGTAATTGTAACGCCCTTATGTGGTGGTGAGTGAAAACGTGACAAGAGTCACGTTGCTTAGTTGGGGATTGCGGGCGAACGTAAATTGCAGGATTTGTTTTCTGCAAGTAAGCAGCAGTTTCCACTCCATGCATGTCCTTGTTTTCCAACCTTACCCTAACACTTACCTTAGCAAGTGGCTACAGTAGCATACCTAAACTTAACCTTACCCTGCCTACCACTTACCCTAACCACTTCATAGCATGCCTAAACCTTACCCATTCCAGATGTTCATTACTGACATTAGTTTACGCTTAAATAAGAGTTTGCAACTGCGCCTCGCTATGGAGATAGCCACGCACCGTACAATGACCACAAAGAGAGTTTCCCATGGCAGTACTCAAATATATACAAATCCGTATGAGATAGTTTTCTCCTATACCATGGATAGAAATAACCAAAGTGCTGTCTCTTCCATGTTTTTTTTTTTTTTTTACTGTATTCATTATTGTTCTCTATCTAGAGTAGGCAATCCCTGATTGGCTTATGTTCACCAAACAAAATATTTAAAGAGTATTAGCTAGCTTTCGACACATAAAATGAGAAGAAGTAACTTTTTTTCAAATCTCTCTCACATATACTGAACTACCAAACATGGATGTGGTGTTAGCTGTGAAAAGGAGCAGGATATACTTTTGTGAGAATAATTGTGTGTTTTTTTTCTGTCTACTTCTGATTGTAAGTGGTTACCACAGACAAACAAAATCTTGGCACCTGACCTTTGAAGATGTTTCTTTAGTTTACGCTCTAATGATGGGCAGAAATGGAAGTCAAAGGGTAACGAGATCTCACACAATGCCTTTGAACCACATACAGCACCTGTACAAGCTCTAATGTACAAGCCAATGTCATGACAAAACAATACGCCATAAAACATGGACTTTCCATATCATACACCGATTCAATAAATAAGATAAAGTAGGCTTATATTGAGTACACATTCAAATATTTTTTAAATAGTTTATACAATAGCGTTATTAAAAATCCCAACTCATGTTTTTTCTTTTCATTGCAAAGTCTATTACAGATGGCAAGATAGGTTTAGGTTATACGGACAACATTTCCCTTGTATACACATTGGCAACTCACAACAATAGAATTGACCATTACATTCAAACAACAAAATGTTTTCTCTTCAAACAGTATTCAACTTTAAAGACAAAATTGCACTGTGTACATTTTTTATATTCTGGGCAACATCTAATAGAGCAATAGCTAATATGTTTTAACAATTCAAAACTACTCCATGATAGGCTCCCATGTAACATATACAGCAGTAACATCAGGCTTTAATGTGTAGAGTGAAGCTATATTACAGACACTCATTTCAATTGCTACTGAAAAGAGCAGCAATACAGCATCACAAAGGACCAACAATATGCACATGCACATGTAAGAAGGCAATTGACCAAACATTCACCGTTTTGATGTATAATAAGATGGCCAGTGAAATATCAAAGTCCACATTCTCTGCTTTCCTGAGAGTCAGACTCTGCAATCTTCCTGTGATAATGACAGAGAGAACGAGAGAGAGGAAGCAAGATAAAGAGAGAGAAAGAGACGCTCACTGCACACGTCCCGTATGGCACATCGTCTGGCGTGGCGTTATTTTGATGATGGAACAGCGCTGATGTGGACCTATGTAGCTTGAACCATATCCAGTTTTCTTCATATTGTCTTCATACCGTTTCCGAATCGAAACATGGAACCTCATAGCATTATGTCTCAGGAGGACCCTTGAAAACAGCCAATCATCATGGCCGTAGTTGAGCTGGCACTCGGTGACCTCCAATCAGACGTTGGTGCAGTTGGTGGAGGGTGGTGTGTTGTCCACCTTGCTGCGGAACTCCTTGAGTTCGTTGAGAGGGGAGTTGGTAACCTGACACCTGAACACCTGCTTGTAGGCCTTCCTGAAGTTCTCCGAGAGGAAGGCATAGATGACAGGGTTGACGGAGGAGTTGCTATAGGCTAGGCAGTGGGCCGCCACCCGGAACAAGAAGGACCACTGGGTCAAGGGGAAGTTGCCAAACTCCACCCACAGGTGGACCACATGGTGGGGGAGCCATGACAGGCAGAACACCACCACCACTACAAGAACCGTCTGGGCAGTCTAGTGGAGAGAGAGAGAGGAGAGGGGGGGCACAGGGTAAAAAGTCTTCAAGTATGAAGAATTTAATTTACCTTTCATTAATTTAAAAAAAAATTGACTTCTGAACACATCTACTAATGTCAATACATTGTCTAGTTGTTATAACTATGTGCGTCCACTAAGCATGTGACGTGTATAACCTTGTCCCTTTATGAGATTGTCTTTCAGTAGAATCTGGGATGTTCTCATGTCTTTTGCCAAAACTAGCAGAGCTAAAGGTGGCATCTGTCGGATGAAATGCCAATTTCATGCTTGCTGGCCTGCTCTGGCTTTCCCCTGCATTCCTGGCTTACAGATTGATTTACCGCCGTGTTCAATAATTAGCACGCAACATGGGAGATATATTAAAGAGCGGGAACATACAGAGAAGGCATTGGGGCAGGGCTGGAGATGTTTACAAATGTGTCTGCTTGCTTTCCGCTGCTATTTGAGTGTCTGCCTGCCACAGCAGTTCCTGAGCCCCGCTAACAGGGAAGCACATGGATCTTCTCCAGGAAACTGGGAGGCGATGCTCAGAAAAAAACAGGAGGGAGGGAAGGAGAAAGGGAGATGAAGGACACAGAGAGAGGAGTGAGGCGGGGAGAAAGATAGATGGTCAAAGACCGATAGGAACGCTCACTATAAAAAAGACCTGTAATATAGAGACAGTGAGATCAGACACAGAGGGATAGATGTAGGTAAGTAATGAATTGAATGAAGTGAGGTTTTCAGTAAGCTTGGTGGCATCATGAAAATGTACATAAGTCCAGCTCAAATACCTACCATTCAGCACTACAACCAGCCCAAAATCAACATCAACCACATTGTTGCAAAAAAAATAAAAAAATCTCCCTTTCACCTGTTCCCAGGTCTCCCAGCAGAACTGACTGTACCCTGAACTCACAATCATTCAGAGCTCTCAAATTGGTATGTGTAGTGTTCAATTATTCGTTCAACAGTCAAAACCCAAAATTAAAATAGAAATAACCTTGCTCTGTTATTTATTTTACCATCATTAGTTAAGTCTAGGTGTTTGAGTCTATGTGTACGTTTCTCTTGGAGAACGAACACAGCTAATTTGATGGTGACAACTTGTGAATCTATAAATTGTTCTTGGCCTCATATATGGAAATATAAATATATAAATCACTGTCTTAAGCTACTGTATATGGTATGGAAGAGGAATCTGAATCTGTTTGTATAGTACAGCACACTTACACAACCAACACACACACATACCCAAACACAAACGCCCACACACACACACAGTCAGAGGGGCTCAAAATCCCCCAAAAGACAAAATCAATGAAGTGAAACAGTGGAGGTTGGACATTGTAACTTCCCCTCTGCCATCCTCACATTGAAGGGCTTTAGGTCTCCAATTAGAGGCTATTGGAAGAACAAGTCCAGCATTGGCATCCATAACAATTCCTGTGTGCTGTTAAATTAAACGCCTAATTGAATTAAATAACAGAGTAAAACTGTTAAATCTGCTAATTAACTGTGCCTCACACCTCCTACACTGGGAATTCATTAAAACATAGTGGCATGTCAATCAAAAACAAACCCATTGCCTACTCCAGGGAACACCTTTTTTTGCCTGAACAGCCTAAAGATGACTTGCAATCGCTAACAACCGTCTGTTGACATTTCATTTATTTAAGTATGTATATTATGAAGTGTCAGAAAGTACTGGAATTCATATGACACATCTCATTTATAACCAAGTGCATGATACAAGAAATCCATGTTTATCTGGCCTCCATTGATCTCCCATGTTACGATTCCCTTTTATAATAATCCAAACACATGGTCAAGATTATTTTTGAGGAGTGGATTGAAAGTAAAACATTTGCTCAATAGACTTCTCAAAGTGAAAGGACAAAGAGGATTACAGGAGCTTCCCTATGAGCACAAGATGTTGAAAATATGTAATGTTTTGTTGTGCTGGGATGCCACACACAACAGTCTATAAACACCCTGTCCTCCTCCTGTGTGTACCTAGGGCTGATAAGTGGAGACGTTTTATAATAGTGGCAATAGTAGCATTGTTTTCCCAGCTGCGCCTGATACGTTGTTTCACAGCAATGGAGGAGTTACTGAACTGATGGCTGGAGGTCGAGGCCATACATACATACATACATACATACATACATACATACATACTAACATACATACATACATACATACCTACATACCTACATACATACATACACACATACATACATACACACATACATACATACATACATACATACATACATACATACATACATACATACATACATACATACATACATACATACATACATACATACATACATACATACATACACACATACATACATACATGCACACATACATACATACATACATACATACATACATACATACATACATACATACATACATACATACATACATACATACATACATACATACATACATACATACATACATACATACATACATACATACAAAACATTATGAACACCAGCCTTTTCCATGACATAGACTTGACCAGGTGAATCCAGTTGAAAGCTATGATCCCTTATTTATGTGTTAAATCCACTTCAATCAGTGTAGACTAAGGGGAGAAGACAGATTAAAGAATGATTTTTAAGCCTTGAGACAGTTGAGACATGGATTGTGTGTGTGCCATTCAGTGGGTGAATAAGCAAGACAAATGATTTAATTACCTTTGAACAGGGTATGGTGGTAGGTGCCAGGCTCACCGGTTTGTGTCAAGAACTGCATCGCTACTGGGTTTTTCACACTCAACAGTTTCCTGTGTGTATCAAGAATGGACTACCACCCAAATGACATCCAGCCATCTTGACACAACTGTGGGAAGCATTGGAGTCAACATGGGCCAGCATCCCTATGGAACGCTTTCGACACCTTGTAGAGTCCATACCCAGACAAATTGAGGCTGTTGTGAGGGCAAAAGTGGCAGGTGGATTCAATATTATGAAGGTGTTCTTAATGTTTTGTAGACACAGACACACAAGCACACACACACAATTGATTATACCTTTAATTGAACACCTTGTGTCTTGATCTGCCTGTGGACACAGCCTCTGTTTTCTTTACTCATTTGACACAATTAATTGTATTCACAGTGAAAGCTTTAAGTGTAAATAAGTTAGGCTGCTTGGGTGAGATGATTGACGGCTCAAACATGCGCATCGATTTGAATCAGGCAGCAATATCTCTTCAGCTAGGTTTCCATCCAATTGGCAACATATTTTCATGAGAATATTCAAAAAATCTGCATTAAAAAACAATATGTGCATGTTCCCACCAGAGATGTGCTTCCATCCAAATGACTTATTGTGAATGTGCGCGATGACATAGTCCACATAAAAATCACTTTTGTCATTAAATTCCCATGTACCGGATAAAACATATATAAGTTAAATGGATTTCCATCACATTTTCAACTCTACTGATGGTTTTGTCTAAAAAAAGTTACATTATATAGTGCATGTGCCCCATCTGCAAGTGCGTACTAGCCAACAGCTCTCAGACACCATTTTTTTTTAAATAGGCAAGTCAGTTAAGAACAAATTCTTATTTTCAATGACAGCCTAGGAACAGTGGGCTAACTGCCTTGTTCAGGGGGAGAATGACATATGTTTATATTGACAGCTCGGGTATATGGTCTTGTGACCTTTCGGTTACTAGTCCAACGCTCTAACCACTAGGCTACCTGCCGCCCCAATGGCTATATAGCCTACGTTATGAGATTATTATGGACAAAATAGCGCAATAATTTTTATTTGTCAAATCGCAGCCAAGCATCGATCATCATGTCACCAGACTAAGACCCTCGATATTAATTGGAAAGGAGCATCAAGCCCATCCCCTTTCACTTTCCCTCCCTGTGAAGTTCCTCGTCATTTATTTCATTTGTAGCCTAATAAACTGAAGGATGGCCTGAGTCGTAGTGGGAGGACCTCACAGCGTGTAATCGAGTGACTCCGAGTGACATAAAGATCCCACCTTGTCTAGCGTATTTAGCTTTATCGACATTTGGAGAGTTTACCGACAAATTAACAAATTTCCATCAGGCCTGTCGTGACATTCTTTTATCCGACATAAAACGGTTGGATTATAGTGAAGATATTCCTATCGACAAATAGTATTTCATTAGTCAGAGTTTATACTCATTGAATGACATTTGAACTGTCTATATGTGACCAAATGAGAATACATTTTTGTGAACGCATAGTTCAGACCAACATGAATCTTTTATTGTTTAGTTATGCGTAAGCCATGTGGACCAGTGTCTGGGCATATTGTTAACGGCCAACACTAAAGAGCCAGGCGAACAGCAGCAGCGGGTTGGTTTAGACAGGCAAATGGCAATTAAGAAGAGTAATGGCTGAAAGTCCAGTTTAATTGCACTTTCCCACTCTGCTGCTTCACTCAAGTGTGGTAATTGACAGGTGCTTCAGGGACATGGTAGATGGAATGTACTGCCGATACCAAGTGCCTTATATTCAATTTACAATACTGACTAAGTTTATTGGTTATTTTTCTTCACGAGACTATTATTTTTGCCTAGAAAACTGGCAATGGGATGTTGCTTCTTCAATAGTATACGTTGAAGCTCTATGCAGGTGCGCCAGTATGTGAGGGAGGCTAGGGGGTGGTCCGGATGGGGGCTAAGCCGCGAGTTCGGAAGTTGGAGATTTATGCATTTTTCAAACACTGGAAACAGCTTTTTCCTACAATCCAGAGTCATAATCATTATGATTAATTCTATGTCAACAATATTTCTATTTGTCTGCATATCTAAACATACCTCTTGAGCTGTCTGTGGTTGCATCTCTGCTCAAAATCTGGGTAAAAGATTGAAAGCATTGTGAGTTTTGTTCAGTACAATGTAGCTATTGCTTGCTTTTCTGAAGTCCACCAACCTTGCCAGAAGACATGTCAGCTAAGATAGTTAGACAAGCTAGTTACTCTAACTTGATCGATAGCATGAAATGGCTTCTTGGTAGCCAGATATGAGGTTGGGAGATTGGGAAGCTATCTGTGCCTGCTAAAGCCAACTTCATAAAATTGCTAGGTGGCGAGAAACAACAACCAATATATTTTTTTTTTACATGAATATATCTTTGAAAACATCTTATCCAAATAATGTTTTTAGGCTAGAAGGATGGAAGCCTTATAAATCTTAAATGATATTGAATGTTTTAACACTTGCCTAGAGCTCTTGACAACATGTCTAGAAAAAGCATTAGAGTAAAAATGTCAAAAAACAATCAAACAGGTTCCCCGCCTCTTGTTTGGCATATGGCTGAGCTGAGTGATGAGGCATAACTCCTTTCAAATTCATAGACGACTCTTTAAATTCAAGGACTGACATGCCAAGATGGTCAAACTCCTTGATATAGTTTTAACAATATTTTGACGCGAAACCATGTATCTTTACATTCTTGACGTAAACAAGTAGTACAACCTTCTATTTTGGTTTATGATAAAGCCATAGTGGGTCACAGTGGTAAGCTCATGAGACATGTATAAGTTATATTCTTCAAGAGTAATTAAGTAAATACTAAGAATTGAAATGATGATTGCACCGCTTCCTAAATCCCAGACTGTAGCGTTAAATCCCAGACTGTAGCTCTAAATCCCAGACTGTAGCTTTAAATCCCAGACTGTAACTAACGTTGGTCTTGTTCCCCTACTATTGCTGCTGGACAACTGGTGTGGGAGACTGTAATACTCCAACATACTGCATTTGTGGGGCTGTCCGCCATACACTAATGATCACCATCAACAGTCAATATGAAAATGTCATGAATGGTTTTACATACCTTCTTTTTCGATGCCTCTGACTTTCTGGACATGTTTCTGAGTTTTTTGTGCAGGTGATTTAAAACCTGAAAATGCATAAAGAATTGTGTGATGACCTATCAAACGATGAATTAAAGCCTGTGTTATAACAAATATGTAATAACATTGTATTGAAATAATTTAGCTTCAAAGGCTATCTAATTTATGTCTTAGTTGTCCCCACCTTAGATTACACAAACTGACATATGTTGACAAATTGGCAAATGTAAAGGCAATTATCTATCAATACAATAATAAATAAATCAGGATTGCCTGCGTACCTTTGCGTAACAGAACGAAATCAGCAGCAGGGGCAATACATAACCAAAAACAAACGTGCACACAACATAGACTTTCTTTTGGTTTTGATCCGGCCACACTTCCCAGCAATAGGTGTGATTCTCGTCTCTCTGGTATATGTTGTGTATGACCGCGACTGGCGCCGCCATGGCCAAAGAGAGTATCCAAATGACCACCACTCCGATCAAAGCGTGCTTTGACACGCGGATGTAGGACGACTTTCTGGAGTGAACAATGGCAATGTAGCGGTCCACCGACATTGCGGACAAGGTGAAAATACTGACCAGCATGGAAACGGTGAAGAAATAATGAATAAACTTGCAGATGAAGGCACCCAGAACCCATGTCGGCATCATGTAAATAGTTGACTGAAAAGGGATGCAGAAAAGCAGATAGGACAGGTCGGCGATGCTAAGGTTGAGGATGAATATGTTGGTGGTGCTCCGTGGTTTTCCGGGTTTACTACGTGCAAGCACCGTGATGACCATGGAGTTTCCCAACACTCCAAGCGTAAAGATGAGTCCGAAAACTAAAAGCGTAATGAAGTTGTCCATGCCAATCCCGAACAGAAGTTTCTGATTTTCCTCCTCGACATCCGTTCTGTTGAGATACCATGATGCAAATTCGGTTAGGTTGTCCAAACCAGACGAGTTCATCACTTTTTCTAGTGCTGGACTATTTTCAAATTTAACTATAGGGCGCACAAATGCCTTCATATGTCGTTTGACAGTAGCTGGCAGACGTTTTTGCCTATTCAGATAACAAAAGCATAATTTGTTTCAAAGTCTCTTGAGTCTCTTGAATACAGCCATCACAGAATATTGTATCTCAATTCGTTACAATGTTCCTCATTGTTTTTCGATACAATGTAAGTGAAGATACTTTTTACGATACATTTTGTCCATATGTCTGAAGTTAGCTGCCCAGAGTGTACTGTTCTATATATTCTTGGTGCGTAATGCAGTTGCTGTCTCCACCTGGTGCGTCCTCAGTCGCTGGATGGCTCCGCTCAAATCCCTCCTCGCCCTATTTCCCACTACATATTATAGAAGGGGCTGGGCTGCGCGTCTCACGTCAGCTTTCAGTACCACCGCCCAAGATGTACTAAAAAGCACTCCAAAATTAAACTTGGCCTGTCCACGTTCTCGCGGCCATAATTATGCACAATGCGATGTATAAGATATCGAATGACATTCTCTTGTAGGCTAACATCTGGGGTGATTGAAATTGCTAACAGCAGTCTAATATACACTGAGTGTACGAAATATTCAGAACACCGTCCTAATATTGAGTTGCAGCCCCTTTTGGCCTCAGAACATCCTACATTTTTTTCGGGGCTTGGACTCTTCAAGGTGTCGAAAGCATTCCACGGGGATGCTAGCCGATATTGACTCCAAAGATTTCCACAATTGGCTGCATGTCCTTTGGGTGGTGGACCATAATTGATACACACGGGAAAATGTTGAGCGTGAAGTACGTGACTCACTCAAACGGGTGCTCCTGGCACTTACTACCATACCCTGTTAAAGGCACTTCAATATGTTGTCCTTCCCATTCACCCTCTGAATAGCACACATACACAAACCATGTCTCAATTCGTCTTTAACCTGCCTCCTCCCCCTCATCTACACTGGTTGATGTGGATTTAACACATAGATAAGGGATCATAGCTTTCAACTGGATTCACCTGGTCAGTCTACGTCATGCAAAAATCAAATTGTATTTGTCACCTGCCCTGAAGACTTTACGGTGAAATGCTTATACTTACAGGGCCTTAACCAACAATGCAGTTCTATGCAAATAGTCCGGCAGGCCATTTGATTAATTGTCAAGCATTATCTCTTGAAAATGTTGTGTACACTCAGTGTAGTTGGCATTCATCATGTCTGTGAAATGGGCCTGTTGGCTTATGAAACAAGGGGTTGGATATGTGGTTAGACAATGAAGGATAGTGGTCCAGGCTTGACAAACATTATTTCATCTCAAATTATTATATATATTTTTTTTAAATGACAAGCATTAGCTCCTCTCTGATAATGGTAAATGATTGTGCCGGGCTCTTGTTCTGGCAGTGGGCCTAGAGCATGTATTTGGGGACAGGATACTTCATGAGATGGAGGCATTTACAGTAAAAGACACAGAATCCACAATAGCCCATTAGTATATCCCCCTTGGGTTCTACCCCGTGGATGGCCCAATGTTGGTGCAATTCCTCTGCTGAACACCATCTGGACAAGGGAAAGTGTGCTCTCCAGAACAAATCATTTCAGTTATCTCTTCTATCCTTCAATTTGCTTCCACTCACCCATATCATTTACTAATTGATGTTACAGCCCTCTGGTTAATGGAATTCTCACATATGTGCAGGACTAAACAGTACAGACAAGATTCATGACTGGTGGATCAGGCTTAAAACACACACATACATACACACATGATTACTCACACACAGACATACACGCACACACACACACACACACACACACACACACACACACACACACACACACACACACACACACACACACACACACACACACACACACACACACACACACACACACACACACACACTGTTACGGGTACAGGTACAGGTATCCTGTGTGTGTATACTGTGTGTGTATTTCTTTTCTCTCCTCCTCACAGGTGGCAATCATCATTCCCCAATCAGTCATCAATCAGTCACTAATCAGAAGACACACCTCCTGTTTACATTACCCTATCACATTCCCTTTCCCTTGGTTTAAAAACCCTGTCTGTTGTTTGCTCTAGAGATCAATCTCTCTGTCTGTAGATCTCTTGTTTGGTTTTTGCAACTACATGCAACTACAAGATGTCACCCATGGTCATACACTACCCGTAGGAATACTTTGTATAAAAACACTAGTTAGAGCTGGGCAGACCACCCAATGTATTTTTAGTTAGTTAGCTGTTGGTGAAGTAGGCTAGTCTAGCTTAGGGGTGTTTTTGGATACTTATTATTTTTTTCCTTGGGTCCAGCTCAGCCCCTTTTCCTGCTCCCCCCCCACCCCATTACCGTGTGTTTTCAAATAAACCATGAGTGTTTGACGGTAATTTAGTTGTCTGTGGTTATTTCGTTCTCACTCTTACTTTTTCACTATTATAAGTCTATGAGTTATGTTACGGGTCTCGTTAGCATCCCCCCCGTAGACTGTCGGGCCCAAAGGGGATTCGTAACATAAGTGGGGGCTCGTCCGGGATATGTCTTTACTGACACCCATGCCGCTCATGCAAATTGTTGTAGTGGCATAGTTCAGTGTTGAGCGTCATAGCTGATGTAGCATTAGTGTTTGCTATTTGTTGACTTGTGTGTAGTATTAAAAGATGGCTCCATTTGATTTGAAATCCTTTTTGGATAACCCTTGTGGGAGGTTTTTGATAAATGTCGTAGAGTTGATTTAATGACCTTGGCTGACCATTATTCGTTATCGATTCCGCAGAATTTAGTTAAAGCGGAGGTTAAACAGCTGGTGTTAAATGTTTTGTTGGAAGAGCAGGTGCTTGTGTTACCGCTGCCTGAGCCTACTACCCCTGTAGGGCAGGTTGCTGTGCCTGTAAGTCCGTTGGTGTCTGAGAACGAGGGTGAGGCTAAAGCTCCAGCCACATTGCCCCGTTTTGATCCACTGTCCCCATTGTCAAACGGTGATGCCAGGAGGGCTTAAAAAAAACAAGAACAGTGGCAGCTGGAGTTAAAAATGCGCCAGATGGAACTGCAGGCAGAGACAGCGATGCTAGCCTCCGTTCCTGCTGTGACTGTTAGTGAGTCGTCCTCACCAGCTGGAGCTTCCAACACTTTTGACATTAGTAGGCAGATGCGCCAGATGGAACTGCAGGCAGAGACAGCGAAGCTGGCCTTCGTTCCTGCTGTGACTGTTAGTGAGTCGTCCTCACCAGCTGGAGCTTCCAACACTTTTAACATTAGTAGGCAGATTGCATTGGTACCTTTGTTCCGAGGTTGACTCCTATTTTTGTGTATTTGAATGTATAGCCGTAGCATTGAAATGGCCTGAAGAGATATGGTGCCTATTACTTCAGTGTCAATTAACTGGTAAAGCCCAAGAGATTTTGTCAGCGCTACCTCTGGAGGACAGTATGAATTATGATGTGGTCAAAGCTACTGTTCTTCGCGCCTATGAGCTTGTGCCTGAGGCATACCAACAGATTTAGGTCTCATAAGAAGTCTTCTAGTAAGACGTATGTGGAATTTGCTAGAGACAAGGGAAATCTGTTTGATAAATGGCATGCTGCTAGCAAGGTAATTGATTTCAACTCTCTCCGGGAGTTAATCTTGGAAGAGTTTAAAAATTGCTTACCCGAACGCATTGCAGTTTACATAAATGAACAGAAAGTATCCTCCCTGTCAGTGTTGGCAGACGAGTTTGTGTTGACGCACAAGAGCGTGTTTTCGGCTCATACTGAGAGTAGAGCCACTGAATTGCCTACTTTTATTCCTAGTCGGCCAGCAGTAGTATATCAAGCATGCCAGAAAAATGAGCGTCCCTGTTTCTACTGTCATAAGGTGGGACATATGATTAATGATTGCTTCCTGCTAAAATGCAAACAAGGGATGCCTCTTCGTGCCAAGCCGCCAACAGGTGTTGGTCTAATTCGTACAGTTGTGCGGTCTGAAGCGAAACAGGTGCCTCAGGGCAACTGTAGTTTGAAAGGTCCAGCCCCCGACCGTAGTTATGAACCGTTCAGTTTCGAGGGGTTTGTGTCCCTAACGAATGACTCAGCGTCCGGTTAAAATCCTTAGAGATCAACTGGTGCGGCGCAGTCGTTTATATTGTCTGACGTGTTGCCCTTATCCGACGATACATACGGTGGTTCCAGTGTGTTAGTTCAGGGTATTGAAATGGGTTTTGTCCCAGTGCCGTTGCACTTTGTCAAAGTACACTGAGTTAATCAGTGGAATATTCAGAGTGGGGGTACGTCCTATGTTGCCAGTAAAAGGTGTGACCTTTATAATGGGTAACGATATTGCCGGAGGAAAGGTAGTACTCTTATTGGATAAAAGTGACCACTCTCTCTCTAATGAGCTTGCACAGAGTTATCCACATGTGTTCCCCGCTTGTGCTGTTACTCGTGCCTGACAAGAGGGTGACGTGATAGATTTGTCGAACACTGTTCTGTTCAAAGAGGTTGATCAAGAGGATGGGTTGTGTGCTACCTCTGGGAAGCTGATCACCTCTGACACACAACCCAGGAAAGAATCGAAGAATGTTGAACTTATTGCTGATGCAATACAGTTACCAGTCACTCATGAGCAGCTGATTGCTAACCAAAAGGTTGACAACATGCTTGCTAAATGTTTTTCTAGTATTGTCTCATTGGAAAGTGGTTTATTTAATTGATGGTAATCTCCTCATGCGTAAATGGACATCCCATGATGATGCGGGCGGAAATTGGAATGCTGTTTACCAAATAGTCATTCCGACAGCCTTTCGACAAAATGTGTTATCCCTTGCTCATGATCACCAGTGGTCTGGTCATTTAGGAATCACAAAAACTTATGATCGGATCCTTCGACATTTCTTTTGGCCGGGTTTAAAACAAGATGTGGCTCAGTTCTGTCGGACATGCCACACATGTCAGATAACAGGAAAATCAAGTCAGGTTATTCTCCTCTGCTTCTACTGCTATAATAGTGGACTGTCATATTGATGATGGAGATGGATTGGAGTTGTGCAATACTCGGCAGCAGTGCATTAGATTGCCCAACTCAGAAATGCTGCTGTCTCTCTCCAGTCAGGTCTGGTTCATTTAACGGACGGACAAGCCAATGATATTGGGCGGCTACTGCACAGTTTTCCATGTCTCTTTAGTGGCGTTCCTACTCACACAAACGCGTTGGAACATGACATTAATGTTGGAAATGCTACACCTATCAAGCAACACCCATATCGTATCAGAGCTTCCAAGAGGAAGATAATGAGGGATGAGGTGAGATATTTGTTGAAGAATGACCTGGCTACGCCAAGTTCAAGCCTTTGGAGTTCTACTTGCATTGTGGTTCCTAAACCTGATGGTACGTCCAGGTTATGTACAGATTATTGAAAGGTAAATTCTGTCACAATGCCAGATTCATTCCTGTTACCCAGACTGGACGACTGTATCGACACTGTTGGTGCTGCTAAGTATGTAACTAAGTTGTAAAAGGTTACTGGCAGGTTCTGTTAACTTTACTTGCTTCTGAGATTTCTGCCTTTGTGACCCCAGACAACTTCCTACAGTAAACAGTCCTGGCTTTTGGGATGCGAAATGCACCAGCCACTTTTCCAACGACTGGTTAACTCTGTATTAGCTGGAGTTCCCAATTGTATTGCATATCTTGATGATCTAGTGATTTATTCGTCTGTGGTCAAATCATGTTGACTCTCTAAGGGTAGTATGTGAACGGTTGGCAGCTGCTTCTCTAACCCTGAACTTGGCAAAGTGCGAGATTGGGAAGGCTACTGTTACCTATCTCGGCAAGGAGGTCGGCCATGGACGGGTGTGCCCTGTTGATGCCAAGGTCTTGGCTATAACTGCATTCCCTGCACCTACCACCAGATGAGAGCTACGCAGCTTTTTAGGGATGGTTGGCTACTACCGTAGTTTCTGTCAATTTCTCTGCGGTAGTTGCTCCATTAACCGATTTGCTCAGTCCGGCTAGAGCTTATGAGTGGTCCCATGATTGTAAGATAGCTTTTGAATCTGCTAAAGCACTCTTATGTAATAGCCCTGCACTTGCTGCTCCGGGTTTTGAACCATTTAAACTGGAGGTAGATGCTAGTACCAGAGGTGCTAGTGCTGTTCTACTGCAGCAGGACAAGAGTGGAGTGGATCATCCCGTTTGTTATTTTTCTCGTACATTTAACAAATGTCAAACAAACTATGCGACAATTGAACAAGAAGCTCTTGCTTTGTTGTTATTTCTATAACACTTTGAAGTTTATATTGGTTCCAGTGCCCTACCAGTGATTGTATATACTGATCATAAATCCCCTTAGTGTTTCTCCATCGGATGTACAACCAGAACCAGCGCCTAATGCGTTGGGCCCTTATTGTGCAAAATTATTATTTGGAGATACGGCATAAAAAAGGTTCTGAAAATGTATTAGCAGATGCTTTGTCTCGTGTGTAAAAATGATGATTTTTGTATGTTTTGTACGGTTGACTTTGTTGTTGTTCTTGTGGGTGTTCATTGTAATACTTTGGTCCCAATTCCCCCCTAGGGTTGCTCATTTAAGGGTTGGAGTGTTACGGATACAGGTATACTGTGTATTTCTTTTCTCTCCTCACAGGTGGCAATCATCATTCCCCAATCAGTCATCAATCAGTCACTAATCAGAAGACACACCTCCTCCTGTTTCCATTACCCTATCACATTCCCTTTCCCTTGGTTTAAAAACCTTGTCTGTTGTTTGCTCTAGAGCTCAATCTCTCTGTCAATGCCATCTGTCTGTAGATCTCTCTGTCAATACCATCTGTCTGTAGATCTCTTGTTTGGTTTTTGCAACTACATGTCACTTTGTCCCCACCTGTGAGTTTTGTCATGTTGTTTGTTTGATGGTGGGAAAAGGGGATACCAAGATGTCGCCAATGGGCATACACTACCCGTAGGAATACTTTGTATAAAAACACTAGTTAGAACTGGGCAGACCACCCACTGTATTTTTAGTTAGTTAGCTGTTGGTGAAGTAGGCTAGTCTAGCTTAGGGGTGTTTTTGGATACTTATTATTTCTTTCCTTGGGTCCAGCTCAGCCCTTTTTCCTGCTCCCCCCCCCCCCCCATTACCGTGTGATTTCAAATAAACCATGAGTGTTTGACGGTAATTTAGTTGTCTGTGGTTGTTTCATTCCCACTCTTACTTTTTCACTATTATAATTTGCACACACACACAAACACACACGCATGCACACACAAACACACTATGTAGGACTTTACAGTGCCTTGGTAGTGTATGGGACTCTATTGTACACTGTGAGTTATGACCTATTGTCCAAGATAGTGAATGTTAATTAAGTTTAGACAGTGTGACACAAACCCTGCTGTGGCCTATTGTTGGGGTGTCATAGAGCTCTTGGGAATGATTTACCAATATACCTGGAGCTATCAAAGAACAACAATAATCATGCTATAACTGGAATTGAGATGGAACTGACCACCATCTCTTCTCAGGACCTCCAGGCATTCTGGGGGTTATATTTCTATGCCTGTGTTAATGCTATGGCGCTGGCCTAAGCTGGGAGATGAAATGGAATGGACCCAGAAGTTCAGCAAGCGCTGCCCTAGAAGCTATGGTAACAGAGCCACGATGCAAGGTAGCGTCTATTTCCCTCATTGTCCTGGGTCAGGGTCGAGTGGCTTTTCTCAGCCCAGCTAGCACCAAGCTATCAGTGCATGCCCAAACACACATTTCCACACAGCACCCATATCAACCCAATCATGCAGCTGTGTTTACCCACATCAGCAAAGAGTCATCAACAACAAAGGCAGCATGAAGTAAACCTGCCATTTGAGTCAGAACCACTCCATTGGCTTCAAGACCTTTTGCTTCACAGACAACAGAGGCATTGTGGACGAGAGAGTAGATTTATAAGCTATAGCTTATTCTTCATTTGTCTGAATGTCATTGTTTACTGCACTCTGTCATTCAAAGAACACAAGGAAAATGTACTTTAGAAAGCCCTGTTATTTTCATAAGACATGATCAATAACATGCAGGTTTTATTCGCTGGGATTAATGCGATTGATATTCTAATGGAATGATGTAAACAGATTGACACCAAACAAATGATGGCAATCAAAGATTATTTGTCAAAAAAATATATTTCAAAGTGAAAGTAAACAGTAAGGTTTATATAGTTATTTGATTTTAGATCTGGTTTATGTGAAGCCTTATGACTCCAGGTGATGTTCATGGTTCAGAAAGAGAAAAAACAACAACATTGGGACAGGACGACGTGCAGCATCAATAACACACGCACCAACATACCAAACGAACACAATACATTTAAGAATATTCTTCAATATTCTTCAAACAGATTGATGAATACAACATCCATTTACACTGGCAATTTATCGGCATCAACCTTTTTCAGAATTTTTCATATGGCCAAACAAATAACTGAGATTATAGGTTAAAGAAAAATGGACCACATGGTTACTATGGAATTTGACCTCCACTAGATGGGGCTATTCTATGTTGAAGAGATAAGGTTGTCTAAAGCAGCTGTGACGGTAATTGATTAGCTGATTAACTGAACTACTTAGTTGAATCCTTAGTAGATGTAAGCATTAGCTGTACTTACAGAAGCGAACATGCAATAAGAATAAAAGCCAACCTTTACAATTAAATAAGTATGTAGAATGTATATGCAAATATTTGGTTTGGACAACCAACAGATACTGTTTACTAGACTGTGAGCACTAAAAGCTAAATTGGGAACACCCGTGTTGCTGGCAACGCACCACAAATAAGACTGTTTCCCTCTGTGATTGGTCTGTCATTTTGTCAAATATCAGAGCTTTGTTGTGCCTCTATTTTATGCTATTTCATCCTTGGCTCACCTAGCTACAGTTAGAATGCCCATTACAGGCTTTCTGAGCACTAGATGGAAAACCCCCAGAATGGCCTGTCAATTTTCTTCCGGTGTTGTTGCAGTGGACATTGCCTGAGTGTTCTGAGGGAGACTCACTATTTCCAGAGCACCTTAATCACTGCTTCTGATGTGAAGGTGCCTCCAACACCAATGATATGGCAATTACCTGCTTGTTGTTGTCCAGGAAAGGAAGCTTGCTGACGAGCAGCATGCAGGAAACGTTTCGGGCATTATAGACTACCAGCATACAGTTCTGGTATCAGTACAGTCTCCTAAGTGGCAGACATAGAGGAAACATAACAGCAGCTCACTTGTAAAGCCCACTTATTGAGGCTTTAGCCATATGCAAATGTGCAATAGTGAGAACAATGACAATAGCCAATTGAACACATATCCATCTCAATCAGATGGTAAAAATAATAGTGTTAGGTTCTAGCGTCAATAACACAATGATAATTCACAAATCAACGTGAAGCCCTGTCTTAATGGTGGTTTTAGCACCCCCTCCACACACACACACACACACTCTAGATGATTGCCTCCCGAAGGAGAAACCAAGCCTTCTTGATAATGATGACTGATTATCAACGTAGGAAGATAACAATAAAACAGAGTAACGTGAGATGGAAAATCTCTGTTTGCAATCTCTATATTTCCTGCTCCTAGGTTACCTGAACAGAAGACACATCACCTGTGTCCAAAAGTCTCCAATCAGCATAATTGAATTGGTCATTATTGATGAGTGACAAACACAGGTTCCTGTAATAACCATAAAGTGGTTGTTCAGGGTCGTATTCACTTGGCCCCAATAGAAGAAAACGGACTGACACCGAGAGGGACTAGTGTACCTCAAATTGTTCAATATGAATCGCTCGCTTTTGTTTTCCGTTGTAATGTTTTGCAATTGTGTGCACTAATGAATACGACCCAAGATTGTATGGCTTGCTGTATGGTCTATTGCAAATTAATCATACCAGAGATCTTTGGACACATGCTTCCTTGTCTGAGCTGGAACTCAGAAAGAATATCAGTTATTACAACCTATTTCTTCCATACTTTTTTTACTTAACATTTATTGTGTAATTTGATTCCATCTGACAGTTATAGCAGGGCAGAAAAGCACAAACTTTCAAGGAAATAGAAAGTGAATGACTAATTGTTTTGTATTTGTCTCTGAACACCTGATCCTGTGGGTCTACTGCGTTATATGCTTCAATGCGTTATATGCCCCCAAACAGATATAAAATGAGCTATTTCAATTCTGGGCTTGATTAGAATTCAAGTATAGTCTTTTCAGGAATTGGAAAAATAAATACCCTGTACATTTCTTTCATAAGACCTTGATGTGACTTGGTTATTTTACAATAAGGGTGTCTGGGTTGTCACAGGGCGACATAATTTACAAATAATCTAAATGTACAGTGAAATATTAATTTTCGTCCCCCCCATTGTTTAAAAAATAATAATAATATAGCAACAATTATTGTTAAAAGTGAAACTGATATTTTCAAGGAAACTTGTCGATTTAGCCCTCTGTAGTGCAAGAGCTCTCCAGAGCTGACAATGTTGCGGCCTTACTTTGTGAACCTAATTTTAAATCATGTAGAACATAAAACAGTATGGTGTGGCTTTCTTGCTCTTTTTGTTCGTATGAAGTTGAGCTAGTTGAAGAAGCTCGACCATGGACACTACTCGTGAATGTGTCAAAACAGACAATGATACTGTTGGTGCGTCTAAATCCCATCGCATCCGCCTACAGTGGTTGCTCAACTAAAAGTGTTGGGATTATGCTGCGGGATTTAGAGGTCATTTGTGGTTTAGTACGGTACCTTGCGTCACTGCTTCATTGCTCCAGACCAGCACAAGGGGGAGTTAGAGCACTGATTATGCTTTTGGGTCTCAAGGCGCTAATGTGTCTCTAACTGACAATGAATGGGCGACATAAACCAAATAGAAACTGTTAACTGTGCACAACTTCAAATTTGAATTTCAATGAACTGAATGATGAGGATGAAGAAGGTGATTGAATTTAGAACAATAGTGTAAGAATTGCTATTCCTCTGTCCTGCACGTGCATATCCGGAAAAAGACACATATTTTGTTGTTACTACTAGTCAGTATTACTTAATAAAACTGTTGTTACACTAAGGTTTTTATTCTAAGAGAAACTAAAATGTTCAATTATATTCCATGATATTCTTAAGATATATGTCTTGACTGAATGTAAGCAAGTGATGTCTGCTAAATAATCAAGTTGATGGCACAGTCATATAGCCTCGGCACCTACATAAAGCTAAGTGACTCACTCATTTATGGCTTTGGGTCAAAATAAATAAGTATCAACATTGTTTAATAAATAAATATTTTGGTTATCCTGACCTGGACACCATGTATTATAGTCTCTAAAAGTTACCATCTCTTACACATGTCATTTTCCATATGGATCCATAACAAATTACTATGGGAATAAATATCACTGAATGATAGAAATGTTGGAACAAAGTTGGCTAATGAAGGTAAACAAATTGTTGTTTACTGGGAAATACTCTTTCAAAATTAATGAAGGAGGCAAGTGGAAGGGGGAAAAGACAGCATTCAGAGGTCAAGGCAATGCTGCTCTGAGACAAGCATGGGGATTGGTCTTGATAAATCAATGAGATTTTTATTTTCACCGAATCTTCGTTTGGGTATTGGTTAGACTACAATTAGGGTGTGGAAATGATAGGATTATTTTGCTCTTACTGTGGTACTGTAGCCTACTCCCGACTGGTCACGTTGTACAGCACCATTAGGGGCTATTAGCAGGACAATAGATACTTTGTGCAAGGCAATTGATCAGCATTAGAAACATTTTAGATGGGGCCTCCCGAGGGGCGCAGCAGTCTAAGACACTGCATCACAGTGCAGATTGCGTTGCTACAGATGAATACTATCAATACCTGTGCCGGGCCGCGACCGGAGTCCCATGAGACGACATTGGGCTTTGGTTTCTCTCCCTCTTAAAAACAGAAATAAATCATTCTTAATAACAAACTGGCTTTATTGACAAATTAGTAAGAATGTCTCACCCCATGTTCAAGAATGGCTTTGACAGAGCTAGAGCAGTCAAATCATGTGACATCCGGAAAAAACATCTGTAGCATCTGTCCATTTTGCTCTATGACCTCTACAAAGGTCAGGAGACTCGACTGAAGTCGGTAGAGCAGTTCTGCCAACTTCTGTCTGTTACGTCTGAATCATTTGGGCTACACACTAACACTATCCTCTTTGTGCAAAGGTGAGACTCTCACAAACACGTACAATGCCTTCGGAAAGTATTCAGACGCCTTGAATTTTTCCACATTTTGTTAGGTTACAGCCTTATTCTAAATTGATTAAATTGTTGTTTTTTTCCTCAATCTACACACAATACCCCATAATGACGAAGCAATAACAGGTTTGTAGAAATGTCTGCTAATTTATAAAAAAGTAAAAACTGAAATATCACATTTACATAGGTATTCAATCCCTTTACTAGGCACGTTGATGAAGCAGCAATTAATTAGCCTCAAGTCTTCTTGGGTATGACACTACACGCTTGGCACACCTGTATCACACCTTCCTCTCTGCAGATCATCTCAAGCTCTGTCAGGTTGGTCAGTCTTGAGCGCTCTGGAGCAGGTTTTCATCAAGGATCTCTTTGTACTTCACTCCATTTAATCTTTGTCTCGATCCTGACTAGTCTCCCAGTCCCTGCCACTGGTGTCAAGGTTCTTCCAGACGTGACACTTGGCACTGAGGCCAAAGAGTTCAATCTTGGTTTCATCAGACCAGAGAATCTTGTTTCTCATGGTCTAAGAGTCTGTAGGTGCCTTTTGGAAAACTCCAAGCAGGCTGTCCTGTGTCTTTTACTGAGGAGTGGCTTCAGTCTGGCCAATACCATAAAGGCCTAATTGGTGGAGTGCTGCAGATATTGTGGTCCTTCTGGAAGGTTTTCCCATCTCCATAGAGGAACCCTAGAGCTTTGTCAGAGTGACATTCAGGTTCTTGGTCATCTCCCTGACCAAGGTCCTTCTCCTCCGATTGCTCAGTTTGGCCGGAAGGTCATTTCCAGGAACACCTGGCAACCGTGTCACCGTCACAGGAGTCGCTAGTGGGCGATGTGACAAGGAGATCTCTACCGGCCTAACTCTCCCCTAACCCTGATCGTGCATGGGCCAATTGTGCACCTCCCATGGGTCTCCCAGTCGCGGCCGAATGCAGAATCTCTAGTGGCACAGCTACCACTGCTATGCGATACAGTGCCTTAGATCACTGCGCAACTTGGGAAGCAAATTATGTTTTGTTATAGAACGCTTGATATGATCTGGATGCGTATTTCAAAATATAAATCAAACAATAGATATCGTTTTTGCCCTTTTCTTTAACAAAGTGTATGTGATACCCTCACTCAATTCGAGCCCTGGTTTTGATCAAACACACCAAGCCCTTCCCAGACACAGAGGTATTTAATCAGTGCATGCAACAGTATTGGAGTATTTGGCTATACCAATATCTATGGATAGGATAATTGTGTCGGTCAAACAGGTAGGAGTACCACTTATTTATTGGAAGATGAAGAAGTAAGCTCCAATTATTTATGTAGAGTAATTCTATATTCAGTCCCATATTTTTTTGGGGTGCAGGCGTGCACATATAGAAGGCATAAGGGAGTTTTACTTGAACCCCTGCACCGGCGAGTTACATTGTTGCTATCACTATGCAACCTACTACCTATAGTAGAACAAGTTTATTATTAATAATATCCCACAATTGTTTCAATTCCAATAAAAATAACACTTTTATATTACATATTTAACATATACTCTAATATAATATTCTAATAGAACTGTAAAACAGAGTAAGATCATTTGTCACGTGGGACTATGTGAGTGTGCAGGAATCAGATGCAGAGAGAGAGTAATGAGTAAAGTCCTTTACTATTGCAGGACACTATACCAGACAACCCAAAACCACAGGGTGTCCAGTATAGAAAACAAAATACACCACGACCTAATATGTACACACGTAACAAAAGACAATCCCGCACAAAACAAGGGCGGGTCAAACTACTACATATAGGGAAGCTAATTAAACCAAAATACACACAGGTGAAACTAATAAGACAAAACCAACAGACAAACGAAAAAGGGATCGGTAGCGGCTAGTAGGATGGTGACAGCACCGCCCGAACAGGCAGGGGAGCCAACTTCGGCGGAAGTCGTGACAGTACCCCCCCGACGCGCGGCTCCCACAGCGTGCCGCCAGCGGCCTCGAGGACGACCCGGAGGACGAGGCGCCGGACCCCTCGATGTTCAGAGGGGGCGGAGGGACCTCAGGCACCTCACCTTCTTGCAGGGGACCAGCCACCACCGGCCTGAGGAGAGACATATGAAACGAGCGCTTAATACGGTAATACCTAGGAAGTTGTAACCTGTAACACACCTCGTTTATTCTCCTCAGGACTTTGAACGGCCCCACACATTGCGGCCCCAGCTTCCGACAGGGCAGGCGGAGGGGCAGGTTTCGGGTCGAGAGCCAGACCCTGTCCCCCGGGGCAGGCTGGTAACCTAACACACACTCAAAAGGGGACAAGTTAGTTGAGGAGTGGCGTAGGGAGTTCTGAGCGAGCTTAGCCCAAGGAACATACCGATCCTCGACTTCGGCGATGTCATCTACAAAATTGCTTCCAACACTCTTCTCAGCAAACTGGATGCAGTTTATCACAGTGCGATCCGTTTTGTCACTAAAGCACCTTATACTACCCACCACTGCGACTTGTACGCTCTAGTCGGCTGGCCCTCGCTACATATTCGTCGCAAGACCCACTGGCTCCAGGTCGTCTACAAGGCCATGCTAGGTAAAGCTCCGCCTTATCTCAGTTCACTGGTCACGATGGCAACACCCATCCGTAGCACGCGCTCCAGCAGGTGTATCTCACTGATCATCCCTAAAGCCAACACCTCATTCGGCCGCCTTTCGTTCCAGGACTCTGCTGCCTGTGACTGGAACGAATTGCAAAAATCGCTGAAGTTGGAGACCTTTATCTCCCTCACCAACTTCAAACATCAGCTATCTGAGCAGCTAACCGATCGCTGCAGCTGTACATAATCTATTGGTAAATAGCCCACCCATTTTCACCTACCTCATCCCCACAGTTTTTATTTATTTACTTTTCTGCTCTTTTGCACACCAATATCTCTACCTGTACATGATCATTTATCAATCCAGTGTTAATCTGCAATATTGTAATTATTCGCCTACCTCCTCATGCCTTTTGCACACATTGTATATAGACTCCCCTTTTTTTCTACTGTGTTATTGACTTGTTAATTGTTTACTCCATGTGTAACTCTGTGTTGTCTGTTCACACTGCTATGCTTCATCTTGGCCAGGTCGCAGTTGTAAATGAGAACTTGTTCTCAACTAGCCTACCTGGTTAAATAAAGGTGAAATAAAAAAAAATTAAAAAATAAAATACCTTGCCCACTCACCAGGCCGGTCCCGGCAATAGGACCGCAGAAACCTGCCCACATCCGCTCTGAGCACACACTGAGCAGGAGGAGAGATAAAATTTCACGTCCTTAGCCAGCGTGGGCCACCAGTATCTCCCTCTAAGACTCCGCACTGTCCTCTCGATGCCAGGATGACCCGAGGAGGGGAAAGTATGAGCCCAACGGATCAGCTTATCCCGGACCCCCCTCGGGACACATACTGAGCCCCCGCTGGACAGTTAGGGGGCGGCTCTAACCGTGAGGCCCTCTCTATCTCCGTGTCCACCTCCCATACTACCGGTGCCACGAGACATGAAGGTGGAATGATGGGAGTTGGCTCAACGCTCCTCGGTATCATAGAGGCGGGACAGCGCGTCGGCTTTGGTGTTTTGGGAGCCTGGCCGGTATGAGATGGTAAACCGAAACCTGGTGAAAAACATGGCCCATCTAGCTTGACGTGGATTTAGTCTCCTCGCTGCCCGGATATACTCAAGATCACGATGGTCAGTCCAGATGAGAAAAGGGTGTTTCGCCACCTCAAGCCAATGTCTCCACACCTTCAGAGCCTTGACTACAGCTAACAACTCCCAGTCCCCCACGTCATAGTTTCGCTCCGCCGGACCGAGCTTCCTCGAAAAGAAGGCACAAGGGCGGAGCTTGGGTGGCAGAATAGATCAAGATTTCATCGATGTACACTACCACTCCCTGCCCGAGCAGGTCTCGGAGAATCTCATCTACGAAGGATTGGAAGAGGGCTGGAGCATTCTTCAACCCATATGGCATGACACGGTACTCATAATGACCAGATGTAGTACTAAATGCGGTTTTCCACTCATCTCCTCCCCGGATACGTACCAGATTATACGCACTCCTCAGGTCCAGTTTTGTGAAGAAGCGCGCCCCGTGAAATGATTCCACCGCCGTAGCGATGAGAGGTAGTGGGTAACTAAACCCCACTGTGATGGAATTTAGACCTCTATAATCAATGCACGGATGCAGACCTCCATCCTTTTTCTCCACAAAAAAGAAGCTCGAGGAGACGGGTGATTCGGAGGGCCGAATGTACCCCTGTCCCAGCGATAGACCTCTATAATCAATGTACGGACGCAGACCTCCATCCTTCATCTTCACAAAAAAGAAGCTCGAGGAGACGGGTGATGCGGAGGGCCGAATGTACCCCTGTCCCAGCGATTCAGCA
Organism: Oncorhynchus masou masou; assembly: GCF_036934945.1. Classification (NCBI taxonomy): domain Eukaryota; kingdom Metazoa; phylum Chordata; class Actinopteri; order Salmoniformes; family Salmonidae; genus Oncorhynchus; species Oncorhynchus masou. The sequence goes on from NC_088240.1 coordinate 55,666,585, forward strand.
ACATATGTTTCCATCGCTACTGTCGCCTCCTGGGACAATGGATACACGTGACTCCTAGGAAGTGCAGCGTTCTCCAGAAGGTTTATCGCGCAGTCCTCTCGACAATGGGGTGGTAATTGGGTCGCCCTCTTTTTACTGAAGGCGATAGCCAAATCGGCATATTCAGAGGGAATGCGCACGGTGAAAACCTGGTCTGGACTCTCCACCGTAGTCGCACCAACGGCAACTCCTATACACCTGCCTGAACACTTCTCTGACCACCCCTTAAGAGCCCCCTGTCACCAGGAAATCAACGGGTTGTGCTGAGCTAGCCAGGGAATGCCCAACACCACTGGAAACACAGGTGAATCTATAAGGAACAGACTAATCTGCTCCTTATGACACCCCTGCGTTACCATGTCCAGCGGCACCGTAGCCTCCCTAACTACTCCTGCCCCTAATGGTCGGCTATCTAAGGAGTGCACGGGGAAAGGTAGGTCTAACGACACCAGGGGAAACCCTAGCCTTAACGCGGGCCCACGATCCATGAAATTCCCAGCTGCGCCTTATGCTGTAGAGAGGGAAGAAGCTAACTCCATAGGGATAGGGGCAGGATGGCTGGGAATTGGAAACGACAGGACCTGATCCAAACGCCCACGGGCAGCCAGCAGGTTGTCGAGACGGATAGCCATGTCAATGAGTTCATCCAGTGTGAGGGTGGTGTCCCAACATGCTAGCTCCTTGCGGACGTCCTCCCTGAGACTGCATCGGAAATTATCTATCACGGCCCTGTCGTTCCACCCTGCTCCTGTGGCCAATGTCCTGAACTCCATGGCAAAGTCCTGCGCGCTCCTCGTCTCCTGACGCAGGTGGAACAGCTGTTCACCCGCCGCACAACACTCTGGTGGATGGTCAAACACAGCTCGGAATCGGCGGGTGAACTCTGGGTAATGATCCCTCGCCGAGTCCGGACCATTCCACACTGCGTTGGCCCACTCGAGAGCTCGCCCAGTCAAACAGGAGATGAGGGCGCTCACTCGCTCCTCTCCGGAGGGAGCAGGACGCACGGTAGCCAGGTACAGTTCCAGTTGTAGAAGGAAACCCTGGCACCCAGCCGCCGTTCCATCATACTCCCGTGGGAGCATCAGCCGAAGAGCCCTGGAGCAAGATGCGGAATCAGGAACAGGAGATGCTGGAGGAGGGGGTGCTGGAGATGATGTGTGAAGGCCACTCCTCTCCCATCGATCCATCCTCTACATCATTTGGTCCATGGCCAAACCAATCCTATGGAGACCGCTGGTATGATGGAGGACCCTTTCCTCCATCGATGGGAGAGGAGATGCGGCTGCTCCTGCTGATTCCATGTTGTTGGTGCGGGATTCTGTCACGCGGGACTAGGTGTGTGTGCAGGAATCAGACGCAGAGAGAGAGTAACAGAGTAAAGTCCTTTACTATTGCACACGAAACTGATAAGCCCAATAAAATACAGGGTGCAGGACACTATACCATACAACCCAAAACCACAGGGTGTCCAGTATAGAAAACAAAATACACCACGACCTAATATGTACACACGTAACAAAAGACAATCCCGCACAAAACAAGGGCGGGTCAAACTACTACATATAGGGAAGCTAATTAAACCAAAATACACACAGGTGAAACTAATAAGACAAAACCAACAGACAAACGAAAAAGGGATCGGTAGCGGCTAGTAAGACGGGGACGACGACCGCCGAGCACCGCCCGAACATCGGCGGAAGTCGTGACATCATTTGAGCTTTGGAAACAAGTCCTTTCATAAATGCATGTCGGGCCTTGTTTCGCTGGAGCAGTGAAAAATAAGATTTATGTCAATGGCCCAGCCTTAAAGATTTTTGCATATTTACATATCGAATTTGATTGTCCAACATCAGTTTCAGCATTTATTTATTTCTGCATTGTTTGGAGGTGTGGCTAGGCCTGGTGCGACCACCTGTTCCTGTCCAGCCAGAGAGCTGTCGGCCTGGTTAAATACATGTAATAAAAAAAAGGAACAAATGTATCCTGATCTTTGCTGTATCCTCTTGATACTACCCATCCCGGATCCGGGATCGTGAATACAGCCTCAGGCTCATTAGCATAACGCAACGTTAACGATTTCTGAAAATCGCAAATGAAATTAAAATAATATGCCTGCTCTCAAGCTTAGCCTTTTCTTAACAACACTGTCATCTCAGATTTTCAAAATATGCTTTTGAACCATAGCAAATCAAGCATTTGTGTAATTGCAAGCTAGCTTAGCATTTTGCGTAGCATTTAGCACGCAACATTTTCACAAAAACCAGATAACCAAATAAATACAATCATTTACCTTTGAAGAGCTTCGGATGTTTTCAATGAGGATACTCTCAGTTACATAGCAAATGTTCAGTTTTCCCTGAAAGAATCTTTGTGTAGGAGAAATCGCTCCGTTTTGTACATCACATTTGGCTACCGAAACGAACCAAAAATTCAGTCACCAAAACGTCAAACTTTTTCCGAATTAACTCCATAATATCGACCGAAACATGGCAAACGTTGTTTAGAATCAATCCTCAAGGTGTTTTTTCACATATCTCTTCATTGATATGCCGTTCGTGGAAGCCTGCTTTCCCCTCAGAATCCCATGGAAAAATACCAGCAGCTGAAAATGACGCACCAATTTCGACGGAGGACACCGGGCGGACACCTGGAAAATGTAGTGTCTTATGGTCAATCTTCCAATGATATGCCTACAAATACGTCACAATGCTGCAGACACCTTGGGGAAACGATAGATAGGGCAGGCTCATTCCTCTCGCATTCACAGCCATATAAGGAGACAATGGAAAACAGAGCCTCAAAAATCCTGCTCATTTCCTGGTTGCCGTTTCATCTTGGTTTTGCCTGTAGCTCCTGTTCTAGGGCACCCACAGACAATATCTTTGCAGTTCTGGAAAATTCAGAGTGTTTTCTTTCCAAAGCTATCAATTATATGCATAGTCGAGCATCTTTTTGTGACAGAATATCTTGTTTAAAACGGGAACGTTTTTCATCCAAAAATGAAATTGCGCCCCCAGAGTTTCAAGAGGATATCATATAGGAGAGACACTTCAGAACAAACTTCCTTTTGATATGTTGTTCCATGTAGTGAATATGTTATTCAATGCGTTTGTATGGGCTAATAGCAGTAAGACCCTCCAAAAAATGTTGGCAAATAATTGTTTATGGGTTTTTTTTATACTTCAAGGATGTTATCAAATTCAAAATCCAAAAGCTAAATGATCCTTGGTATGACCTTCTTAAAACGATTCCATATAGCTTAGTAGAAATCCCCACCCCACTTGTTAAATGTCATGGAAGAATGGCTACTATTCTTCTGCCTGCAGTATAGTGTTTTGTAACATTGGAATTAGGGTAGCTGTCACACTGGTATAAAGGATTTTGGAGACAGGTGCAGGAATACACAATATGGGTTTTTAATACACCCAAAACAAACACGTATACAAAAACACTGGGCTGTACCCAAACAAAAGAGCGAGGGTAAACCTTGTTGAACGGTTGGCAATTAAGGTCACAGTTATGAAAACTTAGGACACTAAAGAGGCCTTTCTACTGACTCTGTAAAAACACCAAAATAAAAATGCCCAGGGTCCCTGCTCATCTGAGTGAACGTGCCTTAGGCATGCTACAAGGACGCATGGGGACTGCAGATGTGGCCAGGGCAATAAATTGCAATGTCTGTACTGTGAGATGCCTAAGACAGCGCTACAGGGAGAAAGGACGGACAGCTGATCGTCCTCGCAGTGGCAGACCACGTGTAACAACACCTGCACAGGATCGTACATCCGAACATCACACCTGCGGGACAGGTACAGGATGGCAACAACAACTGCCCGAGTTATACCAGGAATGCACAATCCCTCCGTCAGTGCTCAAACTGTCCGCAATAGGCTGAGAGAGGCTGGATGGAAGGCTTGTAGGCCTGTTGTAAGGCAGGTCCTCACCAGACATCACTGGGAACAACGTCACCTATGGGCACAAACCCACCGTCGCTGGACCAAACAGGACTGGCAAAAAAGTGCTCTTCACTCACAAGTCGCGGTTTTGTCTCACCAGGGGTCATGGTCGGATTCATGTTTATCGTCGAAGGAATGAGCGTTACACCGAGGCCTGTACTCTGGAGCGGGATCGATTTGGAGGTGGAGGGTCCATTATGGTTTGGGGAGGTGTGTCACAGCATCATCAGACTGAGCTTGTTGTCATTGCAGGCAATCTCAGCGCTGTACGTTACAGGGAAGACATCTTCCTCCCTCATGTGGTACCCTTCCAGCAGGCTTATCCTGACATGACACTCCAGCATGACAATGCCACCAGCCATTCTGCTCGTTCTGTGTGTGATATCCTGCAAGACAGGAATGTCAGTGTTCTGCCATCGCCAGCGAAGAGCCCGGATCTCAATCCCATTGAGCACGTCTAAGACCTGTTGGATCGGAGGGTGAGGGCTAGGGCCATTCCCCCCAGAAATGTCCGGAAACTTGCAGGTGCCTTGGTGGAAGAGTGGGGTAACATCTCACAACAAGAACTGGTAAATCTGGTGCAGTCCATGAGGAGGAAATAAACTGCAGTACTTAATACAGCTGGTGGCCACACCAGATACCGACTGTTACTTTTGATTTTGACCCCCGCCCCCTTTGTTCAGGGACACATTATTCCATTTCTGTTAGTCACATGTCTGAGGAACTTGTTCAGTTTTTGTCTCAGTTGATGAATCTTGTTATGTTTATTCAAATATTTACACATGTTAAGTTTGCTGAAAATAAACGCAGTTGACAGGGAGAGGACGTTTCTTTTTTTGCTGAGTTTATATAACATACTAATCACGGGAAATGGGAACCAGGTGTGTGTAATCAGACAAGACAGTCCTGGGTTGATGATAATAAATCCCGTTCAGTGAAGCCTAGATAGCTGGTGACGTAGACCTCCGGAACTGGTGAACAGAATGAGCTATCCGTGACAGTAGCAAAGTTACCGTCAATTTACCAATGTTACCAGAATATTCAGTAACTTTGGTATTCAACAGAAAATATATGTCAATCTATTGTAACTTTGTTAATTTAGATTTTTTTAAATTCAAATATAGTATTAATTTGTATTATCTGTGTTCATATTGTCCATGAGTTTCTAGTAGATAAGCCGTAAGGTTAACGAAAAAAATAGCCTAATTAATGAAGAGAGACTCATTTTCAGTTCACTCTTACAACTCTCTACTGCCACCAGTTTGACGCAAAAACATTGACAACAAATATATATTGATATAGGCAATTTCCATGTAAACAAATCTAAATCTATTTTATACTTGTGATTCTCAAAGTAGCCACCCTTTGCCTTGATGACAGCTTTGAACACTCTTGGCATTCTCTCAACAGTCTTGAAGGAGTTCCCACATATGCTAAGCACTTGTTGGCTGCTTTTCCTTCACTCTGCGGTCCAACTCATCCCAAACCATCTCAATTTGGTTGAGGTCGGGTGATTGTGGAGGCCAGGTCATCTGATGCAGCACTCCATTTCTCTCCTTTTTGATCAAATAGCCCTTACACAGCCTGGAGGTGTGTTGGGTCATTGTCCTGTTGAAAAACAAATGATAGTCCCGCTAAGCGCGCACTAGATGGGATTGTGTATCGCTGCAGAATGCTGTAACCATGCTGGTTAAGTGTGCCTAAATAAATCACCAGCAAAGCATCCCCACACCATCACACCTCCCCCTCCATGTTTCACGGTAGGAACCACACATGCAGAGATCATCCATTCACCTACTCTGTGTCTCACAAAGACACGGTTGAACCCAAAATCTCAAATTTCGACTCATCAGACCAAAGGACAGATTTCCACCAGTCTAATGTCCATTGCTTGTGTTTCTTGGCCAAAGCAAGTCTCTTCTTCTTATTGGTGTCTTTGCAGCAAACCAAACTTGAAGGCCTGATTCGCGCAGTCTCCTCTGAATAGTTTATGTTGAGATGTGTCTGTTACTTGAACTGTGTGAAACATTTATTTGGGCTGCAATTTCTGAGGCTGGTAACTCTAATGAACTTATCCTCTGCAGCAGAGGTAACTTCCTTTCCTGTGGCGGTTCTCATGAGAACCAGTTTCATTATGGCGCTCGATGATTTGTGCGACTGCACTTGAAGAAACTTTCAATGTTCTTGAAATTTTCCAGATTGACTGACCTTCATGTCTTTAAGTAAAGATGAACTGTCATTTCTCTTTGCTTATTTGAGCTGTTCTTGCCATAATATGGACTGGGTCTTTAACCAAATAAGGCTATCTTCGGAATACCACCCCTACCTTATCACAACACAACTGATTGGCTCAAACGCAATAAGAAGGAAATATATGCAATTGTGTTGGTTGTCCATAGCTTATTCCTGCCCATACCATAACTCCACTGCCACCATGGGAAAGTCTGTTCACAATGTTGACATCAGAAAACCGCTCGCCTCCACGACATCATACACGTGTCTATGGTTTTGAGGCAAATTGGATATACTGCCAAATTCTCTAAAACAAGGTTGGAGGTGGCTTATGGCATATAAATGTACATTCAATTATTTGGCAACATCTCTGACAGACATTCCTGCACTCAGCATGCCAATTGCATGCTCTCTCAGAACTTGAGACATCTGTGGCATTGTGTTGTGTGATAAAACTGCACATTTTAGAGTGGCCTTTTAAATCAAATAAAATGTATTTATATAGCCCTTCGTACATCAGCTGATATCTCAAAGTGCTGTACAGAAACCCAGCCTAAAACCCCAGAGAGCAAGCAATTTTTTTATTTTATTTTATTTCACCTTTATTTAACCAGGTAGGCAATGTAGGTGTAGAAGCATGGTGGCGAGGAAAAACTCCCTAGAAAGGTCAAAACCTAGGAAGAAACCTAGAGAGGAACCAGGCTATGTGGGGCGGCCAGTCCTCTTCTGGCTGTGCCGGGTGGAGATTATAACAGAACATGGCCAAGATGTTAAAATGTTCATAAAAGACCAGCATGGTCAAATTATAATGATCACAGGCAGAACAGTTGAACCTGGAGCAGCAGCATAGCCAGGTGGACTGGGGACAGCAAGGAGTCATCATGTCAGGTAGTCCTGAGTCATGGTCCTAGGGCTCAGGTCCCCCGAGAGAGAGAAAGAAAGAAAGAGAGAATTAGAGAGAGCATACTTAAATTCACACAGGACACCGGATAGGACAGGAGAAGTACTCCAGATATAACAAACTGACCCTAGCCCCCCGACACATAAACTACTGCAGCATAAATTCTGGAGGCTGAGACAGGAGGGGTCAGAAGACACTGTGGCCCCGTCCGATGACACCCCCGGACAGGGCCAAACAGGAAGGATATAACCCCACCCATTTTGCCAAAGCACAGCCCCCACACCACTAGAGGGATATCTTCAACCACCAACTTACCATCCTGAGACAAGGCTGAGTATAGCCCACAAAGATCTCCACCATGGCACAACCCAAGGGGGGGGACGCCAACCCAGACAGGAAGTTCACATCAGTGACTCAACCCACTCAAGTGCCGCACCCCTCCTAGGGACGGTATGAAAGAGCCCCAGTAAGCCAGTGACTCAGCCCCTGTAATAGTGTTGGAGGCAGAGAATCCCAGTGGAAAGAGGGGAACCGGCCAGGCAGAGACAGCAAGGGCGGTTCATTGCTTCAGAGCCTTTCCGTTCACTTTCACACTCCTGGGCCAGACTACACTCAATCATATGCCCTAGATGCCCTCAATCTCACACAAATCATCAAGGAACCCACCAGGTACAACCCTAACTCTGTAAACAAGGGCACCCTCATAGACGTCATCCTGACCAACTGGCCCTCCAAATACACCTCCGCTGTCTTCAACCAGGATCTCAGCGATCACTGCCTCACTGCCTGTATCCGCTACGGAGCCGCAGTCAAACGACCACCCCTCATCACTGTCAAACGCTCCCTAAAACACTTCTGTGAGCAGGCCTTTCTAATCGACCTGGCCCGGGTATCCTGGAAGGACATTGACCTCATCCCGTCAGTTGAGGATGCCTGGTCATTCTTTAAAAGTAACTTCCTTACCATTTTAGATAAGCATGCTCCGTTCAAAAAATGCAGAACTAAGAACAGATACAGCCCTTGGTTCACTCCAGACCTGACTGCCCTCGACCAGCACAAAAACATCCTGTGGCGGACTGCAATAGCATCGAATAGTCCCCGCGATATGCAACTGTTCAGGGAAGTCAGGAACCAATACACTCAGTCAGTCAGGAAAGCTAAGGCCAGCTTCTTCAGGCAGAAGTTTGCATCCTGTAGCTCCAACTCCAAAAAGTTCTGGGACACTGTGAAGTCCATGGAGAACAAGAGCACCTCCTCCCAGCTGCCCACTGCACTGAGGCTAGGTAACACGGTCACCACCGATAAATCCATGATTATCAAAAACTTCAACAAGCATTTCTCAACGGCTGGCCATGCCTTCCGCCTGGCTACTCCTACCTCGGCCAACAGCTCCGCCCCCCCCCGCAGCTCCTCGCCCAAGCCCTTCCAGGTTCTCCTTTACCCAAATCCAGTTAGCAGATGTTCTGAAAGAGCTGCAAAACCTGGACCCGTACAAATCAGCTGGGCTTGACAATCTGGACCCTCTATTTCTGAAACTATCCGCCGCCATTGTCGCAACCCCTATTACCAGCCTGTTCAACCTCTCTTTCATATCGTCTGAGATCCCCAAGGATTGGAAAGCTGCCTCAGTCATCCCCCTCTTCAAAGGGGGAGACACCATGGACCCAAACTGTTACAGACCTATATCCATCCTGCCCTGCCTATCTAAGGTCTTCGAAAGCCAAGTTAACAAACAGGTCACTGACCATCTCGAATCCCACCGTACCTTCTCCGCTGTGCAATCTGGTTTCCGAGCCGGTCACGGGTGCACCTCAGCCACACTCAAGGTACTAAACGATATCATAACCGCCATCGATAAAAGACAGTACTGTGCAGCCGTCTTCATCGACCTTGCCAAGGCTTTCGACTCTGTCAATCACCATATTCTTATCGGCAGACTCAGTAGCCTCAGTTTTTCGGATGACTGCCTTGCCTGGTTCACCAATTACTTTGCAGACAGAGTTCAGTGTGTCAAATCGGAGGGCATGCTGTCCGGTCCTCTGGCAGTCTCTATGGGCTTCCAACACTCTACTCAGCAAACTGCAGTTTATCACAGTGCCATCCGTTTTGTCACCTAAAGCACCTTATACCACCCACCCTGCGACTTGTATGGCCAGACCCACTGGCTGCCACAGGGTTCAATTCTCGGGCCGCTCTTAAACGCTAGTAAAACCAAATGCATGCTTTTGAACCCTGTGTGGACAGACTTTTATCTCTCCTCACCAACTTCAAACATGTGCTATCTGAGCAGCTAACCAGTTTATCGCTGCAGCTGTACCACCCACCATAGTCTATTGGTAAATAGACCCCACCCATTTTCACCTACCTCATCCCCATACTGTTTTTATTTATTTACTTTTCTGCTCTGCTTTTGCACACCAGTATCTCTACTTGTACATGACCATCTGATCATTTATCACTCCATTGTTAATCTTTTGCAAAATTGACCATCTGATCATTTATCACTCCAGTGTTAATCCTACCTCCTCATGCCTTTTGCACACAATGTATATAGACTCCCCTTTTTTTCTACTGTGTTATTTACTTGTTAACTGTTTACTCCATGTGTAACTCTGTGTTGTCTGTTCACACTGCTATGCTTTATCTTGGCCAGGTCGCAGTTGCAAATGAGAACTTGTTCTCAACTAGCCTACCTGGTTAAATAAAGGTGAAATAAATAAAAATTAAAAATAAATATGACCCACTGAAGAGATGAGTCTTCAGTAAAGACTTAAAGGTTGAGACCGAGTTTGCATCTCTCACATGGGTAGGCAGACCATTCCATAAAAATGGAGCTGTATAGGAGAAAGCCCTGCCTCCAGCTGTTTTCTTAGAAATTCTAGGGACAATTAGGAGGCCTGCGTCTTGTGACCGTAGCGTACGTGTAGGTATGTACGGCAGGACCAAATCAGAGAGATATGTAGGAGCAAGCCCATGTAATGCTTTGTAGGTTAGCAGTAAAACCTTGAAATCAGCCCTTGCCTTGACAGGAAGCCAGTATAGGGAGGCTAGCACTGGAGTAATATGATCAAATTTTGGGGTTCTAGTCAGGATTCTAGCAGCCGTATTTAGCACTAACTGGTTTATTTAGTGCTTTATCCGGGTAGCCAGAAAATAGAGCATTGCAGTAGTCTAACCTAGAAGTGACAAAAGCATGGATAAATTTTTCTGCATCATTTTTGGACAGAAAGTTTCAGATTTGTACTGCCCCCAGCACAAGGTGCACCTGTGTAATGATATGATATGCCACACCTGTCATGTGGATTATCTAAAAAAGCTTTTAGTGCGTATTGAACATTTCTGGGATCTTTTATTTCAGCTTAAGAAACTTGGGGGGGGTCACTTTACACGTTGTGTTCTTATTTTTGTTCAGTGTACATAACATTGTAGCAAACGTTAGGGCAGGGAAATGAACCTAAGTTGCTGGCATGAAAGGCAAACACCCTACTCACTGCGCCAATATGATTGTAAAAGTTTCTAACAAATTATTACATGCTTCAGATAGCTACACTGCCCCCTCCAAACAGGAAGGCATGTCCTTGTGATTCAACCGACTGCTACCCCTCACATGTACGGTTGTGCGTTCCAATGGCCTCACGGCCGTCATCCTACTTCTGGCCCCAGTGTAGCGAACAACGGGACAGGACGGGACAGGAAAGCAAACCCAGGTGGCTGGTGTAAAAGGCAAATGGGATCGGTGTTGTCGTCCCCCAATTATGAACTTGAAAATGTATTAATAACCAAATTAGGCACATTTGGGCAGTCTTGATACAACATTTTGAACAGCTATGCAAGGGTTCATTGGATCAGTCTAAAAATGTGCATGCTGTCATCTTGTGGCCAAAATCTAAATTGTGCCTGGGCTGGAATAATATATTATGGCCTTTGCGTTTCAAAAAATGATGGTATTATCTTATACCAGATCTAATGTGTTATATTCTCCTACATTAATTTCACATTTCCACAAATGTCAGTGTTTTAAAAAAAAGGGTCAGATCCTTTAGAGTTTTTAACTAACTTGTTGAGAATTGTAACGTGGCTCAAATAGCGAGGATCAGTACAATATTTTAATTCCTGTGCAATTAATACTGTGCAATTAGTGGCCCTAACTGATTTGAATAAGAAACAGAATTCACAATGTCCAATTCCATTTTATTCAAAGCCTGTGTATGAATATGATCCTATCTGCAGTAATGACATGCTTTGCCTTTTAAAGAAATATAGTACATTGCGGCAGTTTATGTGTTGCCCGGCATACCATGTTTTACAACAAAATATGGTTTCTTCACTAACTGTCAAGTGCAGCAACCACTCTATCACATACCTTGAACGAACGTGTCTCGTGATACAGAATACAGATATTACAATAACGAGTGCGTGCGTGTACGGGCATGCTCTGCTCTTTTGCCCACATTTCTTTGCGGAGTATCAACATTCCGCCCCACCCCGAAGAAACAATCAGCACTGTACCTAAATCAGGAAGCAACGAGACATACATTTTTTACGAAGGCAGTCTGTGAAAACAACGTCAAAACCGTGGAAGAAAAAACGTTCTTGTCCACGAGAAGAGAAACTACACATCAAAATCACAGCCTCTTATTGTGGATGCATTTGATTCAATCTAAACGGAGAAGGGTATGTAAAAGACAGTCGAAAACGAAACGCAAATAATAGTACATTGTGGTTGTAGCAGCGCGCAACCATGTGACGGATACGTTGTAATTCTGTTGACAGCTGTTTTGTTGCGCCTCTTGCCTCATCAACCGATTTAGTAAACATGTACGTGGTCTTGTTTAGTCTGTAAGAGCTTGTTAGGTTTCGACCTGCATACGATGCGAGGAATGTCGTTTTATTCATCAGTTCTATTCGATGTTTGACAAAGCGACACATGCCTATTGAAAATACGCATATGTTTCTATAGCCCCACTCTGGCCTACAGAACAAATTAGGCTAGACTATCACTGTCGATCGAAGATCACATCATGCTATCACAGTGAATGTCACAATACGTTTTCCTCCAAGTAGTGCTCACGCCAACTCTCAGTTGAATATTATGCTAGTACAGGCACCTTGGCCAGAGCTATTTTATAAAGGAGTGGATGGAGAGAGCAGCCCACTCTGCGTGAAAAAAACACCCTATTATAAACCTAGTTAGGTCGCTGACGAAGATGTAAACAATACTAACATCATATAGCCTACCTGTAGTCCACAATGAGATGCAGTCTGGACCCGCTGTGTTATAATCTAAGCCTATTTTATTCTAGCTGGTGAGAGCTGGCGTTATCTACAATGTTTCAATGTAATTAGTTAGCTTGCACACAGAGAAGGAACCAAGCGAACAGAAACGCATAGGCCTACTCCCTTTTACTGCTTTGAAATTATTTGTTTACATGTAGGTTAGTCACCTAACCAGGCTAATGCGGATCAGAATTTGTTTTTTTTTTGACATTCTCATCCTCTATCTTGATGTGCAACGTTCCATAAATAAAAACACATGCACACGAGTGGGTTTTTCTATCTGAACTCCACTGATTTAGTGAATGAAAAGCCTATAGCCACAATTCTCTTCAGGACTGGTAACATACAATAGAGGAGAAAAGGAATTGATACCAGACCTGGGTCAAACTGGACACACATCGCCATGTGTCCTCTTCGAAGTGCTGTTTTCAAAGAAGACATCTGGTAGTAGCAAATGAACAAAACACTAACCCCTGACTGAATGGGGGTGGGGGGGGGGGGGGGATCTGTCAAATCTATGTATTATGTACAAAAGAATACAATGTACTTCTCTTGTGGTGGAGAAGTGAGACCATTCTGCTTTAGTAGAACTTTACATTCTCCGTAGTAGTTTTGAACAGAATTGACAGGAAAGCGATAGTTCTAGATTTTCCACTGAATAACCAGGTTATTGGAAGATATTCCATAATATAATGCAGAGGTGTTAACTCAGTCAGTCAAAATTGCTCCGCTGTTTGTTTAACAGTCACGTGTCTTGATGCTTTAACGTTCCTTCATTTGCCTTTCACAAAGCACACCTTCTCGCACCTGACACTGCGTGAACACGATTTTTAGTGTGTCTATTGGCTATAACCCTCAGGTTGTCCTTTATATAAGTTGGAACGTTTTGTGACTATTCATAGTATTTTGGTTGTTGCTGCTGTAGAGACCCAGGGGAATGGCTGGGTCTCTACGAAACCAGAGCAACAGTAAAGTCTTCTAGTTCTTTCCTCCAGCTGGTCCATATTAGACATGCATATATCGGGGTATGAAGTCGCTTACGTATGCAATATAAGACTTGAAATGTGTGTAAATGCATCTGTGTGTATGTTACCCTGCGTGGGAAAGAACACGGAAGTGTATTTTTCTGTGTATGTTAAAGAGTCTCCTGTTTACGTGTCTAACGTGTGTGTGTGTGTGTGTGTGTGTGTGTGTGTGTGTGTGTGTGTGTGTGTGTGTGTGTGTGTGTGTGTGTAGGTGTACGTGTCTGCATGTGCATGCCTATGCAAGCAGGTGAATCACCAAGATGACTTCCGTCCTCACACCCTCACCAACTTCCTCCCTTCTGTCTATCTCACTTCCTCTCCTGCCTGCGCCAGTTGGTGTTGTTTTCAGGCAGGTTGATTCATATCACCTTGAACCTCGTCATGTGACGCAAGAGAGGTTGCAACTCGACTGTTCGTGCACACAGAAAGCCACGATGGTGACAGCACAGTTGGCTGACGTGTTGAGTTCACCCAGCGTGGTCGGACCGTGCGTAGTGTCTACAACGTGCTGTAGAAACAGATGGCAGGGATCATTTTCATGTGCCAAGTTTAGAATTAGAATTTAGTGGTGAGCCCCAGGTGCCCGTGGATTGTGTAAGCTGTAGGGGAAGAGTATCAACGTACCCTCCAGAAACCACGCTCTCTGGGAACACACAAACAAACATCGACAGTGGTCCTTAGGGCTGAGATTTATATTGCTGTACTCTTAAATGCCTTCATACGTTACTTATTTAGCCTGATGACATGACTAATGATATTCCACTTGATGCGATCTCTCTCACTCTTCAAAAGCATCAGGGTTGTTTTTACTCTGATTTGTTCTGGAGGATTCTACAGAACATAACCCAAGGATACTACTAACCCGAAACACACTTCTCTGCTGTGAAGGTCCTCCAGAAATCATTCTAAGATATCAGGGAAATCACTTAAGTGTCTGCTTCTTCTGCCAAGGGGTTGGGAGAGACTGTGTGGGAGTATTAGAGTTAAGTGATGGACAGGCCGCTGCCTGGAACTGGAAACATCACAGGTCATATGGTGTATCAAGACAAGATGTTATGGAGTGGAGAACAACTGTAAAAGACACAGCTGTCCGCATAAATAGATTCAGTGCTGACTGAATGCGCCTAAAGCAAAGCTCGGTTCTGCCGCTCATTTCTGGGCTTGCTACGTAGAACAGGACCACAGTGATGCTGCAATGGGGTCTATACTGGCATTTCGGCAAATTGTGCACTTAGATAGTGGACCGTAGTGTGACCATGGTGTTTACGGTCATCCTTTCTGTGAACTTCTAAAAATGACAAAAACGTCTTGAAGCCCAGTGAAAAGGGGATTGGGACAGAGCCTTGCCCACAAGCATGACAATCAAACACTCACAGATGTCTCTTCCTGGAGCTTGAGGGAGCGATGAGTAGAGCTCAGAGGAAGGAGTGGTAGTGAAAGAGGAGAAGATCGAGAGAAAGAAACCAGGACAGAGAGCGATTTAAACAATAGCCTTTCTCTTCCCAGAGATTGAGAGAGATGAGTATAGAGGGAAAAGGAAGAAGTGAAAGAGCATAAAGAGATAAGAAACAGAGATAGAGAAACATGTGCCTCTCTCTTCCTAGTAAAGTTTTCTCCCATTCAACTCTGTGTCCAGGTTCATGTTCACTAGACACGAAACGCAATAAAAATGTACTGAAACAAGGAAAGGATAACATTCTTTTTTTATTTATTTTTTGTCGCCAAAAAGAAAATCAGTTGTGTGCCCTCATGAACACAACCTTGATTGCTGTACACCAGATGCTCTCCAAGGACAGATGTTGACCTCTGACCCTGGCTCTAGTGTCACTACCAGGGACTTAGTATCACTGAGTTTCTCCAAGTGGGTTACGTAAGTCCTTGGGTAACCAAGGGCACCTGGAGGGTTAAATGAAGCACTAGTCCACCTTCCACAAGGACAACTGTACATTAGCTCATTTCCATGGAGTAGCCACACACCCACACCAGCCCCACATGTTATCTGACATAATGACAGGAAATCGGTCTGCGTGTGCATTCATGTGTGTGGGGTGTGTGAGAGAGACCGAGATGATGAGTGAGTGTATTGGTCTGCATTCAGCACCATGGACAGGGCAGTGCTTCTCACCCTTACTAAGACCACACACAGCTGGGAGATACTACTGGCATGCATAACCTTCTGGGACTTTATCATTGTGGCCAGTTAACAATGATGATATGAGGACTTAGAGGGAGCGAGTCATGGGACTGTTCTACCCTGATATCTTAGATTGATATCTTAGTCCCATGGGAAAACTGCTCAGCAGCACTGTGAATTGTTTTCTTCTCTTTCCCAATCTCCGGAGTTGACTCCGAATAGAGAGTGTCTACTTCACTCAGTGTGCTCGCTGACCCTGTGTTTGGTACAGTGACCAGAATAACGTGTCAAAGAGGAGGAAAGTCAAATGTTTATAGCAACGTTTAGGTTTGTTGTTCTCTGAGCCTGTAAAATGTATACACCCAGTGATGGGAACAAGAATATGTGTTCATTCTGTCAAACTTGAGAAGTGTATCACAATTGTCTCTTGATTTTATTGTGCCTACTGTTTGTATTACAGGATAATCCATAGTTCCTTCCGTCAGCAATCATAAATAGCTCTTTATCCCTAAAGGGCGATTTATGTTGCAGGAAAGTAATATCCGTTTCAGTCTCGCAGTTTGGGAAGCAGAAGAAATGGATACTTATGTTTCTCACTGTAGAGAAGGAAGATTGCTTTTTCTGTTGATACTTAAAACCATCACTCTCAGATGGAGATCTGGAGGTATGGCTTATGAATTGAGCTGTGATGCCTTTATCTCTAAGTTGGTACATTTTAAAAATGGTGAGCTCTCCTCTCTTACGCTATGCGAGAGCAGTCATTTACAGGTGAAGTCGGAAGTTTACATACACCTCAGCTAAATACATTTAAACTCAGTTTTTCCACAATTCCTGACATTTAATCCTAGTAAACATTCCCTGTTTTAGGTAAATTAGGATCACCACTTTATTTTAAGAATGTGCAATGTCAGAATAATTGTAGAGAGAATGATTTATTTCAGATTTATTTCTTTCATCACATTCCCAGTAGGTCAGAAGTTTACATACACTCAATTCATATTTGGTAGCATTGCCTTTAAATTGTTTAGCTTGGGTCAAATGTTTTGGGTAGCCTTCCACAAGCTTCCCACAAGCTTCCCACAATAAGTTGGGTGAAATTTGGCCCATTCCTCCTGACAGAGCTGATGTAACTGAGGCAGGTTTGTAGGCCTTCTTGCTCGTTCACGCTTTTTCAGTTCTGCCCATATATTTTCTATAGGATTGAGGCCAGAGCTTTGTGATGACCACTCCAATTCCTTGACTTTGTTGTCCTTAAGCCATTTGCCACAAGTTTGGAAGTATGCTTGGGGTCATTGTCCATTTGGAAAACCCATTTGAGTCCAAGCCTTAACTTAACTGATGTCTTGAGATGTTGCTTCAATATATCCACATAATTTTCTCTCCTCATGATGCCATCTATTTTGTGAAGTGTAGCAGTCCCTCATGCAGCAAAGCACCCCAAAACATGATGCTGCCACCCCCGTGCTTCACGGTTGGGATGGTGTTCTTTGGCTTGCAAGCCTCTCCCTTTTTCCTCCAAACATAATGATGGTCATTATGACCAAACAGTTCTATTTTTGTTTCATCAGACAGAGGACATTTCTCCAAAAAGTACCATTTTGTCCCCATGTGCACTTGCAAACCGTAGTCTTGTGGCTTTTTTATGGCGGTTTTTGGAGCAGTGGTTTCTTCCTTGCTGAGCGACCTTTCAGGTTATGTTGATATAGGACTCGTTTTACTGTGGATATAGATACTTTGTGCCTGTTTCCTCCAGCATCTTCACAAAGTCCTTTGCTGTTGTTCTGGGATTGATTTGCACTTTTCGCACCAAAGTGCGTTCATCTCTAGGAGACAGAACACGTCTCCTTCCTGAGCGGTATGACTGCTGAGTGGTTCCATAGTGTTTATACTTGCGTACTATTGTTTGTACAGATGAACGCGCTACCTTCAGGCGTTTGTAAATTGCTCCCAAGAATGAACCAGAATTGTGGAGGTCTACAATTTTTTTCTGAGGTCTTGGCTGATTTCTTTTGATTTTCCCATGATGTCAAGCAAAGAGGCACTAAGTTTGAAGGTAGGCCTTGAAATACATCCACAGGTACACCTCCAATTGACTCAAATGATGTCAATTAGCCTGTCAGAAGACGCTAAAGCCATTACATAATTTTCTGGAATTTTCCAAGCTGTTTAAAGGCACAGTCAACTTAGTGTATGTAAACATCTGACCCACTGGAATTGAGATACAGTGAAATAATATGTCCGTAAACAATTGTTGGAAAAATTACTTGTGTCATGCACAAATTAGATGTCCTAACTGACTTGCCAAAACTATAGTTAGTAAACAGGACATTTGTGGAGTGGTTGAAAAACGAATTTTAATGACTCCAACTTAAGTGTGTGTAAACTTCTGACTTCAACTGTACATCCTCCGTGGATAGAGAGTGAACATACATTTTTTTTTTTATGTAAAAAAATATATACCCCCTTTTCTCCCCAATTTCGTGGTATCCAATTGTTAGTAATTACCATCTTGTCTCCTCGATACAACTCCCGTACGGGCTCGGGAGAGATGAAGGTCGAAAGCCATGCGTCCTCCGAAACACAACTCAACCAAGCCGCACTGTTTCTCAACACAGCGTGCATCCAACCCGGAACACACTGTGCACCTGGCAACCTTGGTTAGCGTGCACTGCGCCTGGCCCGCCACAGGAGTTGCTGGTGCGCGATGAGACAAGGATATCCCTACCGGCCAAACCCTCCCCTAACCCGGACGACGCTAGGCCAATTGTGCGTCGCCCCACGGACCTCCCGGTCGCGGCCAGCTGCGACAGAGCCTGGGCACAAACCCAGAGTCTCTGGTGGCACAGCTAGCGCTGCGATGCAGTGCCCTAGACCACTGCGCCACCTGAAAGGCCCGTGAACATACATTTTAAACAAACCCCCAGTTTCTTATGGGACTAGTTTTAAATAAAAAGGCATTAACTATTAGCTATCAGACAAACATCCGACTGACCATAGATGGGCAACCAAGTCAGAATGCAGTATGTTGATATGAGGAAATGTGTATGAGGTATTTTGTAATGAATTAAGCCTCTCAGCCAGACCAAATCAAAATATTTGAGTCTCATGGCCCTAGGTAACGGACAGCAGCAGAGTAATCACACAAGCAGAACTTAGTCAGAGGGACTATAGATAATTGCTCATATGCACTGATGGCTGAGTGCTGTGAGTGCTGGCCTATATGTGAGGAGGGTCATCCTATAATTAGCATGCCGCCCTGGTGCTGTATCTCCCATACAACCTTCAAATAGAATAGGCAAAGTTCATGACCCTGAGGGGGGGTCATTCTCATCCACTGTCTCTCAGTCTCTGTATGTTCTCTTCCCCTGCCTGTAGTCTACCTCCCATTGATTTGCTAAGTGTTTGAGTCATAGACTCTTATAGAGGCCTATGTGCAAAAAGGCAAGGACCGGATCATCTTCTGTTGGATTGGAGGCTGCTGTGTCAATGTTTTAATTACAGCATAGATTTTCCTTTTATTGTTATGCAATGGCCATGTTTTGCAAGTCCTCGCAGGCTCCGGTTGTGGTTGTGCAATTTGTCTTTCAGGGAAACCTCATCTCAGAAGGCCAGGTACTGTATTCTCTCACCACTTTTTTTTTGTGACATAGATATTCTCTGGGTGTTATTTTGGTTTCCCAGAACCTTGCAGATAATACGTTCACAGAGTTTCTCACACTCCCAACCTTGGGAAGAATGTTAACACGTGGTCGGTGTGGTTACTTGAAAGGTGGTCTTGTTCACAGGCAAAGCCAGGATTGCATTTAATCTTTCTAGTCTGGAGAATGATGGCAAAGCAAACAGAAGGGTCGGCGTCTTACTTTGGTTTGCTAGTCTTTTGTCAATTTGTTTTCTGCGTTACATTTTCATCTAGCCTAGTTGTCTTGTCTTTCTTGGTTGTATAAGCTATTGAACTACGTAACCATGCCTACATGATTGAGCCCTCTCGCACCAGAGAGTGTTGTTGTAAGAAAGGATTCAAACTTGTTTCCAGACCTTGCTCCATAAGAGAGCTGAGCTGTACAAAGTATGTCATTTTCTGTTAGTAACAGCAGATTAATTCTGAAGCCAGCGTGTATTCTGTTTTGTAGTTAACTGAAGTCGTGGCTGTGCGTGACTACCGTAGTTCTTAGGACTCATAAAAGACCATGCTCATGTGTTTGGGCGCCTACTGTAAACGAAACAGCTTGCCAACTATTGTGATGATATATTTTTTTGCCCTTTTAAAGGGACAGTGGAACCATCACCAGGCTACTCTGATCTGCTAAGACATCTTTTTGTTTTGAAGGGAAATGTTGAATTCACAGAGCAACTCGCATACACTCCTCCTCTCTTTGCCTTCAGCAGTCTGCTGAAATCTATCACCCATAACTCAGGCATCATGGCTACTTTCAGTCTCACCTGTCTGTTTGAAAATGGAGACGTTCTCAAGATGACAGGCGGTGTGCTCTGGTTGTGGGATAAGCTTCCAAAAAGGCCCGTAGCAACAAAGCTGGAGTTTTTTGGCTCTGGATCTGAAAGACCTAATTTAATTGGAATTTGAATGGCTATCAAGATGCTGCTTTGTACTCTGTTTATAATCCTAAACCATATGCGGTAGTATACTGTAGGTGACATCAAGGGTGACATTTGGCCTCTGAAAAATGCTCTAATCTGCTCTATACTGTATATGCTGTAGGTAATACTCACTATATAGCAGAGGTAATCATCCTGTAACTGTACATGCCGTAGGTAATACTCACTATATTGCAGAGATAATCATCTTGTAACTTTCTTTTATGATGTCCATGAGAAAAGGTTGTTCCCGCACATTTACTTTAAACTCACATTTATAATCACAACCGCTACATGAGAATCGTAAAAATGAAAAGTTATGAGATTGTTGTTGCTGCAATATTGTGATTATTAAAGGGTCAATCTGCAGTTCTAATAATAGTAAGGCATCCCTCTACCACTTTTTTTGGGAAAAAGCTGAGGGATGGGGCTGGAGAAAAGTAACCACTCTCAAATTCATAGACTGAGCCTTGGATTCAAGGGTTGCCCATCCATTTCATAAAAATATATAGTTTTACCCTGTTTTGAGGCCATACAGTGTTTCTTTACATTTACAGTTGTAGTCGGAAGTTTACATACACTTAGGTTGGAGTCATTAAAACTCGTTTTTGAACCACTCCACAAATTTCTTGTTAACAAACTATAGTTTTGGCAAGTCGGTTAGGACATCTACTTTGTGCATGACACAAGTAATTTTTCCAAAAATTGTTTACATACACTGAATTATAAGTGAAATAATCTGTATCACAATTCCAGTGAGTCAGAAGTTTACATACACTAATTTGACTGTGCCTTTTAAACAGCTTGGAAAATTCCAGAAAATTATGTCATGGCTTTAGAAGCTTCTGATAGGCTAATTGACATAATTTGAGTCAATTGGAGGTGTACCTGTGGATGTATTTCAAGGCCTACCTTCAAACTCGGTGCCTCTTTTCTTGCTTGCCGTCATACCGCTCAGGAATTAGACGCGTTCTGACTCCTAGAGATGAACGCACTTTGGTGCGAGAAGTGCAAATCAATCCCAGAACAACAGCAAAGGACCTTGTGAAGATGCTGGAGGAAACCGGTACAAAATTATCTATATCCACAGTAAAACAAGTCCTATATCAACATAACCTGAAAGGCCCCTCAGCAAGGAAGAAGCCACTGCTCCAAAACTGCCATTTAAAAAAAGCCAGACTACGGTTTGCAACTACACATGGGCACAAAGATCGTACTTTTTGGAGAAATGTCCTCTGGTCTGATGAAACAAAATTACTGTTTGGTCATAATGACCATCATTATGTTTGGAGGAAAAAGAGCGAGGCCTGCAAGCCAAAGTACACCATCCCACGGGGGTGGCAGCATCATGTTGTGGGGGGGCTTTGCTGCAGTAGGGACTGGTGCACTTCACAGAATAGATGGCATCATGAGGAGAGAAAATTATGTAGATATATTGAAGCAACATCTGAAGACATCAGTTAAAGTTACCAAGTTAAAGCTTGGTCGCAAATGGGTCTTCCAAATAGACAATGACCCCAAGCATACTTCCAAAGTTGAGGCAAAATGACTTTAAGGTCAACAAAGTCAAGGTATTGTAGTGTCCATCACAAAACCCTGACCTCAATCCTAGAGAAATTGTGGGCAGAACTGAAAAAGCGTGTGCAAGCAAGGAGGCCTACAAACGTGACTCCATTACACCAGCTCTGTCAGGAGGAATGGGCCAAAATTCACCCAACTTATTGTGGGAAGCTTGTGGAAGGCTACCTGAAACATTTGACCCAAGCTAAACAATTTAAAGGCAATGCTACCAAATACTAATTGAGTGTATGTAAACTTCTGACCCAATGGGATGTGATGAAAGAAATAAAAGCTGAAATAATAACCTCTACTATTATTCTGACATTTCACATTCTTAAAATGAAGTGGTGATCCTAACTGACCTAAGACAGGGAATTTTACTAGGATTAAATGTCAGGGATTGTGAAAAGCTGAGTTTAAATGTATTTGGCTATGGTGTATGTAAACTTCCAACTTCAACGGTACATTGTTAACAAACATTGGAGTGAAACAAGCTTATATTTTGCATTCTGATGGGGTAGGTAGGCCTATATCTAGTGCAGATCCATGCATTTATGCCTGCCCCCTACCTCCCCACTGTGAATGCTGTAGCCAATGGAAACAGCTCCCTATTACAGGATGATATCCGAACCCATTTGAAGCCCCATATGACAGAAAGCTCATCTCTCATCCTGTGTAGCCTACTGTCACACATAAGTAGGGCTGTATTCAGTCCCAGCAAAAGACAATGTAACAAAAATGCATCATAGCTCCCAGCACACACGGATCACATCTCGGATTCACTCAATGAACGCCATTACAAGTAAATGAAGTGTTTCAGCACGCTCATTATTTCTCATGATTGAATTGTCCAAAAGCATCACTCAGTTGTTAGGACTGTGCCAACCCCCTTGCGTACAGGCCCCGAGATCTGGGATATATTCTAATGCTTTGTCGAGCATAGTGTGGGCACCACGCTCAGTGTGTTTTTAATCAGGATCTCGCTCTCTGAGACACCGGAAGTGTAATATCTGAAATGTGCGGTAAACAGTACTCCCTTGCTGCCAGAACAATGAGAAAAGTTTCATCAGCCGCTCAGTCCGTGGTTTTGTCTCTAATTCCAGACTGTTCTGCTCAATGTTTCATGTGGTAATTTGTTTCGGCATGAGGGCTTTAAGATTTTGACCTTTTTGTGAAGGTAAAGATGAGATTGGAGCATTGATGCAGGATTTATTCTTCATTACCTTGTCAATTTGATCGATGTTATTACAGGAGACATATCCAATTGATTTAATTCTACATTTTTTTTCTGGCCTCTGGGCTAAAACCTAATTATGACAAGATAAAGCGTGCCTATTTCTATAATGAATATGAACTGGGTGGGTTGAGATTATTCAATATAAAAGCACTAAACCTCTCTCTAAAAGCTTCACTTATACAAAAGTTTAACTTTAACCCAAAATGGTTCTCAAGTAGATTACTAAGAAAAGCTCATCCATTGTTTAAAAATGGCCTTTGTGCAAATTGCCATGTTTGATTTTCGATTAATTAATCTTTTTGAACTAGCATTGCAGAGCTGTTTACAATTTGAAATTTCGTCCCCCAGAAAAGATAGAACAGATATTATGGTTGAACTCAAATTTGCTGGTTGATAAGACCTGTATTTATGGAAAAGATGATGGGTATTTTGTTTTTAAATTATATTGTAAATTGGAATGGTAGAGTTGTGTTTTATGGAGTTATCGGAATTGTATAGGAAGGTCTGCAAAAATCCAACCATTACAACCAACTGATTAAAGCATTACCCCAAAAATGGAGGAGGCAAGTGGCAAATCAATTGGTCACAAACACATGGTTAGCAGATGCTAATACGACTGTAGTGAAATGCTTGTGCTTCTAGTTCCGACCGTGCAGTAATATCTAACAAGTAATCTAAAAATTTCACAACAACTACCTTATACACACAAGTGTAAAGGAATGATTAAGAATATGTACATATAAATATATGGATGAGAGATGGCCGAACGGCATAGGCAAGATGCAGTAGATGGTATAGAGTACAGTATATATTCATATGAGATGAGTAATGTAGGGTATGTAAACATTATATAGAGTGGCATTGTTTAAGTCACAAGTGATACATTTATTACATCCAAATGTTAATTATAAAAGTGGCTAGAGATTGAGTCTGTATGTTGGCAGAAGCCACTCAATGTTAGTGATGACTGTTTAACAGTCTGATGGCCTTGAGATAGAAGCTGTTTTTCAGTCTCTCGGTCCCAGCTTTGATGCACCTGTACTGACCTCGCCTTTTTATTTTTATTTTTTATTTCACCTTTATTTAACCAGGTAGGCTAGTTGAGAACAAGTTCTCATTTGCAACTGCGACCTGGCCAAGATAAAGCATCGCAGTGTGAACAGACAACACAGAGTTACACATGGAGTAAACAATTAACAAGTCAATAACACAGTAGGAAAAAAAGAGTATATATACATTGTGTGCAAAAGGCACGAGGAGGTCGGCGAATAATTACAATTTTGCAGATTAACACTGGAGTGATAAATGATCAGATGGTCATGTACAGGTAGAGATATTGGTGTGCAAAAAAGCAGAAAAGTAAATAAATATAAACAGTATGGGGATGAGGTAGGTAAAATTGGGTGGGTTATTTACCGATAGACTATGTACAGCTGCAGCGATCGGTTAGCTGCTCAGATAGCAGATGTTTCAAGTTGGTGAGGGATGGATGATAGCGGGGTGAACAGGCAGTGGCTCGGGTGGTTGATGTCCTTGATGATCTTTTTGGCCATCCTGTGACATCGGGTGGTGTAGGTGTCCTGGAGGGCAGGTAGTTTGCCCCTGGTGACGCGTTACGCAGACCTCACTACCCTCTGGAGAGCCTTACGGTTGTGGGCGGAGTAGTTGCCGTGCCAGGCGGTGATACAGCCCAATAGGATGCTCTCGATTGTGCATCTGTAAAAGTTTGTTTTTGGTGACAAGCCAAACTTCTTCAGCCTCCTGAGGTTGAAGAGGTGCTATTGCGCCTTCTTCACCATAGCTGTCTGTGTGGGTGAACCATTTTCAGTTTGTCCGTGATGTGTACGCCGAGGAACTTAAAACTTTCCACCTTCTCCACTACTGTCCTGTCGATGTGGATAGGGGGTGCTCCCTCTGCTGTTTCCTGAAGTCCACAATCATCTCATTTGTTTTGTTGACATTTTCCTGACACCACACTCCGAGGGCCGTCATCTCCCTGTAGGCCGTCTCGTCGTTGTTGTTAATCAAGCCTACCACTGTAGTGTCGTCTGCAGACTTGATGATTGAGTTGGAGGCGTGCATGGCCACGCAGTCATGGGTGAACAGGGAGTAAAGGAGAGGGCTGAGAACACACCCTTGTGGGGCCCCAGTGTTGAGGATCAGTGGGGTGGAGATGTTGTTTCCTACTCTCACCACCTGTGCAACTGGGTCTGGAGGGTACTATGGTGGCACTATGGTGTTAAATGCTGAGCTGTAATCGATGAACAGCATTCTTACATAGGTATTCCTCCTGTCCAGATGGGTTAGGGAAGTGTGCAGTGCGGTTGCGAGAGCAGCAGCAGAAGGAGGTAGGGAACTGGTCTGTCTGCTCAATATAAAGGATCAAAACTGACGGAGGAATAAAAATAGCATAAATAGGAAAGCATACCAGTTTCACTTGAGGACCAGGATGTTGACAGCTGTACCATACAGATTGCAAAATAGCTGGGAAGTGATTGTTGATGTACTCATTCCATGGCACAGGGTGTATGAGTTGATATATAAAACGACACAAGATTCAAGACTTCCTGCCTTTCAGCTAAAATTATTGTACAGAATTCTTGTCACTAACAAAATGTTGAATATTTGTGGCATACAATCATCACAGCTTTGGAGATTTTGATGTGAGGATACATAATGAATACACCATTTGTTCAGGTATCCTGTTTCTGGTCTCAGGTTCAGGAATGGCTGGAAATGCATAACATTGATCTAAAATTGACCCTAGAAGTAGCATTGTTTGAAGACCTGGAGAAACTTGGTCAGTCAGTTACTAATATACAAACACTCTTATCAGTGAAAGTATTTATCTTCATCTCGCAATCTGTGGATTCTATTCGATTCAAATTGTATGTTAAACATAAAAGTTGAAACATATGGCACGAAGAAATCCAAAGGGGGTGGTCAGCAGAGATGGCTGGGATAGGCTGAAGGAAACTTGGGTTGTGGAACTGGAGACAAGTGAGAGTGGAGTTGCTGGGCCGGGGATAGAATGACTCTCAAAGATAAAAGTCTAAAATAAAAAAGAGAAAAAAAGAATATGTTTTGAATGACACAATGCCTGTTTGCCTGAGACTGATGCTGCACAGGTGCTTGTACACATGCATACAGTGCCTTGCGAAAGTATTCGGCCCCCTTGAACTTTGCGACCTTTTGCCACATTTCAGGCTTCAAACATAAAGATATAAAACTGTATTTTTTTGTGAAGAATCAACAACAAGTGGGACACAATCATGAAGTGGAACAACATTTATTGGATATTTCAAACTTTTTTAACAAATCAAAAACTGAACAATTGGGCGTGCAAAATTAGCAGCAGCAGAAGGAGCCCAATACTTTCGCAAGGCACTGTATACACAAACTCGCATTCAAACACACACATGTGACACACATACACGCACACACGCATACACACAGGTAAATAGTGCCACACATGCACTGAAACGTATACAGTTGGCCTTGCTGTTTCGATTTGAGTTTTCCTTGATGTGTTTTTATTTTGCGTGTTCTGTTTTGGTTTTCCTTTTGTTTATCTCTTTTAATCCCTCTTTTGTTAATTTTGTTGGTTGTTGGTGCATTGGGGGATGGTGGCGTGGGGTGGAGAATGGAGGAAGAGGGATTTATGTGATTTATGAAGTAGTGTTTCTCTTTTTTTAATGTCCGCTCTCTCGGTTTCAGTGGCAGCGGAGAGTCTCTGATTTAAAGGAGTGTTGTATTTCCAGATGGGTCTGATACCATTCTTCTCTTTTCTCCACAGTCTCTGCTGACAAAATGGGACAGCATCTAGGAAAACGCGAGCCACAGCCGCAGAGCAAGGTAAGCGTCTCAGTTGAAAGTGTATGTATGCATGATTTTGTGCAAGTATACAGGACATTAGTGCTCAGCGATTAACCGAAATGTTGGTTTATTTTCATTTTTGTATTTTTTTTTAGTAATTGACCAACATCAGTTAAATGATTTGTTTTCTGGGCGCTCAACGCGCCGTTTGTGTCGTTTCTCTAGAGAGATTACTCTCTGGGACACGTTGTCCAACTCATAGTTAAATGAAGTAAATGTGGTAATTAACTACAATGACCAGAATCCAATCCAGTCCAGTGGAAGAGTGATAGAGAGACACGAGAGGGATAGAGAGCAGTTGCTTAGGTTGTCTCTACCTAGCAATGCATCTAAGAGATTCATAGGTGTTATTTAGCCGTCTTAAAATCAACTTTGAAGAACTGCTGAAACAGTGATTTTTATCAGACAGCCGGCAGTTAGCCAGCTAGGCTAGCCTGCTAGCCTGAAGGATGACTCTTTGGGGAACAGAGGTAGATGGCTGGCTACTGCCTGAGCAGAGATTAGATAATGACTTGAAATAAAATAGTAAAACAAATGAAATGTTTTATTAAAGTCATGTGGATTAAAGATGGTTTATGAATAGAGGATATGCAGAAATGGGCAGTCATTGGGGTTGTGTTAATGAGATAATATCATCATCATACATAAACAACCAATGTAATGTGAGTAAATGATGGTTAGAGCCTGATAAGTGATAGTAATGGGCAGTCACTACCAATCAATTGTTTTATTCTGTGTTGTCACAGCAGTGAACCCACATAATGCATTTACTGTTAAAAAAATATATTGAAAATTAAAAAATAAATAAAAAGCACTACAGGACATACACAGTATACGCTTTTAGTGCACATAGATGTGCATAGTGTGTAAGATACGTTTGGATCCTTTTGTTTTTTTTGTGGGCGTAATACTGACAATGGTAAAGTTCAAAGTGATTGTAGACTGTAGAGCCTCTTATGTCATTCACAGCTTAAGCTTTCATCAGGGGGTGAGGCAGAACTTTGGACCCTGCTGCAGCTTAGTCATGCAGTCGTTCGTCAGAACGTCAGAGTTCTGAGTTCAGAGTTATGACCGTTTAAAAAAAAAAAGAAAAGAAAAAAGAAGCTCTCAATCAAATCTGAAGCACTCGGAAAAATACAAAAGAGTCTGGCTCGGCACTTGAATAATGTAACACTCAAATGGATGCCAGACAAAGGTTGCATTCCAAGTGGCACCCTTTTCCTTCATGTAGTGCACTACTTTTGACCAGAACCCAAGCTGTTTACACTGAGAGCATTTTCATAATATTTAATTGGAAATAATAATGGACCTGTATTTGTGAACTTTTCACTCTGTCAAGCTTGCTAAAATTCATCGAAACTAAACCTAGACGTTCAGGGAGCATCGAAAATTCCAAAATCGATGGATAAGAGGACAATATTTTTTAATAACTTTTGACGGCGAGGAAATAAACTAAATTGTAAGTGCGGACCTCCAGACCTTGATGAGGTCCGGATGCGGCGCTCAGGGCAAAATGAGCTTGACACCCTTGCTATTTTTTTTAATCACTCCCTCTTTTTTCTGCCACTCCTTCTCTCTCTCCATGCTTCTGGGGAGGTGATTTTCTTTATGGGCAGTCCAGTCCTGAGAGAGGTGGGGCGGGGGGTTATCAGTGGGAGTGTTGCGACTCGGAGCCGCTGAGTCTTCTTATCGACTTGCCAGATCTTAGAGTGGTGGACTGGCGGTGTTGCCAGGCAGTGGTTGATTAGCTACTATCAGAGTGTGCCTGGGTGGTCAGGACACTGGGATTTCAGTAAGTGATGACAAAGTTTGCTTGCTAGAGGAGGAAAGGTTATGTCAGGTCAGGTCTCAGGAGCTAGCCTGGTTATATAACTAGGCCGTTTCAGGTTAATGTCAGATGTGATGTACAGTATCGTTTTGATGAATAATTTTCAGCAGATTCGTAGCCCTGTCTTGTTCGGGGGCCACAGAATCAGAACACGTTTTTTCAAATGACAAATTGACGAATATTAGAACACTTCTGGTGATGGACTGATTCCCAACGCACATTCATTTAGAATATCACCCTGTTGTTACACCTGAGAAAGATGACATTTCCTTGCTTATCATTGCCATGGGTTGGGACCCCTATGTAAAGCTAAACTGCTCACTCATAATGATAAAACTGATCTTTAAACTGTAAAGCTGTGGATGATACAGTGTTGTTACTTACTCTTGAAGAGACATTGGTGTATTTGTTCATCAAAATGTGAAGGAGAAAGCACGATATCCGTGGCACGATGCTTGTATTGACAGATGGTTGTTTAGACATCTCACCAATGAAATTCTCACTCTTGTCGGGCATATATGTTGCCATGGCGATATCTGATGCGTTATGTTAGGCCATTCAATGGCACATTTCATCCCACCCACCTCACACAATACGCAGAGACGAACGCATGGTCAGTGTCCCATTTCCTTCTGTAAGGATGAATGGACTATTGGGAAGATTATTATGAATTACATTTGTCATTTAGCAGATGCTCTTATCCAGAGAGACATACAGTAGTGAGAGCATACATTTTTGTATTTTTTCGTGCGAATCAGCTTATGGTCAATTTCATACTATCATTAGCTCAGGGCCAATGGTCCACAAGAGCCCATTCAGCACTCCCACCCTAAGAACCCAGCTGTCCAGTAACGTTGAGCTCATCTCAACCATCCTACACATTTGATGTCATGTCTCAAACACGGATGCTTTTACCCTTTAGGGGAAGATTAGTCAGTTCTATCATCAGATAATTTGTTATTCTTTTCTGTTAAACTAGCCTACATAAATTATTAAATTAAAGAGCTTTTAAAAGTCAAGTATCATCAGTCAATGGGGGTGTTTGGTAGTGATGGGGGGCGATAAATCGATCATGTTGAGTGTCGCGATATTATATAGACTCTGACGCCAACTATGAATTCTCTAAAAGAAGGAAGTTAAATGAAGCTACTGCTAGTCAGCTGTTCCTGCGCAAAAAAAAAAAAATATGTATGGGACATTGAATCGCAACAAAATTGCAGTATCGAATCGCAATACATATAGAATCGTGATCCATATAGAATGGCAATACATACTGTATCATATCGACACCTAAGTAACGTGATGAAAATCGCGTTGTGAGGTCCTGGCAATTCCCAGCCCTATTGTTTGGCTGTTCGTTCTGAAGCTGGTTAGCCCTCTGTGGTTTGGTCTGTCCACTCAGTAGAATAAACTGGATTAAGCCAAAGCCTTAGAGAGCCTTTGTGCAGAAGAGGACTGGCATAGATAAGATTGGCTGTGGGGTTGCTTGACTCATAGAGGATAGTTCTATTTCTATGGCTTGATGTCTGTAAGTCCTTGGGTGGCTCTGTTACTGTAGGTAGTGAACACAACACGTATGATTTAAAAACAACATTCTCACCTTTTTGTATGATTCATTTGTGTTCCATGTTTGTGTCTCAAGGATTGTCAATATGACCTAACTTAAAGGCCTACATTTTATAAGTGTAGAGGTCCATGCTCAAACAAAATATTTTGTCTTTTTATAGATAGTGGACCTACACATGAAACTGTTTTCTGAGGAGGTTTAATCTGCTGTTATTCCATGTGCTCTTTGCATACGGAAATAGATCAAGGGGGATAACATTTGGCGCCATAAAAAAAAACTGGATCTAACAAAGTGGATGTTTGTCAAATCCGTTGCTATTTATGTGTCCTAACAGGCCCACAATGCGGTTACTAAAATCTGATTTGCATATACAGTACACTACCGGTCAAAAGCTTTTGAACACCTACTCATTCAAGGGTTTTACCTTATTTTTTACTGTTTTCTACATTGTAGAATAATAGTGAAGAAAACTATGAAATTACACATGGTATTATGTAGTAACCAAAAAATAAACGTTATATTTGAGATTCTTCAAGTAGCCACCCTTTGCCTTGATGACAACTTTGCACACTCTTGGCATTCTGTCAACCAGCTTCACCTAGAATGCTTTTCCAACAGCCTTGAAGGAGTTCCCACATACGCTGAGCACTTGTTGGCTGGTCTTCCGTCACTCTGCAGACCGACTCATCCCAAACCATCTCAATTTGTTTGATTTGGGGGATTGTGGAGGCCAGGTCATCTGATGCAGCACTCCATTACTCTCCTTCTTGGTCAAATAGCCCTTACACAGCCTGGAAGTGTGTTGGGTCATTGTCCTGTTGAAAAACAAATGATAGTCCCACTAAGTGCAAACCAGATGGGGTGGCATATCGCTGCAGAATGCTGTTGTAACCATGCTGGTTAAGTGTGCCTTGAATTCTAAATAAATCACTGACAGTGTCACCATCAAAGCACGTGTCCATAATGATGGACTGTCATTTCTCTTTGCTTATTTGAGCTGTTCTTGCCATAATATGGACTTGGTCTTTTACCAAATATGGCTATCTTCTGTATACCCCCCACCTTGTCACAACACAACTGATTGGCTCAAACGCATTAAGAAGGAAAGAAATTCCACAAATTCACTTTTAAGAAGGCACAACTGTTAATTGAAATGCGTTCCAGGTGACTATCTCATGAAGCTGGTTGAGAGAATGCCAAGAGTGTGCAAAGCTGTCATCAAGAGAAAGGGTGGCTATTTGAAGTCTCAAATATAAAATGTATTTTTTTGGGTTACTACATGATTCCATATGCGTTATTTAATAGTTTTGATGTCTTCATTATTATTCTACAATGTAGAAAATAACAAATTAAAGGAAAACCCTTGAATGAGTAGGTGTTCTAAAACTCTTGACCGGTAGCGTATATTTGCATAATATTTAGAAGTTGTCCTTTTTCGGGTTAATTATTTTTTTTTTTTGTTTTTTTTTTGCTAATGGTTAACTACTGTTTGGATAAGGTGGTTGCATAGCTTGCCAAAACAAAATCGGTGGTGGAAGTTGACATAATGTTTTACTGTAATGCAGTTAATTGGTGCTTATGAAATTAACATAAATTGAGGTTGACATCCAAACAAGCCAACTCCTTCAACTTGTACTCCAACATAGTGTTGAATACACATATAAATAAATGTAGGCTAATTTAGATGGGCTGCACTGAGGAGATTCTGGATCTATCCCCCATGGGGAGACTTACGCATGGTGTTTCCATGGTTTAAGTTGAACTCTTAACCAATCTATAGTATATGTTTTGCATATACAGCAGCTGCCTTAATGCTGTGTGGTCCACCGATAAGGACAAGTAGAGGCTTATTTAACAATAACACACCACTGTGTTCAGTCAGGTTGGGTCTGAGAGCAGCTACTTTACTGAAAAAAAGCAGAATGCGATGCTGTCCGTAATTGAACAGAACAAGGTGAGTTGTTTTCTCTCAGTGTCTCGCCCTCTGAATCCCGAAATTGCACCCCACCTATTGTTCCTGTCTGTTACAGCGTGGGTGGGGAGGAAAGAGGGGGCTTTTAAATGGCGAGTAATGTACTTTAACGACATCGGGTAATTAACCTCCGCCTTGCCGGAGTCAATTTGTCACCGATTTTTCAAATTACAGCAGAGAAAATGGGTGAGCCGTTAAAATTCAGCTGTGGACGCAATCAACTTTGACCCTTCTCCTCTCCCACTGCATAATGGAATTAGAAAAGACAGAGGGAGAGAGAGAAAGGGAAGACTGCCTTTTTGAACGAGGCCTTAATATTCCTGGCATGGTCTTGCCTAGACTACAGGACAGTGACGGTGAAACCCAGACTGGGCCTGCCTGTCCTGGCCACCTACCCCGGGGTTGATGAGAATCTATGGGGCTCTGTCAGACTCAACCAGCCTGCTGGGGTACCATGAAAAACAGGAGAGCCCAGGCAGACTCAGTGTTGAGGCAATGTATATTGAATTATAATATTTTTCACCTGGTGATCCAACCAGGGGAGGGAGTGGTAGGGACCAAAGAAAAAAGGAGGGGGATCAGAAATTATGCAAGTAATGTTATTTGATGTACTAATCTGCCTGCTTGTATCATAGCTGATAGCTGATATACCCCCCCCACACACACACACACACACACACACACACACACACACACACACACACACACACACACACACACACACACACAAAATATTTTACAGTTTAAAGAGTGTCACAACATTGATTCCAAGCAGCCATTATGGTGCTGGCTATAAGGCCTTATGCATACACTGAGACACATGTACATCGGGGATAGGACTATTTATCCACCCTCACAAAGCAGATTTGGGCGTCGCGGTTGTGTCTGAGGAGAATTCATGCATTGTCAGGCCTGTGGTAGAATCCAATCTCATGTCTGATAAGCCTGCATTGTGAACTGTCGTGGAGACCCTAATCCAGATCCAACTTCCAGACCTGTTCTGACTGATCATGTTCTGCCATTTTGAAAGCCACCTTATTGGCTTTTTCTCCGTTTCAAGAAAAAGCCAATGTTGTATTGTGTGAATTCATTGCGGATTAAGACGAGAGGCAGCGTGTAAATCCAGTCTCCAGTGGAGGGAGCCTGCGGCCCAGTTAGTGGTCCTGAAGTTAGGCTATTGTCCACACTTTCCTGCCCGAGAGGAGTTTCTTTTTGTGTTGAACTGTAACTTACAGGCTCCCATCTTCAGCTCAGCATGCTGGCTCAGGTACCTGCCTGACTGGAATTGTGTTCAGTAGCAGATATGGGTTGAAATACTATTTGAAATGTTTCAAATACTTTTGAGCGTTTGCTTTAGTCTGCCTTGGGAATGCCAAATGGGCGGGGTTTGCCGTTTCAAATAGTATTGAACCCAGGTTTGTTCAGTTTCTCTCCCTAAAGCTAACGGGGTCGTAAAATAGCTCCTTCTCATTTGTTCCAAACCTGTTCATGCTTGGGTAGCAGCAGAAGCGATCCCTTTCTGAACTTGCTCTCCCCATGTTACGCAATCATGCTCCATAGTAACATTCATGTTCACTGCTCTCCGAAACAAGGAAGTAAAGCTCCCCACACAACATTTCTTTAAGGGTAAAGAGGGTACCTCTGGATATTACTGTTAGAACGCGAATACATTTCACATTTGGAGACCTAAGCAGGGACAAATACAGAAGATATATTTATTTTTTATTTAACCTTTGTTTTTGCAGAGAACAACCGATTCTAATTTGCAATGACGACCTGTCGAACACAGCAGACAAGCACAGCAGAAAGACTTTGACTAGGTAATATTCATGTGACTAGTGTGGCTTGCAGTTGTACAGATGAGTATTGTTTGATGCTGATACTTGTTTTCACCATTAATGTCACAGCACCACTGACATTTTATCCTGTTGCACACTAATTTGTTTTGCTCATAATTAAAGTGGGATACATGCTGTTAAATTACCAGCTCTTTGACAATTTAATATTACAATAAAAAAATATATACAATTCCCTGAGCGCTATTATTTTCACTTATCTCAAGTAATTGTATGTTGGTACTCTGATAAAACATCGTTACAGTTTAAGTTCGATGGGATTCTTTTTTGTCTTTTTCCTGACACTGACTTTATATCTGTGGCCAGCAATATTGCTTCACTCTCTGTTTGAAATGTATTCCTTAGGATGTGGATTTAGAAGTTGTACAATCCCTAAGAGTAAGATTACATCCTTTTTGTTAAGGCCAGGCATTCTGTTTGGTAACGTATCCCTCTACGTATCCCTTGGGAATATAATATTGTTTTCTTGTTCAAAAAACAATGTCAAATTGCTAGGTGGCCATATTATTTGCCATGTCATGGGTGCTTAAGACTTTTGGCTAATTACCCTATACTCTAGTTTGTTTTTGCGGGTGGTTTGAAAAAGTATATTTTTCAAGTTGTAGGCTTTGAAGGGCCTGAGGCGGGGGACTTGTGAGCAATCATACTTAATGTGAGCCGGTCTGTGAGATATTGTGAGCATTTGCAGTGTGAGCACGTCCTGCTGTTCGAGAAGAAATCTGTGGGATGGAGTCTCCAAGTCCCCATTCACCATTCCTCTTGGGGATGAACACACATGCTTAAGGGCACACCTATCAGAGAGGAAACGGATAAAACCATGACATTTGACTCTCTCTAAGAAATTCCTCCAAGTCATGAGAGGTTCCAATTATGGTTGCACATTTTGGTGAATATTCAGGTGGAAACTGTGTGGGAATTAATGGGAATATATGGGAAATAATATTAATACAATTTAAATGTAGATTTATTTGCATTGGATATATTTACCATATCATATGGAGACATAAACCTTTTACCTTATCATAAGTAGACATAATTGCAAATGATGAAATCCTTCCAATAGAAAAATATTATAAACATTTTGTTATGAATTGAACTTTAATTAAATGAGTTGACTCTTCACATGGGATGATTTCACTGAACAACAAAAGAAAGGGAATATTGAATGATCGCCAACGATCCATCGCATCTCCCAAAAACCTCAACATCTGTAAAATGATAGTCTAGAAACTAAAGCTTTGGTTGTCTTCCTCTCAAGCTTCCATATCTTCTCCCTGGACCTTCTCAATGTCCACCTCTTGAACATCAGACTCAGGCCTCATCTTCACTATCACTTTCTAACCTTGTTGAGGATGGTTCATTGTCAGGCTGAAAAAGCCTCAAATGCCTCCCTGGTGGCGCAGTGGTCTAAGGCACTGCATTGCAGTGCTAGCTGTGCCACCAGAGACTCTGGATTCGAGCCCAGGCTCTGTCACAGCCGGCCGTGACCTGGAGGTCCATGGGGCAACGCACAATTGGCCTAGCGTTGTCCGGGTTAGGGAGGGCTTGGCCGGGAGGGATATCCTTGTCTCATCGCGCACTAGCCACTCCTGTGGCTGGCCGGGCACAGTGCACGTTGACCAGGTCGCTAGGTGTTTGGTGTTTCCTCCAGGAACATTGGTGCGGCTGGCTTCCGGGTTGGATGCGGGCTGTGTTAAGAAGCAGTGCGGCTTGGTTGGGTTGTGTTTCGGGGGACGCATGGCTCTCGACCTTTGCCTCTCTGGAGCTCGTGCGGGAGTTGTAGCGATGGGACAGGACAGTAACTACTAACAATTGGATACTACGAAATTGGGGAGAAAAGGGGGTAAAAAAAGCCTCAAGGTGGCCACCAAGTTTTCAACCCTTGTATTGGTCAGCCTGTTGCGTCTTTGGTGTGTCTGTTCCCAAACAAGGACCAGTTGCGCTCTGAAGTGGCTGATGTTGGTGGGATTTGGAGGATGATGGAGGCAACAGGAGAAAGAGCCTCAGATCAACAAAGTCCCTTCCACCATGTGGATGAAGAGATATGTTGGCCCTGGAAGTGTACTTCGCCAGACTGCCAAGAACCTTGCCCTCATCCAGGCCAAGGTGGCGAGACACAGTAGTGATAACACCATAGGCCTTGTTGATCTCTGCACCAGACAGGATGCTCTTGCCAGCATACTTGGGGTCCAACATGTATGCTGCAGTGTGTATGGGCTTCCGGCAGAAGTCTTCACGCTTTTTGATGTATTTCAGAACTGCAGTTTCCTCTGCTTGGAGCAACAGTGAAGTGGGCAGGGCAGTATGGATTTCTTCTCTTGCATCTGTAAGCAGAGTCTGAACATCAGACAGGATGGCATTGTCTCCCTCAATCCGTTAAATTATACTACTGTAGATTTCAGGCTGCTTACCACTATATCCCAAAATACATCATCCAGGGGGATCCTCTTGATGGGGCTGTCCACATCGGCAGACTGTGATATGGCCATTTCTTGTAGACTCCTTCCCCCCCAGGAGACTGTCAAACATGATGACAACACCACCCACAACGGGTGTTGCTGGACAGCTTCAATGTGGTGCTCTTATTCTTCTCACTTTGCTTGGTGAGATTGATTGTTGCTATAACTTGATGACCCTTTACATACCTAACCTTTTCATTGGCTCTCTTGTAGAGTGTATCCATTGTTTTCGGTGCGATGATATCCTTGAGGAGCAGATTCAATGCATGAACAACACAGCCAATTTGTGTGATGTGTGGGTAGGACTCCTCCACTTTAGACCAAGCAGCCTTCATGTTCGCAGCATTGTCTGTCACCAATGCAAATACCTTCTGTGGTCCAAGGTCATTGATGACTGCCTTCAGCTCATCTGCAATATAGAGACCGGTGTGTCTGTTGTCCCTTGTGTCTGTGCTCTTGTAGAGTACTGGTTCAGGGGTGGAGATTATGTAGTTAACTCCTTGCCCACGAACATTCGTCCACCCATCATAGATGATTGCAATACAGTCTGCGTTCTCTCTGATTTGTCTTACCTTTACATGAACTCTGTTGAACTCTGCATCCAGCAAATGAGAAGATAAAGCATGTCTGCTTGGAGAGGTGTATGCTGGGTGAAGAACATTCAGAAATCTCTTCCAATACACATTGCCTGTGAGCGTCAGAGGTGAACCAGTTGCATACATGACTCGAGCAAGACATTCATCATCATTTCTCTGACTGCGTTCCTCCATTGAGTAAAAAAATCTGATTCCAGGAGGACCATGAGCTGTTGCTATTGATAAGGTGTCTGATTCATCATTTTCACCTTGAATATAAGTAGAGGGACTTTTGTCAGAGGTTGCTTGTTGTGAGCGCAGAGGGAACTTTATGCACTTGGCCAGATGATTCTGCTTCTTTGCTGCATTCTTCACACATGATTTGGCACAGTATTTGCAAATGTACACAGCAGTTAGATTAAACAACTCCTTTGTAAGATACATGTTTTAAAATGAAACCTGTATGGGAACAGGTGAATTAACAATCCTCAGTTAGCAGGCTCAAGCAAGCTAAAACCCACATGGTAGCAAAAACTAACTAAAAAAACTAAACACACTTTGCTGTAGGCTACTATTTACTAGTTAACAAAAAATCCTGTATGTCATATAAAATATATCCCCCCCACCCAGTATTGTAATCAAAACTTACCAGAAAGCATGTAGTCCTTGGCTCAGACAGTGTAGTAGTGTGGGCTCAATAGCATCTCATTAGTGTGCAAGATCTTGAGAATGAGCTGTACATGTGATGGAAGAGTGCACTGCACATGTGATGGAAGAATGCACTGTGCATGCAGAGGGTTGCAATTCCATTGAATTGGGGATAGTTTAACCAGAATATGCCACAAGACCTATAATTGTCTTATGTGTATCCCACAAAAAAGGTTCACTGTTATAAGCTAACTTTTTTGATGAATTTAAGCAAAATTCACCAAATTCCCGGGCTTAACTTCCCATGGAAGATTTCTGGAAAGTTTCCGACCCTTTGCAACCCTACTTCAATCACTCCACTCCAAATCCCCCCAGACTATAAGAGCTTAGAAAGCTTTTGGAAACTACACATGGAAAAAGGGGAACCAGATTATCTTTTTATATACATCCATTTGAAAGCCCATCCAATTGAAATCAGATACAGACATTTTGAAAAGGTAGCATTTCAAGAAATATCAGACCGACATGCATAACCTTGGAGAAACAGATGGGCATGCTATATATGAAGAACCCCGTTGAATATAGAGAACAGACAGATTCTGGTTGAGATTGCATATTCTCCCAGTCTTACCTATTTCTGCAGCAAGAGTAGCTATTATGCTGCTTGATTTAGCATTAACCTCTGCCTCGGCCCTCTTCAAAAAGTTGAATTTGATTCCCCCTTCATTGTGGTGCGAGTGGCTGGCCTTATCTCATTCTGTGTAGCTGTGCAGCTTCCCTCCATCCCTCCGTCTGTCCTCTCCCCCTGGGATGCTCTTCTCAACAAGATAGAAATATCATCCCTCCTATTATGATAAGCAGGTGCAAAGAAGTCACGTCGTCAGCTCCTACCTGCGGACGGTGACAAGCAGGCTAGGCCGCCACTCGTGGCTGCATGGCCCACTTTGTTGAAATAGCCGCGTTTTTAAAGTCCCTCACGGTTTGTGATAAAAAGCAGTCCGAGAAGAGAGGAGG
This sequence comes from Oncorhynchus masou masou, assembly GCF_036934945.1. Lineage (NCBI taxonomy): Eukaryota > Metazoa > Chordata > Actinopteri > Salmoniformes > Salmonidae > Oncorhynchus > Oncorhynchus masou. The sequence continues at coordinate 55,705,337 of NC_088240.1, forward strand.
TGTATTATATTTCTGGAAGGAGATGGGAAATGTGACTAGAAAGGGGATTTCAAAATGTTTCGAATGGTGTCTAATGGGAAATAATACAGTAGATTGTAAGATTCAAAGTAAAGTTAATGTACCACCCAGTGCTCAGATAATGGTACATTTTATTTGGAATTGATGGAACGGGATACGTAAGACGCTATTGACTTGCCTGGTATGCTTGAAAAATAACACAATCTCAGTCCAACTGAGTCACCATAATATTCTGAACACAGAGGGACAATTTGCTATATTTCTAATATATATATATATTTTTTAATGTGTGTGTGTGTGTGTGTTTGCATGTGAGTTTTTGTGTGTGTGCATTTACACTGAGTGTACTTTCCATGACATAGACATAACTGGTGAATCCAGTTATCCAGCTATGTATGATCCCTTATTTATGCCCCTTGTTAAATCCACTTCAATCTGTGATGAAAAGGAGGAGACCAGTTAAATAAGGATTTTTATGCTTTGAGACAATTGATTGTGTATGTGTGCCCATTCACAGGGTGAATTGGCAAGACAAAATATTTAAGTGCCTTTGAACGGGGTATGGTGGTACGTGCCAGGCACACCGGTTTGAGTGTGTCAAGACCTGCAATGCTGCTGGCTTTTTCACGTGTGTATCAAGAGTGTATCACCACCCGAAGGATATACAGCCAACTTGGCACAACTGTGGGAAGCATTGGAGTCAACATTGGCCAGCATCTCTGTGGAAGGCTTTCAACACCTTGTAGAGTCCATGCTGTTCTGAGGGGGGAAAGTGGGGAGTGCAACTCAATATTAGGAAGGTGTCCTTAATGTTTTGTACACTCAGTGTACATGCATGTGATGGCGTAGGTGTGTGTAAGTGTCTAGAGGAGAGGGGGGTTAATGCATTTAGCAATGCTTTTATGATAATAAGGACGTCCCAAAAATACTGCAAATGTGTCTGACTTGTGTGTGCTGCGATAATTCAGATAAGCCTCTAAACAAATATCAGATTCGGCTCCATGTGGCTGATAATGAAAAGCCTCTCTGCTCTGTTGCCATGGTATCTCAGCTCACCTCTTTCTGTTTGTGCCCTCTCTCTCTCTTTTAAAAGCCCTCGTCACCAGAAGCAGAACAGACCATAGCACCAGCACCCATGGGTGAGATCATGGCAGAACCCGAGTCACAAGATGAGGTCTTTGGTAAGGAGTTTTTATTTTATTTCAGCTGTTTTAGTTGTATGCCAGTTTTTGGTAAAGAACTATCAGACACAAAGCAAAGTCAGCCATAATACATACAGTTACAAAAGATGTAAAGGGTTGTCGTGGTTACGCTCCAATGCTGTTGCTTCATAATGATTTAAAGGTTGTAGTAAAAAAGTGTTCCCTAAAATGTCTTATCTGAGAGCCCCTCACCCGAAAGCTCTCTTAAACATTGCTTCAAGTGGAATAAAAATAGGTGACGGTCCTCATTTTGGCTGCCGGTACACTTGGGTGCCAATATTTTGCAAGGGGTGCTGGTACTAAAGCAGACAATTTGAGTTGCTGGTACTCTATACCAGTCAGCACTGGTCCACTTCAAGCAATGCTCTTAAATGTATTTTCATCATCAGAAAAAAATGCAGTGCTTCATAACAGCATAACACACATGCAGCCCATCTCTCAATGCAGAGTATCTTTCAGTGAAGGAACCCGAGTGATGACGAGGTATTCGTGGCCCAGGGATTCATTGCTAATGGTGATGGGTGTGACCCAACCTGGTAATGGAAAGAGTGCTACATCCCCTGTTCCCTCCCTCCTCACTCTGTCAACCTGTAAATGAAGATTGTTTTTCATCCACCTCTACTCCTCTAGGCTACTTGGACTGTCTGCTCTAACAGTGAATTGAGAGCTTTGCACATTGTGTATACATTGCGGGTGCATCCCAGGGTATGCCTAGATAAATAAAAAGTGTAGAAATACAAGGAATGTATAAAAAGATGATTGTGCCCTAAATGTAGTACTCCAACTTAACAGGTGAGGGCAGAATCCATTGTGTTATAGCAGAGCCACAGAAAGCTGGCAGAGAGTCTTAGATGGTTGGCTACTCGTGATTTCTCTACAGTGATGGAGATTGCTACCAGTAAGGAGGCAAACAGTGCACTTTAGAAATGCTGGTGTGAGTTAATTTACATTTTACATGCAGATGAGGTTTCCCATGAAGTGTTATGTCAAATTAGGTGGACATACAGTACCAGTCAAAAGTTTGGACACCTACTTATTCAAGGGTTTTCTTTATTTTTACTATTTTCCACATTGTAGAATAATAGTGAAGACATCAGCCACACTTTGCCTCTGACAGCTTCACACACGTTTGGTATTCTCTCAACCAGCTTCACCTAGAATATTTTTACAACAGTCTTGAAGGAGTTCCCACATATGCTGAGCACTTGTTGGCTGCTTTTCCTTCACTCTGTGGTCCAACTCATCCCAAACCATCTCAATTTGGTTGAGGTCAGCTGATTGTGGAAGACAGGTCATTGGATGCAGCATTCTATCACTCTCCTTTTTAGTCAATTAGCCCTTACACAGCCTGGAGGTGTGTTGGGTCATTGTCCTGTTGAAAAACAAATGATAGTACCACTAAGCACAAACCAGATGGGATGGAATTGAATTCTAAATAAATTACTGACAGTGTCACCAGCAATGCACCATCACACCACCTCCTCCATGCTTCACGGTGGGAACAACACATGTGGAGATCATCCGTTCACCTACTCTGCATCTCACAAAGAAACAGAACCAAAAATCTCACATTTGGACTCATCAGACCAAAGGACAGATTTCCACCGGTCTAATGTCTATTGATCGTGTTTAATGGTCCAAGCAAGTCTCTTCTTCTTATTGGTGTCCTTTAGTAGTGGTTTCTTTGCAGCAATTCGACCATGAAGGCTTGATTGACGCGGTCTCCTCTGAACAGTTGATGTTGAGATGTGTCTGTTTCTTGAACTTATTTTTATTTGGGCTGCAATTTCTGAGGCTGGTAACCCTAATGAACTTAACCTTAGTTGGGCTCCCGAGTGGTGCAGCGGTCTAAGGCACTTCATCTCAGTGCTAGAGGTGTCACTACAGACTCCCTGGTTTGATTCCAGGCTGTGTCACAACTGGCTGTGATTGGGAGTCCCATAGGGCGGCGCACAATTGGCCCAGCGTCGTCCCGGTTTTGCCGATGTAGGCCGTCATTATAAATAAGAATTTGGTCTTAACTGACTTGCCTAGTTAAATAAAGGTTAAATGTAACATTTAAAACATATTATCCTCTGCAGCAGAGGTAACTCTGGGCCTTCCTTTCCTGTGGCGGTCCTCATGAGAGCCAATTTCATCATGGCGCTTGATGGTTTTTGCGACTGCACTTGAAAAACATTCAAAGTTCTTGAAATTTTATAGATTGACTGACTTTCATGTCTTCAAGTAATGATGGACTGTCATTTCTCTTCGGTTTTTTGAGCTGTTCTTGCCATAATATGGACATGGTCTTTTACCAAATAGAGCTATCTTCTGTATACCACCCCTACCGTGTCAAAACTGATTGGCTCAAATGCATTAAGAAGGAAGGAAATTCCACAAATTAACTTTTAACAAGGCACACCTGTTAATTGACATAAAGAAAAACCCTGGAATGTGTAGATTGGACAAATCCTTTGACTGATATTGTACATCAGTCTGTAATTAAAGTTTTATTCAATGAGAAGTAACAAGACATCTCATCATCTACTTTATCTTTTATTTATTTTTACAATTGCATTTTGCCTACTTTAATTGAATTGTTTTGTATATGTCATTTAGATCTCGTGTGTAATGGATGAAACCTACACTACATGGCCAAAGACCTCCTTGTCGAACATCTCGTTCCAAAATCATGGGCATTAATATGGAGTTGGTCCCCCCTTTGCTGCTATAACAGCCTCCACTCTTCTGGGAAGGCTTTCCACTAGATATTGTAACGCCGCTTCCATTCAGCTTCAAGAGCATTAGTGAGGTCGGCATTGATGTTGGGCGATTAAGCCTGACTCGCAGTCGGCATTCCAATTACAAAGGTGTTCGATGGGGTTGAGGTCAGTGCTCTGTGCTGGCCAGTCAAGTTCTTCCACACCGATCTCGACAAACCATTTATGTATGGACCTTTGTGCACCGGTGCATTGTCATGCTGAAACAGGAAAGGGCCTTACCCAAACTGTTGCCACAAAGTTGGAAGCACAAAATGGTCTACAATGTCATTGTATGCTTTAGCATAAATATTTCCCTTCACTGGAACTAAGGGGCCTAGCCTGACCCATGAAACCAGCCCCAGACCATTATTCCTCCTCCACCAAACTTTACAGTTGGCACTGCATTGGGGCAGGTAGCGTTCTCCTGGCATCCACCCAAACCCAGATTCATCACTCCAGAGAACGCATTTCCACTGCTCCAGAGTCCAATGGCAGCGAGCTTTACACCACTCCAACTGACACTTGGCATTGTGCATGGTGATCATAGGCTTGTGTGCGGCTGCTCGGCCATGGAAACCCATTTCATGAAGCTCTCAATGAACAGTTCTTGTGCTGACTTTGCTTCCAGAGACAGTTTGGAACCCTTTAGGGAGTGTTGCAACCAAGGACAGATGATTTTGCTCCTAGGCGTTTCCACTTCACAACAACAGCACAGCTCTAGCAGGGCAGAACTTTTATGAACTGACTTTTTGGAAAGTTGGCATCCTATGTAAAAGTCACTGAGCTCTTCAGTACGGGCCATTCTACTGCCAATGTTTGTCTATGGAGATTGCATGGCTGTGTGCTCAATTTTATACACCTGTCAGCAACGAGCATGGCTGAAATAGCACGAATCCACTAATTTCAAGGGGTGTCCACATACACTACATCACCAAAGGTATCTTTCAGTGTAGAAAACCTAAGTCTGCTTCACTCACTCATACAGTTAAAGTCGGAAGTTTACATACACTTAGGTGGGAGTCATTAAAACTAGTTTTTTCAACTTGTTTAACAAACTATAGTTTTGGCAAGTCGGTTAGGACATCTACTTAAATCAAATCAAATTGTATTTGTCACATACACATGGTTAGCAGATGTTAATGCGAGTGTAGCGAAATGCTTGTGCTTCCAGTTCCGACAATGCAGTAATAACCAACAAGTAATATCTTATACACAGTGTAAGGGGGTAAAGAATATGTACATAAAGATATGAATGAGTGATGGTGCAGAGCAGCATAGGCAAGATACAGTAGATGGTAACGAGTACAGTATATACATATGAGATGAGTATGTAAACAAAGTGGCATAGTTAAAGTGACTAGTGATACATGTATTACATAAGGATGCAGTAGATGATAGAGTACAGTATATACGTATACATATGAGATGAATAATGTAGGGTATGTAAACATTATATTAGGTAGCATTGTTTAAAGTGGCTAGTGATATATTTGACATCCTTTCCCATCAATTCCCATTATTGAAGTGGCTGGAGTTGAGTCAGTGTGTTGGCAGCAGCCACTCAATGTTAGTGGTTGCTGTTTAACAGTCTGATGGCCTTGAGATAGAAGCTGTTTTTCAGTCTCTCGGTCCCAGCTTTGATGCACCTGTACTGACCTCGCCTTCTGGATGATAGCGGGGTGAACAGGCAGTGGCTCGGGTGGGTGTTGTCCTTGATGATCTTTATGGCCTTCCTGTAACATCGGGTGGTGTAGGTGTCCTGGAGGGCAGGTAGTTTGCCCCCGGTGATACGTTGTGCAGACCTCACTACCCTCTGGAGAGCCTTACGGTTGTGGGCGGAGCAGTTGCCTTACCAGGCGGTGATACAGCCCGCCAGGATGCTCTCGATTGTGCATCTGTAGAAGTTTGTGAGTGTTTTTGGTGACAAGCTGAATTTCTTCAGCCTCCTGAGGTTGAAGAGGCGCTGCTGCGCCTTCTTCACGATGCTGTCTGTGTGAGTGGACCAATTTAGTTTGTCTGTGATGTGTATGCCGAGGAACTTAAAAACTTACTACCCTCTCCACTACTGTTCCATCGATGTGGATAGGGGGGTGCTCCCTCTGCTGTTTCCTGAAGTCCACAATCATCTCCTTAGTTTTGTTGACGTTGAGTGTGAGGTTATTGTCCTGACACCACACTCTGAGGGCCCTCACCTCACCAGTTTTAAGGATCAGCGTGGTGGAGATGTTGTTGCCTACCCTCACCACCTGGGGGTGAGGGAGACGAGACATCATTTGAGTCAATTGGAGGTGTACTTGTGGATGTATTTCAAGGCACACCTTCAAACTCACTGCCTCTTTGCTTGACATCATGGGAAAATCAAAAGAAATCAGCCAAGACCTCAGAAAAAAATTGTAGACATCCACAAGTCTGGTTCATCCTTGGGAGCAATTTCCAAATGCCTGAAGGTACCATGTTCATCTGTACAAACAATAGTATGCAAGTATAAACACCATGGGACCACGCAGCCGTCATACCGCTCAGGAAGGAGATGTGTTCTGTCTCCTAGAGATGAACGTACTTTGGTGCAAATCAAAGTGCAAATCAATCCCAGAAAACCAGCAAAGGACCTTGTGAAGATGCTGGAGGAAACGAGTACAAAAGTATCTATATCCACAGTAAAACGACTCCTATATTGACATAACCTGAAAGGCCCCTCAGCAAGGAAGAAGCCACTGCTCCAAAACCGCCATAAAAAAGCCAGACTACGGATTGCAACTGCACATTGGGACAAATATCATACTTTTTGGGGAAATGTACAATGACCCCAAGCATACTTCCAAAGTTGTGGCAAAATGGCTTAAGGACAACAAAGTCCAGGTATTGGAGTGGCCATCACAGAGCCCTGACCTCAATCCCATAGAAAATTTGTGTGCGGAACTGCAAAAGTGTGTGTGTGTGCAAGGCGGCCTACAAACCTGACTCAGTTACAGCATCTCTGTCAGGAGGAATGGGCCAAACTTATTGTGGGAAGCTTGTGGAAGGCTACCCAAAATGTTTGACCCAAGTTACAATTTAAAGGCAATGCTACCAAATACTAATTGATACTAATTGATTGTATGCAAACTTCTGTCCCACTGGGAATGTGATGAAAGAAATAAAAGCTGAAATAAATCAATTCTCTACTATTTTTCTGACATTTCACATTAAAGTGGTGATAAATGTCAGGAATTGTGAAAAACTGAGTTTAAATGTATTTGGCTAAGGTGTATGTCAACTTCCAACTTCAACTGTACATATTTATCGCAAGATAAAACAATATTTTTTGAGAACCCCCTTTATCCCTCGTACAATGGCTTCGCCTAACGATCAAAGGAAAAATGCGAATTTAAGGTAGCCTCGACATATTTCAGCATATGTTTAACCAGACACAATCGGATGGAATATCATCTAATTGATCCTCTATCAAATCCTGAATCAAAAGCCTCAGTCACAACACACCAGACACTGTGAATTGAACAGCAAATGGTCATTCTCTCCCCCTTTTCACCATTTATCAGTTCTGATTAAAAGAGCTGAGGTCTGGCTGTTGCACCCGTGGCGTTGGAGAAATGTTCTTTGTGTTCCTGCACATGAGCACACCCCTGGAACACCGTATCGACTGGGAGCCGAACAACAAACAAGCAGCTCAAAGCTGACCCCTGTGGCGCACCACTGCCTCTGATCACCATACACATGGAGACACAAAGACAACACTAATTAATGGGGAGAGGTGTGAGGTAGGCAGGGGGCGGAGAAGGCCACTGCCTGTTATTCTGTAAGGGTAATGATGACCCTAGTGCTTATCGTGTGGCACAGTGCAAAGGAAGGTCTTAGGGCTTTCGTCACGTCTCTCATTGAGAGAAGGAGGAGAAGATTAGTAAGGGAGGAAGGGAAGACAGAGAGGGAAGAGAGCGAGAAAAGGTAGAGAACGCAAAGAGAACCAGGTAATAGAGAGCTGTACGTTAGAGAGGGAAGGGAGATTGGGCAGGGAGACAGAGAAAGAGGCCAGGAATGAGCGGAGGGAAGGAAGTGAGAGAAAGCAGGGAGACTGAAGGAGGAGAGAAACCGAGAGAGCAGGGAGAGAGAGCTGGGAGGGAGAGGAAAGGTAGAGTGCCCCCAAGTAGCAGAACAAGAGATGAAAGCTCAATGTGCCTTGGTTACAATGGGCACCAGATCAATAGAAAAGCCATTTTCTCTCTCTGTGTGTGTGTGTGTGTGTGTGTGTGTGTGTGTGTGTGTGTGTGTGTGTGTGTGTGTGTGTGTGTGTGTGTGTGTGTGTGTGTGTGTGTGTGTGTGTGTGGAGGAGAGGAGATGGGCGGAGGGAGGGATTCAGGGTTGGGGAACAAGGTTAACTACAGGTCAAGAAGCATGAGATGTGGCATGTAACTGGGATTATTGACTGATCTAGTGTGTTTTGTTTTTGTTTGTTTGTGTGTGTGTGAGTTGGTGCTTGCACATTCTTGCTTACATTCGCCCCTGTGCACATGTGCATGCAGGTGAGTCTGTATTCATGTACCTGACAGTGAGATGTTCTGTTATTGGCAGGTATCCTTTCATCCTCAATAATGCACCTTGTTATCAGCTGGGGATGTTAGTGCACAGCATTTAGATTGATCCGTAACTAGAGATCCACCTGCAGCCAATTCATGTCCCATGAGTTAAACACTTGTCATTGGTCAATGCTGTATTGGTCTAGGCTCTCCAATCAAAAATCGGTTGTTTCAAACCCCCCACCTAAAGGGAACCCTGTTTTAACCTGGGGAGGTAAGATATTGTATCACCTGATCCTAGAACAACATACACAACTTGTCAATTATTAAACATAAACATTTGTCTGTCGGTGTACCTTGCTGATTCTGAGACGGAGGGAAAACATATTTTGGAAGGCACAAAATGGTCACCCACCAGTGACGTTCAACGAGTGACAAATTATGATTTCAGGAAGGTGGCGGAAGGGACTAGGAGTGGGATGATACCCTTTTGTTTATACCGTACAAAGTTGAAAATGAGGAAGCTCTTTCTTTAACTGGAACTTTAGCCCGGCTCAGGTTCTGCTATAAAGTGTTAAGGGATTTGAGAGAGTTCCGATGCAGGTGAAAGTCGTTGATCTCATTAAGAAAGGAGACACTTACCCTGACACATCGAATGCAATTATTATCCCTGCAGCCCTCATCAACTGTTTATAGGGATGCGCTTCAAAGCTGTTCGTATGCAACTCACCTGTTGGCAACCTGTATAGAGAAAATCACTGGATTGGCTTTTTGATTCATTAAGATAAGCAACATCGGCCAAAGGACAGAGCGAGATTTTGGGGCTTGATCTTTTCATTGTTGAATTGACAGCTCTCTCTTGCAAAACAACATTTCATGTCAATGAGACAAATTATCCAATTATCCAATATTATTACTATTATTGTTGTTGTTGTTATTATTATATTAGAAGTGTGGGCTTTGTTAGGGCACTGACACAACAGGTATGTAACATTCAGGTTTGATGGATCCTGATCTCGTGTCAGTCTGTAGTCCAGGCTCTTTTATGTTGTGCTGTTTTTATCAGGTGTTGTTAATATCAAACCGTTCTTAACAGGCTGTTAGCACTCTGTTATTTTGTCAAATGCCTCTTTCTAGAACTCTCATCAACTTCGAGAGAGGAAAGAACATTCATTATTGCTCTCAAGCATATTGACCGAAACAATTTGACGGCTTGGTACGGAGAGTAAAAAATTTGGAATTTCCCACCAAATTGCCATGGTTAAAGTGGTTTGTGAGAGCCAGCTTAGTGGTGTGTTCTGTTTGAGTTGGCATCAGCAAACCTCTCCTGTCGCTGAGGCCTCTCAAGCGATAAGGTCTCTAACGTATCCACGCCACACTTTCTGTTAACAGACTTTGCACTCGTTTTCCAGTCCTGAGCAAACACACCCCAGTCAGCATTTGTGTGCTGTTAAAAGGCCATTATGGCTCCATTACCTAGGTCTGCTCCGGGGCCTACACTCAGGCTGCAGCCACAGTCCAGGTCAGTCTGTGTCCGCCCTGGCTCCAGATCCTCCACACCTGTCTGGGTTTCCTTAGCTAACCCTCTTCCCTGCCTGTCAGTCTGTCACTCCACCCCCGTCCGTCCGTCCGTCCGTCCGTCCTCTTCTCAGAATAGAATTAAACCAACATTAGCTGGGAGATTCTAATCAAGATCCCTCGTGGTGCTGTAGCTGTGGTTCTCTTTCACTGAGGACAGGGTGGTCTAGGCCTAAGGGTCGCCACAGGGATGTGAGAGGCTCTGTGAGCATATCCCAATGCAGGTGAATGTTTTCTCATGCTGGAGAAGGTTTCAGGCCACGTGGGTGTATATATCTTTTTCGATCCACTTGAACTGCGTTTGCTCTTTAAGCTCAAGGAAAGTGTGGCCAAAGTCTGTGGGACCGACATTATGAAACCAAAACTGTGTGCTCAAGTAGTCAACCTTGAAACCCGGGAAAGTCAAAATAGCTAAAATGACTCGATTCAGATATTGAATTTAATTCAAAAGCAACTGAAATAAATTGCTGAATGTCTTGGCTATAAAAGAAGGGGAAAAATAGAGGAATAGACATGGGTCTTCTACCTTTTATGAACGAGCAATTCCGTTCAAGATCTCCACCGTCTTGCCTCTTTCAAGAAAATTGAATGATTTCACCATAAGTCAATTATTACTTATTTCATGTTTGCGTCTTGGTTCTGATTGCATTTGTGACCTGGCCCGTCCTCTGCCTTTTCTAACGGGCGTGCTGCTGCCTTGCCTATGCTGCAGCAGACTGCATTAGTCTGTCCCAGGGCTGATTGGGTTAAGAGCTCTATGCTCTTCTGTTCTGGCTGAAGGAGAAGAGGATATGAGTGGGTGCTCCTGGCCCCCCTCGCTCCATCCGTCGATCGCTCGTTTGTCTGTTCGTTACTAACTCCATTGTAAAGCTCCAAGGGTCAAGATGTAAAATGAAAAGTGAACCACAACATGCCAGGGAATTAGATTTTCTTATGGGCCTGTTAAAAGTTTTCTTGTCTATCAGACAAGACTGCGAGGGATGTTGGACACCTTATCCAGATAAAACCGGGCCTGCTCTGTGTACTTTATTCGTTTATTGTTTGCTGCTTGCACTTTAACAACATAGACTGGGAGAGAATTCCTCTGTTTTGTCTCTTTCTCTCTCCCGTCCTTTGTTCCTCTCTCTCTTTATATCTACAGGTAACTGACAAAATAATGGAAACACTTGAATACATGAGGGATACAATGTACAGTACATTGAAAGCAGGTGCTTTCACACAGGTGCGGTTCCTGAGTGAATTAATCAATTAACATCCCATCATGCTTAGGGTCATGTATAGAAATGCTGGGCAGGCCATTATTTAGCTACATTCTTTCGCTGTGCCTTATGTCAGGCCGTATATAAAAGAGGCTGATGGCTCAGGCATTTGTCTCGGTGGCTGGGGCTACCACTAGCTGGTACAGCGGGCACTAGACCCTGGCACTGCCACAGCAGAGCTCCTCGCCACTCAAAAGCGTTGATTGTTGAGAGCCACCATTCATCACTGGGCCAGTGTTCTCTGCTTTGACACCATTGTTCAGATTCTCTCACTGTCTCTGTCTTTATCTCTCTGTCTTTCTTTCTGTATTTTCTTTCTCTTCTCTTTCTTTCTCTTTCTTTCTCTCTTTCTCTCTTTCTTTCTTTCTCCTTTTTTTCTTTCTGTCTCTGTGTCTGTGAGAAAAGCTAAAGCAAATGTGAGAAGTAGTTTGACAGTGAACTTGCTAACCCATAAAGTTGGTGCACTACTTCTGGCCAGAGTCTCCTATCAGGCAATAGAGTGCCATTTTGGACACATACTAGGTTGATATCCATCTGACCAAGCGTGTGCTTCACTGGAGGGACTGGTCAACAGGTGCAGTATAGGACCTGGGTCTATGTAATGCTTCCACAGAGAGAGAGAGAGCGGCCGATAGTGAAATGTACAATATAACCGGAAATGGTCGGCAATGTCTTGTTGAGTCATTCATTCAGTGATGGGGCTACATGCATTGTGTGGGAGTTTGTGTGTGTATCGCATGTGTGTGAGTTAGTGGATCAGTGGGTCCAGAGTCCCAGGGTCCACCTCATCTTGCCTTGAACATCTGGCTGGACAATTAGGGAGTGTGTGAACAGCTGGTGATGGATGGACGATGGCTATTGTAGAGGAAGGAATGGACATCCGTCACTCATCACTCTGGGAAAGCATTTGGACCTAGTGTAGCCCACTGCTTCCCCATTCCCAAAATGATGATTCAAATGCTTTACATACAAATAGAGCTGTAAATCCCCCCCCACCCCAAGGTCGACAGATTTCTGAGGCTTCTTCCCTAACAAACTTGCCAGAGCGAGTCACATAGCTTTTGACGATTGCTTTCTGAACTTTCCGTGAACCCGTGTCATAAGATAAAGTGTCTTCAGGAAATTGAGCGAGCAGTGTTTTGCTGTCCTGTCAGTACTAGTGCGGATGGTAGATTCAGATGTGTATAGATGGTCTGTTTTTATGGTGTTTTTCTGACTCTCCACTTGACACAAGCACTCAGGATGATGATTTAATTATGCGAGTGGTCAGATAGTGTATTGAACAACGTGATGAAGCTTCGTAACAATTTGACTAGTAAACTCATGGGTACATTCGTAATGGCTATCTGGTATGGTAGTGCAACAATTTCCATGGTAGTGTAGAATATGAATTCAAATGATGTAAACTGATGTGGCTCATACAATGGAATGTCTTTTTCGTAATGCCAGTAGAGTTTAAAAAAAAGACTCCATCTACAACAAGAGTCATAATCAAGCCATATTTGATAAATGGACAAAAAGCTTAACGTAATTTTTTTTTGCACTATTTTGTGAATTAGCATGGAAATGTTGCAGTATGAGATATCCCCAAGGTATGTTGGAGCAAAACACTCACTTGGTAACACCCCCATCTGTAAAACCTGTTAGCGAAATCAATGCAGGGATCCAACCCCTTAGATTCTCACCGGTGTGTCATTCTAAGTTAAAGTACATGTAATAAAACAAATCCCCATCAAAATCCTTCTATCTGGTTGTGTCCGAACACAAACGAATGAGATCCCACTTTGGAAAAGGGAGATTCTAACGAACACGATGGTGTTCTCTATGACCCCCACAAGTGTCACGGGATGCGTCTGAAGGTAACTGGTATGGATTTTTTTTTTGCGAATGGAAGTATATATATTCTATGAATATGTATAAACCAAATACAAAATAAAAAATATATATTTATACACACAGTTGAAGTTTACATACACTTAGGTTGGAGTCATTTAAACTAGTTTTTCAACCACTCCAAAAATGTCTTTTTGGCAAGTCGGTTAGGACATCTACTTTGTGCGTGACACAAGTCATTTTTCCAACAATTGTTTACAGACAGATTATTTCACTTATAATTCACTGTATTACAATTCCAGTGGGTCAGACGTTTACATACACTAAGTTGACTGTGACTTTAAACAGATTGGAAAATTCCAGAAAATAATGTCATGGCTTTAGAAGCTTCTGATAGGCTAATTGACATCATTTGAGTGAATTGGAGGTGTACCTGTGGATGTATTTCAAGGCCTACCTTCAAACTCAGTGCCTCTTTGCTTGACATCATGGGGAAATCAAAAGAAATCAGCAAAGATCTCAGAAAAAAAATTCTGGTTCAAGTCTGGTTCATCAACAGCAAATGACCATGTGAAGATGCTGGAGGAACGAGGTACAAAAGTATCTACAGTGGGGCAAAAAAGTATTTAGTCAGCCACCAATTGTGCAAATTCTCCCACTTAAAAATAATTATTTTCCTCCATAATTTGCAAAGAAATTAATAAAAAATCCTACAATGTGATTTTCTGGATTTTTTTCTCATTTTGTCTGTCATAGTTGAAGTGTACCTATTATGAACATTACAGGCCTCTCATCTTTTTAAGTGGGAGAACTTACACAATTGGTGGATTACTAAATACTTTTTTTGTCTCACTGTATATCGACATAACCCGAAAGGCCACTCCGCAAGGAAGAAGCCACTGCTCCAAAACCACCATTAAAAAAAGCCAGACTACGGTTTGCAATTGCACATGGGGACAAAGATTGCACTTTTTGGAGAAATATCCTCTGGTGTGATGAAACAAAAATAGAACTGTTTGGCCATATAAACCATCGTTATGTTTGGAGGAAAAAGGGGGATGTGTAACATAACTTTAGTCCGTCCCCTCGCACATAACCGGGCTCGAACCTGGGACCCTCTGCACACATCAACAACAGTCACCCACAAAGCTTCATTACCCATCACTCCACAAAAGCCGCGGCCCTTGCAGAGCAATGGGAACCACTACTTCAAGGTCTCAGAGCAAGTGACGTCACCGATTGAAACGCTATTAGCGCGCACCACCGCTAACTAGCTAGCCATTTCACATCCGTTAGAGTCTTGAAAGCCAAAGAACACCATCCCAACCGTGAAGCACGGGGATGTCAGCATCATGTTGTGGGGGTGCTTTGCTGCAGGAGGGACAGGTGCACTTCACAAAATAGATGGCATCATGAGGAGAGAAAATTATGTGGATATATTGAAGCAACATCTCAAGACATCAATCAGGAAGTTAAAGCTTGGTCGCAAATAGGTCTTCCAAATGGACAATGATCAAGCATACTTCCAAAGTTGTGGCAAAAGTCAAGGTATTTGAGTAGCCATCACAAAGCCCTGATCTCAATCCCATGGGCAGAACTGAAGAAAAAAAAATGTGGGCGAGCAAGGAGGCCTTTAAACCTGACTCAGTTACACCTGCTCTGTCAGGAGGAATGGGCCAAAATTCACCCAACTTATTGTGGGAAGCTTGTGGAAGGCTACCCAAAACATTTGACTCAAGATAAACAATTCAAAGGCAATGCTACCAAATACTAATTGAGTGTATGTAAACTTCTGACCCAATGGGAATGTGATGAAAGAAATAAAAGCTGAAATAGAATTATTTATCTACTATTATTCTGACATTTCACATTCTTAAAATAAAGTGGTGATCCTAACTAACCTAAGACAGGGAATTTTTACTAGGATTAAATGTCAGGAATTGTGAAAACTGAGTTTAAATGTAATTGGCTAAGGTAACATCCGACTTCAACTGTATATAAGTCAAAAGTTTGGACACACCTGCTCACACCAGGTATTTTCTTAATTCTTTCCTTTTTCTACATTGTAGAACTATAGTGAATCATCAAATCTATGAAATAACACATGGAATCATGTAGTAACGAAAAAAAAGTGTTCAAGCTGTCTTGTTGACAGCTTTGCACTCTCCTAGATTTAGGACAGAAACTTCAAAACCTTGTTTCTTATGATTCATTTTTTGACTGTCCTCTTTGCCATTTAGGAATATGTTATTCAATGATTTTCTATGGGCTTTAGTAATAAAGGACAACATCTATTTTTATCAAATCATTTTTTATACACTTTTTATTACCTAAAGAGGTCCTTAAATTGAAAATGTGATTTGACCTTCTTAAAACAACTCCATATGTCAGCTTAGCACCCCCTCCCCCAACATCTTAGACTTTAAAGAATGAAACATAACGTAAAAAGGAAATGGAATGAAGCAAGAAGAAATGAAGCAATTAGACGAAAGCCAACGTTTCATCTAAAGCAGGATAATGGTGGATTGTGCTCGGCGCGTAACAAAATCCATTGTCACCGACTGGATTTACTCCTTTTCCGTTTAAGTTCACCATTGATCCAGGACAATGGTGGTGGGAGAGGAAACTAACTAGTGTATTCTATGGGCATACTGTAAATGGAGGCTGCGTTAGCCCACATTCACACAGCTGTCTTGTCTAGGAGATGGCAAGGCAAAGTCCCTGTACATACGCACACACACACACTGTGGATTGATCAATAGCAACCTGTTGATGCTGTATCTGCCTGCTCTGTCCTGTTCTGTTGTTACCTAAAACCTTGAGAGAGAGAGAGATTATGAGAGAGAGAGAGAGAGAGAGAGATATATATTATGAGATATATATATATATATAAATTATGAGAGAGAGAGATGTATATATATTATGAGAGAGAGAGAGAGATGTATATATATTATGAGAGAGAGATATATATATATATATATTATGAGAGAGAGAGAGATATATATATATATTATGAGAGAGAGAGAGATATATATATATATTATGAGAGAGAGAGAGAGAGAGAGAGATATATATATATATATTATGGGAGAGCGAGAGAAATAAATACTGAAAGAAAAAGAGTATTGAGAGAGAATGCTGAAAGAAAAAGAGTCTTGAGAGATCATGCTCTGAGTGAGATGTTCTTAGCCAGTAAACAGATCAGTGCGAAAAGCTTTGGCTGGTGTTGACAGAAGAGTTGAGGTTCCGTCATCGCTGGCAGTGGTGCCAGCCTCACTGGGACTAGATCAGATTACGATGTAAACCTCAACACTGAGTGCATGCTGAATAGTGAAGATTGGCACTACCACTGACACATTTTTATCATCAATTTTGTCCTAGGTAAAAGCTGATATCACATACATGCTTTCATTGTTCCCCATTGGAGAACCCTTTTTGGTTCCAGGTAGAACCCTTTTGGGTTCCATGTAGAACCCTCTGTGGAAAAGATTCTGCATGGAACCCGAAAGGGTTGTACCTCGCACCAAAAAGGGTTCTCCATTTTTCTAAGTGTGTACACAGGTTTGGTTGAGCTGTTATTTCTGACGTACACATGATTCCCCATTTGGATTGAGCAGTTGAGGAAGTAAAGATCACAGAAGTCATGCAAGGGGCTTGGCGGTTCAAGGACCGAGGCGAAAAATAAGGGATTTAGCATCTGTAGCATCTCCTCTATCTGCCACTGAGAAATCTCCGGAGGACAGCCTGTCCATGAATGCCTGACGAGTCTGAAGACAGAGGGTCATTCTCCCCGGGGCCTGTGGGCGGAGGTCCGGGATCCATGATGAATGCTGTGACAGAGTGGGTGGTGGCAGTTTTTTACTCCTGGGTGGGTGGTCTGGTCAAGGGCCACATAGCTGCTTCTTAGAGGAATATTTCCCGTGCCTGGGTCCCACCACTATGGGTGGATCCAAGCTGGCTCCTTGTTGTCGTTACAGACGCTGGTCCACCAGAAGGCTAAACCGTCCTCTGCACTACAGGGGCCCATGAGGGGAGAGGAGAGAGATTGAGATCCAAGGCCCACTCGCTGCATTTTTTCCCTCTCCTCTCTTGTCTATTTGTCACTGTGGGTTGTCGCTTCTCCTTCTTCTCCTCTCACTCGGGCACTACAGAGCTTCTTGTTATGGATTAGTCATAGCCTGGTAAATAAGCACATATTTAACCTTTAGCGTCGAGCAATCCCGTATCCGGGAGCGTAATCATAGCCTAGCATAACGCAACGTTAACTATTCATGAAAATCGCAAATGAAATGAAATAAATATATTGGCTCACAAGCTTAGCCTTTTGTTAACAACACTGTCATCTCAGATTTTCAAAATATGCTTTTCAACCATAGCTACAGAAGCATTTGTGTAAGAGTATTGATAGCTAGCATAGCATTAAGCCTAGCATTCAGCAGGCAACATTTTCACAAAAACAATAAAAGCATTCAAATAAAATAATTTACCTTTGAAGAACTTCAGATGTTTTCAATGAGGAGACTCTCAGTTAGATAGCAAATGTTCAGTCTTTCCAAAAAGATTATTTGTGTAGGAGAAATCGCTCCGTTTTGTTCATCACGTTTGGCTAAGAAAAAAAAACAAAAATTCAGTCATTACAACACCTAACTTTTTTCCAAATTAACTCCATAATATAGACAGAAACATGGCAAATGTTGTTTAGAATCAATCCTCAAGGTGTTTTTCACATATCTATTCGATGATAAATCATTCGTGGCAGTTGCCTTTCTCCTCTGAACCTAATGGAAAAGTGGACGCAGCTGGAGATTGCCCACTAATTTCGACGGAGGACCCCAAGCGGACACCTGGTAAATGTAGTCTCTTATGGTCAATCTTCCAATGATATGCCTACAAATACGTCACAATGCTGCAGACACCTTGGGAAAACGACAGAAAGTGTAGGCTCATTCCTGGCGCATTCACAGCCATATAAGGAGACATTGGAACACAGCGCATTCAAAATCTGGGGCATTTCCTATCTGAAATTTCATCTTGGTTTCGCCTGTAGCATTAGTTCTGGGGCACTCACAGACAATATCTTTGCAGTTTTGGAAACATCAGAGTGTTTTCTTTCCAAAGATGTCAATTGTATGCATAGTCGAGCATCTTTTCATGACAAAATATCTTATTTAAAACGGGAACGTTTTTTTATCCAAAAATTAAAAGAGCGCCCCCTATATCGAAGAAGTTAAAGTACACTCTTAGAAAAAAAGGCTTCCAAAAGGGTTCTGCGGCCATCTCCATAGGAGAACCACTTTTGGTTCTAGGTGGAACCCTCTTTGGAAAGGGTTCCACATGGAAGCAAATGGGATTCTTTTAAAGGCTTCTCTGACTTTAAAGGGTATGGAGACAGCCCGAAGAAGCAGTTTTGGTTTTAGATGGCACCTTTTTTTTTCTTCTAAGAGTGTAGATCAATAACAGGCCTGATTTTGAAGTGGTCCGTCTCCCAAGAGAATATGTACTGTGACACGATGAGTGGCTGTGTGCTTTTCAACCATCTCAACCAAGGCCTATCATCTGTCTCCAGCCAGGCCCTGTGCCTGCCTCAGCCGCCCTGTGACGGACACGTTGCCCGTGAGAGCCTCATTAGATGTTCTCATCGGAAGAGCAAGAGATCAAGAAAAGTGAGCGCAGCGTGTTACATTGCAAAACTCCGAGCAGCTCTGTTGAGACCTTTCTACACCCCCCTTCAGTGTTCTGCGTCAGCCCGCCCATTCATTTCCCTTTCATGTTGTTGACAAGCACCAGTGTTTTATCATCCCCCGCGATCTCTGCTACTGCATCTTTGCTTGGGGAGAGGGGTAAGCATGGCTGTGTTAATGTAATGAAGGGGCACGCTGTGGATAAACCGCCTCTTTTTTTTTTCTCTTTCGATCCCTGTATCTCACTTTTCATCTGGCTTTTTTTTAGGCTCTTTGAGTCTTGTTTTCCCCAAAGATGACGCAAATGTTTGTTTGTAGGGTTGTTGCTTTGGGCCTGCTTTCGACATTCCAGTGCCACTTCGTTAGGGCCTTACAATGTACAGTATATTGCGTATAAAGGGGAGCTGACGTTTGTGACACAACTCGGTGTCTTACAGCAATGTAGTTAATGAAATGTAATCGTTCACAATTGTTGAACGGCGGTGTGGCGATGCCCTACACTTGTCCTGAGCATGCGACTCACAGCGCTTCCCAATAGAAAACGGAGTGAGATTAAGCTCGGTTATCTGTGGAGGGAACCGTGCTCTTAACTTATTTGCCAGGGAGAGTGTGTGAGAGAGACTTTATTTAATCAGCGTTCCCGCCCTGATGATTGAATGACTGACGATATGTGTTATTAGGATGAAGTGGAGACGGTGGCCCGGTGCAGACAGATTCTGATTGCACCTGCAACTAGTGGCCGAGCCTAATGGAGACCGAGAGTCCTGTTCAGGTCTCTGTCGCAGTATTGCTGTCAGGGAACCAAAGATGAAGCACTAAAGGGGTATTCCACCTCAAAATCAAAGTCAGTCAGATGTGTTTAGACATTTTTAAACGCAGTCTAATGTCAAGATGACTATTTATCATTATAAACTTTATTCATAACTGTATTATTATTTTTAGATGGGCAATGCAAAACTATACAACTGTACGTTTGTTGGAGTTTCAATCTGCAGAGGTGTTTCAATGTCAAAGCATGTAACACACACCTAGATAACCGCACCTATGGATTACCTTTCCCAGAGTCACAGAGCGAGGGAGAAGGAAAAGGGGTTAGACAGATTATTCAGCGTTTTTTTTTTGTTGTGTTTGCCAAGCATACAAGATGCGAGGTGACTTGTCATCATACTGTAAGTGCAGTGTAAAGGGCTTATCAGAGCAACGCTAGTAGTTTTGTTTTGCTTAGATAGTGGGTTTGATGGTAGTTGATGATGGAGGTGATGGAGCGAGATGGCTCTGTAACATAACAGGGCCACTGCCGGGAGGAAATAAGTCTGAACAGTTTGCTCATATTGGGGAGCTGCTGGAACACCAGAGCACAGGCACTGCTTTCATCATCATTTTATAACATCAAATCACTATGTCTTTATAGCATTGTCACAGCAGCACAAACCTCAACCACGTCTACTGGGGAAATATCTCTCTCATCCTCTCTCTCATTCTCTCTCCTTCCTTTTCATACTATATCAATGAGTCTCTCTCTCTCTCTCTCTCTCTCTCTCTCTCTCTCTCTCCTGATCTTTCTTTTTTCTTTCCTGCTCTTCTAGTCTCTCATATTCCATGTTGTGAGGTGTAGGATCGCAATTACAGTTGCCTTTCACCAAGGTGACAAGGGATGTTTGGTTCTGTGATTTGTTCACTAAGGAAGGTCTTAGTGACTCCTAGAGAAATAAGGAAAGATGTGCTGGTGGCATCCTGGTTCCCCAATGGGCTTTGAGCTTCAGTTGAGACCAGCCGTCCGTTCATCCTTTTACACAATCATATCTAAGAGCAATTTGTTTTAGTAAGTAAATAGCTTCCGCTACAGAAAACCTGCTTTCATAGTAGATATTTCATTTCAGTGTGCCAGTTCAAGTGCCTGTGATTTGTCGTTGTAGCTGACTCGAGCAGTATGGCTCTACCTCCATGTACATCATTCACACAACTCTAACAGTCTCAGCGTCCGTGCTTTAGTTGTACTCAGATGTACATGTCTCTTTGATCATAGAATCGGAAAATTTGTCAGTAGATCCAGATCTGGAAGTTCGGTTTGGTTCTCCAAATTGCATTTTTTTTTTATATATATATGTTTTATTCTAAATGCTGTGATATCTTTCCATCTGAACGCCTTGTTGATCCATTTTGAGTTACTGTTGAGGTCTTTCTCGAACCCAATGGTCTGCTCAAACCGGCTCAAACCAACGCCTGCCTTGCAGTGGCTCAGGCGTCAAATAAGTGTCACTGTGCATCGGGTTGAAAATCCATACTTATAGGAGTTATTTTAGGGACACTGGCCTCCTTGTCCCACATAAATAACTATGCGGCTCTGACAATAGACCACTGTTGAGGAAATATTAGCATGCGGATTCCACTGTTGTTTTTTCCTACACCATTTCGTCCAGTATAGTGTCTACATTGTTCTTCGGGGAGCGCTGCGCTGCATGCCCTGTGCTCCGGGAGCTAGCTAGCATGGTGGCTTCTGTCAGAAGGGATAAGTTACAGGTAATGCCGTAGATCTCAGCGTCCCACTGATGGCCATAGTGTCCATTCGCACATGTGGAAAACAAATGGAGAAACGTGTGAATTAGCGTGTCAGCGTTGGACATTCAATGACAAATGACTGATCTCGTGGTATGAGTACCACTCTGCATCCATCTGCTGGCCTGGCTCTGAAGCTAAGCAGGGTTGTTCCTGGATGCGAGACCAGATGCTGCTGGATCTGGTGTTGAGGGCCAGTAGGAGGCACTCTTTCCTTATGGTCTAAAATATATATATTTCCTAATGCCCCAGGGCAGTGATTGGGGACATTTCCCTGTGTAGGGGTGCTGTCTTTCGAATGCGACATTAAACAGGTGTTCTGACTCTCTGTGATCACTCAAGATCCCATGGCACTTATCTTAAGAG
Organism: Oncorhynchus masou masou; assembly: GCF_036934945.1. Classification (NCBI taxonomy): domain Eukaryota; kingdom Metazoa; phylum Chordata; class Actinopteri; order Salmoniformes; family Salmonidae; genus Oncorhynchus; species Oncorhynchus masou. The sequence continues at coordinate 55,727,085 of NC_088240.1, forward strand.
TAGGGATGTTAACACTCAGTGTCCTGACTAAATTCACAATCTGGCCCTCATACCATCATGGCCACCTAATCATCCCCAGCCTCCAATTGGCTCATTCATCGCCCTTCCTCTCCCCTGTAACTATTCCCGAGGTCATTGTTGTAAATGAGAATGTGTTCTCAGTCAACTTACCTGGTGAAAGTATTCCTGTACAGGAATGTGGAAAGTATGCCATTATAATTCCAAGAGAGTTATTGGGCTTGTGGTGGGTGTTTGGGGAAGGATATGTGTGTGCTATGTTACTTTTATACAGTATTAGAACTGTAAGGAACTTTTGGCATGGACTGAGGGAGGAGACAATGAAACTGTTTTGATAGTACCGTAGGTAATGTCCCTTGCTAACAATGTATGGTTTCCCCCGGTGCAATAATCTCCTAGCTATGCATTTGATCTGTGTTCTAGATCTATTACAGGGCATGTCACTCAGGATCCCTTCTCTGTTGAGTTTCTCTGGCAGAAAGGGCAGGGTCTTGTCAAAGGGACTCATTGTGCAGGGCCCTTGTGCGCCTATGCAGGCCCCACGGTCCAATAGATAACCCTTGTTGTTTCTGCGCAGGCCTGGGTGAGGCAGATGTGAACCCGAACAATGGCTGCCCCTCTGAGAAGGCGTCGGCGGCGACTGACTCCACGGGCACTGAGGGGCCCAGCAGCTCCTGGAACGAGGCCAGCACAGCTGATGCTGACGATAGCGCCGCGCCACGCCCCCACCTGGTCCGCCTCTTCTCCCGAGATGCCCCGGGCCGCGAGGACAACACCTTCAAAGACCGCCCTTCTGAATCGGATGAGCTACAGACCATCCAAGAGCACAGCGGAGCGGGATCAGAGTGCGGTTCAGAGGATCAGGATCTAGACTAAGTTTGTTTCTTTGCCCTCCCTTTCTCGATCTTTAATACCCCCTTCGCTCTTACCTGAGAGACCGAACCCCACTTACAGAGATACTAGCAGCATTACCCAACCCTAACCACCGACATGGCAACTGCAAGCTCCTCTGGACTGTCTAGCCTGGGAAGGAAAAAGAAGGCCCCTGGCCTTATGGATCAAATTGGGAACTTCTTTGGAGGGGACAAGAAGAGGAAGAGCAAGGTGAGGAAATCAGAGAGTTTGATTTGTTTCAAAGATACACCTCTAAAGTACCATGGTTTATTTTTGTGTTCAGTCTTAATTTGAGGGACTAATGTCTGACTTATGATTTTGGCAGATTGTGATCTGTTTTTGTTTTTGTTTCAATTTGCTTAGATTTGATGTCATTTTTTTTCTTGTGATGTACCAAAGTTTATGACATTCTCCTGAAATTTGCTTCTTTGCGAATGAATGGCATTGAAAGCTACATTTACACTGGATAACTGATTTGGGTGTGGTTTGAGATTGGTGTAGCGCAAAGAGGCTTTGGCTTAAAGTCATTGGGCTAATTGTTCTGTGATTGTTAGTACCACAATAAAATGTCATTTAAATGTTTTATTTTACATTTTATTTCAGTTAGAGCTTCAAAGCATATGTGCTACTTATATGGTCATAGGTGTGGTACAGTACAGGTGAATGAATTGATCCATTTACATGTGTGTGTGTGCTTTCATTCCAAATATACTCTATGCTTAACTCATAAATATATCTAAAACTGGAGCCATTTTAAAGTTGTGTGTCAGGTATTTTTAAGAGAGAGTAATGATTCGGGAGATTTCATGGGGAAAATTGGAATAAATGTATGGAATAAATGTCAGCACCCTTACTTGGATGTATTTTGGGAGAGCCTGGTATGATTGTTAGGCTACCAATTTTCCTGATTTCTGAGTCTTTAGTAGTTAGCCATTTTAACTGTGGATAGTCCATGGTGGGGAACTATAACCTAAATGCCTTGCATGGACCTCCATTGGGTGTGGAGAGAGTCTTTGACTAGGATTCTCTCACTCCTTCTTTACAAAGACAGCTCTAGCCCATAATATTGCACATAATCCAACATAAATAATATACTATAGAGTAGGAAAACCCACTTATCTCAGCTAATCCTTATCCTATATGGGTTTATGTAGAATTCAAGATGCTGCGTTGTGTCGTCGGAGTTCAGACAATATATATGTCATTTTGCGGACGCATCCATAGAGATTTACAGTCATGCATACATTTGAAGTATGGGCGGTCCCGGGAATTGAACCCACTATCCTGGCGTAGCAAGCGCCACCTGGACCCAGATGTGTGTGTGGATAACTGTTGCGGTACAGTGAGAATAGTTGAGCCCACATTGCCTTGTTTGTCTCGCTCTCTCTCTCTTTCTCTCGATCTCTCTGTGATGTGCTAAATCCCAAAGCCTCTCCTTTGAGCTGGTGACGAGGGATGTAGATAAATTGATATGGCAACCCAGTGCAGTGCACATTTCAGTCCGCTTGGCACCGTTTGTTTATCAGTTGTCATCTAAAACAAAATGTCCTGTATATTTCAACAGTTATGTGTTGAAGTTGGTACACTGTATTGAAGAGGGAGTTCAAGTCCAACTCCGTTATGCTGTCCAGCTCTGCTTCACTCTGGGGATTGGGAGTGACTTCCTCATTGGTTCAGAGAGGAGAATGGTAGTTTGAGATGGTGATCCAATAGGTTGCAGAATGTGGTCTAAACTGTCTCAACAATATGCATTCCTCCCATGCCTTGTAACAACTTCAGAGAGGACAAAAATCTTTTGACCTTTGCATATTTGAATTAAATCCCAGATCAAAGTAATTTGAGCAGTTTTTGTTTTTCAGTTCGGAATGATTTGGTTGTGTGCATCGTAGATGAGATTCTTTCACATTTTAAACTTCATTGGAATGTGCTGCTAAAACATCTGCCACGAGTGAAAATGTCAGTGTTTTGCCTGTCAAAATTGAATGAACAAAATTATTGAAAAAGAGCCAGTATTAGCTTTTTGTTTTTATCTATTTGTTTGAATTTAATTGTCACCTCTTTCTGTTCTTTCAGGAAATTGTACGTTGTTTTCTACATCAGAGTAGTGGAGTTGCCTTCAGATGTGTGAAAAGTGTTTTGTATTTCAAATATATGATCCCTAACTCTCTGTTGCCTCGAGCGGAATGTAATTTTTTTCTGCACTGATCAAAGTTTAAAAAAGGATAAACAGGTTAAAAAAATAATAAAAATCTTAAAGGTCCAATGTAGCTGTTTTAAAAAATCGAATATCAAATAATTTCTGAGTGACAGTCAAGTACCTTACTGTGATTTGTTTTGGTTTTGGTTAAAAGAAACAAATTGCTTCTTAGCAAAGAGTAATTTCTCAAGCAAGAATGTAGCTAGGACTATGTGGGAGTGGTCTGAGTGGGGAGGGGGAAACTAGCTGTTATTGGCAGAGAAGTTTGGAACTGTTTCTTATTGGTCAATTAACTAATTGACTGCCTGTTTATCCCACCAAAACAGGCTTAAATTTCAGCCTGTCTTTTCAAACAGCTCTTCCACTAAAAGGGAATTGTCATAATTTTCACAATTTCACAGTATTATTCCAGCCTCATAGTGTGGAAATAAACACTGGGTGTACAAAACATTAGGAACACATTAGGTGGACTATTCTTGATACACACAGCTGTTGAGCATGAAAAACCCAGCAGCATTGCAGCTCTTGACACACTCAAACCGGTGCGCCTGGCACCTACTACCATACCCCGTTCAAAGGCATTTCAATCTTTTGTCTTGCCCATTCACCCTCAGAATGGCACACACACTACAAACCACATCTCGATAGTCTCGATGCTTAAAAATCCTTCTTTAACCTTTTACTGAAGTTGGCTAAATCAGGGTCAGTGTGTCTTGATAGTCTTAAACAAATCTATTTTGAAACCAAAGTATACACCTCACACACACGGTTATGGGCTTAAAAAAAGAAGACACCTGTACCATGTCAGATATAGAGTTGAAATGTATTCAATCTTGAGTTTCCATCCCAATATTACACTTTATAGACATCACAGAAGACTGAAATATAACAAAACCGTTTGACATAGAAACACCAGATTTGCAGTTAAATTTGTATTTATTTATTATTAATTAAGAAAAAAATATGAATAACATTCCACCCATGATGCAACTAGGTAATTTGACTGCAGGAATGGGCTACTGTTATTGACTGATATGAATGTTCACTGTTGAGCCATGGATCCTTTTACAACCTGGAGTTATCTCTTTCTGTTTTACATTCTTGTCTTGGTTTCACCTGTATTTTTTTTGGCCTTTCATTAGTTGATTCTGGTTTCGAAACTAGTTCATGGGAATCTGCATGGTGATGTCATATATATTTTAAGAAATTAGAAAGATATCACCCAAAAACGAAGACAAAACTGATTTAACCTCAGGAACTGAAGCCAATTTGTTACATGTCAAAGCTGATTGGTAATCCGTATTATTCAAAAATGGGAAGACCTTATTAGACTAATTTGTTGGATAAATGAGTGTCTATGTGCAGGCACCATGAAACTGAACTCCATGACAGCAAAATAAGTCAACTTAAATACGGGGTCTATTGAGTAACTTTGTCAGGACTGGGACCCGATAGCCTGAAGAATGTTGAAAGTACAGTACAACAACTGTTTATGATTCAGAACCCAAAAGCTTCTAAGAGCTGAACTCCTCCCGCCAGCTTGATGGAGCACCGCTCAGGTTCACTGGTGTCTTTTTACCCAGACCTGGATCAAATACTATCTAAAATCATTTCAAATGCTTCAGCTGGGCTTGATTGAGCTTGCCTGGCGCAATGGAGCCAATAGAGTAGTCTCAAAAGTGAAAGCCCTGCCCAACTGGAACTCAGGGCAGACTAAAGCAGACGCTAAAAGTATTTTAGTATAGTATAGTATTTGAACCCAGGTCTTCCTTGACCCTGTCAGGAACTGTGTTTGTGTGTGTGGGAGTCTGTTTGATCCCAGGGTGGATCCATGGATCCTATTCGATGATCCCTTTTGTAATGCTTTGAGATATCCAACTGATGCTTGTAATTTTGTTTTGTATTTCCTGGGAATTGTAATGACCAACATCTGTTCCTAACCTGATCCTGTTCTGAGCTTTTGGATAAATGGCTTGATTAAACTCTCTTAACAACACCCACCCTAAGCAGTGTTTGTTATGCTTTTGTATTGTTGTTGTTTTTATTATGTAATGTCACTTTTGTTGTGATGTGAACTTCATTAATCTGATGACTGTTATTTATTCAATCCCCTATCTATGTTTAATTGTTACCAGATTTAAATTAATCATGTAACAACTAACTCGTTAGGAATTTGGGGCACAACGGAAGAAGTTGTTTAACGAGTTACCTTCTCCCGAATTAAACTCAAGAAGATATATATATATATATATATACATATATAAAGTTATATATCCATAACAGTCACTTATTAATCATTACCTCATCAGTTCTCATTCTGAACAGTTGTTGCTGATTATTCAGTACTACACAAAGTGGTTTAATCATTTATTTACTAACTAAATAACACAGACTATACACTTACATGAGACAAAAGTCCCTAGTAGACTGACCAGATATGACGGCTTGTTACACATATGGAGGGGGGGGGGATAGAGGGGACATTTTTCTGGTCTGGGAGGTGAGGTTAAGTTGAGACTAAGTTCTAATCATTCCCCACATATAACTAACGTTCCATGCTTTACTGGTCTGGTAGGTGAGGTTATCTTCTGATCTAGTGTTGAGGTTGAGAGTTTCGGCATTTCCGAGACTTTCAGCGTTTCCAACCATTTCAACGTGTGGACCATGGTCTCACTTCTTTTGGTTGAGTATGTTCATTCTTAGCGAGTCCTTTTAAGCACTCTGGCCAACGGGGCTGTTCCGTCATACTGAGTGTGGCGAGTCACTGTGCATATTTTATATGAAAAACAATTACCTTAAACTATCTTAAACTAAAAATCACATTCCTGTCTTAACAAAAAGACTTACATCCATTTTCATATCACATAGACAACATATTGGATGGAAACCCCCACCGCCGGCAGGGGTTTCCTTCCTAAGCTACGGTATTTGGTTCATACAGTTTTTAATAACATCACAAAATGAAAAGCAATATGATATTTGTTTTCGACATTACTCATTGACCATTTCCCACATTCGGATGTTCAAAATGTTTGTTCCAAAGTTCATCTTTTGGACGTTAGAGTTACTGGCATGCAGAAGTCTCTTTAGACAAAAGACATTCCATTCCCAATACTAAAGGGCAGAGAGAGAAAGTTCCCCCTCCATAGATTTACAGCAGGGTGTGAAGGTGACCATCCAGCAGCTCCCGCTCTCATCTCTGTGGGAGAGAGCGGGAGAGGCCTGGTTTCTGTCACCCCTCCACCAGTCTGATCTGCCCATTCTGATCCTCAAAGGACAGTCATGACACTTTTAATAACCCTCCTCCGATGCAAAAACTACGGCGAATGTCCTAACAATTCAGTTTCGATCCAGTCTAGCTTGAGAAGTAACCTCTCATGCTGGGCGGAGGTGGTCAATACTATGAATGGCCAATAGAGAAGCTGGCCCAGTTGAAGAGGGAATGGAACGTACATCATCAAACTATTCCCATTTGTTTAGTCTTTTCACTTCTTAAGTGGATAAGACCACACTCTTCAGTAAACAGCATACTTGTCTAGAAGAGGCTAGGAGAAGTGTGGTGTAGACGTCATGGAAATATGAGGCTTACTCTTAGCTCAGCTTTGATTAAGTAGCTTAATAAGGCCATGTACAATGGGGGCTAATGTCTTGTTCCTTGGATGAAAGAACTAGAAGGTACACCAACATTGACTGATAACCTGGTACCAGATCTGTTTGCTCTTTCTGAGCCAACTCTTAGAATTGTTGTCATGCCAAACAGTCTGGCCTCATCTCAATCTCCATATCTGATCATGCTGTCATTGATGGGCACAGTGAGAAGTTAATCATGTTTGACATGACAATGACCATAAGATTTGGCAAGACAGCATTAACAGATCTGGGACCAGGTTAATATGCTGAATTCTTTCTTTTGGAAATGCATCTTAGTACTGTCTGCCTTATGACTTATTATATTTCAATCACATTTGTATTTTATGATTTTTTAATTGAAAGTATTTTTTGAATTGGTTTTAAATTGAACATCTTGGAAAGCTTATCAAGATACTGTAAATCATGATAAAACAACAGTGTTTATTTCTTGTTTTCATTTTGTATTCAGGCTAGCAAAGGGGCAAATAACAGCTATTTTCAAAACCAACCGGAATACAAAATGAAAACAAGAAAGTCTGTCCCACTTTTTGGAGACCTCCAGTGAAGTATTGTCATGCTCCTTCTCATTGAACCCATTAGATGTTCCTCGTGGTCAACAATGAAAGAGTCAAGGAGTCAATGCTACCTTGTTCTTAATGTGTACATTTTACCAATATCTAAGACCCTAATAGTGATAGTCAGAGTCAAGTCAAATATTCATACTTGAGAGCGAAACAAGGACATGAAACAGAACCTGAACTTGCTCTGAGCACTACATGTATTTGACTGTGGTATAGTTGGTATTTTGTTTGTTTTAGGATCCAGAGGTGATGAGGACTGAGGAGTGTAGAGCATACCTACTATTACCCTACTTTCACCTGGCACTGTAAGACAAGCGGGGTCAAATGTCAAGAGCTAGGCCTCACTAGACGTCCGGTACAGTACCCTGGGATTGGATGGTAAAGAACCAGTTCAATTATGGTTCACTAGATTGTAGTCCCCAACTTTGTCTTGTTATTGTTGTCAGTGTTAGGGAATGACCTGGAGCGCCACTGCTTTCTTATATGACACTTTGTTGTAAACTGTCAACCCTCTGAGGTAGTTGTCCAATTCCTGCTAGTTAAATAGCTGGAGAAGCTGCAGCAAAGTGACGACTGAAGAGGTCATCTGGCAGTAGAAGTACTTCAAAAAGTCTGTCCTCCTGAGACTACGAACTGTTACAGTAGAGGTCACTTCAAAGGAGTCAGTTCGTGGCTAGTGGACCGGCAGCCGGTGAGTCTTACTAATCAATCGCCGAGTTGTCAGTTATGACACTGACGGACATTGTTCTATGTGATCAATCAAATCTAAGTCAAATGTAAAGCTGTGCTGGATTGAGGAGCATGCACTACATATTCAGTTGAAATCGGAAGTTTACATACACCTTACCCAAATACATTTAAACTCTGTTTTTCACAATTACTGATATTTAATCCTGGCAAAAATTCCCTGTCTTAGGTCAGATAGCATCACCGCTTTATTTTAAGAATGTGAAATGTCAGGATAATAGTAGAGAACATTATTTATTTCAGCTTTTATTTCTTTCATCACATTCCCAGTGGGTCAGAAATTTACATAAACTCAATTAGTATTTGGTAGCATTGACTTTAAATTGTAACTTGGGTCAAATGTTTTGGGTAGCCTTCCACAAGCTTCCCACAATAATTTGGGTGAATTTTGGCCCATTCCTCCTGACAGAGCTGGTGTAACTGAGTCAGGTTTGTAGGCCTCCTTGCTCACACACGCCTTTTCAGTTCTGCCCACAAATTGTCTATAGGATTAAGGTCAGGGCTTTGTGATGGCCACTCCAATACCTTGACTTCGTTGTCCTTAAGCCATTTTGTCACAACTTTGGAAGTATGCTTGGGGTCATTGTCCATTTGGAAGACTGATTTGTGACCAAGCTTTAACTTCCTGACTGATGTCTTGAGATGTTGCTTCAATACATCCACGTAATTTTCCTCCCTCATGATGCCATTAAAGTGCACCAGTCCCTCCTGCAGCAAAGCACACCGACAACACCTGCCACCTCCGTGCTTCATGGTTGGAATGTGTTCTTCAGCTTGCAAGCCTCCCCCTTTTTCCTCCAAACATAAGAATGGTAATTATGGCCAAACAGTTCTATTTTTTTCCATCCGAAAATAGGACATTTCTCCAAAAAGTACCATATTTGTCCCCATGTGCAGTTGCAAACCGTAGTCTGGCTTTTTTATGGAAGTTTTGGAGAAGTGGCTTCTTTCTTGCTGAAAGGCCTTTCAGGTTATGTTGATATAGGACTCGTTTTACTGTGTATATAGATACTTTGTACCTATTTCCTCCAGCATCTTCACAAGGTCCTTTGCTGTTGTTCTGGGATTGAGTTGCATTTTTCGCATCAAAGTACGTTCATCTCTAGGAGACAGAACGTGTCTCCTTCCTGAGCGGTATAACGGCTGCATGGTCCCATGGTGTTTATACTTGCATACTATTGTTTGTACAGATGAACATGGTACCTTCAGGCTTTTGGAAATTGCTCCCAAGGATGAACCAGACTTGTGGAGGTCTACACATTTTTTCTGAGGTCTGGCTAATATATTTTGATTTTCCCATGATGTCAAGCACTGAGTTTGGTGGTAGGCCTTAAAGCACATCCACAGGTACACCTCCAATTGACTCAAATGATGTCAATTAGCCTATCAGAAACTTCTAAAGCCATGACATAATTTTCTGGAATTTTCCAAGCTGTTTAAAGGCACAGTCCACTTAGTTAAATAATCTGTCTGTAAACAATTGTTGGAAAAATGACTTGTGTCATGCACAAAGTAGATGTCCTAACCAACTTTCCAAAACTATAGTTTGTTAACAAGAAACTTGTGGAGAGGTTGAAAAACAAGTTTTACTGACTCCAACCTAAGTGTATGTAAACTTCCGACTTCAACTGCATGGGTAAGATCTGTTTATTTGACAGTGGGCAGTTTGTGACTTGTGTGTGTCCACAATAACGCACACGCTGTCTCAATAGGATAGGATGTAGTGATAACTATGTGGCCCACATATCCCCTGCTCCTTAGTAAATAATACATTATTACAATTCATTTATTCCAGAATAAATGATTGACCGTGATCCATTTCTGAAGGAGTCGACTTCCAGGTTTGACCTCCAGCACCTCCGAGGAGAGAGGTTTGACAGTAATTAAATCCTCAGGGATGAGGTGTCCTATGAGTCCTGAATACTCTCTCTACCTGGGTCTAGGTGACCTTGTACTTCACTGCAGGAAACTTTTGGTCACTATGACATTAACATGACGGTGTAATCTGGTTCCATTCAAGACTGCAGTTGTAATTTATGACTGTTGTCACGATAGAGATACGATTTTTGCATTACGACTGTACTGACCTAACACCTCTGGATAACAGCCTCTAGGTCAGAGGTGAAACGACACTGAGGTGTTAATGGGATAGTGAAGTGTCAAGTGAAGTGTTAGCGAACTTTCTCTACAACGGCTGGGCTGCCATGAGAGCATCTCGCTGGGTTTGGAACTTATAAATGGACGTCCAGTGTTATGTAAATCCAAGAATGTATGTTGAGGATGAAACTGGATTTGTAGCTTTATGAAATTTGGATGGCAGTGTGATGCATTTTTATTGTTTTTCTTTTCCGCGGTGGAATGAGCACAGCTACTTTGTGACGTCTGAATTGTGGCCAAATAACAATGCGCTCCGTGCCAACACACACTTACCTCTCCATACTCTTCAAACATCAAACAGAGAGGGGAGAACATTCTCTCCGTCCCGTCCTCCCTCCCTACACAATAATCCCCCGCTCTGCTCTATCCTGAAAGGACCCTCCTTGCTTCAGAATACCGTTGTCCGTTGTCCTTTGAACACTCTTCTTGTGTTGGAAAATACTATCCTATACTGACAACGTTCAATGCAACATGTTTCAGTAAAGGACATGTGAAGTTCATAACTGAATAGTGTGATCCCTCTTTACTAGTATATCCAAACGGATTCTAAACTCAGAATTTAGGATTACTCAATGTAAAATAAGGTCAAGTAGGAGTTTTAAAAAGAAAGAAGTTTTATCAACAAAAAATATATATATTTTCAGAACTATTGCCTGATTCACTGATGCATTTTGAATGACCTTTTACTCCTGGCACAGGAGGCTGCTGAGGGGAGGACAGCTCATGATAATGGCCGGAACAGAGCAAATGGAATGGCATCAAACACCTGGAAACCATGTGTTTGATGTATTTCATACCATTCCACTGATTCCACTCCAGTCATTACCACCAGCCCGTTCTCCCCAATTAAAGTGCCACCAACCTCCTGTGACTCCTAGAGTCCTAAAAATTCCACAGAACAATACTTTCCAAAAGTTCTGAATCAGCTACAATTTAGAAGGTTTTCTCAAGCTGCCAACATGATGTAACATACAATACTGTGTAATTGATGGTCTAGTTACATTATCTGAAGACAAAGCGTGGGTTTAAGGTACAGACAAACCCGAGGCAACACTGAAATCCCCACTGGGCACCTCTCTCTTCACGTCTATTCCTCTTTTGCCAGCTCCTTGCCTGACTTACCCCTATCTTTCAATGTCTCTCCCGCTCTACTTCTCTCCCTCCACTTTCTGACTTTCTCTTCCCAACTCTTTCTCTCAGGCCGCTCAATCTCTGGAACTGTATTTAGTGGGAACATAACTGGAACTTCTGATGTGTGTGAGACGCGGCTGTGAGACAGATCAGTTCTTCACAACAACCACAAGGCGGTGAAGTTAATTCACCTGTACCAGCTCCAGCACAAACCCAGCGAGCTTGGTTGAAAATAACATTTTCCACTTATTTTCAACATCTTTTTGCTCATAGGGAACGAACTGACCAACCAACAACCATGCTACCTATTGGCTATTCTACTGAGCGTCATGTGTATTCATAAAAGTGTAGGATATTATCATCCACTTCCAATAGAATACGTCGCTGAGTTTGATAGATTCTAAATGACCTCTGGTCCTCCGGGTTAGATGCCTAGTTATTGGAGAGGATAATGCTCATAAGCACACAACACATGTTCTATAGCAATGTGTTTCTTTCCAGAGGTCATCGTCTGCATGAGTCTGCATCCATCCATCCAACCATCCATCCATATATGGGCAGAAAAGACAGTGAATGAGATTCAATTGGAACCCCTAATGAGTGTATTATATTGTGCATGATGCGCAGGGGTGGAAAGTTTACCCTCTCATTTTGGTAAAGTTCTCTCATAGGGATAATCACAGGGATTCAGTGAGAGCCTCTCCACTCTCTTCACTTACTGACATGAATGGGGGCATAAAGGTCCCCTTGCTCTCACTTCACAAAATACCACAGAGAGAGAGGCACTCATTAGGAAGAAATGGGTTTCGCTATATCAAAGGATGTTATTCACAAACATACCCCTAAATAGCCAACTGGGAATAATCAGGGTTATTATTGAGAAAATGACAATGAATCTTTTCAGAATCACACAATTTTAATTAAGGTCCCAGTTGTGTGTGTCTGGAAGGTACATGTTGAAGCCTATTGTGAGAGAGAGGGGGCGATGCTATTTATTCAAGTTCAAGAGAACGAGACATAGAGCTAATTTTGCATTCATCCCCATCCAATCCTCTAAAGATGTATCTGTCTGAAGTACAACTTAATTGTATTGATCTCTACTTAACTTCCCCTTCAACAGCATTTAGTGTTGATATTTACCACACTTTGCAAAAGATCCAAAACTTTTTCTTACTGACTTTATTAATTTATTTATAAGTCCTTCATCCAATTAGTTTTTAACCACTTATTTTCCATTTGAATGAGTTTTGGATGGGCGTTATCTGTGGACACCTACGTGAGTCTGCTGTGAATGACTCATAGAGCTTATCTCAGGTCCTCTGTGATGTAAGAGCTCCCCAGGTAGTCCATCCAGTGGAAGAAGTCGTTCCACAGCCACAGAAAATGTGCTCCAGCATCCCTGGTGTTTGGCAATATGCCACCAGCTGTTTCCAATGGTAACACCTTTCAGAAGCTGGAGAGTGGAGGCAGAGTAGAGCCTGGTCTGGTTCATGGAACACACTTTATTGTTAGGTTGTGTTGGGCTATATGTATTCCTGCTGTGCCTTTATAATGTTCTTCCATCCCGCCCTCCTTTCCTTCTTCCATCCCGCCCTCCTTTCCTTCTTCCATCCATCCCTCCGTTTCTTCTTCCAACCTGCCCTCCTTTCCTTCTTCCATCCCGCCCTCCATTCCTTCTTCCATCCCGCCCTCCTTTCCTTCTTCCATCCCGCCCTCCTTTCCTTCTTCCATCCCGCCCTCCATTCCTTCTTCCATCCCGCCCTCCTTTCCTTCTTCCATCCCGCCCTCCATTCCTTCTTCCATCCCGCCCTCCTTTCCTTCTTCCATCCCGCCCTCCTTTCCTTCTCCATCCATCCCTCCGTTTCTTCTTCCAACCCGCCCTCCTTTCCTTCTTCCATCCCGCCCTCCTTTCCTTCTTCCATCCCGCCCTCCTTTCCTTCTTCCATCCCGCCCTCCTTTCCTTCTTCCATCCCTCCCTCCATTTCCTCCAGGGTTCTTTCCGTGGCCTGTCCTCTCCTGTCAGACCTGCCAAGGCAGCCCCTAAGGGTGGGGAGAACGCTGTTGTGCGCCTCTTCAGAACGATCGTGAGTCACTCCATTTGCATAGTTTTCCACTGTTGATGTTTGACTTGTTGATATGAGGGCGTCAGGTAGTCTACCAGTTAAGAGCAGGTAGCCTAGCAGTAGAAATAACTTTAGGCCAGTAAACGAAAGGTCACTGGTTCGAATCCCTGAGCCAACTAGGTGAAAAATCAGTGGATGTGCCCTTGAGCAAGGCACTTAACCCTATTTGATCCTGTAAGTCGCTCTGGATAAGAGTGTCTTCTAAAATGTAATGAGAAATACCCTCATCTATTGTATTTCTAAAGATCTCTGTCACTCTCTCCCCTCAGGTGTCCCCTGCCCCTCCTAAGTCTAGGGTGAGCCCCATTTACTCTTACTCTTTGTCCAATTGAGGAGTCGAAGGTTGTTTTCGTCTTTGGATGGGATTGTGTTTTTGGCTTTGTTAATAACATGTGATGTCACTGAGCGTATCTCACTGAGTCTGTGCTCTCTCTGGTGACGCGAGCGTCTGCCTTGCTCTGCTCTGCTCTGCCCTGGATGTGGACTCATCTCTTCATGCTGCACTGCCTTTGCTCTGTGTAAGACCTGAGTGATTAACTCTCCTCCCCTCACCCCTGTGTCTCACCCCTGTCTATTCCCTGTCTCTGTCTCGTACGTGTCCTTGTCCAGTGGACGGCAATGACTGCGAAACTAGGCCAGGTACGTGGTTACACGCTACAGCTAAAGCAAACGAAGAGAAAAATCCCCGGCCGTTCTTTTAAACAGTCTATTCTATGACCATTTTAAGGCTCGAGAGCTTGTTGTAATCCAAGCATACATGCATAACGCCCTCGTCGGTTTTTCTATTTTATTAAATCATGTTTTGAGTGGTTTTGTTTGGCAAGCTCTCCGCCTCCGGCTCAATTGAATATCCAATTCTTTATTTGCTGAAGTCGTTTTTACCCTTTTGGTATGATAACCAGCAACTTAATCCTGCTTTTTCTTATTTGCCTCGTCCTCTTCTCTTGTCCCCTGTTGGCCCCTGTGCGAGCGTGCATGCACGTGTGTGTGATTTTGTGTGTGTGCACATGCGTTTGTGTCTTTGTGTGTGTCTCTGTATGTCTCTGTGTGTGTGTGTGTGTCAGTGGTGGCTGTTGATGAGGAGGACGGCTCATAGTAATGCCTGGAACGGATTCAATGGAATTGTATCAGCTACATGGAAACCACGTTTGATGCCGTTCCATTTACTCCATTCCAGCCATTATTATGGGCCGTCCTCCCCTCAGCGGCCTCCGCTGGTGTGTATGTGTGTGTGGTGTGAGTGTGTGTGTGTTGTAGATGTTATGAGTCACACATAACAGTTAACATTGTGGGGTGGGGGTGGGGGGTGGTAAAATAATAAGGGATGAGACCTTTTAAGCTCTTCTCTGAGGTTAGGGATCTTTAAATAACACTCCCCAACATTTCATTCATCCTCATGCATGTTTATTGGAGTTTTGCATGAACGGTTCCCAGTCTAAACCCCCCCTGTGAGAGTCAGAGCAGCCACAGCTCAGCTGTTACTGAGATTGAATTTAGAAAGTGCTTAAGTAGAAGCACTTCCACTTTGACTCAGATTGATTTGCTCCAATGAGACACTTTTTGATCTAGGCTAGACTCGTTCAAAACTGTAGGTAAAATTTCACTCCGTGATAAGAGTCACTGACTCGAAGGCCATCTTTTCTATAAGCTCGTCACCTGCTGGCTTTCAGTTGAGCCTGGGGACGACTCTGTCGCTTCTATTGTTTTCAAGCAACATGATATTATCAGAAAACATTCTTTAAACAACCATGCAATACCCACGTAGGATATGTACACGATGCCGCTTTTTAGCCATTAGTAAATCATTTCGATGAACAAACACAGAATCGAGCTGGCAAAAGCACACACTGACTGGGCCACCATGCTAGGTGACAACAACAATGTCTCCCGGTGTCTTACCTCACCCCTGCTCTCTTCTGGGTGTCTCAGAAGTCAACAGGATCCGCCAAGGCGAAGAAGGCCGGTGCAGGCGACAGCGGAACCCTGTCCAAGATCTTCAAAATGGTAAGCGAACATGAAACCCATTTATAAAGGAACAAATTATATAATTCCCTTTGTATGTTATCGAAACTAATTCCAGAATGTGCACTTGATTAAACAGATGGGATCTTTCTTTCTCTTTTATTCCTCCCTTCTGTCACTCTCTTCTTTTTCTTTCACCTCAGTGATGATAGCCACCATTCAGTGAGTAGCTAATGAGTCATGGGCGGCAACATATATTTACCCTTACTTGCTATGGATTTATTCAACGTTGATAGGCTAAGATGACACCTTCCATTGCCTATCATACCACCAGCAGAATAACTGCACCTTGAGACAGCCTCTAGACAGTGATAATTACAGTATCTGGCTGATGCTACAGGCTTCATGCATTAAAGAGTGCAGTTTGATGTCAAAGTTAACGCTATTTGTGGCTTGATACGGACATGCAGCACCTAACATAATTGGCAGCTTACTTGCAGGCATTGATCTTGCACCTGTGGGCCTACACATCGAAACCAGCTTTCGGGATAGTAGTCTTGCTTACTCTTAATGGCTGTTCTAAGACCTGTGCTAACTGCAATGGGACATGCTTAGCAATCACAATTGTGGCGTGTGGTAGCTTTGCTCACTTTGCCGATGGCTTCCGCGACTGTAAACGCACCGTCAGGTAAGCCAAGCTGTTATGGAAGCAGTGCCTTGCATTCTTTCTACAACTAGGACATTGCGCTTTTAATTAGATTGACCATCTGGTTCATGTATGTGTGTACCAAGCACACTGTATATCATACTGGGATACTACACAGACAGACTTATTCAAGAGGTCCTTCTCCGACACAGTAGGCCACACGTAAAGGTAAGGCAGACACACTTATATACACTTGAGTGAATACTTCATGACTTTTAGAGGAGCTGCATAGCACCCCGGTGTGTTTCTTCTCAAACGGATGACGGATGTGTTTGAACAGAGAGTATACCATTTATAGATATGTTTGACTACAGTCTCTACTGTATCTTTCTCTACCTCTCTCTTTTGGTCTCCACCTCTGTCTCTCGCTCTCCTTCTCCTACGCTCCCCGGTTATCCTTCTCACCTCTCACTCTGCCCCGTCGACTCACTTTCTCCTCTGAGCAGTGACTCGGAGAGCTCCTGCATTCTGAGCGGCTGTTGTTTGTTTGTCTCTCCTTGCGTCATCCATGGCATGGTGAATGCTAATCTCTAGGACATGCTCTGGAGGTCTCTGGCAGTTTTAATTACCCAGTCTGGCCCAAGCTTCAGATACAGTTATTTAATTAGGCAGAATAGGCACTGAGAGCTTATGTTCCGGTAGGTACAGTCAGTGCACTCACAGTGATTAGCAAGGCAACCAAGCACAGTCATCTCCCTCATACCATACAGGGGGCCTACTTTTAAAAATGTTTAGAGAGTATGTATATATCCACATGCTCCCTGCATAGGTGTCTTTGCTAGTTGGACTATGTGGCATTATGAAACTAAAAGATGAAGACGATCAAGTCTATAAATGTGTGGGTAAATAGTACACCAATCTTCTCTTGCTTATAGCTTGTTTCCCCACAATCTCTCTGCCTAATTGCCGTTAAGCTGAAGCCACCATCTTTAGCGCTTCCGATTACCGTTTTGTTTTAATCATTATCTGGGGACGGACTTTTATTTCCCGTTTTCTTTTCATTTGTTTTCCATTCTCCAGTTCTGTTACCGCATTCTAATTAGTTTGTTTTTCGAACCGATAATGATTTTAAACTCAAGTAGCTGTAAGAATGGCTCAGAGCCTGGCCATTTTTCCTCTGATCTCCTTTTGTTTCAGGAGATTTGAAGGCTTTGTACGTTGTGGATTATATTCATTCCAATAGTTCTCCCTAAAGAATTGTCTCATTTGTATAATCTTTGTTCCGTTCCAATCCTCCCCTCTTTCTCCTACTTTTATATCCCCATGAGAAAATGCACAATCTATTCTTAGGGATTGAGCTTGGTGAACACAGCACAACACATCATTGATCAGTTTTGGCAACGACATGCAAATTAGAACTGGGAGATGTCTCTTTTTAGGGCATAGCCGAGAATTCACAAAAGAAACAATTCGGATAACTAGAACTCACCCACCTACTCTAACAAAACAATTGTACACAATGCTCAAGGCCAAGTAGACTGTACGTCAATATACAGCTGGACATTTGTGTCCTAATTAGCAGGTCCCTTTAGTGAGCATCGTTAGCGAATGACAAAAACAATCCATTTCCTGATTATTATTTTGTCTCTCACTCTCTTGCAGGGCACAAGCCGGACTGGGTCCCTACCTAAAAAATGAGGTCCCTTTCAAGAGCACAAAGGCAGACGTCAAGGAAAGGGACACGAGTGAAAACAAAGAAGATAAAAGAACGGATCTTTGTCGACTCACACACACACCTCTTCCCTGCTTTTCTAACCCTTTCATTTTATAACTCAAAATGCACCCGGCTGGTAGATATAGCGACACAATCTGTGCCCCCACACCCCGCCCCTGCTCCTCCCTCCCGCCTCTCCTGTGCAACCATCTTGGATTTGAACTGTTGCCGAAGTCATCCGGACCCCCCTCTCACAGCCTAAAGGACCCCTGTCGTAGCTCTACAGTACCTGTGTCTTCATTTCTATTTCTCTGTCTATTTCTCTGTCTGTCTGTCTAGAGTTGTCTAACAAGGCTGGCTATCTGGACCAGACCTGGCTGAAGTAGCTTAGGTCCAATTGACCTGGCCCTGACCGCCTGTGGTTGTGAAAGTGTGACCAGGTCTGGTTCTGGTTCAGAAACGAACGATTATCTGTCTTGTCATGCTCGTCTTTGTCGTTCCCCCCCAATCCCCACACACTCTCCCATTTCCTGTACAACCTGACATGAATTCATAGCTAAGCATCGTCTTACTCAGCTTGCATGGGTTGTTGCGATGGCCAGTTGGCCATGTGTTTGTAGGTCTTTACCGTCCCGTGTCCTGTCTTACGTGTTGCTGTCCTTCCATGTTTTTACATTAGGGTCTATGGCTGGCTGTGATCTTCCGTGGTAAAATGACATCGAGCTACTGAAAGTTAACCCACTAAAAGTCTCGCCTGTAGTATCCACTGAATTGTAGAAATCAATGGATGATGTTATCATTTCTAATATTATTTTCATTAGATTTTCAGTACATGTAGATTGATTAGGACACTAATGTGTATGGGATTGGGAGTTTCCCCATCCAGATATAACAGACATTTGTCTAAAGTGCACTGTTTTGACCTTTGAAAAGCAGACACGGATTGCTCTGATACCAAGCTCATGTTGGACCTGCCACAACCATGGCATTTCCAATGGCAGGACAGATTCAGACCCTTTCCCCCATTAGGTGTGGTCTTCTCTGTCTTAAGTATCTCTTGCTTCATATATCTATCGAAGCACTGCACAAAATATGAATACAAAACAGCTAGCTAAGCAATACCATTTCTGACTGCCAAAAACTATGTGCTGTGTTTACTCCATGTGGATATTAAAACACCAACACTGTCATAAAGGTGCTCCTTATTTAACTGTGTAAAAGCATAAATGTTATAAAAAAAAGATGAAGATGGATACAGAGGGCGTGGAGTTTGTTGACCAAGGTACGAGCGATGAGTTGCATAAAACTGCTTATTACTGCCACTGTACTGTCCAATATCCTCCCACCAGTCTTTCCTTCATTTGTTTAAGTAAATAAAAAACGTGTGTAATCTGTAGCATACTCTGCCTGTCCCCCCCCCCTCATCCATGTCTTAATGTGCGCGCGTGTTTTTGCATGGGTCCTGTGAATGAATGTAAATGTAACTCTCGAGACCCTCATTGTTGTATCGGTAATAAAAAGATGTACGACCAGCCACTTAATAACTTGGAAAAAATAAAGGAATTAAAAATCATTAAATCGTTATGGGTCTCTGGTTGTGTTGTTTTGATAGAAATGTAAAAAGTAGTGTACACACATGCAGTAACTTGCCGGTGTAGGGTACAAGAAGTGATGAAGTATTCAACTCTGTTGCGGAATCCATCTTTTGTTTTATGTCAGGTCATTGTGTTGTTGAAAGCAGACTCATGTCAGAGCTGCATCTCACTCCTGCTTCCAAGAGTAATTGTGTTTGCTCAATAATTGCATAATCAAGGAGAGGAATTTAATAATTCCTCAATGTGGGGGAAGAGACATTTGTTTTTAATAGTAGTTGAAAGTGGCCATGCTCTTTCCATATGCTGCGAAAGGTTAATAACTCTGGGACTAATGAAAGATAGAGGTACAAAAATGGGTTTTGACTATGTGGCAATGGATTTTTCAATCGCTAAACACTTGCCTTTTCTAGAGACAAGGTTTTGATGCAGAGACATACCGAGATCTCCACATATCACAGAAAATCAAACAGACAAAATGCAATCAACTTCACAAATTATTTCTAAAACAATTGGTCCACATTAAATATGTAAAAAAATGACTGGTTTTATTAATTAAATACTTTTCATCATTACAAAATACATTCCTGCCAAAAAAAAAAAAAAAAACACTTAACAGCTTACAGTCTGTAAACTGGTTCAGCAATTGACAAAAAATGAACTCGTTCACAACCAATTTGATAAGGAATCCAAAAATATATGCAATCATACACTATTTACATTGCAAAATTAAATATCAGATTACAAAATGGCTGTGCATAAGCTTACAACTAAATGACAATTTCATGCAACACCTTGTGAACGTGGAGAGTCAACCTCTGAAGCCCTTATACAGCAGCCAAGAACAGTGGTATCACAGGTCATCGTCATCATTGTCAAATTTACAGGCATAACGTTTCAGAAGAGAGGGATCAAATCCACACCAGACCTAAGTTCAAATACTTTTCGAAATCATTATATTTTATCCGGGCTTGATAGAGCTTGCCTGGCGCAATGAAACCTATAGAGTAGTCATTTGCAAGATTGCATTCTGCAAACCCTGGCACTTCGGGCAGACTAAAGTGAATGATTTCAAATAGTAGTGTATTTGAACCCAGGTCTGACCCATATGACTCTTAGCGCGTTATAGTCTCACCATTCAAGGCTACCTTCAACTGTATGGCAAAAATATATGTATATTATTTACAACTAATTAATCAAAAACAAAACGTTTAGCTTGCCTTTTAGAAGTGTATAGCATAAATATGCAAAAATATGTGACTTTAAAAAGAAATGTACTTTTCTGGTAAACTGCACATAGATCACTCCAATGTGTGTGCCTGTTAAAGCACAGCTCAGTTGTCAAACAGTTAAGTGTGGGCCTGTTCGCAGTGTGTGGAGCTGCCCGGGAGCAGCTGCCCGGGAGAGATCGAGTCCCCGCCTAGAAACCATGCCTAGACCCTGCCCCAGCCCGTTATACACTTGTGTAGATCTGAAATGATTGGATAGGAATACGCAATAAGGCAAACCTTTCTATCCAGCCTTTCAGAGGGCAAGGTGGAGTTCTAACACTATTGCTGATACCTAGTCCAGTCCGTAATAGGTCATACGGAGCAGTTTGTGACTGACTACTGCTGACTTATGGACCGCGGATCTACAGGGGTGCCTCGGGGGGGGGGGCTGTTTCCGGATGGGGCAGGTGAGTGGTTATTCTACTCTACAGGGTGATGTGAACCAGTACCGCAGGACTGACAGTGCACCCATGCAGATCTCTAGCGTTCACTCCTCTTATTGGCAAACAGAGTAAACAACAGTCTAGGGATAAAACCGCCGGTAGTCTACCTCAGCTAGCTACAGCCCCGACTGGTGAACTGTACTGGGAGGTCAGCGTATGATTACTAAACAGCTTTTTGACTAAAACGTCTCGTAAGGGACTCATACTAATGAGAATCAGAGCGCAGGTTGATTCAGCAATTTAGTCAATGGAGGGACCAGTTCTCTGCCTTTAAAGGGACAATCTGCAGTTCAAACAATAATAAAAGCGGGCAATCCGCCACCGATTTGGTAAATAGCTGAGGGATGGAGCTGGAGAAATGTAACCAAATTCACAAGACAGAGCTATGGATGCAAGGACTGAACAACCATGATATGAAAAGGATAGATTTAACCATGTTGGGGCGATAAAATGCTTGTTTACAATTGCTTGTCTTTTTGTTCGTTTTTTTAACAAAAAAAGAGGAACAAGCTGAACTAAGCTCATGAGGCATGTGTAAGTTATACTAAAAATGGATGTAGCAATCACAGATTGTCCCTTTAATGCATATCTGAGGACAAGAGAAACGGGCAGAAATAGCTGCTGCTAAGGGCCTAATGCGTGTAGAGGTACGGCCGCACACGCTTTCTATTTTCAGGATGTGCGTGGCAGCATCACTTTAGAAAAAGTGCAGAAATGTCCAACTCAATTAGAAAGAGGTGAGGAAAGGAGGGGGTTGATCTGAGGGGTAGGTTTTCCACACCTACTTGTGGTAAAAATCAGTGCTTTGTATCATCAGTGCACAGACGCCTAGTAAAGAGTCTATGCTGGGATAAACTGGGAAGGTCAATTCAATTCTGAGTTGGGGGCTAAGGGAACACGTTGGGAATACCACAGTGCCAGTCTCCAGAAGACTCCTGGACAACCTCTTCCATGTCATTCAGCTCGGGAGGGACATCCACTCCCGTCTCTGTCCCCTGCTCCAACGTCGCCTCCTGGGTCCGATCGGGACCTGTGTCCAAGAAAAAGAAAGACAGAGAGAGAGCGAGGCAGAGAGAGCGAGAGAAGAGAATAAAAGAGAGAGAAAGGACAGAGTGAGAGGGACAAAGTTACTCATGAACGTTCCTGTTAGAACGGAGAGTGTCAAGGGAACTCTTTAGGTTAAGTTTCAGAGTTTAAGAATGAAAGAAATACAGTGCAACACACAACACATTTATCACTTGTGAGGTAAGTTAGAGGAAGGGGTGAGTGACAGGTGAAATTTTACCAGAGCCCTTTCTCAATTGTCTAAAAAAAATTCCTCTCCTCGCCTCCTCTCCTTCGATGCATCGATCTGGAAGAATTGGCAAGGTGATGATGAGTCAGCCTGAGGACGACGAGTTGCCTTCAGCCATATTGTTTTTCCCAATCAGGGCAGATGAAGAGGTGGTGAGGACAGATGTTGTAAGCAGTTGAGACAGAGCCTTTGTGTTTGGGATCCAGCAATAGACACGAGTCAGTTCAGCAGAGGACATTTCCTTTGTACTAACCATCAAATGTTTAAATGGAGGTATACAGAACCAAAACAGGCACCATGGGGAGAGTGCATCACAGCAAGGTTCCATAATTAAAACCAATCTATCTATTGAATGAACTCAACTGACTGACGCTCTCAATAAAAGAGTTATTGTGAATCATCCAGGTGAATGTTTGTTAGAAATGTCCTTGAGCAAGGACTGATGCTCACACTCACCCCCCTACACACAGTGTGCCTGGATACAGGCCTTAGCCGTGGTATATTGCCAGAGTTGCATATTCCAGACAGTCCTAACGCCAACATCCAACATAATAATCCATTGAAAATGCTAAATACCGTTCAAACATTTGCCACCGCCATAAGCAATTTGTCACAAAAAGTTGGCGACTCCCCGTTTCAAGTGAGAATCAGAGCGCTGACTTACAGCTCCAGTCAATCAGCTCGGTGGCTGTTGAAAGCTTCCCTATGAGCGTCCGGACGAGAATGAAAAGGACAGGTTCAGTCATCACAAGTCTGGCTAACCTTCTCTGTCAAAAGGCCTTTCAGGCAGGGAAAGGCAGCAGAATTGAGAGATGGAGTATCCATAGCCTGATTTTTGTGCTTTATCCCTATGCTCCCTGGTCAGAAGTAGTCCACAAATCAAATCACATTTTATTGGTCACATACACATATTTAGCAGATGTTATTGTGGATGTAGCATAATGCTTGTGCTCCTAGCATCAACAGTGCAGTAGTATCTAACAATTCACAACAACACACACACACACACACATCTAAAAGTAAAAGAACGGAATTAAGAAACATATAAATAATAGGACAAGAAATGTCAAAGTGTCATTGACTAAAATACAGTAGAATAGAATACAGTAAAAACAGTTGAAGTTGGAAGTTTACATACACTTAGGTTGGAGTCATTAACTCTTAGAACTACCCATTCCGGATCCGGGAGAATTGTCATCAACTACACAAATTAGCATAGCGCAACGGTCAAAAAATATTACTAGAAAATATTCATATTCATGAAATCACAGGTGAAATATAGTGAAACACAGCTTAGTCTTTTGTTAATCACCCTGTCATCTCAGATTTTGAAATTATGCTTTACAGCCAAAGCAAGACAAGCGTTTGTGTAAGTTTATCGATAGCCTAGCATAGCATTATGTCCGGCTAGCAGTAGGAAGCTTGGTCACGAAAAGCAATTAAATTAACCATTTACCTTTGATGATCTTCGGGTGTTTTCACTGACGAGACTCCCAGTTAGACAGCAAATGTTCCTTTTGTTCCATAAAGATTAATTTTTATACCTAAAATACCTCTGTTTGTTTGTCACAGTATGTTCAGAAATCCACCGGAAATAGCGGTCACGACAACGCCTAAAAAATTACAAATTATATCCATAATATCGACAGAAACATGGCAAACATTTTTTTATAATCAATCCTCAAGGTGTTTTTCAAATATCTATTCGATAATCTATCAACCGGGACAATTGGCTTTTCAGTAGGAGCGAGAGGAAAAATGACTACCTCTGTCTTTTACTCAAGAATCACTCTGAGAGCCATCAGCTAGACGTGATGTAGTCGTTTACGCTCATTCTTCCACATAAAGGTGTGAAACTATGTCAAAATGCTGTAGACACCTTAGGAAATACGTAGAAAAGGAATCTGGTTGATATCCCTTTCAGTGGCCAATAGGGGTGCACAGGAACACAACGGTTTTCAAAACATGAGTCACTTCCTGATTGGATTTTTCTTAGGCTTTTGCCTGCAATACCAGTTCTGTTATACTCACAGACAATATTTGACAGTTTTGGATCCTGTTCTGCTTTCTATCCTGAGCTGTCAATTATATGCATATTCTAGCATCTGGTCCTGAGAAATAGGCGGTTTACTATGGGAACGTTATTTTAAAAATAGTGCCCCCTAGTTTCAAGAGTTTAAAACTCCCCTTTCAACCACTCCACAAATGTCTTGTTAACAAACTATAGTTTTGGCAAGTCAGTTAGGACATCTACTTTGTGCATGACACAAGTACAACAATTGTTTACAGACAGATTATTTGACTGTATCACAATTTCTGTGGGGTAGAAGTTTACATACACTAAATTGACTGTGCCTTTAAACAGCTTGGAAAATTCCAGAAAATGATGTCATGGCTTTAGAAGCTTCTGATCAAAAGAAATCAAAAGAAAATCGAAATAAATCAGCCAAGACCTCAGAAACCAATTGTAGTCCTCCACAAGTCTGGTTCATCCTTAGGAACATTTTCCAAACGCCTGAAGGTACCACGTTCACCTGTACAAACAATAGTAAGCAAGTATAAACACCATGGGACCATGCAGCCGGCATACCGCTCAGGAAGGAGATGTTTTCTGTCTCCAAGAGATGAACGTACTTTGGTGCGAAAAGTGCATATCAATCCCAGAACAGCAAAGGACCATGTGAAGATGTTGGAGGAAACAGGAACAAAAGTATATATGTCCACAGTAAAACGAGTCCTATATCGACATAACCTGAAAGGCCGCTCAGCAAGGAAGAAGCCACTGCTCAAAAACCGCTATAAAAAGCCAGTCTACGGTTTACAACTGCACATGGGCACAAAGATTGTACTTTTTGAAGAAATGTCCTCTGTTTTGATGAAACAAAAATAGAACTGTTTGGCCATAATGACCATCGTTATGTTTGGAGGAAAGGGGGGGATGCTTGCAAGTCGAAGAACACCATCTCAACCGTGAAGCACGGAGGTGGCAGCATCATGTTGTGGGGGTGCTTTGCTGCAGGAGGGACTGGTGCACTTCACAAAATAGATGGCACCATGAGGATGGAAAATTATGTGGATATATTGAAGCAACATCTCAAGACATCAGTCAGGAAGGTAAAGCATGGTTGCAAATCGGTCTTCCAAATGGACAATGACCCAAAGCATACTTCCAAGTTGTGGCAAAAAGGCTTAAGGACAACAAAGTCAAGGTATTGGAGTAGCCATCACAAAGCCCTGACCTCAATCCCATAGAACATTTGTGGGCAAAACTGAAAAAGCGTGTGCAAGCAAGGAGGCCTAAAAACCTGACTCAGTTACACCAGCTCAGTCAGGAGGAATGGGCCAAAATTCACCCAACCTATTGTGGGAAGTTTGTGGAAGGCTACCTGAAACGTTTGACCTAAGTTAAACAACTTAAAGTCAATGCTACCAAATACTAATTGAGTGTATGTAAACTTCTGACCCACTGGGAATGTGATGAAAGAAATAAAAGCTGAAATAAATCAATCTACTATTATCCTGACATTCTTAAAAGTGGTGATCCTAACTGACCAAAGACAGGGTATTTTTTTACTTGGATTAAGTGTCAGGAATTGTGAAAAACAGAGTTTAAATGTATTTGGCTAAAGTGTATGTAAACCTCCGACTTCAATTCTACATATGAGATATGTAAAACAGTATGTAAACATTATTAAAGTGGCCAGCAATACCATGTCTATAGGGCAGCAACCTCTAAGGTGCAGGGTTGAGTAACCGGGTGGTAGCCTGCTAGTGACGGCTATTTAACAGTCTGACGGCCTTGATAGAACCTGGTTTTCAGTCTCTCGGACCCGGCTTTTATGCACCTGAACGGATGATAGTGGGGTCAACAGGTCGTGGCTCAGGTTGTTGATGATCTTTTAGGCCTTCCTGTGACGGGTGCTGTAGGTGTCCTGGAGGGCAGGCAGTATGCACCCGGTGATGCATTGATCAGACCGTACCACCCTCTGGAGAACCCTGCAGTTGCGGGCGGTGCAGTTGCCGTACCAGGCGGTGATACAGCCCGACAAGATGCTCTCAATTGTGCATCTGTAAAGGTTTGTGAGGGTCTTAAGGGTCAAGCCAAATTTCTTCAGCCTCATGAGGTTGTAGAGGGAGGCGCTGTTGCGCCTAGGGCTGTGGCGGTTATGAAATGTCATCAGCCGGTGATTGTCAAACACTAACTGTCGGTCTAAAGGTTATCGACTGTTAATTAACAATTAGCATTCCCTGGCTTCCACACATAGCCAACAAGCCATTTTAAAAAGTCTAATAAATCCATTTTAAAAAGTCTAATAAATCCATGTAATATAGCCTACACCTTCACAATAAATCAATTTATTTTATTTTAGACAGGTCTAAAGAAGCATGATATGTAGTCTATTTCGGAAGAATAGAATAGCATACTCAGAGTTTAGTGTATGTTAGGTTCTGATGTGGCTATGCCATATGGCTGTGGGCTTCACTAGTCATTCTGCAGACAAGATTTGTTTATAATTCTGTGGCGTTATTTTATAATATGAAGAATAAAGCTGAATAAAATATACAGGCCCAGTTGAGAGTTTGGACACATCTAAACACTGAAAGGTTTATTTATTTTTTGTATTTTCTAAATTATATAATAAACACATATGAAATCATGTAGTAACCAAAACAAGTGTTAAAACAAAAATATAAATACAAAGTAAATAGCCACCCTTTGCCTTGATGACAGCTTTGCACTCTTTGCATTCTCTCAAGGAGCTTCACCTGGAACACATTTCCAACAGTCTTGAAGGAGTTCCCACATATATCGAGCTCTTGTTGGCTACTTTTCCTTCACTCTGCAGTCCAACTCATCCCAAACCATCTCAATTGGGTTGAGGTCGGGTGGTTGCGGAGGCCAGGTCATCTGATGCAGCACTCAATCACCTTCCTTCTTGGTCAAATAGCCCTTATACAGCCTGGAGGTGTGTTGGGTCATTGTTCAATGATAGTCCCACTAAGTGCAAACCAGATGGGATGGCATATCGCTGCAGAATGCTGTGGTATCCATGCTGGCTAAGTGTGCCTTGAATTCTAAATAAATCACAGACAGTGTCACCAGCAAAGCACCCCCCCACCACCTCCTCAATGCTTCACAGTGGGAACCACACATGCAGAGAACATCTGTTCACCTACTCATCGACTCACAAAGACACGGCGGTTGGAACCAAAGATCGCAAATTTGGACTCATCTGACCAAAGGACAGATTTCCACTGGTCTAATGTCCATTGCTTATGTTTCTTGGCTTCAAAAGGTTCTACAGCTGCACCATCGAGAGCATCCTGACCGGTTGCATCACCGCCTGGTATGGCAACTGCTCGGCCTCCGACCGTAAAGCGTTACAGAGGGTAGTGCGTACCGCCCAGTCCATCACTGGGGCCAAGCTTCCTGCCATCCAAATTGTGAAAGACTTCAGTTACCCAAGTCATAGACTGTTCTTTCTGCTACTGCATGGCAAGCAGTACTGGAGCGCCAAGTCTAGGTCCAAAAGGCTCCTTAACAGCTTCTACCCCCAAGCCATTACTGCTGAAAAATGTATCAAATGGCCACCTGGACTATTTACATTGACACTTCCTCCCACCCTTTGTTTTTACACTGCTGCTACTCGCTGTTTATCATCTATGCATAGTCACTTTACCCCTACCTACATGTACAAATGACTTTGATTAACATATACCCCTGCAGATTGACTCGATACCGGTACCCCCAGCATATAGCCTCGTTTTTACTGTAAGTAAGCATTTCCCGGTAAGGACTGCACCTGCTGTATTCGGCAGATGTGACAAATAACATTTGATTTGATCCTTGCTTCCGGTCCTGAGCTACAGGCAGTTAGTTAGATTAGGGGATGTCATTTTAGGCTTCTGAACAACATCCCCTATACACTTCCTGATGAACTCAGTCACCGTGTTCGCGTGCACATCAATGTTATTCTCAGAGGCTACGCGGAACATATCCCAGTCGGCGAGAATTTAGAGAAAAGGGTGTCATCTAGGCTGAGGCGTCCATCAATAATGGACGGGACACTCAGGATGTTTAACATTTTTATTTTACCTAGGCAACTAGGCAAGTCAGTTAAGAACAGAGGGTTAACTGACTGTTCAGGGGCAGAACGTCAGATTTGTACCATGTCAGCTCAGGGATTTGAACTTGCAACCTTTCAGTTACTAGTCCAATGCTCTAACCACTAGGCTACCCTGCCGCCCCACTCAATGGCTGCTATCGGAGACCGACAAGCAAGGTTTTGTCTGGCTGTGAATTTCGCTCAAGGTCACCCTTCATCTCAGCTCAACCACACACATGCACAAACACTTGAGAGGTGCTCGGGCTTTAGAGTTTTTTTGCCGCGTCTCGAGTGTGATATTCTTGCGGGGGGGGGCGTGTTTTGTATCTCTGCGTGTCCGTGGCTCACCGTAGCCGTGCGACCTCTTCATGTGCAGCTTCATGTTGCTCTTCTGTGTGAAGCTGATGCTGCAGATCTCACACTTGTAGGGCTTCTCCCCTGTGTGTTTGACCGTGTGTACCTGCAGGGCACTCTTCTGGTTGAAGGCCTTGTCACACTGGGAACACTTAAAGGGACGCTCACCTGAAAAACAGAGAGACACCTTCTCAAGACTTTCAGTACAAAGGTTACACGCACATGGTGGTGAACTTCGCCGGATGAATACAAAACACACATTCTAATTCAATCTCGTGTGCAGTGAAGGCAATAAAAAAAAAGGTGTCTCGCACTAAAATAAGTTTGAAATATGGAACAGAAGTACTTCTAAAAAGTGAATGCACGTACAGTAATTGATGCGTCGCACTATATTACTGCAAGCGGTAGCAATTTACATCCATTTTAATAACATTTTTATAAAAAATGAAAAGGTCTTGTCAGCTTACATTATCGGCTGAAAGATGTGAACCGCCGGCAAAGTGTAAATCCGTAGCCTACTGTGCATAATCTTGGAACATAATGACCTGCCATAATCGCTACCATTACAGTCAAAAATACATGGACTTATTTAACTGAAATTGAGCAAAGGCCTGTTATGTCTGTAACTAAGTCCATGGACATTATTTAAGTACCTCTTCCTCAATCTAAACCATGAAAACGGCACTGTGAGAAAACAGCCACACAATTTGTTGAAGACAATGGATCTGCCTCTCTTCTGATGTGGAGACGGAGATTAAAACACATTTCTAGTACGACGGTTCCCCCCGTTTGCTTAAAGAAGCGCTAAGAGCGACGGTTGTTATTGTGATGCTTTTCGCTTGCCGACGTGACACTAGCAAGCTAGGCTCTGTCATTTCATATCGTGTGTACGAGCTCTCTTACAGTCTCTCCTGCTGGGGACGATAAGAGGTAAGACAGGACCCCGACCACCCCCCCCCGCCGGTTCAGCTGCCACAGTGGGCTCTTCAACACACAACATTACAGTTCTCACCCCGGCCTGCCACTGACACAGCTATTGAGTGGGTGGCCGTAAGTAGTAGGCAGTAGGTACCAACGAGTCAAAACGTTCAAGTCGCACTTCACCTTAATACTTACATCTCCAGAACAAAAAAAGGTCCCAATTCAAGAGAAGCAAATGCACATCTCTACTTTGTTGTGTCGGAGTTGTGTTAAATTCATCTTAGGAGAGTCCATGATTTGCTCTGAAGAAGATCATTTGGTCATTTTGCCATTGAGGCATATACATGAAAATATTTTCCCTAAGGTCTTTGAAAGTGTCCCAAATGCCTGATGAAAGGCCACTCTAGTCGAGGACTCGGATAGCATCTTCATTCCTATGGTATATTTTTTACTTTTGCGCCTTCAAGGCTGGGATGTACAATAGACCTAAACAGAATAGTAGTCAGGGATTTAATTGAGTGAACGTTGTGCGTGCGTGTGTAGGATTACCTGTGTGTGTGCGGTTGTGTCTCTCTAGTTGGCTGGGCTTGGCGAAGGCTTTGTCACAGGAGGAGCATTTGAAGAACTTGGGCCTTTGGGAGCCCAGTGAGGGTCCTCGCTGGTGGACACGCTCGTGCTCCTGTAGGAGAAAGAGGTCAAAGGTCCAGGGACACAGAACAAAAAAATCTTTCAGAAGAAAAGGTGAAACATAGCAAATATCTTTTTTTTTTTTTTTTTTTTTTTTTTAAATCTGCAATTTGCACGAGAACTGGCCCGCCAACTGCGCCAGCGTACACTTAAAACCGGGAAAAAAAACATCTGGGAACATTGGAGACCCAAAAGTCTAAAGATGGACCACCCCCCCCCCCCCCCCAAAAAAAAGAATCTAATGCAGAACCATCCAGAAACCCCAAAGTCTACTAACAAACCATCAATGAAGCTCAAAGTCCAATGACAACCCATCAAGAAACTCCAGTCGAATAACAAATCCTCAAGAGACTCCCAAGTCTAATGAAGACTGAAGAAAACTCCCGTCTAGTCATGAACAAAGAAACAAGAAGGCCAGTCTCGTCACAGGGTAGTGTGATGAATGAAAAGGAGAGTTGCTTTTAAAGATCAAGAAAAATCAGAAACTGAAAGTTTGTAAAATAACTTCCTCTGCATGTCCCCAGAGTCATAGAAAAGTCTGACCAAGCAAACCAACTACACAGACAAACGTGTGTGAGGGTTGTGTGTGCGCGTGTGTGAATGTGTGCGTGTGAACATGCGCACAAACTTTCGGGCCAAATGTTGTCCAGGGTGAAGTTTGGCCTGCGGGCCCCACTTTGAGCAGCCCTAGTATTGACCTTTAAATAAACGCTACTCAACTCCTAAACATCATTGATAAAAGTACTGGTATTTATCTCTTAACTATTGATGAAACTGTTGCCGTTTGTCTCTCTCCATCGCTAAATGACATCATAAAGTTAATGAACCCAGCAACAGTTTGTAAAGTGGAGAAATAAAATAAAACAAAACATGAATTAAACCTTCTCTAATCTCAGACACCCAGAACTAAAATCTGTTTGCGTAATTGCATCAGATGCTTGATAAGCTTAATGTGCTAACAAAGTATCCACTCCTCTAAACGGAAAATCAGCCAGTTTTCAGGGAAGTCTATGAGCCAAATGTCCCCTCCGGGGTTACATGGGGCTGCCGATTAGTACGGAACAGGCTTTGATACGGTTCCAGCCGCGCTCCCCCTTTCCAAAGGAGCGTTTAATTCCATAAATGAGATGAGGAAAGCTTTTGGGAGCAGGATGAGCAAGGAATGAGGGGGGCGTCACTGAGCCAGAGATCTTAACACACACAAACTTTCTCTGAATGAAACGCACATCTAATGTGCTCTCTCTCTCTTGCTCATACACATGGACACAGACACACCATCAGGGGATCACACGTGTCATATCAGGTAAAGACAGTCATACGCTCGCACACACACACAGTACACAGCCAAGGACAGAGGAGGACGTTGAGGAGTTGCAGAACAGCGTGGCTCCCAGGCTGGATGAGAGCAGCTTGCTTCTGCTTATAACCCTAGAAATTAGGTCAAGCTCCTACCTCTCCTCAATGCTGAGAGCTTCCCACTGTTTACGTGCTGGGGTGGAGATATTAAATGAGGAGCGTCTCTTCCTTGGGCAGCTGTATCCTCGTGAGTAGCATTGTCAGAGGAGAAAAAGTTTGCACTCGAGAAAATTACCATCAGCCTGAAATTGGACTTCAGCTGTTAACCTTTACCTCTCACTCCTCCCGGGGCTATTATTACCCTGTCAGGAGGCAGTAGGCATTTGGGACACAGAGAGAGGGAAGAGTGACAGTTGATTTATAGTTGTTACGAGACCCCGTCAGAAACTGAAGCAGCAGAAGAAAGGCGTTAGCTATTGTGCTAAAGTGTGTGTGTGTGTGTCTGCCCAGACCTACTGTGTGTTTTTTTGCCACACACTCTGCATACTTGACAGTGTTCCATGCTATAGTCCAGTCTCCAGTGTGTGTGTGGGTGACTGTGTGTCTGTCCGTGCTTACCTTTAAGTGAGTAGCTCTTTTGAAGGCCTTGCCACACACTCTGCAGACGTGGCACCGGTCCTTGCCGTGGGCCTGCCTGCAGTGGCGTCGCAGCGTGTTGGCGCTCTGACACACCTGATTGCAGTAGAAACACTGGTTCTGCTTCTGGTTCTCCCGCTGGTCCTCCTTCTCCACCACCTGGCCCTCCTCTGACAGCTGGTTTCAACACAACACACACGTTACACGCACGTTATCCTACCCACCACCTGGTCCTTCTTAGATATCTGTTAACAACACAACACACGTACAGGTACACGCATACACTGACTGACCCTGTAAATATTGTCGGGCTGTTCCTCAGTGGCCTGGGGGTGGTGACTGACCAGTATGACTTGCTGGGTGGAGCCGGCCTGTTGTCCTGAGAGATCCTGGTCACTGAGCATAGTTTGGTACTGCTGACTCTATGGACAGAAGATACTTACTGTTACTGTGTGTGTGTGTGTGTGTGTGTGTGTGTGTGTGTGTGTGTGTGTGTGTGTGTGTGTGTGTGTGTGTGTGTGTGTGTGTACACCTTTTACTATACTTGTGAGTACCAGGAGTCCTCACAAGAATAGTAAACAAACTCAAATTCTGAGAAGTGGTCTTCAATTTAAAAAGTATATTTTAGGCTTAGATTTAGGGTAATAATTAAGGTTAGTGGTTAGGTTTAGATTTAGGGTTAGAATTAAGGTTATTGGTTAGGTTTAGATTTAGGGTTAGCATTAAGATTCCAAGATGGCGTAGCAGTCAGACATCTTTGTCTTTGTCCTGTCCCTTGTATATATCGTTTTATATATTTTTCTTCGCAGATCTTTTAAAAATATTTTCCTAAACCTCAACTTCTAAATACTCTCCTCACCCAATGTGGCGTGGATCTGCTATTTTCTAAAGTATTTCTATTTACTTCAGATCTGGAATCCCTCAACTGAAGCTAGCCAGCTAACTAGCTACCAGCGATCAGCCAACAAACCACTGCTAGCGGTCATCAGCTAACCTTTAGCTCGGAAAGCTCTCGCCAGTTGGTACAACGTGACTCAAACCAGAGCATAACGGACATATTTTTCTCTCCATATCCCCGGATTCCTACCGCAAACTCTGAACCTTTTCATCTGGATCCTCGCAACTAGCTAACAGCAATCCCGGTTGACTACTCCTGGCTAGCATTTCCATCCCGGAGCAAGCACAAATTGGCCTGAAGCTAGCCCGGCTAGGGCTCCTGGGCTACCACTGAAGCCCACTCCTGGGCTACAATATCCGGACCCCTTTTACTGCCGGTACGGTGCACAGAACCCCGCAGATCCTCTACGACTGGAAGCCCGAGGATTCCAACAGGTCCCTCAGGCGCGACGTCCGCTGAAGGCACATCCTGCTAACCACAGCCTGCTAGCTATCTAGAGGTACTTGGAACCCTACTAAGCCATGACTGGTCTATCGACGTTACCGCACGAGGAGGCAAAAACAGACTTACCTCCATCGCGACGTCCCCCAAAGGCGTTTCTGCTAACTGCTAGCTTGCTATTCCCGGTCTGCTAACTGCTAGCTAGCTAGCTAGCCAAAGTCTGCTAACTGCTTGCTTGCTAGCCAAAGTCTGCTAACTGCTTGCTTGCTAACCCCGGTCTGCTAACTGCTAGCTTGTTTGGCACGGCATGCTAAATGTCTGAATCGCCGTGTCCCCAGCCAGCCCAACCACTCACTGGACCCATATGATCACTTGGCTACGCATGCCTCTCTCTCTAATATCAATATGCCTCGTCCATTACTGTCCTGGTTAGTGATTACTGTCTTATTTCACTGTAGTGCCTCTAGCCCTGCTCAAATTGTCTTAACCAACTATGTTGTTCCACCTTCTACATATGCGATGACATCGCCTGGTTTAAACGTCTCTAGAGACGATATCTCTCTCATCATTACTCAATGCCTAGGTTTACCTCCAATGTACTCACATCCTACCTTACCTTTGTCTGTACACTATGCCTTGAATCTATGCTATCGTGCCCAGAAACCTGCTCCTTTTACTCTCTGTTCCGAACGTACTAGACGGCCAGTTCGTATTGCCTTTAGTCGTACACTTATCCTACTTCTTTTCTGTTCCTCTGGTGATGTAGAGGTTAATCCAGGTCCTGCAGTGCCTAGCTCCACTCCCACTCCCCAGGTGCTCTCGTTTGTTGACTTCTGTAACCGTAAAAGCCTAGGTTTCATACATGTTAACATTAGAATCCTCCTCCCTAAGTTTGTTTTACTCACTGCTTTAGCACACTCTGCCAAATCCTGGCTTAGGAAAACCACCAAAAACCCTGAAATCACCATCCCTAACTATAACATTTTCCGCCAAGATAGAACTGCCAAAGGGGGCGGTGTTGCAATCTACTGCAGAGATAGCCTGCAGAGTTCTGTCTTACTATCCAGGTCTGTACCCAAACAATTCGAGCTTCTACTTCTAAAAATGAACCTTTCCAGAAACAAGTCTCTCACCATTGCCGCTTGCTATAGACCACCCTCTGCCCCCAGCTGTGCCCTCGACACCCTATGTGAATTGATTGGCCCCCATATCTTCTGAGCTCGTGCTACTAGGTGACCTAAACTGGGATATGCTTCACACCCCAGCCATCCTACAAGCTAAGATTGATGCCCTCAATTTTACACAAATTATCAATGAACCTACCAGGTACAACCCAAATCCGTAAACGGGCACCCTCATAGATATCATCCTAACTAACTCGCCCTCCAAATACAACTCTGCTGTTTTCAATCAAGATCTCAGCGATCACTGCCTCATTGCCTGCATCCGTAATATATCTGAGATCAAACGACCACCCCTCATCATTGTCAAACGCTCCCTAAAACACTCCTGCGAGCAGGCCTTTCTAATCTACCTGGCCGGGGTATCCTGGAATGACATTGACTTTATCCCGTCAGTAGAAGATGCCTGGTTATTCTTTAAAAGTGCCTTCCTCACCATCTTAAATAAATAAGCATGCTCCGTTCAAAAAAATGTAGAACTAGGAATAGATATAGTCTTTGGTTCACTGCAGACCTGTCTGCCCTTGACCAGCACAAAAACATCCTGTGGCGTTCTGCATTAGCATTGAATAGCCCCCGTGATATGCAACTTTTCATATACACAAGCAGTTAGGAAAGCCAAGGCTAGCTTTTTCAAACAGAAATGTGCATCCTGTAGTACAAACTCAAAAAAGTTCTGGGGCACTAAAGTCCATGGAGAATAAGATCACCTCCTCCCAGCTGCCCACTGCACTGAGGCTAGGAAACACTGTTACCACCGATAAATCCACTATAATTGAGAATTTCAATAAGCATTTCTCTATGGCTGGCCATTCTTTCCACCTGGCTACCCCTACCCCGGTCAACTGCCCGGCACCCTCCACAGCAACACGCCAAAGCCTCCACCATTTCTCCTTCACCCAAATCCAGATAGCTGATGTTCTGAAAGAGCTGCAAAATCTAGACCCTTACAAATCACCCGGGCTAGACAATCTGGACCCTCTCTTTACAAAAATGATCTGCCGAAATTGTTGCAACTCCTATCACTAGCTTGTTCAACCTCTCTTTCGTATTCTCTGAGATTGCCAAAGACTGGAAAGCTGCCGCGGTCATCCCCCTCTTAGAAGGGGGTGACACTCCGAGACCCAAACTGCTACAAACCCATATCTATCCTTCCCTATCTTTCTAAGGTCTTCGAAAGCCAAGTTAACAAACAGATTACCGACCATTTCGAATCCCACCGTACCTTCTCCACTATACAATCTGGTTTCAGAGCTGGTCATGGGTGCACCTCAGTCACGCTCAAGGTCCTAAACGATATCATAAGCACCATCGATAAGAGACATTACTGGGCAGCCGTATTCAATCTGGCCAAGGCTTTCGACTCTGTCAATCACCACATTCTTATTGGCAGACTCGACAACCTTGGTTTCTCAAATTATTGCCTCGCCTGGTTCACCAACTACTTCTCTGATAGAGTTCAGTGTGTCAAATCGGAGGGCCTGTTGTCCGGACCTCTGGCAGTCTCTATGGGGGTGCCACAGGGTTCAATTCTCGGGCTGACTCTCTTCTCTGTATCCATAAATGAAGTCACTCTTGCAGCTGGTGATTCTCTGATCCACCTCTACGCAGACGACACCATTCTGTATACTTCTGCCCCTCTTTGGACACTGTGTTAACTAACCTCCAGATGAGCTTCAATGCCATACAACTCTCCTTCCGTGGCCTCCAACTGCTCTTAAATGCAAGTAAAAAACTAAATGCATGCTATTCAACCGATCACTGCCCGCAGCTGCCCGCCCGTCCAACATCACTACTCTGGACGGCTCTGACTTAGAATACGTCGATACCTGTGTATGTGCTGTTGTGTACCTGCATGATTGTGTGTGTGTTTCAGAGTGTTTACCTGTGCGTTGAAGTTGAGCGTGAATTGAGGTTGAGCGTCCAGCATACCCTGTGTGTCCTCCAGTGTGAGAGTCACGCTGCCGTCGCTGGCCATGCTCGATGACGACATCACCAGACTCTGGGAGCCAGCCGTCTGTGATAGGGAGGTGCTGGGCGGCAGGCTTGTGACTGACAGGAGAGACAGAAAGTGGGTGAGAATTTAGCTCGACAGAAATACTTGCGAGATTTTAATAAGCCATGCTGGTGTCATGCCATTGAAAATGAACTGGCAATGCATTTTTCAAATGGGTAGAATGATGCACTGTGGCATATGGTAATCGGAAGGAGAGCAAGCCAGTGGAAATTGACGGAGTGGATTGGGCAGATGCCTGAAAACACAGAGAGCTAACATGAATGACATGCATGTCAATCTCTCACGGCTCAAAGTAGAGGCGAGATTGACTTCATCACTACTTATTTTCATAAGAAATGTTGACATGGTGAATGCACCAAGCTGTCTAAACTACTAGCACACAGTCCAGACACCCATACAGTGAGGGAAAAAGTATTGCTGATTCTGCTGATTTTGTACGTTTGCCCACTGACAAAGAAATTGTCAGTCTATAATTTAATGGTAGGTTTATTTGAACTGTGAGAGACAGAATAACAACAACAAAAATCCATAAATTGATTTGCATTCTAATGAGGGAAATAAGTATTTGACCACTCTGCAAAACATGACTTAGTACTTGGTGGCAAAACTCTTGTTGGCAATCACAGAGGTCAGACGTTTCTTGTAGTTGGCCACCAGGTTTTCACACATCTCAGGGGGGATTTTGTCCCACTCCTCTTTGCAGATCTTCTCCAAGTCATTAAGGTTTTGAGACTGACGTTTGGCAACTCGAAACTTCAGCTCTCTCCACAGATTTTCTATGGGATTAAGGTTTGGAGACTGGCTAGGCCACTCCAGGATCTTAATGTGCTTATTCTTGAGCCAACCCTTTGTTGCCTTGACCGTGTGTTTTGGGTCATTGTCCTGCTGGAATACCCATCCACGACCCATTTTCAATGCCCAGGCTGAGGGAAGGAGGTTCTCACCCAAGATTTGACGGCCCCGTCCATCGTCCCTTTGATGCGGTGAAGTTGTCCTGTCCCTTTAGCAGAAAAACACCCCCAAAGCATAATGTAACCTCCATGTTTGACGGTGGGGATGGTGTTCTGGGGTCATAGGCAGCATTCCTCCTCCTCCAAACAGAGTGAGTTGAGTTGATGCCAAAGAGCTCCATTTTGGTCTCATCTGACCGCAACACTTTCAGGCAGTTGTCCTCTGAATCATTCAGATGTTCATTGGCAAACTTCAGACGGGCATGTATATGTGCTTTCTAGAGCAGGGGGACCTTGCGGGCGCTGCAGGATTTCAGTCCTTCACAGCGTAGTGTGTTACCAATTGTTTTCTTGGTAACTATGGTCCCAGCTGCCTTGAGATCATTGACAAGATCCTCCCGTGTAGTTCTGGGCTGATTCCTCACCGTTCTCATGATCATTGCAACTCCACAAGGTGAGATCTTGCATGGAGCCCCAGGCCGAGGGAGATTGACAGTTCTTTTGTGTTTCTTCCATTTCCGAATAATCGCACCAACTGTTGTCACCTTCTCACCAAGCTGCTTGGCGATGGTCTTGTAGCCCATTCCAGCCTTGTGTAGGTCTACAATCTTGTCCCTGACATCCTTGGAGAGCTCTTTGGTCTTGGCCATGGTGGAGAGTTTGGAATCGGATTGATTGATTGCTTCACTCCCTTTAAGAGTGTGCTCCTAATCTCAGCTCGTTACCTGTATAAAAGACACCTGGGAGCCAGAAATCTTTCTGATTGAGCGGGGGTCAAATACGCATTTCCCTCATTAAAATGCAAATCAATTTATAACATTTTTGACATGCATTTTTCTGGATTTTTGTTGTTGTTATTCTGTCTCTCACTGTTCAAATAAACCTACCATTAAAATTATAGACTGATCCTTTCTTTGTCAGTGGGCAAACATACAAAATCAGCAGGGGATCAAATAGTGTTTTCCCTCACTGTACATACCCCACAAGACATGCTACCAGAGGTCTCTTCACAATCCTCAAATCCAGAACAGAATATGTGAGGCACACAGTCCTACATAGAGCCATGGCTACATGGAACTCTATCCCACATCAGGTAACTGATGACAGCAGCAGAATCAGATTTCTTTTAAACAGACAAACAAAATACACCTTATGGAACAGCGGGGACTGTGAAGAGATACAAACACACAGGAATAGACACGCGCACACACACTCTACACACACGTACATTGTATTATACGTTTTGATTCGGAGATATGTATGGGGATTAATAATGTTATATGATGTACTGTTTTGTCTTTTGTTTTATGTGTGATGCAAGTGCCTTAATGTGTTTGGACGCCTGGAAGAATACACAATTCTCCATTCATCCAACCGAAAGCTTTACTATCGTCTCATTCTTTCATAACGTCTCGATTAGATGACTCACTGTTGTTAAATAAGAATACATTTGTAAAATGACCAAACTCCTCTCAATGCCTATTCATTGTTTGTCACAGAATATTGTCCACTTGAGTTGAGAGGAGAGTGATGACGATGGCTCAGAGAAGTTGATTTAACTGCACAAGTGATGAGCGTTGAGAGGTACTGCAATCAGCCTGCTAATTGACCCAGCTCTTCATCGCTCCCGCTGAACGAATCACTCAACACACTTTACATCACAGGCCCTTCACTGTGTGCTCCCAGTGGGCTGCACAATGGGTGAGTAGACGCAAACATCCATACACACAGCCGTGCTGCTGTCAATCCTTACCAGTCAGGCCCGCGTTGCTCTGAGGTAGGAGGTGGTCATTGCACATGGTGAGGGTGGCACCTGTGGTTTGGTGGGATGCCAGCCTGATCCCGTTAATCATCTCTCCACCACCAGGGGCGCCGTGCTGCTGGAGGAGGTCTTGACCTTCAGAAAGAGAGAAAATACATTTAATCTCCAGCCCACAGTGACGTGATTCAATTATCTTCCTCCTGGCCCTTCTTGCTCTTTTTCTATGTCTGCAGTCTTCATCTCTCCGTTTAGTTTTTTTTGTTTACATTCATGCAAAGTTTGGTAACAGAACGACGGCACAAGAAGCACAAACCAGCAATCTGCTATCAAACTTCGCATCTGCACTGTTCGTCAAGTAAATGTGTTTTTGTAATATTTTCCGTGGAAATTGTTAAGAGTTGTCCTTGTGCATAGAGTTGTATGTTTAACTTTGAAAGCATTGTTCTTTTGTTTGGCATAAAAAAAGAGAAGTAAAGTCTCAGCATCACTCAGCTTCCGTGAAATTGCCCCTCCGTGATGATGCACTTTAAATGAAATTTTACAACTGAAATTGAATTCCGGGCAGAGTGGATGGATTACGTTTTGGGCATTGAAGGCTCCGTGTGTGTGTGTGTGTGTGTGTGTGTGTGTGTGTGAGAGAGAGTGAGAGTGTGTGTGTGTCTAGTATGTCAATTGACATTTTTGTGGCATGCGAGTGCCGCAACGACATATTTATAAAAATAGGCGAAGAGAATTCTTTGTGAACTATTCATACATATTTTGAGTATCTCACGATTAAGTATCCTTGAAGCGCTGTTGACGGATCTGGACAGTACACCAATTATAGTCTCATGAAAATATGTGTTACTCTCAAGGGCAACCTTTTAATGAACTTGGTTTGTTGAATTAAGGTGAAGAGAAAAATAGATTGATTGTGCTCCTGTGAGCCAGCTTGTTTAGCTGCTACGTGTGTGTGGGCATGGGCGAGTGAGTGCCTGTGGTGAGCGTTTGTCTGTAGCTGTGTGTGTGTTTTCCCAAAGTGTGCACTTGTGTCAGATTTTAAGCTACAATACGTAACTTTTTGGACGACCCGACCAAAGTCACATAGAAATGTGTATTGTAGATCTGTCAATCTCATTGAAAGCAAGTCCTAAGAAGAGGTAGATGTGTTCCATGTGTGCCTTTTCTATGCTTCCCTTTCTTAAGGGTCATTTTTGAGTCTTTTACTTTTGGTTTTGCACACAAGCTTCAACAGCTGAAAATATTTTTCACAGCGGTTTAGATGATACTATGATTTGCTACACTATATATACTTGCTCGTTTTGTCACAAACTGAAATTAGGTGAACTATTCACATTTTAAAGCAACCAGGAAATGGCTTAGAAATGTCTGCATAGTGCATATTTTAAAGCATATTGGATTGATTGAAAGCATTAGTAGGAGAGTTTCTTCATTAATAAATCCATTACGGGGAGCGTGCAAGAGTACACTTTGGGAGAAGTATGGAGAACAGGGACAGATCATTTGTGTGTGTCTACCTGATATGGTGAGTGTGATCTCCTGGGGTTGGTTGCCTGCAGCAGTGTTGCCCCCAGCAGCAGCGTTGGCCTGGGCCTGAGCTAGAGCCTGGGTGAGGCTGGAGTTGTTGATGGTCAGAGTGATCTCCTGAGCCCCACTGGACACCAGGCCTGGACCACTCATCACATGACTCAGGTCCTGATGAGAGCCTAAAGGGGGAGAGAGATAAAACAGGGAGTTACAGAAGTCATCATGAACTAATTGACTCTCCTCACTTCTTTCCTTCCTCTCTTTTTGTCTCTCCCTATCCTCTCCCCTTTCCATATCCCTCCCCCACTATCTATTCTCTCCTCTCCTCTATACCTGCCAACCCCCCCATCCCTTAAGCTGACACCATATGCCGTCAAAGTAGGTCCAGCTGGTGTGAAAGCATGGCTGTGGAACAAAGTCATTGTGACAGTTTCCTCTTGGTGGGGCCACACATCACAGACACTCACATAAACAACAGAAAGCTGTGGGGCCCAAAAGAGAGGAAAGGATAGAAGTAGAAGAGAAGAGACACGGTCAGCTGCATAAATTAGTTTTAAAAAATACTTCAGTGAAACATCTACCCATTTTGAGTTTGGCTGATAGGAAGCAAAAGGATTCGGTGTGTTCGAGGAAAATCCAGAATTTCATGAAATATTCTGAGTGAGAATGTTATTATTCACAATACTCAAGAATTCTGTTTTTGAGTTGATGCATATAAAACATCAAATCCCGTTTACAATAACTCGAAAAAGCTTGTATCCCGGTTATGAGAAACCCGGATAAGCCTGGGATATGCTGATAGAAGACGGGGTAATGTGGCATGTAAAAATCGTATCCGGTTTACTGTTGTTTTTGCGGTCTGCGCAGGCTGAGTTTTGCTTATCATGGGTGTTGTACGATGTTGTCATCTGATTGTCAAACAAAAATCCCTTCAAAAAGTGGGCAACCTGTGCAGTTAAATCAACATTAACAATTCCATAATAATTTTGCCTACTATAATTAATTTACTGTAATAAAAAAATAAAAAAATCTGACATTTGGTAGGCCATATTATAATTTACAACATTTGGTAGGCCATATTATAATTTACAACATTTGGTAGGCCATATTATAATTTACAACATTTGGTAGGCCATTTGTCAACTAAAGTTTGATACACACAGCTTCACTTCTGTCATAACTTGTTGCTGTAGAAGACTAAATAAAATAGGGCTTATCAGAATGTCTTACATCGATAGAATGAATGCATTAGTAATCAAGTAAACACCAGTAAAGTTGTCTGGTACGTTTAGGGACCGGGGAGAAAACGCAATAACTCCAAAAAAAAAAACTGTCAGTTTGAGCGGTTTTGAGGAAATTAAAAGCTGAGAAAATTACCAAACACTTTCTGGAAAGACTTCTGTTCGTCTTGGTTGCATATTTTATGTGGTTGAAATACTGTCTGCTTGCATAACAGTGTCAAAGACAACACATTACACGCGCAGTCACATTTTCTCAAGAGATGCAGAAAGAAAGAAATCATATTTCTCCACTCTTGTTCCCAGGACGAAATTAACATTTGTTGTAAAATTTCACTGCCAGAAATGCATCATTCTGCAGGAGTTAAAATTATATTACATGTGAAAGGTTATAGGCCAAAGTTAGCCTCCATATTTCAGTTACTATTCCATTTAACCCATATTCCTTTAATGAGGAATATTCTGTAAATTCATGAATACAGGGATACGAGCGGATAAGACCTTAAGCGGGATATGAACTACTATCAGGAATACTGTGTAAACGTGGTCAATGGTAGTATCGGAACGCATATGAGAGGTACCATGCACCCGTTTTGTCAAAGAAAATGTATGCAACTGTTGAAGGAACAGGTAAGTTGAGGAGAAAAAAATGTTTTTAATGGAAAAGGCATCACAGTGTTTGCTTTGTACAGAAAATGCTCCATCTTCAAAACGTGACTGCTGACATGCACAATGTTTTGGGATCGTAGCAACAGTTGACTAATAAACATAATACAAGTGAACCTTCCAAGTGAACTATCCCTTCAATTCTCCTGAGTGACCATGTTAGTATAGGAACAGAAATGCAAAGTTCCTGGGAGAAGACGTGACCACCATTCACCTGTGTTGTCGTGCTCGCCAAGGCTGCCCATGGTGACGTGGCCGGGGCCGATGGAGGAGGGCTGCAGGGATAGGCTGGTGAGCGGGTGCAGGACCACATTGGAGCCGGGCGCCGTGTGGTCTCCCGTGGCCATGAGGTGGGAACCAGGGTGGCTGGTCAGGCCTCCGTCTCCTGTCAGGGCATGAGAGAGGAGACCTCCTTGCTGGAGGATGGCTGGGTCAATCTGGAGGGGATGGGAGAATCCCAATGAGTCAACATAGGACAAAGGTGGGGGGAGGGGTAGAGAGAGAGATGTGAAAAGAGAGAGGGAAAGCGATAGGGGAGCAGAGGAGAGTAGGACAGATGATGAAAACGAGGGAACCAAGGGAGGAGAGGTGGAGCAAAGGAGAGAGAGTAAAGAGAGAGGGCGAGAAGTAGGTGACACTGGCGGGGACACACACCCCTCATTACCTGCAGTGTGATGTTGTTGATGTTGCTGGTGTCGATGCCAGAGATCTGGACGTTGGGACACACTAGGTTGGCAGAGGTAAGCTGGAGGTGGATGCCCTCCAGAGTAGCCAGACCCTCCGACAGAGACACTGTCAGGTCACCACCCGCTACAATACAATCACAAACCACACGATTAGATCAGAAGACATATATTGTCCCAAGCTTGGATAACTGGATTTTTATTTGAAGTCTCACATCAGTAAGGCAGAAAATGTCATCAAGTTTATACACAACACAAAACGGGCTGTTATAAAAAGAAGACTCCCATTCTGTGATATTTACAGCCATTTTCTATCACTTAAATGAATCACAAACACCCATCTATTCTGGAAAAATGTCACTTATAAATGCATTATGTGCCCAGTTCAAGTGTCTAGCCTCTAAACCCACCATAAAACAACATTTAAGGTGTGGGACTTTGAAAAATAACTTCAATAACTTAATTTAATTCAGATTCGTGTCCGATTTTTCTGTGTTTGCTCAATGTGCCTTCTGTCTGCTCGGACAGATAAGGAGAGTGGCTCGGAGTGAGTTATCATCCAATGGGGGGGATCTTCGAGGGAACTAGGGGGCTACAAGCAGAGCTGTGTGCCAGCAATGAGCACGGTGCGTGGAAGCCATTTCGAAGCGCTACTACGTAGATTTTCGAACAGCACTGAGGGAAATTCATTTCACGGATGCTTTTTTTGGATGGCTTCCTCCTCACCGCCAGTT
The DNA here is from genome assembly GCF_036934945.1 of Oncorhynchus masou masou. NCBI lineage: Eukaryota > Metazoa > Chordata > Actinopteri > Salmoniformes > Salmonidae > Oncorhynchus > Oncorhynchus masou. The sequence goes on from NC_088240.1 coordinate 55,771,583, forward strand.
TGAACAAACGACAGATTAGAGGTGAAGTGAGCCAGAGTTCAGTCAAAAGATTAACTCTTTAAGTGTTGATGCGTTTCAGACTCCACAAATGTTGTTTCAGATTCCTTATTCCATCCCAGTCTGTAGAACTAATTAACAGATACATCATACTGTAGTTGTAGCCTAGAATGTCTTAATGAATTGGATGGTACAAATACTTATTTTCCGAAAGTCTACATAAGATGGAAACGTGTCTTTGACATGAGGCTCACATGAGGCAAACTACAGGAAAAATGCTTTTCAATATTTGCAGAACATCGGTCTTGCTTTTGAACCAGGGTGAAAGACAATGCCTGGCTACCCAGACTCCTTGCTCCAGCCTAATGCCCACGGACGTTAGTTACTTCTCCACAATGATCGGAGTGCCTCCTCGACCCCTCACCGAATTCAAACACATTTGGTGCCGACTTATTGGTCCAGAAACCGATGGGTTGGGCCAGAGACAGAACACAAGTGGGTAAAGCGGCAGTTTGGACGTTTGTACTCTGAATGGTTAGAGACGACCCAATCGCTGATGACTTTGTTTCGTACAACACCCCTCGTGCCCCTCTTCACCTCAAACAATTTCAGTCTCAGACTAAAGTATGTAGTGAATGACAGAGCAGTGGAAGAATTTAGTGAGAGTTATCAGGCTATGAAAGACAAGCATGTCCTTCTTTACTACCAAGTATTCTGATTTTTAAAAATGAATATGAATACTTTTGATATTTTACTGGACTAAACTATTTGACCTCACTCTCAATTCGCTGAAATCCCCGAATATGACAACAGTTACAATTCTGAAATGAGACAGAGCAGGCAAAACAGTTGAAATGATGCTGTTACAACAGGTTGAAATGACGACAGTATGATGCAATTTTGATGTAATGTCCCACAAGGGATGCAATATCCAGCTCTCATCCTCCGTCTCCCAGTGTATCTATGCATCTACAGCCAAACACACCTAGTGCAGAATAGGCAGGTTGTGGTGTACAGTGATGAAGCACCCCTTAGAATGCATCTACTCAGGCCTAGTGATGACACTAGCCCAGTAGCTGTAAACACCATTCATCAGCTCTTCCTGGGTGGCTACTGAGAACAGACTGTACTTAAGACTCAGGATTCAAACCTCTCCGTCTCAAACTATGGTTTATATGTAGACTCGGCTAGGGTTGACTGTTCAGGTGAAATATGGTTGCTGTGCTGAGCAGCACTTGGGTGCATGCTTCATGTCAATAGTGGAAGGGGTGAGCTAGGCTTGCATAGGGTAATACGTTTTGGCAATCAGAATGAAACAATGATGTGCTTGTGGCAATGGACGGTTGTGGGAATGTGTGGGTGTGCCAGGGTTGGGGTGAATTCCACCTCAAGTCAGGAATTGAATTGCATGTGTACATTTTATGTGCGACTCAATATATTAATTTAATTGGAATTGAGCCCCAACCCTGATGTGAGTGAGTCCTTACCTGACATGGAGGTAGGCAGAATAGCCTGGCCCACCAGGCCTTGCTGCAGCAGGTTCTGATCAAACTGGCCTGCGAGGACCTGGTTGGCTGGGAGGTAGATGTTATGGTCTGTGGTGGTAGCCTGGAGCAGACCCACAGGGTGCAGGGTCTCTGGGTTATCCGGGATCTGCTGCTGCTTCTGGTTACTTCTGGACGATGCCGCTCGCTTGGCCTTCCGACCCTCTGAGCTGGGCCGGTAGTGACACTGGATGTGGGTCTTGCGGTGGCCTGAGGTGCGGAAGCGGAGCTCGCAGAAGGGGCATTTGAAGGGCTTGGAGCCCGTGTGGAGACGCATGTGGACTTTCAGACTCCCTTTGGTGGAAAAGGACGTGTTGCACATGTGACAGCTGAAAAGCTTCTGACCTGCAGGGGAGAGAACAGAATGATAGCATTGTTATCATGATAGCATAGTATGTAGCCCTACAGTGTACCACTGATTCTCATTATTTGACATAGTGGTAGGTTTTGCAATAATGCGGCTGAGGTCTGGGATCGGGTGATGGCCGCCAAGGTTTTATTGTGACCCTAGATTGACGTGACTCAATACAAAGAAAAAATGATTCTCAAACAACTTGAAACTGAGTGTTTGAATGTGATTGTTCCATTGGTGACTGTATCGCACCTCCGTTCTGACAAGACACCTTTTCCTCGATTTCGCCCCCCTAGAGTACCAATAAAACGAGTCACTTTTCTGATTACTGCCGTTCCAAAAGTTAATTCAGACGTCGCTAAAGAGGCCACTAACCCACAGCTCTTCAACAGTAACTTGGGAGTACTTAGCTAATGTCTGGACCTTCTCATTCAATTCAGGGAGAATGAGTGTGTCTGCTCCAGGGTCAAACCACAGTAATTACCAAAAGAGAACAAGGTGTGAGGAGATATCATCTCCTAATATCCCTCGACTGACAAAACGTTTCCGCTGCCATCTCGCGCCGGGCGATCAAACCTGCAGCTCCGTCCCATAAATCATCGGGCACAATTACTCCCCACGGCACCGTGTAACGGCATTCCTTCCTCCTCCTTCTGAGGAGGAGGATTAGCGAGAAGGACCAATGCGCAGCGTGGTAAGTGTCCATAACATTTTATTTTAAGATATAAAGTTAACACTATGAAAATACAAAACAATAAACGTGAACATGAACGAAACCGAATCAGTACCGTGTGGCAACAAACACCCACACGGAAAACAAACACCCACAAACCAAAAGTGAAACCCAGGCTACCTAAGTATGATTCTCAATCAGAGACAACTAACAACACCTGCCTCTGATTGAGAACTATACTCGGCCGAACACAAAAACCAACATAGAAAAACAAACAGACTGCCCACCCCAACTCACGCCCTGACCATACTAAAACAAAGAATAAAATAACTATGGTCAGAACGTGACACACCGTTAGATGATAAGACATGCAAATGAGGCCGATTTAAATATTGTTTATAATACATTAGGATTACGCATCCTAGAAGTGTATAAACTCTTGAACATATTGTGGCTAATGTAGTAACAATCCTAACGTCATTAAAACTAATTAACAGGGACAGATCAGCGGCATTTTAAACTCCTGTTCCCTCCTACTGATCAGATGGAGTGGAAGTACACACTGTGCACTACACACTGACCTGTGTGGGTCTTTATGTGGCAGTCCAGGGTGGACTTCACGGTGAAGTTCTTCCCACACTTGTCACACTTGTAAGGACGCTCTCCTGTGTGGATCCGTATATGTCTAGAGAGAGAAGGAGAGAGAGAGAGAGAGAGAGAGAGAGAGAGAGGAGGGAGAGAAAGAGAGAGCGAGAGGAGGGAGAGAAAGCGAGAGAGAGAGAGCGAGCAAGTTACTCATGAACCTTCCTGTTAGAATGGAGAGAGTGTCAAGGGGACACTTTAAGTTAAGAGTTGAAGGCTCACATTCTTTTCATAAAAAAAGAGTGCAACACACAATAAATGTATCACCTGTGGCCATTCTGATGTTTTCCTATTTTCATTTTGCATGCTTTGTGCTTACCAAGGCTCCCATGAAATTAAATAACAACACGTGGACGTCTTCGCTTTCTGAACTTGAAAATCGGCAAGGTTTTCAGGCACAAGGACACTGACTCAGCAAAATTGTTAGTTTACTCCCTTTCATAACTTTGGCCTTTGTCTGTAATGTGTACTAGGTAACTTTGTTAGGTCTCCCTGAGCGGAGGGGGGGGACGTTTATTTTTACATTATTACATTTTTGCTGACAAAGGAGAAAGTTTTCTATGAGAATGGGTAGCTTGTCAGGGTAACTTGTCTTTGCCAAAAACTGGTCAGCTTTATTGTTTTTGATAAAAGAGCACCATGAAATTAAGTGAATACATCTTTGTTGCAGCCATTCCTGGGGTGTTGCTGTCATTGCCCCTTGTTTTTGGCAGGCTTAGCCTCATAGTCCAATGAGGCTACTACTTTTGAAGAACTTCTGAAATTAAAAAGCTAAGCCTATCCCGTAAATACTTCAATATGGCCTTGTGTCACGGCTGGTCGCAAGGGGGTTGTTCGATGACGCAATAATGATCATTACTTAATATCTTAATACCCCAATCTAATATTACTCACCATTAATTGCAACCAAACTTTTATGGCTCAATAAAAACGGAGTTAATTTCATCCATACCTATTTCTATGAATTTGAAAGTGGTTACATTTCTCCAGCCCCATCACTCAGCTGTTTACCCAAACGTGGACCGCTGTGTTATTGCTACTGCAGATTGACGTTTTAAGACAAATGTTGCCTGTCACACACAGGTGGAACACTAGTGTCAAACAAGAGGAAAATGAAGAGGGGAAACAACTCATTTCTCCAGCGCCTGATGATAACAATCCTATATACATAGGAGATTAAAAAAAATCAAATCGGCTGTTTAACAGCTTGTTTGGCGGTGATCTCACAAATTAACACCCCAGTAAACATGTGTGTGTGTGTGTGTATTGGCAGGTGAGCACCCAACTAAACACTAACCCTGTCAAGCCAGCCTGTGAGTGCTGTGGGCTGTGTTAATAACTTCAGATAGGGTCTATTGTGGAGCCCCTCTCAGAGCAGAGGTCTGCAGTGGAAACTGTAGTAGTGACTGGCAGGAGGGCTCTTATTCTGGGAGAGAGGTTGGGTCAGGGCCGCAGTTTGGAGCCTGTTCAGGGCCTTGTAATTGGGCTCTCTGTGGTGGAGGGCTCTTCTGGGATATGGGATGGGCGTGGGTGGGGAGACAATGAGCTGGGCATTGCTCTTTGAGAGGTCCAGGAAGAGGGGGCGGCTGGAACGACAAGGTAACTCTTCAACCGCTGGGAAAGACAATCATGACAGAATAATGAGAGAGAGAGAAAGAGAGAGAGAGAAAGAGAGAGAGAGAAAGAGAGAGAGAGGGGTGGAGATGGAAGAAGAGGTGGGCACACAGGCTGGACTGCACCTGAACATGACTACAGAGAAGAACCCCCTATCATAGAGGTGGGTGAAACTTCAACCCCAAGAGCAAGATATTCAGAGACACAGAGAGAGTCTGAGTCGCTCAGAATCAGAGCATGAGGGGGAATAGGACCAGGGCCTAAACGAACACCTGCAATGTCTATTTCAGCAGCCACGTTGGCGTGTGGTCAGGGCTCCCCAGTGCAAGCATTTCACTCGCATTCACCAATAAAAATAAGAGTTAAAAGCCAAGTATGATCACATAGAGCAAAATAAATGCTGAGTAGCCGTTTTCAAAGTGTTTCAGTCGTTTTGTTTCATAGTTGGTAGATAATCACACAAAGAATTACAAATCCTATAATATCCCATCACGTGCAACAACCCTGCCTGTGCTGAAGAAGTGCTGTGCACAGGCATAAAAAGTGCAGTGTTATATAACAATATTATTTGAGAACAATGTTTTTGTGAACAAATGTTTTATTTGATCGTTATAATACGGTTGGTACCAACATGTGAAAATTGATGTGGAAATCTGTTGCAGCTCAAGTCTACTACAAAACCCACAATGCAATGCTCTCTAAGGGCTGGCTAGCTAGCTAGCAAACGTAGCTACACACAATAAAACCAAAAGTTAACATCAGCATGTGAAGTAGTTAGTTAGCTGTAAAATCGCCTAAACAAACGGCACTATCAATTTAGGACTCAACAATCTCACCATGTTCAACCTGCAGAGTTTGACATTTGCAACGCCACCTTGCAACGCACCCTGGAGTGAAGAGGCAGACAAATAGGAGAAATGTGCTAGACCTCTTAAATTACACATTTCTCCAGGTAGGAATATTGCAAAAATATGATCAGTGGCTCATTTGAAGACAACCTCTCGCATTATGACATTGGACAGTATTGAAAACTGACATGTATGATAATGTAGATGTTTTTGTGATCTGAAAATATTCCTATTAACTTCCAGTGTAGTGAGATGCTTCATACCACCCGAATGTATGCCTGCTTGAACAGCAACAGCTCAGATACACAGGAAAACATGAAATGAAACAGGGAATTGATAGAACGTCGCTCCAAATGGGCAACTCTTTCCTTTAAAGGGGCAGCTGAATTTTTTGTCTCATCTGTGGTATTTTGATTAAAAAACTCAGGTCACAAAAAAAAATGAAATAACATTGGGTAATATACCACATAACTTCTTATTAGTAATACATTTCTTGTTTTAGAAGCATGATCATTAGATTTTGGAGGGGAGGTTTTGGTGTAATTATGGGGAAAAAACATTTTGGCAAGTAAAAAATCTGAGTGGCTGGTCAATTTTTAAATCTAACGTGACCTGCCAGAGTGGCTGGTGGAACAAAATGTTTGTTTCAGGCCCTGAATAGGAAAGAGAAAGAGAGACAGAAAGTAGCTGAAGAGAGAGAGTGAGAAAGAGCATATAACAGAGTACAGGACAGAGGGGGAGACAGTTCTCCGACACTCAGCTCACCTGACGAGGTCGCTGGGCTTTTTGAAGCTCTTGGGGCAGAAGTTACAGCAGTTGGCGAACTTGGGCTCAGTCTCCAGCTCCACCGCCTTGTCCTTGATCTCGCTGATGCGGTCGCGCTCCGCCGCCGACTGGGCCAGCACCTTCTCCGACACCGACGCCTCGTCACCAGGGTCATTCTTGGCCAGCTCCTCCGCCTGCTCCTCCGTGAAGGTTATGATGTTGGCCCAGTTCCTCTTCATCACGGTCTGCTCACCCTCCTCTTCCTCCTCGCCGTCCTCATCCTCCAGCCCTGCGAGGGGAGATGCATTATAGGAGAAAAGGATACACGTGCTCCTTAAGTGTCACTCAACATCAGGACCATGACTCGAACTCAGACCTGGTCCCATTTCAGATGCATTTTTAAATAAGTGCTGCTTGTCAATATAAGCTTGTCTGGCAGAATAGAATAAAATAGAATATTACTAAAAGTGCTCACTCTATATGGAAACAGACCAGCTAAATCAAGTATTTCAAATATTTGGAAAGTGTATGTGACCAAGGTCTGATTTAACTGTTATGTAACCACGGCTGATTGCCTTTTTCCAGGGGTGTCAAACTCATTTTCTTTCCCAAATTCTTTCTTTGCAGAGGTCTGGAGGGCCAAAATAAAAATGGTGTATATTGCCTTGGTGTCAAAATCCGCATAAAACCTCACGAAAGCTGATGCACATTTAGTCAAAAAAGTGAGGATAAAATGAGTAAGACTACATCTTTAAAAAGAGCACATCTCTACAGAGTATACACTACATGACCAAAAGAATGTGGACACCTGCTTGTTGAACATCTCATTCCATAATCATGGGCATTAATATGGAGTTGGTCCACTTTGCTGATATAACAGCCTCCACTCTTCTCGGAAGGCTTTCTACTAGATGCAGGGACTTCCATTCAGCCACTAGCATTAGTGAGGTCTGGCACTGATTTTGGGTGATTAGGCCTGGCTCGCAGTCCGCGTTCCAATTCATTGCAAAGGTGTTCGATGGAGTTGAGGTCAGGGCTCTGTGCAGGCCAGTCAAGTTCTTCCATACGGATCTCGACAAACCATTTCTGTATGGACCTCGCTTTGTGCACAGGGTCATTGTCATACTGCAACAGGAAAGGGCCTCCCAGAAATTGTTGCCACGAAGTTGGAAGTACAGAATCATCTAGGCTGTCATTGTATGCTGTAGCGTTAAGATTTCCTTTCACTGGAACTAAGAAGCCTAGCCTGAACCATGAAAAACAGCCCCAGACCATTATTCCTCCTCCAGAAAACGTTACAGTTGGCACTATGCATTTGGGAAGGTAGCATTCCCCTGGCATCTGCCAAACCCAGATTTGTCAGTCAGACTGCCAGATGGTGAAGCGTGATTCATCACTCCAGAGAATGCATTTCCACTGCTCCAGAAGAGCCAAATGGCGGCGAGCTTTACAGCACTCCAGCCGACGCTTGGCATTGCACATGACAATCTTAGGCTTGTGTGGCTGCTCAGCCATGGAAACCCATTTCATGAAGCTCCCGACGAATAGTGCTTGTCCTGATGTTGCTTCCAGAGGCAGTTTGGAACGCGGTAGTGAGTGTTACAACCGAGGACAGACGATTTTTAAGCCCTACAGACTTCAGCACTCAGCGGTTCCGTTCGGTGAGCTTGTGTGGCCTACCACTTCGCGGCTGAGCCATTGTTGCTCCTAGACGTTTCCACTTCACAATAACAGCACTTCCAGTTCACCAGGTCAGCTCTAGCAGGGCAGACATTTTACAAATTCGCTTGTTGGATCCTATGACAGTGCCACGTTGAAAGTCACTGAACTCTTCAGTAAGGACATTCTACTGCTAATGTTTGTCTATGGAGATTGCATGACTTTGTGCTCGATTTTACACACCTGTCAGCAACGAATCCACTAACTTGAAGGGATGTCCACATACTTCTGTATATACTGCATCTCTGTACCCATATAATTAAATAGAACACTGACCAATATGGCTGCCATTATCAGCAAATCTAGAGCTAAACAGATCTATGACACTAGCCACTCTAAATACAAATGTCATGGTCACATACACATATTTAGCAGATGTTATTGCGGGTGTCACGAAATGCTTGTCTAGTGTATATCTCTATGGCAGTGTCCCAAATACCTCTCCTTCCTCCCCAAGTGTGCACTTGTTCACTTCCCTTCACTGATTTGGAAGGAAATGACTGATATAAGAAATATCATATAAACTCCTACTAGCTCATACCGCCTCCAATCCAATGCTTTTAGATTTGTGGGAAGTAGTGAGCGAACGCACACTTTAGGAGAAAGGAGATATTATTGGGACGCAGGCTATGTCTGTACCTCTGTCCACTTCGGCGTGGTCCTTCTTCAAGTGCTTCCGATACAGCACGCTGTTGCGGAAGCTGTCCTCACACATGTGACACTTGTAGGGCTTCAGGTGGACGACCATGTGGCGGTTCAGACTGCCATTGGTGGTGAAGGAAGTGTCACACATGTTACACTTATAGGCCTTAACTCCTAGGAGCGGGAGCAAAGGAGATGAAAATATAAACAACCATATGTTTCATCAGTGTTGACCAATAAAGGTTTTGGTTTCCACAGACGTGGAAAAAGTACCCAATTGTCAAACTTGAGTAAAAGTAAAGATACCTTCATAGTAAAATACTACTTGAGTAAAAGTATAAAAGTATTTGGTTTTAAATATACTTAAGTTTCAAACGTAAATCATTTCAAATTGCTTATATTAATAAGCAAACAAGACGGCGGGATTTCATAAAAAAAAAAATATATATATTTAAGGGGCTAATTTACAAACAAAGCATTTGTGTTTGTGAGTCTGCCAGATTAAAGGCAGTAGGGATGACCAGGGATGATATCTTGATAGGTGTGTGAACTGGACCATTTTCCTGTCTTGCTAAGCATTCAAAATGAGACGAGTACTTTTGGGTGTCAGGGAAAATGTATGGAGTAAAAAGTACATTATTTTCTTTAGGAATGTATTGGAGTAAAAGTAGTCAAATTGAAATTGTAAAGTAAAGTACAGATGCCCCACCTCCCGAGTGGCGCAGCGGTCTAAGGCACTGCATCTCAGCGTCCGGGTTAGGGGAAGGTTTGGCCGGGGGAGCTTTACCTGGCTCATCACGAATTAGTGACTCCTTGTGGCGGGCCAGGCACCTGCAGGCTGATCCTGGTCGTCAGTTGAACGGTGTTTCCTCCGACACATTGGTGCGGCTATCTTCCGGGTTAAGCGGGCAGTAATAAGGATCGGTGTCCAACCATCGGGACGGTTGAGCTAACTTACGCTAATGTGATTAGCATGACGTTGTAAGTAACAAGAACATTTTCCAGGACATGGGCAGAAAGCTTAAATTCGTGTTAATCAAACTGCACTATCCAATTTACAGTAGCTATTACAGTAAAAACATACCATGCTATTGTTTGAGGAGAGTGCACAGTTATGTACTTGACCAATTAGTCATATTTGAGCAGATTTGATACAACATTTTGAACAGAAATGCAATGGTTTATTGGATCAGTCTACAGTTTTGCACACACACTGCAGCCATCTAGTGGCCAAACTCTAAATTTCACCTAGAGTCCTAAGTCAGATAATGGCCTTTCTCTTGCATTTCAAAGATGGAACCTTTTTTTTTTTTTTACAAAAGAACATGTTTTTTTCTTTGTATTATCTTTTACCAGATCTAATGTGTTATATTCTCCTATATTAATTTCACATTTCCACAAACGTCAAAGTGTTTCCTTTCAAATGATATCAATAATATGCATATCCTTGCTTCAGGTCCTGAGCTACAGGCAGTTAGATTTGGGTATGTCATTTTAGGTGATTTTTATTTTTTTATTTTTTTAAAGGGGGCGGTATGATCCAAAGCGCGGTTTGGCGGGTCATGTTTCAGAGGACGCATGACTCAACCTTCGCTTCCCGAGCCTGATGGGGAGTTGCAGCGATGAGACAAGATCGGGGTAAAATACAACAACAAAAGAATACAGATACCCCAAAAAATGAAATAAGTAGTATTTTAAAGTATTTTTGCACCACTGGGTATCCCAAAGCATTTGTGGCTATAGTATTATGTCATTTCTCTCCACAACCCAGCTGCACAGCCACGAGAGAGAAACAATTATGAAATCGATATTTGACGGTCGCACGTGAACGAACAAAGTTCGTCAAATGAAGCACTTTGCTTGTCCCACGAGAGGCGTGAGACTGGGTTGGTGAGATCAATAGCGTGCTATTTTAACTATGCATGCAGTGTTGAGGTACACTGTTCTTACCTGTGTGTGTGTTGAGGTGGGACTTGAGGACCCCTGCTGAAACAAAGCATCGGCCACAAATGTTGCAGCAGTAGGGTTTCTCCCCGGTGTGAGAGCGCACATGTTGCTTCAGATGGCTGGACTTCTTAAAAGGTTTATTACACATGGTGCACCTGGGGGGAATCAAAACACACAGGTCGTGTTCATTAGTACTCAAACTGAAGAAAACACGGAGGGACTAACTGACCACCAAAAGAAAACACTAAATTTGGTCTGTTGCAAAACATGTTCCATTGCGTGCCCTAATGAACACGACCATGATGTAACAGAGACGGTCTGTTGCTGTCAATGAGATATCGATAAAGCTCCTGTCAAAAGTCACAAACCATCAGTTAACAATACCGACAACAGGAATCATTTCAAAGTTTCACCACCGATTCACAAAGCAAGTTGAGGTTTATGAAAGTACATCAGACTTTTTGTGAAGAGTGGAATAATTGAAAGGTCACTAACTCAGCCCGATGGCATCGGTTTGCGCTTTCTGTTTGGAAGGTGTGAGTTAATTGTGAGTTATGTGTTGAAGCTCCACCACTATGTCTGCGTTGGCCTTTAGAATGAGACAGAGAGATCATCTCCCCATAGATATCTGAATGTATGTGTATACTTATCTAAACAGAATGTGGAGTCTAATTTCGATACATATACAGGACTCCATACAGAGCATTTACACCCAAACTGAAATCACACCATTCCAGACACTACACTCTTTTCTCACTGCTTAAAACCATAGTCTCGATTTACAGCCGTGTCGTATCTGAAGGAGAAGGTTCAGTAGTTCACAATCTCAAATACACATTCCCTTCCCATATCTATCTAGGTCGTCCTTTCTCTTGTTTTGTCTATCCTGCTAGTCGTTTCAGCCTAGACCGGCACTAATAATGCATGGTGTTGCTGACGTGGTAGAGATTTATTATTTATTTGTGTTGCATCCGTTCTGAGTGCCATGGGGAACAACAGAGGCAAAGCTGAATCAAAGCATGACGCATTACTCAGTCCCCTTGCCGTCCCACTCTCTGCTTCCACAACGCAACAACATCAGTGGCTGATGTCCTCCGCCTACATCTGACGCACACGTTAGCTGGAAAACTAAGAGCTTGTAGCAACACAGGCTGCTGCCGTCACCTCCACAGACATCTGACGCACAAGTTCGTCACGAAACAAAAAAGCTTGTAGCAACAAGCTGCCACAGTCACCTTTACAGACAGGAAGCTAGCAGAGTTAAACTCGCTGTCTGCTTCCCAAATGGCAACATATGGGCACTAGATAGGGAATAAGGTGCCATTTGGGACATAGTTATTTCGTTGCGCAAATTCTAAATAAACAAATTGAAAGCTAGCGGTAGTGTGGGGCTTCGAGGAACTTAACAAACGGCTTTAGAAAGAAGGAGACAAAGACTTGACTATATGAGCGGGAGTGTTGTGCGGTGGTAGATTAAAAAACAGCTTGATTCTAAAAAGACCCGAAAATGATTTATGTGTCGCTCTCAAAATGGTCACGGTATCAGGGGACAATGACAGCAACGGAGGTGCAATTCTGATAGTGTTATCGTAGCTTTGCATTCCTCGGTGTCGACTGCTAATGCTGTTTACAGCCCTAGAGCACAACTGTTGATAAAGGTGCTAAACAGTGTTATCTGCAGACGAGCCAGAAACCTCAAACAATGACAGAAAGTAAATGTATCTATTACTTGCCGAAAGTTATAGGGCCCGGTCTCGCTTGCTCACACACATTTACATTTTAGTCATTTATCAGAGGCTCTTATCCAAAACGACTCACCGCAGTGAGCGCATACGTTTTTCATACCTTTTATTTTAGTACTGGTCCCCGTGGGAATCGAACCCACAACTATTTCCATCACCATGCGCTACCAACCCGAGCCACACCGCACACATACGCATGCAGACACACACACACCACACACCACACAACACACACACACACACACACACTTGTACATACAGACACACACCTGTAAGCCCTCTTGCTGTTGTCCTCGCTGTCTTCTGGGTCTTGGTAGTCTTGAGTCTGGTCGGACAGCTGGAGGTCTCCTTGGCTTGTCTCCTGGAGCAGGCCACTCGTCTAAACAGAAATATACGTAACCATTAATTAACTGCATTGTGATTAATCACTGAATGCAAAATATTCTTGACAATATGCTATACAGTCTATTTGAATGGACTACTTAAGGATACAATTAATTCAGCCGTTTTCGGCTTGATAGAACACCTGCTAAATTAGGGTGTCAAAACAGGCTCTGAGACAGCTTCTATCCCCAAGCCTAAATAGCCAGACTGCTAAATAGTTCATTAAATGGTACCCAAACTATCTGTATTAACCCTACACACACACTAGACTGTGTATAATAACACCATATACATACATACAATCACACACAACACTGTCACTCCCACGCAAATCCCTCACTCAAACACCACACACACACACACACACATTACACAGACCTTCAGACACATCATTTGCTGCTGCTACTCTGCTCTTTATTTTACGTTTATTATTATCTATCCGGATGCCGAGTCACTTTACCCCGCCTTCATGTACATATCTACCTCAAATACTTTATTATCTATCCTGATGCCGAGTCACTTTACCCCGCCTTCATGTACATATCTACCTCAAATACCTTATTATTATCTATCCGGATGCCGAGTCACTTTACCCCGCCTTCATGTACATATCTACCTCAAATACTTTATTATCTATCCTGATGCCGAGTCACTTTACCCCGCCTTCATGTACATATCAACCTCAAATACTTTATTATCTATCCTGATGCCGAGTCACTTTACCCTGCCTTCATGTACATATCTACCTCAAATACTTTATTATCTATCCGGATGCCGAGTCACTTTACCCCGCCTTCATGTACATATCTACCTCAAATACTTTATTATCTATCCTGATGCCGAGTCACTTTACCCCGCCTTCATGTACATATCAACCTCAAATACTTTATTATCTATCCTGATGCCGAGTCACTTTACCCCGCCTTCATGTATATATCTACCCCAAATACCTTATTATTATCTATCCTGATGCCTAGTCACTTTACCCTGCCTTCATGTATATATCTACCTCAAATACCTTATTATTATCTATCCTGATGCCTAGTCACTTTACCCTGCCTTCATGTATATATCTACCTCAAATACCTTATTATTATCTATCCTGATGCCTAGTCACTTTACCCTGCCTTCATGTATATATCTACCTCAAATACCTTATTATTCTCTATCCTGATGCCTAGTCACTTTACCCTGCCTTCATGTATATATCTACCTCAAATACCTTATTATTCTCTATCCTGATGCCTAGTCACTTTACCCTGCCTTCATATACATATCTACCTCAAATACCTTATTATTATCTATCCTGATGCCTAGTCACTTTACCCTGCCTTCATGTATATATCTACCTCAAATACCTTATTATTCTCTATCCGGATGCCTAGTCACTTTACCCTGCCTTCATGTATATATCTACCTCAAATACCTTATTATTCTCTATCCGGATGCCTAGTCACTTTACCCTGCCTTCATATACATATCTACCTCAAATACTTTATTATCTATCCTGATGCCTAGTCACTTTACCCTGCCTTCATGTATATATCTACCTCAAATACTTTATTCTCTATCCTGATGCCTAGTCACTTTACCCTGCCTTCATGTATATATCTATCCGGATGCCTAGTCACTTTACCCTGCCTTCATGTATATATCTATCCGGATGCCTAGTCACTTTACCCTGCCTTTATGTACATATCTACCTCAAGTACCTTATTACTATCTATCCTGATGCCTAGTCACTTTACCCTGCCTTCATGTATACATCTATCCGGATGCCTAGTCACTTTACCCTGCCTTCATGTATATATCTACCTCAAGTACCTTATTACTATCTATCCTGATGCCTAGTCACTTTACCCTGCCTTCATGTATATATCTATCCGGATGCCTAGTCACTTTACCCTGCCTTCATGTACATATCTACCTCAAGTACCTTATTACTATCTATCCTGATGCCTAGTCACTTTACCCTGCCTTCATGTATATATCTATCCGGATGCCTAGTCACTTTACCCTGCCTTCATGTATATATCTACCTCAAGTACACCTGCATATTGATCTGGTACTCCCTGTATATAGCTCCCTTCTTGTGTATTTTATTTATTTTGTGTTAGTTAATTTTTGTAAAACTCTAAATCGTTGGGGATAGTTTGTAAGCAACCATTCCACTGTCAAGTCGGCGCCAGTTGTATTCGACACGTTGTGATAAATAACATTTCAATTTGACATTTCCCAAAGTCCCTGTGTTTTTCAGAAATCCCTATGGGACGGTTTACTGAGAACTTTGGGGAAGTTTTACAACCCTGTGTGTGGTGTGGCGGTCAGAGGCTGCCGGTGCTGGACTCACCACCTCTTGGCTGGGCACATGGAGCAGGTTCTGGGGGTGGTAGCTGGAGGACAGGGCCTGAGACTCCAGGGTGCTGGAGTCCTGTAGCTGCTGCACCGTGGAGAACTGGGCCTGGGCATAGCCGTCCGCGGTGATGGTGAAACCTGCAGGAGGACACAAAAGGGGTACAGTCAGCACTACAGCATACAATGTGTTAACCCTGTATGAGAACTTAAGGGACCCTAGCAACTCTAAAGGAGGGTGTACAGTGCATTCAGAAAGTATTCAGACCACTTGACCTTTTCCACATTTTGTTACGCCTTATTCGAATGTATTATTATTATTATTCATGTTTCACTTAAACTGACTTGCCTAGTTAAATAAAGGTTAAGAACAAATTCTTATTTACAATGACGGCCTACCGGGGAACAGAGGGATAACTGCCTTGTTCATGGGGCAGAACGACAGATACCTTGTCAGCTTGGGGATTCGATCCAGCAACCTTTCGGTTACTGGCCCAAAGCTCTAACCACTAGGCTACCAATAATTAAAACAAAATACATTTAAAAAATCCTCATCAATCTACACACTATCATCAATCTACACCTCATAATGACCTCATAATGACAAAGCGAAATCTGTTTTTTAGACATTTTTGCTAATTTACTTAACTACTCAGACCCTTTGCTACGAGACTCAAAATTGAGCTCAGGTGCTTCCCGTTTGCATTGATCATCCTTGAGATGTTTCTACAACTTGATTGGAGTCCTTCTGTAGGAAATTCAATTGACTGGACCTATCTATATAAGGTCCCACAGTTGACAGTGCACGTCAGAGCAAAAACTGAGCCATGAGGTCAAAGGAATTGTCCGTAGAGCGCAGACATCAGTGTCGAGACATAGATCTGGGGAACGCTACCAAACCAATTCTGCAGCATTGAAGGTCCCCAGCAACAGAGTGGCCTCCATCATTCTTAAATGGAAGAAGTTTAGAACCACCAAGACTGTTCTTTTGGGGACCAAGTGGCGCAGCGGGCTAAGGCAGTGCATTGCAGTGCTAGAGGTGTCACTACAGACCCGGGTTCGATCCCATATCACAACTGGCCGTGATCAGGAGTCCCATAGGGTGCCGCACAATTTCCCCAGCGTTGTCCGGGTTAGGGGAGGGTTTGGCCGGGGTAGGCTGTCATTGTAAATAAGAATTTGTTCTTAACTGACTTGCATAGTTAAATAAAGGTTAAATCAATTTTTTTAAATCAGAGCTGATCACCCGGCAAAACTGAGCAATCGGAGGAGAAAAGGGGATACCTAGTCAGTTGTACAACTGAATGCCTTCAACTGAAATGTGTCTTCCACATTTAACCCAAGCACTCAGAGGTGCGTGGGCCTGCCTTAATCGACATCCACATCTTACAAGAACCCGATGGTCAATCTGACAGAGCTCCTCTGTTGAGATGGGAGTACCTTCCAGAAGGACAACCATCTTTGCAGTACTCCACCAATCAGGCCACGATAGCCACTCCTCAGTAAAAGTTACAATGAACTCCGCAAATTACAGAGAGATCCTTGATAGAATCCTGCTCCAGAGAGCTCTGGACCTCAGACTGGGGTGAAGGTTCACCTTCGAACAGGACAACAATCCTAAGCACACAGCCAAGACAACACAAGAGTGGCTTCGGGACAAGTCTCTGAATGTCCTTGAGTGACCCAGCAGGAGACCAGACTTGAACCCGATCTCTGAAAAAAAATGAAAATAGCTGTGCAGCGATGCCGCTTCCCAGCCAACCTGACAGAGCTAGAGAGGATTTGAATACTTATGTAACAGTGATATTTCAGTTTTTACTGTTAATACATTTGCAAAAATGTCCAAAAACCTGTTTTTGCTTTGTCATTATGGGGTATTGTGTATAGATTGATGAGGGGACACAAATATTTAATCCATTTCCGAATAAGGCTGTAATGTAACAAAATGTGGAAAAAGTCAAGGGGTCTGAATACTTTCCAAATGCACCGTATACACATGTGGAAGCTTGAATTCGAAGGACGGGCTCATTGTCATGGCTGTAAGGGAATGAATGTGTTTGATACCGTTCCAATCATTTTAATTCCAGGAACCTGTCCTCTGATTTCTCCAAACCACAAGTCTCCACTGGTACACAGCTTGAACCTTAGAATAGATTAATTGATTACAGAGAGAGAAGTGGATTTGAAAAGCCTATTAAGGATAAACCTCACACTTCCCAACAGGAGATGCACCACAGCACGAAATGAGTTAACCTTGTACATCTGGATATCTGGCTAGAAGCTAGAGCCTTTGCCAAATTAGGAGGAGGACATTAATTAATGACGTACTGCAAACATGGCTAAAAGTGTGATTGGAAAAGTTCCTCAAAAGCTAATTAAGGATCGCAACGGCTCATCCTCCTACAATGCGCCATCAACAAACGGATGCTTCCAGAGCCCATGCTGCCAGTCTGTGCGCGCGTGTGGACAAAGACTGTGCAGGAAACTTCCTGTGCCACCAGTCGGATTGTCTTCGGTGCAAATTAGGGGACTCGCTGAAGCACACAGTCCTTCATTAAAGCTCCACTCACTGATATTAATGAACGGACACGGTTCGTTAAAATGCTGGCAGACGGCAGAGAGAAGTACCCGGATTCCTCTAATAACTCCTTACTTTCCTTCTTGAAAAGAACAAGAGAGGAGAGGAAATGTGTAGAAGTCCACCTGGTGGAGTGCCACACACATGCTCACGAGAAACACACACACACATCAATATCCTCCCTGCTGTAGGTCTTGGGTTTATTTATGACATCAAACTTTTTACTTTATCAAAACTATACAGAGAGTATAGGGAGGCCTTGGATGTGGCAGGAAACCTGTCGAAAGAGAACGTGTTCTAGTGTTTGATGCACCTCTGTAGGAGGGGGAGAGCATATTGCTGTGGGCAATAGAGGCTGGATGCAATCGTTACGGAGACAAAAGGTTAGGCTACCCATTGTGAAAATGTTACATCTGATGTGCCAAGCAGATGCTTTCTGACAGTCCTCGCTGTAAATGGGTCCTTCTCAGCCAGAGGTCAGAGGCAACCATGGCGTTTGTCCATTACACTGGATTGAGACAGCCCGCGGGCTGCCAACGCGTGTATGTGTGTGCCAGCGCATAATTTACCCCGGGTTAACTCACAGACATTGTTAAACGTACCGAGAGAAAGGTTTGTATGGCACTACCATGCAGTGTGTGTTTGTGTGTGTACGTGCATGAGTTACCTTGAGTAAGTGTTTGCTGGTCAAAGCCAGGCTGCGGGAGTGTCTGTGTCTCAAACTGGCTAATATTCTGAGGCAGAGCATGCTGGGTAGTCACAAAGGTGTCTGGAGTCAAGAGGGGGAAAGATAAGAAGACAGAGGAACAAAGCAGGTTAGTCTGGGTAGACTGTGTAAATAAAAGACCAAAGTATTACGATTCACTTAAAAACAGCTGCATTGGACCTTTGTCTCAACATCAAATAATTACTGTGATTTTCTTTTTCAATTAAAATGGTCAGAAAGAAACAAAACCCCAAAATACTGTAGCTTCTTAGCAAAGAAAGATTTCTTGAGCAAGAAAAAAAAAAGTTTTTTTTTGCTAGGACTGTGTGGGAGTGATTTGAGTGGGGAGGGGGAAACAAAAAAATGGGCACTTATCGGCAGAGAAGTTTGGAACTCTTTCTTATTGGTCTATTAACTAATTTACCGCATGGTGATGTCAACATGGAAGGCAAAAACTCCCCCCCACCAAAATAGGTAGAAAGTTCAGGTGTTCTTCTCAAACAGCTCTTACACTAGAAGGTCATTATCATAATTTTCACACTATTATTCCAATCTCGTAGTGTGGAAATATATATAAAGCACAGGAAAAAAATCCCGCTTTCGACTGCTCTCGGACGTTAAAGCAACACAGCACGCAGACAGCAACAAGAGAGCAAGTCAGGGTTCAGTCGTCAAATTGGGGTTCATCTTTAATTTACTGTTGGTCTTTGGACCCCAGGCTGAATGTCAAGCACAAAGCACTGGAGAACTAGAGATGCTTCACGTTGAGCAGGTCCAGTTTTCATTGTACTTTGTACTGAGAGGAATTATAGACTATGGATCTTAAATGGTTTTTATTCGGACAGTTCTACCGTGCACGGTGTTTCAATTCAAACCTTATAGATGGCAATCAGGATTACCCTCGGAACAGAGGTTTCTAACACCCATGGTCTATCCTGGCAAAATTAAAGTCATATGAACATATTTTTTGAAAGTTGAGATTGAGAGTCTAGAGAGAAAGGTCACTAATCAAGTCTCTAGTTTTTTGAATGGCAAAAAGACTGCCACTGACAATAGTGACCTTTCTTGAAGACAGACAGGCGACCTGTCCTCTGGAGTACCAACCTGATTCCAGTTTGCTGACCTTTGATCCGCCTAAAGCTCCCCAGGCCCAATCACTGTCACACTGTGATACTCAGACTGCATTCCAAGTGGCTCTCTATTCCCTATATAGTGCACTACCTTTGACAAGAGCCCTTTGTGGCACTGCAGAGACCAAGAATACTCTCCTACCCCATCTGAGATGGAGACAGGGGGGAGAAAAAAACAGACTTTAGAGACTTTCCTGTAGACTCAAACAGCCTCTCTATGTCAACTGTTGTTTGGCGTTTATCTGAGGCAAACATGATATGACAAGGCAATTTTGTAGTTCGAAGGTTCACCTGTACAGGTAACTGCAAAAAAAATAAAAAAATTAAGACCAACATAAAGTGTCTTAATAGGATGTTGGGCAACCATGAGCCGCAAAAACAGCATCAGGGTACCTTGGCTTATATTCTACAAGTGTCTGGAGCTCTATTGGAGGGATGCGACGCCATTCTTCATTTGGTGTTGTGTTGATGCAGTCTCAGGCGCCACTCCAGAATCTCCCATAAGTGTTCAATTGGGTTGAGATCTGGAGACTGACACACCCTTTAAACCCCCAATGCTCCTTTCAGACCCCTCTTTCAAAGTCACTGAGATCTCATCTTCTGGTCATGGTAACCACAATAATGGGCAACTGGGCATTTTTATACATTACCCTGAGCATGATGGGATGTTAATTGCTTAATTAACTCAGAAACCACACCTGTGTGGATGCACAAGCTTTCAATATACTTTGTATACCTCATTTACTCAAGTGTTTCCATTATTTTGGAAATTACCTGTATATATTACACTGAACAAAAATATAAACACAACCATTTTGAGACATCTGTGGCGTCGTGTGACAACACGGCACATTGTAGCCTTTTATTAGCCTTTTTATTGCACAAAATTTGAGAGAAATAAGGTTTTCGTGAGTATGGAAAAATTCTGGGATCTTTTATCTTTTAAGGTCTTGGTTTCTGGCTAGTGTCAGCCTGTAATCGAACCCACAAATGCTGATGCTCCAGATACTCAACTTGTCTAAAAGCCAGTTGTATTGCTTCTTTAAATCAGGACAACAGTTTTCAGCTGTGCTAACATAATTGCAAAAGGGTTTTCTAATGATCAATTAGCCTTTTAAAATGATAAACTTGGATTAGCTAACATAACGTGCCATTGGAACACAGGAGTGATGGTTGCTGATAATGGGCCTCTGTACGCCTATGTAGAAATTCCATAAAAAAAATCTGCCGTTTCCAGCTACAATAGTCATTTACAACATTAACAATGTCTACACTTTATTTCGGATCAATTTGATGTTTTTGGCATTTTTTTGTTGCTTTTCTTTAAAAAACAAGGACATTTCTAAGTGACCCCAAACTTTTGAGCGTTAGTGTGTGTGTGTGTGTGTGTGTGTGTGTGTGTGTATGTATGTATGTATGTATGTATGTATGTATGTATGTATCCTAACGAGACGCAATCCAAAAACTGATTGTATAGAAAAACCCATTGGAATAACAATTCCAAGAAAGGCACCAATAGGAAAAGAGGTTTCTGAAGATCCAGCGTTGGGATGGAAATAGCGTTTGAGTAAGGGACAGATAAAAAGTGAAATAAATGGACTTACTATTTGGAGTGGAGGAAGGAAGGAGGAGGAAGGAAGAGAGATGGAGGAGTTACACAGACGGACAAGATGAGTGCCCGTTTAGAAACCCAGATTTGTGCCCTTTGCCATCTTAAAGGAGTGTCGTTTAGAAAGATATTGATATTCAAAATATGAATAAGATTCCATATTCAACAGTTCCTTGCATTATCTGCTAACACAGTTGTAGCGAACCATTGTCCCTGAAAATTAAACACCTTGCCGTGTAGACTGGCCAAATGAAAAATACAGTCTAAGATCAAGAGAGACGGGTGGAGAGCAAGAGTATCTCTGTAGAAGTGTCTGTTGATGCTGGGAAGGGTTCAGACACCTTCTAGGGGTGGATCACTTTGTTCACATCATCCTTTGTACAGCCAACATGGAACTACGTGGATCCCCCAATGAAAGTTAGAGGGATGTGTACGGGGTCAATTTCACACCATATGATTTGAATTCAAAATAAAATAAATCGTGAACATGAAAAATAAAGTTGAGAATGTAAACATATTTTCGAGGACGGGGGAAATAATTGATGTTGAAATCAAAAAGCCAAACAATTGAAAGCAAAATGTATAGAATTGTAAACAAAAATAACAAATCAAAAGCAAAATCCAAAAACTTCTAAGCAACTAACTTCAAAGCAAGAGAAAGACTATGACAAATGAGAAAAACTAGCGGACCAATGGAGACTCATTGTCTACGCCTCACTCTAAACCCCGCTCTTCACGGAAAAATAATGCCAAAACTCGCAATCGAAAAGACTGGCAGTGAAAGCAAAGAAACAGACATCAAAAGCAGAGATATGAGTAGCGTAACCAAAAGGTAGTACATGCTGGCAAGAGTGTAGGCAAAATGTATTCAATAGGATTGGTTGCTGGGAAAGTTTCACCGAAAAGGATTTTTGCATATGTTTTCAAATATATATATTTTTTTAGCATTTGTCATAGTTTTGCTCTCGCTTTAAAATTATTTGCTTACAAGTTTGTGCATTTTGATGTCTTATTTTAGTTTACAATTATATACATTTTGCTTTCAATTGTTTGGTTTTTGATTTCAACATACATTACTTCACCCGTTCTCGAAAATATAATGTTTACATTGTCAACTTTATTTTTCATGTTCACGATTTATTTAATTTTGAAATCAATACACATGGTGTGAAATTGAACCCATTGATGTGGCAGCAGGCCTATAAAGTTGTGGCATGATTGTCATCGACATGAAAAGACTATGTTCGAGATCAGACTGCCGTCAGACTGCACAGAATCACTGATCTGGCAATCACCATGCATCCCTAATAACTACGTTTTACGTGTTCAAGACCAGTGAGTCTGTGCCTTGTCTAAACTGATGCCTTCTAACATGCTTACACTCTTACCCTCTTCCTGTCCCAGGGGCTGGTCACTCAGCTGGGTCTCCAGCGACACCTGTTGGCCGCCGTCCAGCATGCCCTGCTGCTCCGAGCCCACCGTGGGAGGAGCCTCCTGCTGTAGGGTGCCGTCCTCCAGCTCCACCTGCAGGTCGTGGGTCACGGTGGTGCCATCCATGGGGTCGTCCAGCGGCGAGGGCTCCGGGTTCTGCTGTTGGTGGAGCTGCTGGGCCAACTCATACCTGGGAGGGGAATGAGGAGGTGGATTCAGGTTGTTTACTACTTTGACCTACAAAACAAACAGAAATCAGCCATTTCTTATGGAAAGATTTGACATCTAGAGATTTAGAGTTGAGAAAGATTCAATTTCACACAAATTTCAGCAATGTGACAATAACCAAATTGGGAGAGCGACGCAGTGCTAGCCACTTAGCAAGCCAGTATTCTTGATCACATGCCCTGAATTAGGGCCTGTAGTTTTTCCTTTTTCCACCTGGTCAGATCACATGACCTGAAACAACTCTGTGCCCGACAACACATGAGCATTACTAACCTGTGGGTCTTCATGTGCTTCCTGCAGTTGGGTGAGGACTTGAAGGTCTTCTGGCAGTAAGGGCACATGTAGGGCCGCATGTCGCTGTGGGTGGTCATATGGCGGCGCAGGCTGCCGCTGGTGGTGAACGTGGTGTCACAAATCAGGCACTTGTAGGCCTTGAGGCCCGAGTGGGTCCGGATGTGGGCCTTCAGCACCCCCGAGGAGGCAAAGCCCTTACTGCACTGGACACACTTGTATGGCCTCTCTCCCGTGTGAGACCTGATGGAAGATGACCGAACAATGTTAATATCATGAGACAGACCGGAAATTCAGAAAGTATTCAGACCCCAAGACTTTATACACATTTTATTATGCTACAGCCTTATTCTAAAATTGATTACAAAATATATATATATATATCCTCAATCTACATACAATACCCCATAATGACAGGTTAAAAATATTTTTGCAAAGTTACAGTGCCTTGCGAAAATATTCGACCCACTTGAACTTTGCGACCTTTTGCCACATTTCAGGCTTCAAACATAAAGATATAAAACTGTATTTTTATGTGGAGAATCAACAACAAGTGGGACACAATCATGAAGTGGAACGACATTTATTGAATATTAAAAACTTGTTTAACAAATCAAATACTGAAAAATTGGGCGTGCAAAATTATTCAGCCCCCTTAAGTTAATACTTTGTAGCGCCACCTTTTGCTGCGATTACAGCTGTAAGTCCCTTGGGGTATGCCTCTATCAGTTTTGCACATCGAGAGACGGAAATTTTTTCCCATTCCTCCTTGCAAAACAGCTCGAGCTCAGTGAGGTTGGATGGAGAGCATTTGTGAACAGCAGTTTTCAGTTCTTTCCACAGATTCTCGATTGGATTCAGGTCTGGACTTTGACTTGGCCACTCTAACACCTGGATATGTTTATTTTTGAACCATTCCATTGTAGATTTTGCTTTATGTTTTGGATCATTGTCTTGTTGGAAGACAAATCTCCGTCCCAGTCTCAGGTCTTTTGCAGACTCCATCAGGTTTTCTTCCAGAATTGTCCTGTATTTGGCTCCATCCATCTTCCCATCAATTTTAACCATCTTCCCTGTCCCTGCTGAAGAAAAGCAGGCCCAAACCATGATGCTGCCACCACCATGTTTGATAGTGGGAATAGTGTGTTCAGGGTGATGAGCTGTGTTGCTTTTACGCCAAACATAACGTTTTGCATTGTTGCCAAAAAGTTCAATTTTGGTTTCATCTGACCAGAGCACCTTCTTCCACATGTTTGGTGTGTCTCCCAGGTGGCTTGTGGCAAACTTTAAACAACACTTTTTATGGATATCTTTAAGAAATGGCTTTCTTCTTGCCACTCTTCCATAAAGGCCAGATTTGTGCAATATACGACTGATTGTTGTCCTATGGACAGAGTCTCCCACCTCAGCTGTAGATCTCTGCAGTTCATCCAGAGTGATCATGGGCCTCTTGGCTGCATCTCTGATCAGTCTTCTCCTTGTATGAGCTGAAAGTTTAGAGGGACGGCCAGGTCTTGGTAGATTTGCAGTGGTCTGATACTCCTTCCATTTCAATATTATCGCTTGCATAGTGCTCCTTGGGATATTTAAAGCTTGGGAAATCTTTTTGCATCCAAATCCAGCTTTAAACTTCTTCACAACAGTATCTCGGACCTGCCTGGTGTGTTCCTTGTTCTTCATGATGCTCTCTGAGCTTTTAACGGACCTCTGAGACTATCACAGTGCAGGTGCATTTATACGGAGACTTGATTACACACAGGTGGATTGTATTTATCATCATTAGTCATTTAGGTCAACATTGGATCATTCAGAGATCCCCACTGAACTTCTGGAGAGAGTTTGCTGCACTGAAAGTAAAGGGGCTGAATAATTTTGCACGGCCAATTTTTCAGTTTTTGATTTGTTAAAAAAGTTTGAAATATCCAATAAATGCCGTTCCACTTCATGATTGTGTCCCACTTGTTGTTGATTCTTCACAAAAAAATACAGTTTTATATCTTTATGTTTGAAGCCTGAAATGTGGCAAAAGGTCTCAAAGTTCAAGGGGGCCGAATACTTTCGCAAGGCACTGTATTACAAATAAAAAACAGAAAAACTCCAAATTGAGCTCAGGTGCATCCTGTTTCCATTGATCATCCTCAGAAGTTTCTACAACTTGGAGTACACCTGCAGTAAATTGAAATGATTGGACATAATTTGGAAAGGAACACACCTGTCTATATAAGGTCCCAGAGTTGACAGTGCATGTTTGAGCAAAAACCAAGCCATGAGGTCGAAAGGAAGACCTCCGAGACAGGATTGCGTCGTGGCACAGATCTGGGGAAGGGTACCAAAAAATGTCAGCAGCATTGAAGGTCCCCAAGAACACAGTGGCCTCCATCATCCTTAAATGGAAGAAGTTTGGAACCACTAAGATCTTCCTAGAGCTGGCCGCCCAGCCAAACTGAAAAGGGCCTTGGTCAGGGAGGTGACCAAGAACTTGATGGTCACTCTGACAGAACTCCAGAGTTCCTCTGTGGAGATGGGGGAACCTTCCAGAAGGACAACCATCTCTGCAGCACTCTACCAATCAGACTTTTATAGTAAAGTGGCCCAACAGAAGCCACTCCTCAGTAGAAGGCACCTTAATAAGGACTCTCAGACCACGAGAAACTAGATTCTCTGGTCTGATGAAACCAAGATTATATTAATTGGAATGAATGCCAAGCATCACATCTGGAGGACACCTGGCACCATACCTACAGTGAAGCATGGTGGTGGCACCATCATGCTGTGGGGATGTTTTTCAACGGCAGGGACTGGGAGACTAGTTGGGACCGAGGGAAAGATGAACAGAGCAAAGTACAGAGATGAAAACCTGCTCCAGAGCACTCATGACCTCAGACTGGGGCGAAGGTTCGCCTTCCAACAGGACAACGACCTTAAGCACACAACCAGACAACGCAGGAGGCTTCGGGACAAGTCTCAATGTACTTGAGTGGCCCAGCCAGAGCCCGGACTTGAACATCTCTGGAGACACCTGAAAATAGCTGTGCAGTGATGCTCTCCATCCAACCTGACAGAGCTTGAGAGGATCTGCAGAGAAGAATGGGAGAAACTCCACAAATACAGGTGTGCCAAGCTTGTGGCGTCATACCCAAAAAGACTCAAGAAGACTCAAGGCTGTAATCGCTGCCAAAGGGGATTCAACAAAGTACTGAGTAAAGTGTGATATTATTTTTTTATATACATTTGCAAAAAATTCCTGACAATGTTTTATACATTTTGCTTTGTCATTATGAAGTTTTGTGTGTAGATTGATGAAGGGAAAAAACAATTAAATCCATTTTAAAATAAGGCTGTAAGGTAACAAAATGTGGAGAAAGTCAAGGGGTCTGAATACTTTCCAAATGCAGTGTATCATCACAAGAACAGAAAGGCCCTCACACTGAATATGCTTCCAAAGACCACCTTTACTGACAACGTTTTGATCCGCAAGAATCTCCCTCTGGTCATATCACAAACACTTTGCATATCAACCCTGGATATAGTAGAATGTTATGAATGTAATGTTATGACAGGTGATGTTATGACTGGGTGTGTTATGGTCTGAGTCAATGGCTCAAATTAGGGAGAATAAATAGTTCTATACATGTCAAGGGACTCGAACTTGCAAATCCTAAAAAAAAAAACAGTAAGCATTATACGTTATGATTGGTGTATGCAGTAAATTCCCTCTGAGGAACACGTTTATCAGTATAATGTGACAGAGTTGACTTGGGCTCGGTCCTAGGTCTAAAGTAAACAGACAAGAGGGAATTCAGGGAATTCAGAACATCAATCTCAGATAGGCTGAGCAGAGCAGCGAAGGCAAAGTTGTTATTAAGGTTTTATATTATATTATATTAACATTAAGGTCAACTTTTGTTTCCTTGTTTATCGAGACTGTGACCTTTATTAAATAGGCTGTTACTTTTTTCTTTTCCCCACAGTAGTGAAACGAAGAAACATTTTAGTAAAAGGGGAAGATTCGATGTGTCAACCCAAAGGGCAAAACGACATATTGAGAGAATCAATGAATATCGCTCGCCAATTACTCCTTGGAGCCCCAAACTTCAATCTCCCATTTTTCTCATCCTAAGAAAAAAACTCAGAAACTGAATGCAATACTCATTGTAGAGGGATTTTGTTCCTGTGGTAAATGGCGGGATGACATTTTCCAGATACATTTGCTAGTTAATGGACCTGTAATGACTTAGGCTACTGAAAACAAAAATAAGACCTATCCATCACTGTGACATTACACGTTATTCGTGACAACAACCTGGAGATTAAACCTGACAAAATAAAATGGCCTGTCACACATTTTAGTCATTTAGCAGACGCTCTTATCCACAGCGACTTACAGGAGCAATTACTGTTTTGGTTACTGGCCCAACGCTCTAATCCACTAGGCTACCTGCCACCCCACATCTGAATATTTCTCTCCCCCTCTCTGTCCCTAAATCCCTTCAAATCTTTTCCCTCTGTACATGCTTTCCTCTCTAACTGGCCTGTCCTATCATAAACCAGGCCCACAGGGCATAGACAGTAGACATTAGCCAGATCTGGGTTCAAATTGTATTTGTTTTCTATACTTTAAATACACTACATGACCAAAAGTATGTGTACACCTCCTAGTTTAACATCTAATTGCAAAATTATGCTGCCAAAACAGCCTCCACTCTTCTGGGAAGGCTTTCCACTAGATGTTGGAACATTGCTGCGGGGACTTGCTTCCATTCAGCCACCAGAGCATTAGTGAGCATTAGTGATGTTGGCCGATTAGGCCTGGCTCGCAGTCCGCGGTCCAATTCATCCCAAAGATGTTCGATGGGGTTGAGGTTAGGGCTCCGTGCAGGCCAGTCAAGTTATTCCACACTGATCTTGACAAACCATCTGTATGGACCTCGCTTTGTGCACAGGGGTATTGTCATGCAAAAACAGGAACGGGCATTCCCCAAACTGTTGCCACAAAGTTGGAAGCTCAGAATCGTCTAGAATGCAATTGTATGCTGTAGCGTTAAGATTTCCCTTCAACGGAACTAAGGAGCCCAGACCATTATTCCTCCTCCACCAAACTTTACAGTTGGCACTATGCATTGGGGCAGGTAGCGTTCTCCTGGCATCCGCCAACCCAGATTCGTCCGTCGGACTGCCAGATTGTGAAGTGTGATTCATCACTCCAGAGAACGCGTTTCCACTTTTCCAATGGCGGCAAGCTTTTACACCACCAGTCGATGCTCGACCTTGCGCATAGTAATCTTAGGCTTGTGTGCCACTGCGCGGTCATGGAAACCCATTTCATGAAGCTCCAGACTAACAATGATTGTGCTGACGTTGCTTCTAGAGGCAGTTTTAAACTATGTAGTGAGTGTTGCAACCGAGGACAGACAATTTTTGATGCGGCATGCGCTTCAGCACTCCGCACTCACTTTCTGTGAGCATATATGGCCTACCACTTCGCGGCGCCTAGACATTTCCACTTCACAATAACCGCACTCACGGTTGACTGAGGCAGCTCTAGCAGGGTAGAAATTTGACGAACTGACTTGTTGTAAAGATGGCATTCTATGACGGTGCCACGTTGAAAGTCATGGGCAATGGCCGTGGCTAAATCCACAAATTTGAAGGGGAATTCAAGTACTTTAGTATTCACTACCGTTAAAAAATGTTTGGGGTCACTTAGAAATGTCCTTGTTTTTGAAAGAATAGCAAAGAAAATTGTCCATTAAAATAACATCAAATTGATCAGAAAAACAGTGTAGATATTGTTAATGTTGTAAATGACTATTGTAGCTGGAAACGGCAGATTTTTTAAAGGAATATCTACACATGCGTACAGAGGCCCATTATGAGCAACCATCACTCCTGTGTTCCAATGGCATGTTGTGTTAGCTAATCCAAGTTCATAATTAAAAAAAAGGCCAATTAATCATTAGAAAACCCTTTTGCAATTATGTTAGCACAGCTGAAAACTGTTGTGCCGATTTAAAGAAGCAATAAAACTGGCCTTCTTTAGACTAGTTGAGTATCTGGAGCATCAGCATTTGTGGCCAGAAACAAATAACTTTATTCTGAAACTCGTCAGTCTATTCTTGTTTTGAGAAATGAAGGCTATTCCATGCGAGAAATTGCCAAGAAACTCATACAACGCTGTGTACTACTCCCTTCAAAGAAGAGCAAACTGGCTCTAACCAGAATAGAAAGAGGAGTGGGAAGCCCTGGTGCACAGTTTGAGAAACAGGTGCCTTACAAGTCCTCAACTGGCAGCTTCATTAAATAGTACCCGCAAAACAACGTCAACAGTGAAGATGCGACTCCAGGATGCTGGCGTTCTAGGCAGGGTTGCAAAGAAAAAGCCATATCTCAGACTGGCCAATAAAAATAAAAGATTAAGAACACAGAAACTGGACAGAGGAAGACTGGGGAAAAAAGTGTTATGGACAGACTAATCTAAGTTTGAGGTGTTCAGATCACAAAGAACAACATTAGTGAGATGCATAAAAAAAAATGAAAAGATGCTAGAGGAGTGCTTGATGTCATCTGTCAAGCATGGTAGAGGCAATGTGATGGTCTGGGAGTGCTTTGGTTGAGGTAAAGTGGGAGATTTGTACAGGGTAAAATGGATCTTTAAGAAGGAAGGCTATCACTCCATTTTGCAACACCATGCCATACCCTGTGGACGGCGCTTAATTGGAGTCAAATTCTTCCTATAACAGGGCAATAAACCAAAGCACAGGTTAAAACTATGCAAGAACTATTTATGGAAGAAGCAGTCATCTGGTATTCTGTCTATAATGGAATGGCCAGTACAGTCACCGGATCGCAACCCTATAGAGCTGTTGTGGGAGCAGATGGACCGTAGAAGTGCCCATCGAGCCAACCCATTTTGTGGGAGGTGCTTCAGGAAGCATGGGGTGAAATCTCTTCAGATTATCTCAACAAATTGACAACTAGAATGCCAAAGGTCTACAAGGCTGTAATTGCTCCAAATGGAGGACTCTCTGACAAAAACAAAGTTTGAAGGACACAATTATTATTTCAATTCAAAATAATTATTTATAATCTTGTCAACATCCTGACTAAATGTCCTATTCATTTTGCAACTTATGAACGGTAATGTATATACTGTACTCTAGCTGCGCTTGATCAAGTTTGTCTGGCACTCTAGGCAGGCTCAATAAAAACCTCAAAGTATTTGAAAGAAAACAAATACTACTTGAACCCATGTGTCTGCCAGTGGCTCAAACCCTCTGCCATGTGCTGAGCCCTCCTCCCCCTGCCTCCTTGTACATCCCCGGGCTCTGCTCAGCCCGGCTCATCCCTCTCGCATCAAATGAGGAGCTAATGCCCCTAAGCCACAGGGGTGGACTCTAACTCCACTGATAACGGCAGCTCAGCAGCTGTCTGACATGCTACAGCAGGCTTATCCCAGTGACAAGGTACAAGAGGATCTAAACTGAGGCGAAATATATAACTTCCTCTCACTACTATATATCCATGCACTGTATCAGAAGTACATTCACTGGTATATGTCGGCTGCTTCAAAGAGGATGATATTTCTAAAGGAATATATGTGAATACAAACTGTGTGTGTGTGTGTGTGTGTGTGTGTGTGTGTATAGAGGATAGCTGTACCTAACGTGCTGCTTGAGGTGGCTGGATTTCTTATAGGCCTTGTTACAGCAGGGACACTTGTATGGCCGATCATTGTCCACCATCTCCAGGTATGTCTGAAAGACCAGGCGAGGGTTCTGGGACTGGATGAGACCTGGGGAGGAGGGGACAATATGAACAAAGTGCGTGTGTGTGTGTGTGTGTGCATGCGTGAATGTGAGGCAGTGAGCGTTACCGAGGTCCGTGATGAGTATGGGCTCTTGCAGGGGGATATCAGGCAGAGGTAGGTTGCTCTTGGACACCTTGGTTCTTTGGATTTTGCGTGGGAACTTGTGCTTCTTCTGCTGCAGGCTCTTGAAGTGGGAGGCGATGTGCGTTTTTCTGTGGCCCGACGTACGGAAGATCTTGTCACAGTGAGGGCATGGGAACGGACGCACACCTGACAACAAGAACATTTGCCTCAATTAGCACGTAGAAGCAAATGACAATAACGAGAACAAACTGCATCAGTTTTGAAATGGAAATGTATTCATGTCAGTTTAATCAGGACACACTAGAGAAAATACATATTTAAACAGTATCATATTGAGTAGGCCGAAATCGATTTAACGTACCAATGTCTCCTGAGAGATGACATAAAATCAAAAGAATCCTGTGGAACGCCAATGCCTAAAGTTGTCAGCAACTAGCCGAACCGAACTACTGTACTCGCAAACTCGCTTTAAAGACCTTCACTTTTCTTTTTCAAGCTTCTATAGTACTGTTTGTCCATTTTGAGACGCCATAGCCAGTATACGATTCCTCTGAATAGTCAGAATTAATCTAAGATAACTCTAGAAATCTGTCATTCATTTTTACGTTTTTGCCGAAGAGATCTTAAATTGCTCAATTTTACATCTAACTAGAATGTTTGGTACAGTATTTTCCAATATTTTTTTGTTGCATGAAAACGAGTCATCTCTTTGAATGACAACAAAGACTTTATTGAAGAATCCCTACTGTTGACCAATCACAGACAAAGGGGCGTAGACTCGCTTGACTCCAGCTGCCCGAACAACTGAAAAGAACTTCACCGAAGTCCAAAACGGGCAAAATGTTGTCATAATACTACTCTGGAAAAAATTAAGAGACCACTGCAAAATGATCCGTTTCTCTGGTTTTACTATTTATACAGTTGAAGTCAGAAGTTTACATACACTTAGGTAGTTTTTTCAACCACTCCACAAATTTCTTGTTAAACTATAGTTTTGGCATGTCGGTTAGGACATCTACTTTGCGCATGACACAAGTCATTTTTCCAACAATTGTTAACAGACAGTATTTCACTGTATCACAATTCCAGTGGGTCAGAAATGTACATACACTAAGTTGACTGTGCCTTTAAACAGCTGGGAAAATTCCAGAAAATGATATAATGGCTTTAGAAGCTTCTGATAGGCGAATTAACATAATTTGAGTCAATTGGAGGTGTACCTGTGGATGTACTTCAAGGCCTACCTTCAAACTCGGTGCCTCTTCGCTTAACATCATGGGAATATCAAAAGAAATCAGCCAAGACCTCCACAAGTCTGGTTCATCCTTGGGAGCAATTTCCAAACGCCTGAAGGTACCACGTTCATCTGTACAAACAATAGTACGCAAGAATAAACACCATGGGACCACGCAGCCGTCATACCGCTCAGGAAGGAGACGCATTCTGTCTCCTAGAGATGAACGCACTTTGGTGCGGAAAGTGCAAATCCCAGAACAATAGCAAAGGACCTGGTGAAGATGCTGGAGGAAACAGGTACAAAAGTATCTATATACACAGTAAAACGAGTCCTATATTGACATAACCTGAAAGGCCACTCAACAAGAAAGAAGCCACTGCTCCAAATCCGCCATAAAAAATACAGACTACGGTTTGCAACTGCACATTGGGACAAAGATCGTACTTTTTGGAGAAATGTACTCTGGTCTGATGAAACAAAAATAGAACTGTTTGGCCATAATGACCATCGTTATGTTTGGAGGAAAACGGGGGAGTGTTGCAAGCCGAAGAACATCATCCCAACCATGAAGCTTGGGGGTGGCAGCATCATGTTGTGAGGGTGCTTTGCTGCAGGAGGGACTGGTGCACAAAATAGATGCCATCATGAGGCTGGAAAATTATGTGGATATATTGAAGCAACATCTCAAGACATCAGTCAGGAAGTTAAAGCTTGGTCGCAAATGGGTCTTCCAAATGGACAATGACACCAAGCATACTTACAAAGTTGTGGCAAAATGGCTTGAGGACAACAAAGTCAAAGTATTGGAGTGGCCATCACAAAGCCCTGACCTCAATCTTGTAGAAAATTTGTGGGCAGAACTGAAAAAGTGTGTGCAAGCAAGGAGGTCTACAAACCTGACTCAGTTACACCAGCTCTGTCAGGAGGAATGGGCCAAATTACACACAACTTATTGTGGGAAGCTTGTGGAAGACTACCCAAAACATTTGACCCACGTTAAACAATTTAAAGGCAATGTTGCGAAATACCAATTGAGTGTATGTAAACTTCTGACCCACTGGGAATGTGATGAAATAAATAAAAGCTGAAATAAATCATTCTCTCTGCTATTATTCTGACATCTCACATTCTTAAAATAAAGCAATTGATTTTTACATTAATTAAATGTCAGGAATTGTGAAAAACTGATTTTAAATGTATTTGACTAAGGTGTATGTAAACTTCCAACTTCAACTGTAGGTAAGTGTTTGGGTAAAATGGAAATGTTTGTTTTATTCTATAAACTACTGACAACATTTCTCCAAATTCCAAATAAAAATATTGTCATTTAGAGCATTATTTGCAGAAAATGACAACTAGTCAAAATAACAAAAAAAATGCAGTGTTGTCAGACCTCGAATAATGCAAAGAAAATAAAGTTCATAACCATTTTTATACAACTCAATACTAATGTTTTAACTTAGGAATAGTTCAGAAATCAATATTTGGTGGAATAAGCCTGATTTTCAATCACAGCTTTCACGCGTCTTGGAATGCTCTCCACCACCATTATTAAGTTTGCTGACAACAACATTGCGGACAGCCTATAGGGAGGAGGTCAGAGAACTGGCAGTGTGGTGCCAGGACAACAACATCTCCCTCAACGTGAGCAAGTCAAAGGAGCTGATCATGGATTACAGGAATAGGCGGGCCGAACAGGCCCCCATTAACATCGACAGGGCTGTAGTGGAGCGGGTCGAGAGTTTCAAGTTCCTTGGTGTCCACATCACCAACGAACTATCATGGTACAAACACACCAAGACAGTCGTGAAGAGGGCACGACTAAAACTATTCCCCCTCAGCAGACTGAACACATTTGGCATGGGTCCCCAGATCCTCAAAAAGTTATACAGCTGCACCATCGAGAGCATCCTGGCCGGTTGCATCACCTCCTGGTATGGCAACTTCTCGGCATCTGACCGCAAGGCGCTACACAGGGTAGTGTGTACGGCCCAGTACATCACTGGGGCCAAGCTTCCTGCCATCCAGGACCTACAAACTAGGCAGTATCAGAGGAAGGCCTTAAAAATTCAAAGACTGTTTTCTCTGCTACCACTCGGCAAACGGAACCGGAGCGCTAAGTAAGTCGAGGACCAAAAGGCTCCTTAACAGCTTATACCCCCAAACCATAAGACTGCTGAAGAATTAATTAAATAGCCACCCGGACTATTTACATTGACACCCCCCCCCCTTCCCATCCAATTGTTTTGTACACTTCTGCTACTCGCTGTTCACTATCTATGTATAGTCACTTCACCCCTACCAACATGTACAAATAACCTCAACTAACCTGTACCCCCGCACACTGACTCAGTACCGGTGCCCCCTGTATATAGCCCTGTTATTGTTATTTTATTGTGTTACTTTGTATTATTTTTTACTTTAGTTTATTTGGTAAATATTTTCTTAACTCTTCTTGAACTGCACTGCATTTCACGGTAAGGTCTACACTTGTTGTATTCGGAACATAAGACAAATAAAGTTTGATTTGATCCCTGTATCTTTGTAGTGACTGGGTGCATTGATACACCATCCAACATGTAATTAATAACTTCACCATGCTCAAAGGGTTATATAATCAATGTTTTTTGTTTTTACCCATTGACCAATATGTGCCCTTCTTTGCAAGGCATTGAAAAACATCCCTGGTCTTTGTGGTTGAATCTTTGATATTCACTGCTCGAATACGAGTAGGGCTGTTGCGGTGACCGTATTACCGCCACACCGGTGGTCACGAGTCATGAAGGCAGTCAAATTCCACATAACCGTTTAGTCACGATAATTATGCTTCTCCAAGCTCTGATGCTGCTGATAGTAATCTACCAAACTTGCTAACTGACTGGTACTCAGCACTCTATGGTCCCTCTAAATCACTCTGACATCAATGCAAATGTAATCGAAAATCTAATCAAACACTTCATGAGTGCCCATGAACCCATGTTGCTCAACATTTCTATAGGCTATGCAATTGCGTGAGAAAACAGAGTGATGGCCTCTACTAAATAGAGGAGGATCCCATCAGCTTTATATAGACTAGGCCTGCTATATTTATTTCACAACTTTCCTAATATTAACAAATATTAAGCACATTGCTTATCTTTACAACAGGAGCATAGCCAACCTGGCTGGCATGAAAATGAACCAAATGTATATCTATGAATACAATCAAAATGGTTGAGTTCAAATCTCAGTTGGTGCTAATATCACACCATAATGACAACGACATAATAATCACTCACCTGTATGTAGGCGCATGTGGACCTTCCTGCTGCCCGACGTGGAGAAGCACTTCATGCAGCACTGGCACTCGAAGGCCTTTACGCCTGTGTGCGTCTTCATGTGGGCAGTGAGGGTGCTCTTGACGGCAAAGGCGCGGAAGCACTGCTTGCACTTGAAGGGCTTCTCGTGTGTGTGGATGCGGACGTGGCGCACCAGGTCGCTGGGCTTCTTGAACTCCTTGCTGCAGTAAGGGCAGCTGTGCCACCGCACGCCATTCTCCTCCCTGATGGAGCCTATGGGGAAGGGGGAAAGTGGTGGCATGGGTTGTGTTCATTAAGCACCAAATGGAAGAAAAACAGACTTAAACAGGGAGAGACTACCTTGGACCTGGCCAATAACAAACATTCATTTTCGTGTTAGGTTTCAAAACGTTTTGTTATAGTGTGCCCTAATGGATACGACACCGGTCCCACATGAGGTGAGCAGGCACAGAGCCGAGACGAAATACACTTAAATTCCATCAATTCTGGGGATCAATTGAAACTCCCAATATATAGTGCATTTGGAAAGTATTCAGACCCCTGGACTTTTTCCACATTTTGTTATGTTACAGCCTTATTCAAATATGCTTTAAATTGTTGGAACCCTATAATGCCAAAGCAAAAACAGATTTTTTTTTAAATTCTTTGCAAATTTATTTAAAAAAAATAAAACTGAAATATGACATTTACTTAAGTAATCAGACCCTTTACCCAGTACTTTGTTGAAGCACCTTTGGCAGCAATTACAGCTTTGAGGCTTCCTGGGTATGATGCTAAAGGTTTGGCACACCTGTATTTGGGGAGCTTCACCCATTCTTCTCTGCAGATCCTCTCAAGTTCTGTCAGGTTGGATGGGGAGAGTAGCTGCACAGCTATTTTCAGGTCTCTCCAGATATGTTCGATCGGGTTCAAGTCCGGCTGGACCACTCAAGAATATTCAGACACTTGTCCTGAAGCCACTCCTGCTTTGTCTTGGCTGTGTGCTTAGGGTCGTTGTCCTGTTGGAAGCTGAACCTGGGGGAGGTCTATCAAAAAACCACCCCAGTCTGAGGTCCCTAGCGCTCTGGAGCAGTTTTCTATCAAGAATCTCTCTGTATTTTGCGCCGTTCATTTTCCCCTCTGCCCTGACTAGAACCTTTCATCTTTCCTTCGATCCCGCAGGGATGGTTTCAGGTTTCCTTCAGACCTGATGCTTGGCATTCAGGCCAAAGAGTTCAATCTTGGTTTCATCAGACCAGAGAATCTTGTTTATCGTGGTCTGAGAGTCCTTTAGGAGCCTTTTGGCAAACTAAGTGGCCTGTCATTTGCCTTTTAATGAGGAATGGCTTCGTCTGGCCACTATACCAGAAAGGCCTGATTGGTGGAGTGCTGCAGAGATGATTTCCTTCTGGATGGTTCTCCCATCTTCACAGAGGAACTCTGTCAGAGTGACCATACGGTTCTTGGTCACCTCTCTGAACAAGGCCATTCTCCACCGATAGCTCAGTTTGGCCAGGTGTCCAGCTCTAGGAAGAGTTTTGGTGGTTCTACACTTCTTCCATTTAAGAATGATGGAGGCCACTGTGTTCTTGGGGACCTTCAATGCTGCAGACATTTTTTGATAGACCTTCCCCAGATCTGTGCCTCGACACAATCCTGTCTTTATGGACAATTCCTCCTGCCTCATGGCTTGGTTTTTGCTCTGACCTGCACTGTCAACAGTGGGACCTTGTATAGACAGGTGTGTCACTTTCCAAATCATGTCCAATCAATTGAATTTACCACAGGTGGACTCCAATCAAGTTGTAGAAACATCTCAAGGATGTTCAATGGAAACGGGATGCACCCGAGCTCAATTTCGAGTCCACTAGCAAAGGGACTGAATACGTTTACAAAGACTTTTCAAAAAAAAAATGTGCTTTGTCATTATGGGGTATTGTGTGTAGATTGACAAGGAAAAGCATTTATTGAACCCATTTTAGAATAAGGCTGTAACGTCACAAAATGTGGTAAAAGGGAAGGTGGTCTGAATACTTTCTGAATGCACTATATGCAATATACCTGTTTATTGTTAATGGACATTTCACGCGCTAGTAAACTGATGGGAGTTGAAACGGAACGGAGAGACGGTGACATACACAAGCACACATGGACATTATTTGGGGTATGCCCTACCTGGCATCTGTACAGGTTTTTTGAAGATACTTTTCTTCTCCTTCTTGGCGGTTTTGTCCTGGCCTGATAACTTCTTACTGTCAGGTAGAGCCCCCTCAGCGGCATGGCTCTGAGTCTGTCTGGCCGCTCCGTTGGTCTGGGACTGAACCACGCTCAACCCACTGTTCTCCAGGGCTTGCTGTGTGGGTGTGGGTTCAGGGATGACAGGGTTTAACAAAAAACTGTGACTAATACTATGAATTAGTAAAAAAAAATCCATCCACAGTATTGGATAATACTGTGCTGTATGCCTCGATCACATTATTAGAGCTAGGCTACATGACGCTAGGGATTAACACCGGTAACCAGGATCCCGGGACTATCCTGGGCCCACATTTCTCCAAAAAAAAGGGAAATTACAACGTTATACCCCAATGTTGCACTAATGCAATTCCAAGGAATACACAACATGCGCCGCAGCAGGTTTGCAAGAAATAAAATATCACATTATCCAAACAGGTTGTCGCAAAGAAGCCTTAAGCCTAGTGTATTTACTTCACAAAAAGTCCTCATCAGAAGCAAACTGAAAATTCGATCTCGGTCCAACCCAAGCCTGGTCTGACATTTAAAGTGAGCCAGAAACTGATTCCCATTCAAAACCAGGTTTAAAACCAAGATATGGTCACTATGCCAGGGTTCTCACAAAACAAGATTGTTGCTGTGCCACTATTTAAAGAATTCACAGCAAGTGAAACTGATATTTAGTAACGACACAGTAACTTTGATTACCAATGACATTGTTGTGAATTGCGAAATCATGTTCCTCAATTAATTTGGCGCATTTCAGAAGTAGGCCTAGGCTATCTGGACACACAGAGTGCACCCCGAGGCAGTCTACAGGGTTGTCGAATAACACCAACTTTGTAATCGCCATCAAACAAAAGTAAATTGAGCAAAATTGCTAAGCTTCCCAGATAACCTCCAACGAATGACAGGAGATATTCTATTTGGCTAAATCTAGTTGATGATTATACAGATCACAGATCAGCTCAGGAATAACGGGGAGATGGAGAGAGGAAATTGTTTAAATATCAAGGTGTTATATTTTATCTATGTTTAAAAATGTAAATATCCATATCTACTCTCACCATTTGTTGATCACACATTCTCTAGGGAAGCTCTCATAATGGGCGGCAATACAAGACAGCGCAGAGAAGCGCGTGAAATGTTATAGCGGTATTTTGGCATGCATTGGGGCGGCAGGGTAGCCTAGTGGTTAGAGCGCTGGACTAGTAACCGAGTTCGAATCCCCGAGCTGACAAGGTACAAATGTGTCGTTCTGCCCCTGAACAAGGCAGTGAACCCACTGTTCCTAGGCCGTTATTGAAAATAAGAATTTGTTCTTAACTGACTTGCCTTGTTAAATAAAGGTAAAAAAATTAAATAAAATAGATGATGTGCTTGGATAATCCAACCCCTGGATTACAGAATATAGTTAGGATTTTTCATGCGAGACAGGAGTCAAGGTTTTGGGTTTCAGCGGGATTGGGACGATAAGAAAATAGCCTTGGCTCTATATAAAGGCAATAGATAAGTATATTAGTCGATTTAGGCTACATTATTGCATGCTAAATGTTTCTGGTCAGTGAACGAATAAACGAGCTACCAGCCAGAGATCAACTAACCAAATATACAGACAGATTCAGTGGGGGGAAAAAATCACATTGATCGACTATGAGACAAGTCAAAGGCTTTTTGAAGGGAGTAAGAAAGGCTACTACGCGAGTGAAGAGAAAAATCCACTTGCATAACATGCAAGCAAAACGTTCTGATTAGCTAATATAATGAGTAAACTAGTATAAAGATGATCATTAGCACACACCTCAATTGATATCCAGTGAGAAAGAAAATCCCCAACACTTGCCTCAAAGCAGTGCGATGGCACTGTCCCAATCAAAACAGTGCTGAAATGATCATCTAGGTGACACACACACACACACACACACACACACACACACACACACACACACACACACACGACTATTGCTTTAAATGAGCATAAAGGGTTGGATATGACTTTGGGAGTTTCAGTCCAAGCAAGAATTTGATACATGCCTTCAATTGCATTAGCCTACTTTAATCTAATATTTTCATCATTCAGTTGATCATCATTAACTTCTTGGTGACAGGGGGGCAGTATTGAGTAGCTTGGATGAATAAGGTGCCCAGAGTAAACTGCCTGCTATTCTGTCCCAGATGCTAATATATGCATATTATTAGTAGTATTGGATAGAAAACACTCTGAAGTTTCTAAAACTGTTTGAATTATGTCTGTGAGTATAACAGAACTCATATAGCAGGTGAAAACCTGAGAAAAATCCAACCAGGAAGTGGGAAATCTGAGGCTTTTAGTTTTTTTTAACTCAGCCCCTATTGTAGATACAGCTATTGGTTATGTTGCACTTCCTAAGGCTTCCACTAGATGTCAACCGTCTTTAAAACGTTGTTTCAGGCTTCTACTGTGAAGTGGGACCGAATGAGAGAGGATTGAGTCAGGTGTCTGGCAGATTGCCACAGGCTCTGAGGAGCGGTCACGAGAGAGTTAGCTCTCGTTCCATTGCTTTACTACAGACATAGGAATTCTCCGGTTGGAACATTATTGAAGATTTATGATAAAAACATCCTAAAGATTGATTCTATACTTAGTTTGACAAGTTTCTACTGGCTGTAACGGAACTCCGACGTTCGGCTGGACCTGAACGCGCTTTTGGATTTGTTTACCAAACGCCCTAACAAAAGAAGCTATTTGGACATAAATGATGGACATTATCGAACAAAACAAACATTTATTGTGGAACAGCGATTCCTGGGAGTGCATTCTGATGAAGATCATCAAAGGTAAGTGAATATTTAGAATGCTATTTTGACTAATGTTGACTGCGCAACATGGCGGATATTTCTTTTGGCTGGTTTGGGTTCTGAGCGCCGTGCTCAGATCATGCTTTTTCCGTAAAAATGTTTTTAAATCTGACACAGCGTTTGCATTAAGGAGAAGTGTATAGTGCCTTGCGAAAGTATTCGGCCCCCTTGAACTTTGCGACCTTTTGCCACATTTCAGGCTTCAAACATAAAGATATAAAACTGTATTTTTTTGTGAAGAATCAACAACAAGTGGGACACAATCATGAAGTGGAACGACATTTATTGGATATTTCAAACTTTTTTAACAAATCAAAAACTGAAAAATTGGGTGTGCAAAATTATTCAGCCCCTTTACTTTCAGTGCAGCAAACTCTCTCCAGAAGTTCAGTGAGGATCTCTGAATGATCCAATGTTGACCTAAATGACTAATGATGACAAATACAATCCACCTGTGTGTAATCAAGTCTCCGTGTAAATGCACCTGCACTGTGATAGTCTCAGAGGTCCGTTAAAAGCTCAGAGAGCATCATGAAGAACAAGGAACACACCAGACAGGTCCGAGATACTGTTGTGAAGAAGTTTAAAGCCGGATTTGGATACAAAAAGATTTCCCAAGCTTTAAACATCCCAAGGAGCACTGTGCAAGCAATAATATTGAAATGGAAGGAGTATCAGACCACTGCAAATCTACCAAGACCTGGCCGTCCCTCTAAACTTTCAGCTCGAAATTGGTCACAAAAGTCACCTGTACAAGGAGAAGACTGATCAGATATGCAGCCAAGAGGCCCATGATCACTCTGGATGAACTGCAGAGATCTACAGCTGAGGTGGGAGACTCTGTCCATAGGACAACAATCAGTTGTATATTGCACAAATCTGGCCTTTATGGAAGAGTGGCAAGAAGAAAGCCATTTCTTAAACATATCCATAAAAAGTGTTGTTTAAAGTTTGCCACAAGCCACCTGGGAGACACACCAAACATGTGGAAGAAGGTGCATTCTGGTCAGATGAAACCAAAATTGAACTTTTTGTCAACAATGCAGAAAACGTTATGTTCAATGAAGAGATATGGAAAAAACACGATTCCAAAAACGTTTGCAACACAGTTAATCCTCATCACCCTGACCACACCATACCCACTGTCAAACATGGTGGTGGCTGAAGCTCTTCAAAGGTAAATGATTTTATTTATTTGGTTATCTCTTTTGTGAAAATGGTTTGCTACACAAAATGCTATGCCTGCATACTCTTACACAAATTAGTCAATTTCTATGGTTCAGCATATTTTGAAAATCTGGGACAGGGAAGATGGTTCAGAAAAATTGCTAATGGGAGTCACAAGATGGATGGGGAGGAGTTAAACATATCCAAATACAGGACCATGTGGAAGAATTCTGGAAGAAAACCTGATGGAGCTTTTCTTCTGGGAAGATGGATGGAGCCAAAAAGACCATTCTGGAAGAAAACCTGATGGAGTCTGCAAAAGACCTGAGGACTGGGACGGAGATTTGTCTTCCAACAAGACAATGATCCAAAACATAAAGCAAAATCTACAATGGAATGGTTCAAAAATAAACATATCCAGGTGTTAGAATGGCCAAGTCAAAGTCCAGACCTGAATCCAATCGAGAATCTGTGGAAAGAACTGAAAACTGCTGTTCACAAATGCTCTCCATCCAACCTCACTGAGCTCGAGCTGTTTTGCAAGGAGGAATGGGAAAAAATTTCAGTCTCTCGATGTGCAAAACTGATAGAGACATACCCCAAGCGACTTACAGCTGTAATCGCAGCAAAAGGTGGCGCTACAAAGTATTAACTTAAGGGGGCTGAATAATTTTGCACGCTCAATTTTTCAGTTTTTGATTTTTTTTTTAAAGTTTGAAATATCCAATAAATGTTGTTCCACTTCATGATTGTGTCCCACTTGTTGTTGATTCTTCACAAAAAAATACAGTTTTATATCTTTGTTTGAAGCCTGAAATGTGGCAAAAGGTCGCAAAGTTCAAGGGGGCCGAATACTTT
The DNA here is from genome assembly GCF_036934945.1 of Oncorhynchus masou masou. Taxonomy (NCBI): domain Eukaryota; kingdom Metazoa; phylum Chordata; class Actinopteri; order Salmoniformes; family Salmonidae; genus Oncorhynchus; species Oncorhynchus masou. The sequence continues at coordinate 55,814,281 of NC_088240.1, forward strand.
CGCAGGGCACTGTATCTAAAGTTCCATGAATAACACTTGAATTTATCAACATTTATAATGAGTATTTATGTGAATTCATGTGGCTCCTCTGCACAATCACCGCATGTTTTAGAACTACTGAACGTAATGTGCCAATGTAAAATGAGATTTTTAAATATAAATATGCACTTTATCGAACAAAACATACATAACATGTAACATGTGTAACATGAAGTCCTATGAGTGTCATCTGATGAAGATCAAAGGTTAGTGATTAATTTTATATCTATTTGTGCTTTTTGTGACTCCTCTCTTTGGCTGAAAAAATGGCTGTGTTTTTCTGTGAGTTGGTGGTGACCTAACATAATCGTTTGTGGTGCTTTTGCTGTACAGCATTTTTAAATCAGACACTGTGGCTGGATTAACGAGAATTGTATCTTTAAAATGGTGTAAAATACTTGTATGCTTGAGGAATTTTAATTATGAGATTTTTGTTGTTTTGAATTTGGCGCCCTGCACTTTCACTGGCTGTTGGCGAGGTGGGACGTTACCGTCCCACATATCCCAGAGAGGTTTTTAAGGTGAGTGTTTCTGTCTCTGAGCTTTTTCTAGGCCCAATGGCTGTTTCCCCGTCTCCTCACTCCGCTGCCGCCCACCTCTGCCACGTTGTTCTCAACATCAGTTTAAATCAATATAGCCTATTGTTTTCTAGAAATCGGTACCAGAAGTTTGCCGGTCCTCCCTTGTAAAAAGGCTATTTTAGGCTTAGGGGTTAAGGTTAGGGTTACAAGTAGGGTTAAGGTTAGGGTATGGTTTAGGGAAAATAGGACTTTGAATTGGTCCCCAAAAAGTCCTCTCAAGTATAGCAGGGTGTGTGTGTGTGTGTGTGTGTGTGTGTGAATATGTGTGTGTATACACAGGTATCCATAAGTGCGTGCGTTCGTGTGTCTGTGCGTGCATGTACGCTTATGCGCATGCGTGTGTATGTACATGTATGCATGCATTCCTGAGTGTGTTATGGTTCCCACCTGTAGGATGTCCTGGTTGATGGCCGTCTCCATGGTGATGGTCTGTTCTTGGGGCTGTGACTGGTTCCCCTCCCCTGTCACCTGCTCTGACAGCTCTAGGAGCTGCTGGATCACGTCAGTCACCACCTCGCTGCCCTCTGACCCCGCCACACCCTGACCCGACTCCTCCACCTCCTACGGGACAGCGAGGAAGGGTGTGAAGGTGGAGAGAATGAGAGGAGAATAGGGAATACTGAGAATGGAAGAGGTTAGTGTATCTGAGCAGCGTAGAGCATTTTCTATCTTTCGTTTTTTGCAGTGCATCATTAATAAGCAAACATTTTTTTATGGAAGCCTCGTTCACCTAATTACTAGTGAACCCGAACACCTGATTTTCAAGGTTCCATTTACTTACAAAAATACAATGACATATTATGAAAACGAGAGGCTTTTTTATATTGAGCCCCCTCTGAAATAGTCACATAAGAATCTGCATGTAGTGGTAGAGCTACAGGGAGGTTCCAGTGTGGGTGTGTGTGTGTGTCTGATCCCTCAGCATCAAGCTAGCTGCAGCGTGAGGCAACAAACTGAATGCAGAGGTCAGAAACCGAATCAGGAGAAACTTCCAGAAGTTCACATCATCTGCATGCACTCGCTCACCTGTGTGTTGGCCGATTCCTCAATGAGCAAGATGTGCATCTTGCTGATGTGGGCGTTGAGACTGCCCAGCTTTTTGAACACACAGCTACAGTCCATGCACGGGAACAGTGGCACTCCCGTAAGCTGAAGAGACACATATACAGGAAACAAAGTCAGTATACACACACAACTGTGATTATTACTTTATATTAAATGAGCTGTTAAAGGCCTAAATGCTTTCATTGGATATGATGCCGATGGGAATTAGCAGAAAGCTACATTCTTTGTCCATTTTTATATTAAAAATAAATTATTTTACATTAGGTAAAAATAAACTACCTAATGCCATGTCATTCTAATTTAATACCAACTAAGATGTACATTGAGTGTACAAAACATTAGGAACACCTTCCTAACATTGAGTTGCACCCCATTTGCCCTCAGAACAGCCACAATTCGTTGGGGCGTGGACTCTACAAGGTGTGGAAAACGTTTCACAGGGATGCTGGCCCATGTTGAATCCAATGCTTCCCACAGTTGTCAAGTTGGCTGGATTTCCTTTGGGTGGGTTCTTGATACACACAGGAAACTGTTGAGCGTGAAAAGAACTGGAATGCTGCTGGGTTTGAAACTCAAACCGGTGCGTCTGGCACCTATTACCATACCCCATTCAAAATGACACCGAAATATTTTGTCCTGCCCATTCACCCTCTGAATGGCTAACATACACAATCCATGTCTCAAGACTTAAAAATCCTTCTTTAACCCGTCTCCTCCCCTTCATCTACAATGACTGAAGTGGATTTAACTGACCATAATGGATCATAGCTTTCACCTAGTTTCACCTGGTCAGTCTATGCCATGGAAAGAGCAGGTGTTCCTAATGTTTTGCACAATCAGTGTATACATTATACATATTTTATCTTCAGCCAAGACAGATATTACAAATATCCATCTTCTGATTATTTTAATGGGCAATCTAATATAAGGCAGCGATTAGGAGGAGAGAGAACAATTTCATGCAAAAACCTTGAGATAATCTAAAAATAATCCCACTTCCCTCTCCATACTCCAGATGCTGTTATGAAATGCATTCCCACTCACATCCGACTTTAATATATTCATAAAGCCTGTTCATAAAGCCGAGGTCCTGACTGCCAGAGTAGGCTGAAGGACACTCGTAAGAATCACATGCATTATTCAAAAAAAAGTTGAATAAATATGATTTGGGGCTTTCGGGGCAGATTCAAATCAACTCACCGCATCATTGCCAATTAGCACTGACGGACAACAACACGCTACAGGCGCTCTTTAGAATCACTTCCCCATTCGTTTAAAAATGGTCGGTTGATAAAACGATCACATGTATTTGTTGTGAGGGGAGGGGAAAATTGAAAGGCTATCTGATTGAGTTGGCCCCTCAATAAAAAAGGACGAAGCCTCACATTTGCATGTCCTCATTTGCATCGATGTAAGTAATGGTGACTACTGGACACAAATTCGATGAAAGTAGCACTCAGATCCAGAAGAGCATACAGCCAGTCACTCAAAAACGGCTGCCTATAAAACACCATCTCTTCGACTCCTCATACTGAATAACCCAGAGACTGCTTTTCATTTAGGATCATTATTTTCCACATGGACCGTCAAACATGTGAAAATATCACATTAGATGTGTACAATGTTGCTACATCAGTAATAGAAGCTTCTGTTTCATAAGAATGTCCTATATTATTTCCGTATATCTAACTGATTAAAGACAAAGGGGCAGGGGGGGGGGGGGGGGGGGGCAAAGGTCAGAAGACACAAGACCCACATTCACATCAAATCCATTTCCTACCATTGACAATGTATGATTTTGTCTGTGATCAGAATGCATGAAGAGGCATTTTTTAAATGAACAAGCTCCGTTGCAGACAGTGTAATAGAATGTAAGCCTTATTTTCTGAGTGGTAAAATGCGACAGCAGATCATGAACTATTGCAGCATTAGTCTGGATCCATCCATCGATCTGTGTGCCCTGCCCTGCATCCCTGACGGAGTCATCTCTTCATGTGCCATTACCTATTCATGACCCCACAGAGCTGCCTTTCCATCGAGGCTACAGGAGCTGGGAGCTATCCTCGCTCTCTCTTCCTCTCCATTAGTCGCATTCATTTTATATGGGCCTACAACCGACTGAGGATGCTCTTCTATGGACATTACAGGATATTGAGGGAGCCTAAAATGACCTGGCTGGCATATCATAGAGAAACAGCCAGGTCTTGCGTTCAGCTAGATGACTCATAAGATACATTTTCGAATGACATAGGCACATAGGTGACGAGGACAATTAACAGTAATTTAAGCTCATTCTCTGTCTAAGAGACTGAAACATTTTTACGTGCAACAGAGTTTTGCACTATTGAAGCAATTGAGCCGGGAGGAGGGTGACCATGTGTGGGAGTAAGTGAGAGAGAGAGAGAGACAGGGGGGGCCTGTCCAGAGACCCTTACACCATGCCCAGACAGGACGCGCGCAAATATATTTTGTCCCCCCCACACCAAACGCGATCACGAAACGCAGGTTGAAATATCAAAACATACTCTGAACCAATTATATTAATTTAGGGACAGGTCAAAAAGCATTACAAATTTATGGCAATTTAGCTAGCTAGCTTGCAGTTGCTAGCTAATTTGTCATATTTAGCTAGCTTGCTGTTGCTAGCTAATTTGTCCTGAAATATAAATGTTGAGTACACAAGGTCCACGTGGGTATAATCAATGAGTAGATGGCACGTGGGTATTTGCTTCTATAAATCATTGAGGAGATGGGAGAGGCGGGACTTGCACCGCGTTCAGCGTCACAAATAGAACTGACTTCTATTTTAGCGCTTGGCAAAGCAGACGCTCGTTCGCGCACGTGAGTAGTGTGGGTGCAATGATTGAATAACACGTATGTGTACATTTATTTGTGTACATTTATTGTGTACATTTATTTTGCAAAGCGAGTGGTGTGGTCAGCATTTTAGACTCTACCCTAGACGGTATATACAGTGGGGTCCGAAATTATGCACACCCTTGATAAAGATCAGTGGTGGAAAAAGTACCCAATTGTCATACTTGAGTAAAAGTAAAAGGTACATTAATAGAAAATGATTCAAGTAAAAGTCACCCAGTAAAATACTACTTGAGTAGAAGTCTAAAAGTATTTGGTTTTAAATGCACTTAAGTATCAAAAGTAAATGTAAATCGCTAAAATATACAGCACCAGTCAAAAGTTTGGACACACCTACTCATGCCAGGGTTTTACTTTATCTATACTATTTTCTACATTGTAGAATAATACCGAAGACATCACAACTATGAAATAACACATATGGAATCATGTATTAACTGAAAAAAAGTGTTAAACAAATCCAAATATACTTCAGATTCTTCAAAGAAGCCACATTTGCCTTGATGACATCTTTACACACTCACCTGGAATGCATTTTAATTTACAGGAGTGCCTGTTAAAAGTTAATTTCTGGAATTTCTTTCCTTCTTAATGCATTTGAGCCAAGGTAGGGGTGGTATACAGAAGATAGCCCTATTTGATAAAAGACCAAGTCCATTTTATGGCAGAAACAGCTCAAATAAGCAAAGAGAAATGACAGTCCATCATTCCATTAAGACATGAAGGTCATTCAATCTGGAAAATGTAAAAAAATTTGAAAGTGAGGTCGCAAAAACCATCAAGTGCTATGATGAAACTGGCTCTCATGAGGACCGCCACAGGAAAGGAAGACCCAGAGTCTGCTGCGAAGGATAAGTTCAGCAGAGTTAACTGCACCTCAGATTGCAGCCCAAATAAATGCTTCACAGAGTTCAAGTAGCAGACACATCTCAACATCAACTGTTCAGAGGAGACTGTGTGAATCAGTCGTTCATGGTCGAATTGCTGTGAAGAAACCACTACTAAAGGACACCAATAAGAAGAGACTTGCTTGGACCAAGAAACACAAGCAACGGACATGAGACCGAAGGAAATCTGTCCTTTGGTCTGATGAGTATAAAATTTTGATTTTTGGTTTCAACCACCGTGTCTTTGTGAGACGCAGAGTAGGTTAACGGATGATCTCTGTATGTGTGGTTCCCACCATGAAGTATGGAGGTGTGATGGTGCTTTGCTGGTGACAATGTCAGTGATTTATTTTGAATTCAAGGTGCACTTGACCAGCATGGCTACCACAGCATTCTGCAGCGATACGCCATCCCATTTGGTTTACGCTTAGTGGGACTACCATTTGTTTTTCAACATCGACAATGACCCAAAACACACCTCAAGACTGTGTAAGGGCTATCTGACCAATGCGAGTGATGGAGTGCTGCATCAGATGACCTGGCATCCACAATTACCCGACCTCAACTCAGTTGAAAATATTCCTCATGAAGCTGGTTGGGAGAATGCCAAGAGTGTGCAAAGCTGTCATCGAGGAAAAGGGTGGCTATTTTGAAGAATCTCAAATTTGGTTACTACATGATTTCATGTGTTATTTCATAGTTTTGATGTCTTCACAATTATTCTACAATGTAAAACCCTAAAATGAGTCGGTGTGTCCAAAGTTTTGAATGGTACTGTATATACACACATACACACACACACGTTACCTTGTAGACACTTTGTGGACAACTTTGAGGATCAGACAGGTGAAAGTTATTTGCCAATAATAATTCCACCCAGCCTACTGATTAAAGACAAGGGCAACAGAGATGTGCCAGGTGATGTAGTTAGTTGGTTGTTTACCTCAGAGTGCACTCTCTGGACGTGTGAGTGCAGGTTGCCCTTCTGCGAGAAGGAAGCGGGGCAAAAGGTGCAGAGGTGGGGCTTCTCTCCCGTGTGCCTCACCATATGGGTCTGCAGCACCACTTTCTGGTTGAAGGCCTTGCTACAGTGGCTGCACTTGTACGGCCGTTCGCCTGGGTGGGAGAGGAGAGAGAATAGGAGGGAGAGAGGACACAACTCAATACACCTGGGTGGTATAGATCAGTGGTTCCCAAATTGTGGGTCGGCAGAATTATTAAAGGAACTCAGGCAGGTGTTCAACTTACTTTTGAACATTGTAATAGTAGAACGCACAAGGTGCAATTTCAAAATTGGGTATTGCATCATCAGTTTTCCTGTTGTCATGTCAGTCATTGCACACTTCAGAGAGCTATTTATAAGACATTTCAATCTCAACTAGCCAGCTAACGTGTTTTTGCCCATAGATTTTGTTGTAATGCTCGAGCTGTGAGTTCTCTGTGAGTTCTCTGAAAAATAACGTATGACCTGGAATGTGTGCTCCACAACACGTTATCGGAGTGGAACAAACCTTCCGCGGAGTTGCATTATTCTCCAGAGAATGTCCTGAGGTGATCATCTATTTTATACCATGGCTATAATTTAACGTATTTGCCAGTAGAGATGTGACAACATCCACTGAAGTAGCTAGCATGTTTACTAGCTAGCTAGATAGCTAGAGTAGTTGCCTTGGTAACCAAACAATTAGACTTGCTCGCTGATATCCTAGCTTGCTATTATGAAAATCGAACTCAACAATGCCATTGATATTTTCAATTCGACGTTGGTTTTCAAAAGCAGCTAAAAAAAAATTGAAAATGTAAGAATGAACTACATTGCCATTGAATTATACCGTGCAATTATACTGTGCCTTATAGGGAAATAATGCACGCTCTAGAATGCCATTCAAGCCAATCAGAAACGAGTACTCAACAATCCCATGGTATAAAACTCATTAGAAACTCGGTGGTTTGAGCCCTGAATTCTGATGGACCGTATACCACAGGTATGACAAAACATTACGTTTTACTGCTCTAATTACATTGGTAACCAGTTTATAAAAGCAATAAGGCACCTCAGGGGTTTGTGATATATGGCCAATAAACCACGGCTAAGGGCTGTGTCCAGGCACTCCACGTTGAGTCATGCTTAAGAACAGCCCTTAGCTGTAGCCATATACCACACCTCATCGGGCCGTATTGCTTAAGTATACCTCGTTGGTGAGGTGTAACACACATTACTCAATACACCTGGGGGGTACAAAGGGAAAGGAGAGAGAAGAAGAGGGAGAACACACCACTAAATAGACCCATTCCCAGCACACGACACACTGACGTCAAGCACAGATGCGCGCGGCAGTAAGAAATCCATCGCCATCTGTGCCCATTGAACATAGCCTAGATTTACGTTTTTATTACCTCTAAACAAAATACTTCTTGCTTGAACAGTCGCTAACATTATATTTGGTTGTGATCTTTGCAAATTGTTTTATTTTGGATGCAGCAGTTGTTAGCTAGAATGCTAACGCTCATTGATATAGCATGTAGCAAAAGCTAGCAAAGAGCCATTTTACTGGTTGAAGTTGAACTTAGGACACTAAAGAGGCCTTTCTACTGACTCTGGAAAAACACAAAAAGAAAGATGTCCAGGATTCCTGCTCATCTGCGTGAACATGCCTTAGGCATGCTGCAAGGAGGCATGAGAACTGCAGATGTGGCCAGGGCAAAAAATTGCAATGTCCGTACTGTGAGACGCCTAAGACAGCGCTACAGGGAGACAGTATGGAGAGCTGATCGTCCTCGCAGTGGCAGACCACGTGTAACAACACCTGTACAGGATCAGTACATCCGAACATCACACCTGCAGGACAGGAACGGGATGGCAACAACAACTGCCTGAGTTACACCAGGAACACACAATCCCCCCATTAGCTCTCAGACTGTCCGCAATAGACAGAGAGGCTGGACTGAGGACTTTAAGCCTGTTGTAAGGCAGGTCCTCACCAGACATCACCGGCAACAAAGTCACCTATGGGCACAAACCCACCATCGCTGGACCAGACAGGACTGGCATAAAGTGCTATTCACTGAGGAGTCGTGGTTTGGTCTCACCAGGGTTGATGATCGAATTCGCGTTTATCGTTGAAGGAATGGGCGTTACATCGAGGCTTGTACTCTGGAGCAGGATCAATTTGGAGGTGGAAGGTCCATCATGGTCTGGGGCAGTGTGTCACAGCATCATCGGACTGAGCTTGTTGTCATTGCAGGAAATCTCAACACTGTGCGTTACAGGGAAGACAATCTCCTCCCTCATGTAGTACCCTTCCTGCAGGCTCATCCTGACATGACCCTCCAGCATGACAATGCCACCAGCCATTCTGCTCGTTCTGTGTTTGATTTCCTGCAAGACAGGAATGTCAGTGTTCTGGCATGGCCAGCGAAGAGCACGGATCTCAATCCCATTGAGCACGTCTGGGACCTGTTGGATCGGAGGTGAGGGCTAGGGTCATTCCCCCCAGAAATGTCCGGGAACTTGCAGGTGCCTTGGTGGAAGAGTGGGGTAACATCTCACAGCAAGAACTGGCAAATCTGGTGCAGTCCATGAGGAGGCAATGCACTGCAGTACTTGTTATTGGTGGCCACACCAGATACTGACTGTTACTTTGGATTTTGACCCCCCCCCCCCTTTGTTCATGGACACATTATTCAATTTCTATTAATTCACGTCTGTGGAACTTGTTCAGTTTATGTCTCAGTTGTTGAATCTTGTAATGTTCATACAAATATTTACACGTGCTAAGTTTGCTGAAAATATACGCAGTTGACAGTGAGAGGACGTTTCTTTTTTTGCTGAGTTTATAATGCAGTTGATTTGCGATGACACAGACATTAATGTTAAGCAAGACATTCATACGAGCCTTCAAATAAAATTATAATCCAAAAGTACTGTGAAATGCACTCATAAGCAACATATAAATAGAAGCTTTTTGTTGATGCCGTTCTATTAGAACTACCCCTTGTTCTGCCACCAACTTGCACGCGTCACCCTCATGTGACAATGTTTGCAAACGCAGAAAGGGGTCTATATCCCAATGGAAAACCATTGCTTAGATTTACATTTTAGTTCCGAGATGAGGATTATTTAAGATACAGTTTGAAGAGGTAGGGTTTCAGATGTTTTCGGAGGATGAGCAGGGACTCTGCTGTCCTAGCTTCAGAGGGAAGCTGGTTCCACCATTGGGGTGCCAGGACAGAGAACAGCTTAGAGTGGGAGGGCCAAGACATCTGAGGTGGCAGAAAGGAGTGCTCAGGTTGGGGTGTAGGGCTTGAGCATAGCCTGAAGGTAGGGGCAGTTCCTCTTGCTGTTCCGTAGGTAAGCACCATGGTAGTAGTGGATGCGAGCTTCGACTGGAAGCCAGTGGAGTGTGCAGAGGAGCGAGGTGACATGAGAGAACTTTGGAAGGTTGAAAACTAGGTGGTCTGTAGCGTTCTGGATAGGTTGTAGGGATTTGATGGCACAAGTGGAGGCCAACCAATAGCGAGTTGAAGTAGTCCAGACGAGAGAGGAGAGTGGCTGGATTAGGACCTGCGCCGCTTCCTGTGTGAAGAGCAGTTTCGTCTTGTCTAAATTGAGCTTGAGGTGGTGGACCGACATCCAAGTTGAGATATCTGCCAGGCACACAGGGATGTGTGTCGACAACTGGGTGTCAGAAGTGGTGAAGGCGAAAAATAGTTGAGTGTCATTCGCAAAGCAATGATAGGAGAGAACATGTGAGGATATGACGGAGCCGAGTGACTTGGTGTATAGAGAGAAGAGGAGAGGGCCTAGAACCGAGCCCTGGGGGACACCAGTAATGAGAGTACGTGGTGCAGCCACAAATCCTCTCCACGTCATCCGGTAAGAGCGGCCTGCAAGGAATGATGCAAACCAAGAGTGCACAGAGCATGAGACGCCCAGCCCTGAGAGGGTGGAGAGGAGGATCTGATAGATCTATCTGCTGCCTTTGACACCATGAACTAAGAGGATGAGAAAAGAGGAGAGAGAGTCAGCTTTGGCAGTGCGGGGAGTCTCCGTGACACAGAGAAGAGCAGTCTTGGTTGAGTAACCCGTCTTGAAGCCTGACTGCTCAGGGAGATCTGAGTTTAGCTAAACTGAGAAGCCCACAGGGACTAACCTGTCTTGCTTTAGACAATGAGGATACAGAATCAGAGCAGAGGTGGATACTTAGCTGAGGATACCGGATTTAGTTTCAGTTAGCTAACTGAAGCCTGCAGACTGAGCTTGAAGCACCATAGCTCCCCTCAGCACATCCCCTTAATGTGCTGTTTGAGATTCAGAGCACAGCCAAACCATCTCCAGCACAACATTAGTCATCCATCCAGTCCACAAATTAACATTAAGATGAAGTGGCACGGAGGGGCTCTGTGAGGAAGGATAGCTGAAACTCTGAATGAACTCAGAGGAGTCTGGACTTAATGTGCACTTATCTCAGGTGATATGTCTGAAAGGAAATCAGTAGGTGTATTAGGAGGAATGGCAACTTTAGAAAATGTTACATTTATTTCAAATCAAATCTTACAATTCCCCAACAACTACCTAATACACACAAATTTAAAGGGAGGAATAAGGATATATAAATATATGGATGAGGGGCATAGGGATGGTACAATAGACGGTATAAGGTACAGTCTATACATATGAGATGAGTAAATGTAAGATACAGTGGAGCAAAAAAGTATTTAGTCAGCCACCAATTGTGCAAGTTCTCCCACTTAAAAAGATGAGGCCTGTAAGTTTCATCATAGGTATACTTCAACTATGACAGACAAAACGAGAAAACAAATCCAGAAAATCACATTGTAGGATTTTTAATGAATTTATTTGCAAATCATGGTGGAAAATAAGTATTTGGTCACCTACAAACAAACAAGATTTCTGGCTCTCACAGACCTGTAACTTCTTCTTTAAGAGGCTACTCTGTCCTCCACTCGTTACCTATATTAATGGCACCTGTTTGAACTTGTCAACAGTATAAAAGACACCTGTCCACAATCTCAAACAGTCACACTCCAAACTCAACTATGGCCAAAGAGCTGTCAAAGGACACCAGAAACACAATTGTAGACCTGCACCAGGCTGGGAAGACTGAATCTGCAATAGGTAAGCAGCTTGGTTTGAAGAAATCAACTGTGGGAGCAATTATTAGGAAATGGAAGACATACAAGACCACTGATAATCTCCCTCGATCTGGGGCTCCACGCAAGATCTCACCCCGTGGGGTCAAAATGATCACAAGAACTGTGAGCAAAAATCCCAGAACCACACAGAGGGACCCAGTGAATGACCTGCAGAGAGCTGGGACCAAAGTAACAAAGCCTACCATCAGTAACACACTACGCCGCCAGGGACTCAAATCCTGACGTGTCCCCCTGCTTAAGCCAGTACATGTCCAGGCCCGTCTGAAGTTTGCTAGAGAGCATTTGGATAATCCAGAAGAAGATTGGGAGAATGTCATATGGTCAAATGAAACCAAAATAGAACTTTTTGGTAAAAACTCAACTCGTCGTGTTTGGAGGACAAAGAATGCTGAGTTGCATCCAAAGAACACCATATCTACTGTGAAGCATGGGGTGGAAACATCATGCTTTGGGGCTGTTTGTCTGTAAAGGGACCAGGATGACTGATCCGTGTAAAGGAAAGAATGAATGGGGCCATGTATCGTGGGATTTTGAGTGAAAACCTCCTTCCATCAGCAAGGGCATTGAAGATGAAACGTGGCTGGGTCTTTCAGCATGACAATGATCCCAAACACACTGCCCGGGCAACAAAGGAGTGGCTTCGTAAGAAGCATTAAGGTCCTGGAGTGGCCTAGCCAGTCTCCAGATCTCAACCCCATAGAAAATCTTTAGAGGGAGTTGAAAGCCTGTGTTGCCCATCAACAGCCCCAAAACATCACTGCTCTAGAGGAGATCTGCATGGAGGAATGGGCCAAAATACCAGCAACAGTGTGTGAAAACTTTGTGAAGACTTACAGAAAACGTTTGACCTCTGTTATTGCCAACAAAGGGTATACAAAGGGTATACAAAGTATTGAGAAACTTTTGTTATTGACCAAATACTTATTTTCCACCATAATTTGCAAATAAATTCATTAAAAATCCTACAATGTGATTTTCTGGATTTTTTTTCTTCTCATTTTGTCTATCATAGTTGAAGTGCACCTATGATGAAAATTACAGGCCTCTCTCATCTTTTTAAGTGGGAGAACTTGCACAATTGGTGGCTGACTAAATACTTTTTTGCCCCACTATGTTAATTAACATTATTAAAGTGGCATTGTTTAAAGTGACTAGTGAACCATTTATTAAAGTGACCAGTGATATGAGTCTCTATGTAGGCAGCAGCGGCTCGGAGTTAGTGTCTTGGAGGGCTGGTAGTTTGCCCCCGGTGATGCATTGTGTAGACCGCACCACCCTCTGGAGAGCCTTGCGGTTGAGGGCGGTGCAGTTTCCGTACCAGGCAGTGATACAGCCCAACAGGATGATCAATTGTGCATCTGTAAAACTTTGTTAGGGTTTAGATGACAAGCCAAATTTCTTCAGCCTCCTGAGATTTAAGAGGTGCTGTTGCGCCTTCTTCGCCACACTGACTGTGTGGGTGGACCATTTCAGTTTGTTTGATGTGTAAGCCGAGAAACTTAAAAAACGTTCCACCTCCACTACTGTCCCTTCGATGTGGATAGGGGGTGCTCCCTCTGCTGTTTCCTGAAGTCCACAATCATCTCCTTTGTTTTGTTGATGTTGAGTGAAAGGTTGTTTTCCTGACACCACACTCTGAGTGTCCTCACCTCCTCCCTGCAGGCTATCTTGTTGTTGTTGGTAATCAAGCCCACTACTGTTGTGTCATCTGCAAACTTGATGATTGAGTTCGAGGCATGCATGGCCACGCAGTCATGGATGAACCGGGAGTAAAGGAGGGGGCTGAGCACGCACCCCATTGTGGGTTGGGGCCCCAGTGTTGAGGGTCAGCGAAGTGGAGATGTTGTTTCCTACCTTCACCACCTGGGGGGCGGCCCGTCAGAATGTCCAGGACCCAATTGCACAGGGCAGGGTTGAGACCCAGGGCCTCCAGCTTGATGATGAGCTTGGAGGGTACCATGGTGTTGAATGCTGAGCATTAGTCAATGAACAGCATTCTTATTGGTGGCCATCTTGAAGCATGCAGGACAGCAGACTGGGATTGGAAGAGATTGAATATGTCCATAAACACACCAGCCAGCTGGTCTGTGCATGCTCTGAGGACACGGCTAGGGATGCCGTCTGGGCCAACAGCTCTGTGAGGGTTAACACGTTTAAAATATATTACATCGGCCACAGAGAAGGAGAGGGGGGGTGCGGTCCATGTTAGTGGGCTGTGACGGTGGCGCTGTATTATCCTGAAAGCGGGCAAAGAAGGTGTTTAATTTGTCTGGAAGCGAGACGTTGGTGTCTGAAATGTGGCTGGTTTTCTTTTTATAGTCCGTGATTTCCTGTAGAACCTGCCACATACATCTCGTGACTGAGCCGTTGAACTGCTACTCCACTTTGTCCCTATACTGATATTTCGCTTGTTTGATTGACTTGCGGAGGGAATAACTACACTGGTTATATATTCGGACATATTCCCAGTCTTCTTTCCATGGTTAAATGCGGTTGTTTGTGATTTAGTTTTGCGCGTATGCCGCCATCCATTCACAGTTTCTGTTTAGGGTAGGTTTTAATAGTCACAGGGGGTACAACATCTCCAATGCACTTCCTTATAAACTCACTCATCAAGTCAGCGTATAGATCGATGTTATTCTCTGAGGCTGCCGGGAACATTTCCCAGTCCGTGTGATCAAAGCAATCTTGAAGTGTGGATTCCGATTGGTCAGACCAGCATTGAATGGTTATAGTCACAGCTACAAGCTGTTTGAGTTTCTGCCGTGCGAGAGCTGCAATCAATATGCTGAATAGAATTTAGGTAGCCTTGTTCTCAAATTTTCTTTGTTAAAATCCTCAGCTACGATAAATGCAGCCTCAGGATATATGGTTTCCTGTTTACATAGAGTCCAGTGAAGTTCCTTGAGGGCTGTCGTAGTGTCTGCTTGAGGGGGTATATACACAGCTGTGACGATAACTAACGAGAATTCTCTTGGGAGATAATATAACCGGCATTTGATTGTAAGGAATTCTAGGTCAGGTGAGCAGAAGGACTTGAGTTCCTGTATATTGTTACGATTACACCATGAGTTGTTAATCATGAAGCATACAGCCTCGCCCATCTTCTTCCCAGAGAGGTGTTTATCGCTGTCTGCCCTACGCATGAAGAAGTCCGGTGGCTGATCCGACTCCAACAACGTATCCCGAGAGAACCATGTTTCCGTAAAACAGATAATGTTACAATCTCTGATGTCTGTCTGGAAGGCAACCCTTGCTTAAATTACGTCTGACTTGTTGTCAAGAGAATGGACATTGGCGAGTAGTATACTCGGAAGCGGTGGGCGGTGTGCCCGTCTACAGAGTCTGTCCAGGAGGCCCCTATGTCTGCCTCTTCAGTGGCACCTTGTTTTGGGATGGCTTCTGGGATTAGATCCACTGTCCTGGGTGGTTGTCCGAACTAAGGATCCGCTTCGGGAAAGTCGTAATCCTGGTCGTAATGTTGGTAAGATGATGTCGTTCTTATATCCAATAGTTCTTCCCGGCTGTATGTAATATCACTTAAAATTTTCTGGGCTAACAATGTAATAAATAATACATTAAAAAAACTAAATACTGCAGTTTCCTAAGGACTTGAAGCGAGGCGACCATCTCTGTCGGCACCTTCTTAGCATCATATGTGTGTGTGTGTGTGTGTGTGTGTGTGTGTGTGTGTGTGTGTGTGTGTGTGTGTGTGTGTGTGTGTGTGTGTGTGTGTGTGTGTGTGTGTGTGTGTGTGTGTCAACACAGCTGTCAGTAGCTGTGTATGACGCTGTGGGTTTAAACAGGGTCACTCTCCTCACCACTGGCAATATACTTTTTTATATATTCAGTAGTGTATGTGGACACCCCTTCAAATGATTGGATTTGGCTATTTCAGCCACACCCGTTGATGACAGATGTATAAAATCGAGTACACAGCCATGCAATCTCCAAAGACAAACATTGGTATCAGCATGGCCTTACTGAATAGCTCAGTGACTTTCAACGTATCACTGTCATAGGATGCCACCTTCCAGCTGCCTCGGTCAACTGGAAGTGCTGTTATTGTGAAGTGGAACTCATCATCGTTCCTCATCAAACTCATCAACACTCACTACCGGGTTCCAAACTGCCTCTGGAAGCAATGTCAGCACAAGAACTGTCCGCCGGGAGCTTCATGAAATGGGTTTCCATGGCCGAGCAGCCGCACACAAACCTGAGATCACCATGCGCAATGCCAAGCATCGGCTGGAGTGGTGTAAAACTCGCCGCCATTCGACTCTGGAGCAGTGGAAACACGTTCTCTGGAGTGATGAATCACGCGTCATCATCTGGCATCCGACAGACAAATCTGGGTTTGGCGGATGCCAGGAGAGCGCTGCCTGCCCCAATGCATAGTGCCAACTGTAAAGTTTGGTGGAGGAGGAATATCGGTCTGGGGCTATTTTTCATGGTTCAGGCTAAGCCCGTTAGTTCCAGTGAAGGGGAATTTCAACATTACAGCATACAATGACAGTCTAGATGATTCTGTACTTCCAACTTCGTGGCAACAGTTTGGGGAAGGCCTTTCCTGTTTCAGCATGACAATGCCCCTATGCACATAGCATATGACTATTATATTTTAGTGGATGTTTTGGTATATTTTTTTAAAGGCTATATGCCATATCTATTTCAACACATTTTACAAGGGGAAAATGTAGAAACATGTATGGGACAACTTTATGGCCCTGTTGTATTTCTCAGGGCAAATGTGGCCTTTGCCTCCTGTGTATTAACTAGGTTGGTGGCACCTTAATTGGGGAGAACGGGCTCGTAATAACAACTGGAGCAGATTGCTATAAAATACATCAAACACAGGGTCTCCAGGTGTTTGATGCCATTCCATTCACTCCGTTCCAGCCATTATTATGAACCGTCCTCCCTTCAGCAGCCTCCTGTGACAGAATCCTTAGTAGGTGCAACAGTGAAAAAGGAGTCCTTGTTGATAAGAGACAAGGATTATTCCCAATCATGGTGGAGACCCCTGGTGTCCAACAGTGATACAGCATACTGACTGGGCCTAGGGCTGAAGAGGCCATTATTTCATCTCATGCTCTCCAATTAATTTGCTTTCTGAAGTTACCAACTCCAAATCTGAGTCTTCGGTCGTGTTCATTAGGCATGAAATGGAAGAAAACATTCAAACAGGGAAGGGCTCATTTTCAGTTGCAAAATGTTTTTCAATGTTTTCTGATGCGTACCATAATGAACATGACCCAGCTGTCTTTTGCTTACCTGTGTGTATTCGTGTGTGTCGAACGAGCTGGCTGGGCTTTTTAAACGTCTTGCCACAATGCTGACAGCTGTTGGTAAATCCACTGCGATCAATATTCTTCTTGTAGTTTCTGGAATTCGAGCTGAGTGGCCTGATGGAAAAAAACAAGTGCAGAGAAACAGAAATCATCGCAATGTGGAAACAGTCTTTGGGTCAGGTTGTTCTTTTGAAACACAATTTAACTGCTGGTCCTCCAAACGAAAAATAGGAATCAGAAAGACACAGGGAGATAAGAGGCACCCAGTACACTTAGTAATGTGTTGCTAAACAAGCACTTTAGACAACAGTATCAATAAACCTGAGACCCTCTGTGCTACTGTCCCCTCGCTCTCTAACCTCATCTTGATGTGGGTCTTGGTGTGTTCCTTGAGCTGGCCCGCCATCTTGAACTCTTTGCTGCAGGTCTTGCAGGTGTACACCTTGGCCCCAGACAGCTCTTTGCGGTGCTCCTCCAGATGCAGCATGAGCTGACTGTGGAGAATGAACTCGTCGCCACACTCTGTACAGATCAGATTCTAGAGGAGGAGAGGGGGAAAGAACAGAGGCGGAGAAAGAGACGAGAAGATGAGGTCACAGACAAGAGGAGGAGGACGGAGAAGGACCCCAATTCAAAAGACATGCATTTGCTTTAGAAAGATGTCACCTATATAAATGATATGTATTATCATTATTATTATTATTATTATTATGATGATGTTTGTGACCTGGTGTGAAAAAGTCCACATACTTCACAGCAGATAGAAGACAATCACATTTTTTTAATTACATGTTTGAATGAGTTCAATCATATTTTTTTATTTTAGCCTTATTTAACTAGGCAAGTCAGTTAAGAACAAATTCTTATTTACAATGACGGGCTACCAAGGAACAGCCTTGTTCAGGGGCAGAACAACAGATTTTTACCTTGTCAGCTCGGGGATTCGATCCAGCAACCTTTCGGTTACTGGCCCAATGCTCTAACCACTAGGCTACCTGCTGCCCCATACCACTCATTGACTGACCTCCTCCTTCTCATGCAGCATGATATGGGACTTGAGACTGGCCACGCGGGAGAACTTCTTGTGGCACACCGGGCAGGTGGGGTTGGAGGTGGCGTGTGTGGACTTGTGTAGCGTGAGGTTGAACTCCACATTAAACGTCTGGGCACACTGGTCGCACCGGTGAGGCTGGAAGGAAGAAAGAGAGAAAAGACAGTGAGTAAGTGAGTGAGTGTACACAAGGGAGTGACTGTGTGGGCTGCGGGTAGCCTAGTGGTTAACAGTGTTGGGCCAGTAACCGAAAGATCGCTGATTCGAATCATCAAGCAGAGCAAGTGAAAAATCTGGAAATGTACCTTTGCAAGGCACTTAACCCTTATTGATCCTGTATGTCACTCTGGATAGGACTGTCTGCTAAATTACTTAAAAGTTGTTTTAAATGTGACTGAGTAACTGAGTCCTACAATAACAAATAGTCCAGACAGTATATTTTCTCTCCTGTTATAATTTTCAGGCAAATGTCAGTTGGTCTGCGTGGCTGAAGGTCTTGTTT
This sequence comes from Oncorhynchus masou masou, assembly GCF_036934945.1. Classification (NCBI taxonomy): domain Eukaryota; kingdom Metazoa; phylum Chordata; class Actinopteri; order Salmoniformes; family Salmonidae; genus Oncorhynchus; species Oncorhynchus masou. Next base: position 55,832,751 of record NC_088240.1, read on the forward strand.
TCTAATATATTTATTTCTTCAATAACTCTTGTCAGTTGCATTTGCTCTCTAGTGGCACTACATTTCCCTCATACATGGGGCTATTTGTCTTAAGAGGATGTTATCTCTGTCTGTCTGACTGTTTGCTCACTGGCCTGCAAAGAGGCTCTCTCACTCTTGATGGCTGAATAATGAATAGGAAACACAAACTTAAATCTACTCGTGCTGTATCTCTGTGGACAAGCTACAACTGTTGTCTGAGGACAACTCATCTGTGTGTCGGGCAGAAACATCAGTAAAAGGATTAGGCCTATATGCTGGTACTTTTTGGGGGGGGCTCTTCACCTTCATCAACAATGGATGTAACATATATCTAGTGTTTTCACATCCGGCACACCATTCATACATACACAAAATCAATCATGTGAATGAAGTACATTTCTATCCATATCAAATGAGATCATTAAGGTAGGTCTGTACTAGTCTGGTCCCAGATGGGTTTATGCTTTTGCTTACTCCATTGTCATTGTCAAGCTAAACATTGGCATGACAATTCCATAAGGCGTTGGCAAAAGAGCAGAAAGAGACTGGCACCCAGGCTAGGTCTGTCCAGCCTATGTCGTGTCAAACGGCCTCGTCTGGCCCTTGGCACTATGCTTGCCTTGTCGTTGGCCTCATGGTCGCGCTGGTGCCTCTGTAGCTGGCTCTCAGTAGTGAAGCTCTGGGAGCAGACGGTGCACTTGTTGTCCTTGGAATCTCCATGGCTGTAGTCCTGCTTGGCTCCAGATATACCCTCTGTTGACAGAAAGAGAGAGGGAGACAAAAACATTATAATTACCATCATATTACCATGGTGCTCATAATTAGGTTACTTAAACGGTATCTGCAATTTCCCTAATGCTTTGGTCCACCAGTCTATTTCCCAGCAGATTCAAGACCGTAAAATATTAGGTTTAGGGTTTGCAGGGTTCTCCCAAGGATTTGTTTAACAGTGTGATGCTGCTAAGTCTGGCAATGGGAGGAGGGGGGGTGGCAGCATTTGAACATCTGCAACTGCCATTTCATGTGATCTAGAGAAAATAATGGCCTTATATGATAACACAGTTTTAATATATATATATATATAAATAGTGGTGCAGCCAGTCCACAAGGTGGCACAGCACATCATACATTAGTTGGGGAAAACCCTGGGTTTGTATGCATTTTTCAGTTTGATTGATGTGTGATATTTAGAACTAAACAAATCCAAATAACAAGCAGCCAAGCAATGGAATAGCCCTAATAAATCACATTTTATTGTAATTTTCATATTTAAACTAAAAAGAGGGTTAAGACACAGAGACAGATCATCCACTAATATGTTTTGGCCTATTATGCTAGCCTTTATCTGGTAGCCAAATCAGGTAATGGGCAGGCCTACATGGGGTAACAGATACGAGCCTGTCCCAAATCACTACAAACCCCTTCCCCTTGGTACTAGCCTAATCTTTCAAATCTTTCAATGTTTGCAAATCTGAAAGGTCTGGATAGGTAGCCTACGCAGTGCAGTGGTGATGCTACCACCATATTGATACACCTGACCAGGTCAGGCTGATCTTACAGATCTGCAAACATTGAAGGATTAGCGCCAGGGGCATGGGCTAGGGAGCAAACAGGCAGTTCAGTTTCAATAGTATGCACAATGCTCAAAATGATTTGTTCTTTAAGTATATGAAATTAGTGACCAGGGCCACATAAAATGTCAGGGGACAAATTTGAATATCAGGGGGACTATGAGTTCTTTCTGGATTGGGCCTACTTTTTATGACAACTGTTGCAATCTCATAATTGCACTTCACTTGATCATATTGTATATATGTATAGGCCTGTATATTTTCTGGAAGTACTACATGTGCCCAGCTCATTGATAGAAAATTAGAGGTACACAAGTTGTTTTTGAAATATGTCGCTGAAATTATATCCATTGCGCATGTTGCGTGTAATGGTCATATGGGCGGGTCATATGTCGTGGTGGTAGTAGGCTACATCACGTGACTCCAAGTTTACTGTGACATGTTTGCGCATAGAAGAGTTTCCACTGCAATTGACCTCAGAAATAACCCTTCTTGTCTAACATATTTTGTTTTGTCGACAATTGATTTTGAACCATTTCATGTGTCTGAAGGTACAAACTCTGCCTTCCTGGCATGCCCGGAGAGCAAATCAAGTGCCCTATAGGCCCAACGCTGACCAATTGGATGGCTAAGATTAGTGTCTGCAGTAACATAGCAGGCATAAAAGTAAGCTACAGAAAAGTCAATACTGTGAGATTTCAAAAACTTTTAAAGCCATTACTAGAGACTGTCAACGAATACATCAAAGAGCTGCCGTTTTTATGAGTGAGTCCTTGTTTTTACTCCGCACTGTCAAAAACTTTTATTCAACACTTTTATAAGCCATAAAATGTAGGTTCTTCCTACTTCCACTCGTGCTACAACCAACACTGAATTGTAATGAGTAGGAAATTGTATCAATAGACTTGCATTATTATTAGCAGCTCGGGTCTTTAATTATTTTTCTATATCGAGGAATATTTCACTTTCTCTGTTCATAGGAGTAACATGAATTTGTGCATGAAGCAGACATAATGCGATGCGACTCGAGTTTCACCATCAACTGGAAGACTGTCACTTTTTGGTCAGTGTCAGGGGTGGAAAGGGAGTGGAGGGACATTGAGAGGCAGACCCTAAGTCTGCCCTCTCTCCACTGAGACTGGCCAGATGAGAGACCTCACTCAGCTGTACCTCAGAAGTAATACAACAACTGACCCTTACTGGTGTGATCCTATAGCTTACCATATATATATATATATATATGATTATTTTTAATGGTCCAAACAACAATGCATTGGCAGGGAAATTCAAGCAATGTGGTGATAATGTATTGGGCCTATAGGCTAGTGCACAAACCTCATTGCTACAGTACTGTTTTTAATAGGCATAGGCTTGCATTTTTAAGTCATGTTCAAAACAAATCTGGGTGGTAGATCTCGCCTTGCATTTTGACTCAGAAAAGTTTGGTGACCAAATGCACTGAACAAACCCACTGAATATTCCTGGGGTGTAATCATCACAACATTTGAACAAAAACTAGCGTTTCTATTGGACCGGATCAGCTAATAGGGATGGACCTACCTGAATCTGACCAATAGAAACGCTAGTAGTAATGATTACACACCTGATGGCCTAGCTGGTAGAACATACTTTACGCTCGCTCGTTCCTTGGACGAGTTAGTAGGCTGTCATAAAACTAAAACGTGGAAAAATTCTGATACTATAGCTAGCTTGTCTCACTAACGTTACTACTCTTACGATACCAGCTAGCTAACTACCAGTTGACTTAATTCTGGCATAGGGATATTCTTCGTTTTTTGGGGGTATTACAGCTGTATAACGCGCTAGTTAGCAATATGATGGCAAATAACTTTAACTTAGCCACATGTATAAAACCCATTCTCTTCTGATCACTCAACCTGAGTTGGATGCTAACTAGCTAACTAATGTTAGTTAACTAGGGTTAACAGTAGTAGTTATAACTCGCTGATGTGGCTATCGAGCTGCAGCGAACTGAGACCGGATGGTGAAACACTCCACTTTCTTGATGGTTTGGCTAGCCGAGTGACATCTAGCTAGTGGTATCCTCGCACACAAAAAAATAAAAACAAAGGCTAGCCTGTTACCCAACTGCCTAGCACCAACATGCTAACACACGAGTCAGAAAAACACATCTAACTGACGTTACTTAGCCAAATTCTCTATATTTGACAGGACTCTACGGGAACTACTGCCTCACTGAAGTGTAAATTAGACTGAATCTGGATAAGTAGAGCCACCGAAATGTTATTAATATCATTCCGCCTCAATCACTACTTTACAGTACAAAGCCATGGACACCCGGAATACTATATCCGGGGACTATATACACTATACTCAAGTGAGTTTATCTCAGCTACGCAGCAGCTTGTCCATTCATTACGAACTTGTGTAAACAGCATGGCTGCTGCCTTTTTTTATTCGTGATATTTTGGACTGATTACCTGTTCCGTCGTTGGTTTTATCCCTCAGTTTGCGAGGCCGGCCCCGCGGCATAGTTCCAGGTTTCAGGGCGGGTGTACTGTGAACGATTTGGGTTTCAAAATGGCAACTGCCTCACCACGAGCACTTCGCGAACACATGAACTCTTCAGTGCGGTAGTAGTGCACGTCTAGCCTAGGCTACTTGTTGTGAGGCTCCGATGCATGGAGGAGGGAGACATCTAGCGTATATGGATATGCATTGTCTCAAGGAGAAGCAGGAGTGTCATCAAATTCTTAATAAGAATAGGGAATAAAGTCTCTTTTTTTCTTTATTTTTTAAGAACTGGTTCAATAATCATATCCTGCGTGTGAGTCAACTTTTTAATGCAGAAGGATTGTTACTCAATTATGAGACATTTTTAAAAATCTCCTTACAATATCCCGGCAACACCTACAGAGTTCGCCATAGTCTTTGATGCTATTCCATCTGGAACTCTCATGTTGTTTAGAGGTGTAGCCAGACTTCTTCTTGACCTACCCTCGCTTAATCCACTCTCCAAAAGGGAAAATATCTTTCTCTTTGCTCCCTCAGAAGAACAGATCTATATGTGCTTTATTTCAAATGGACATTGTATCCATTCCTTATGTCACAAGTTACTGGAATACATTGGTCACTAATATATGTTGGGAAAAAATTGGGTTATTGCCACACAAATATTTGCTTGTTAACAAGGTCAAAGAGGTCTCTTTCAGAATGATCCATAAGTATTACCCTGCGAATCATTACCTGAAGAAACTCAAAAAAGACATTAACATTGATTGTACTTTTTGTGTTGAGCATCCAGAAACAGTTTTGCATTTATTTTGGCATTGTCTACATGTAAAACAATTATGGAAAGATATTCACAGTTTTATAATTGTTAATATGCTTGATGACTTTTGTTATGGGAGAATGTGCTGCTCGGTTTCCTTTACTATAATAAAGATAAAGAAAAACAATTTTACCTCAATCTAATTGTGATAATGGAAAAATGTCATATTCATAAATGTAAATTCACTAATAAAAAACACCTCTGTGTTTTCTATAAGGATGTCGAGCAGTACATTAAGACCATTTTACATTCTTCTAATAAGAAAGCTGTAAAAACAATCAATATGGTTGTTTCTTTTAAGGTCTTTGTATAATCTGTAATTTGTTGTACCCCCTAGCATATGTTATCTATTCTAAAAATAAGAAGAAGAACGAATTCTTTTTTTAAAACACTGTAAAAGGAAAGGGGAAAGTCGTCGATCACGTGACACCATTCAAATCAAAATCAAATTGTATTTGTCACATGCAACTGGTGTATACTTTTAAAAGAAGAAAAAAAGAATAGAGGCCATTTTTTTTCCATGTCCAATGACCGCATATAATTAGGCACTTTTATAAAGTAGGCACAATTCCTGTTCAAAATCATGCAAGAAAAAGCAAGGATGGGCTGGGGGGAAAGCAACATTGAAGCATTAATACATGTATTAAGATGTATTATCTTCCTGTAGGCTAATGTGGTCTAGGCCTACCTGTTCCTGTGCCATGATTATGGCATTGGACATGTTATCCTCATAGGATTGTGGGCTACATAGTTTCCGTGATGCAGTACATGTAAACTCAATTCAATTTTATGTGGAATGTGATGAGCTTTAGAACTAAAATGCATAGCCTATAGGGATAGCCTATATCCCTAAACCCTGTTCACTGCATATACTGTATATAAAACACTGATATGCATCACTGACTGTACCCTAACTTGTGATGCAAAGATTTACCAAATATGATTGTTGTCACGTTCTGACCTTAGTTCCTTTGTTTTGTCTTTGTTTTAGAATGGTCAGGGCATGAGTTGGGGTGGGCAGTCTGTTTGTTTGTCTATGTTGTATTTTGCGTTTGGCTTGGTATGGTTCTCAATCAGAGGCAGGTGTCGTTAGTTGTCTCTGATTGAGAATCATACATAGGAAGCCTTTTCCCACCAGTGTTTTGTGGGTGATTGTTTTCTGTGTCTGTATTTATTTAGTTTTATTTCACCTTTATTTAACCAGGTAGGCAAGTTGAGAACAAGTTCTCATTTACAATTGCGACCTGGCCAGGATAAAGCAAAGCAGTTCGACACATACAACGACACAGCGTTACACATGGAGTAAAACAAACATACAGTCAATAATACAGTTTAAACAAGTCTATATACGATGTGAGCAAATGAGGTGAGATAAGGGAGGTAAAGGCAAAAAAAGGCCATGGTGGCAAAGTAAATACAATATAGCAAGTAAAACACTGGAATGGTAGATTTGCAATGGAAGAATGTGCAAAGTAGAATTAAAAATAATGGGGTGCAAAGGAGCAAAATTAATTAATTAATTAAATACAGTAGGGAAAGAGGTAGTTGTTTGGGCTAAAAAAATGGTTGGGCTATGTACAGGTGCAGTAATCTGTGAGCTGCTCTGACAGTTGGTGCTTAAAGCTAGTGAGGGAGATAAGTGTTTCCAGTTTCAGAGATTTTTGTAGTTCGTTCCAGTCATTGGCATTGTATGTTCCACACGGAACTGTTTCGGTTTTTGTTTGTCTTTCAATTTCTTATTTTGTATTTTTGTGTTCTGTGATTTTGTTCATTAAAACATGGCGAACATGTACCATGCTGCATATTAGTCCGATCTCTCATACTCCTCGTAAGAGGAGGACGAATCCCGTTACAATTGTGACCTTTCATGTATATAAGGCTATAAATTCGATCTGTTCTGATAACAGAGTGACAGATTCACACTATCAAGCATGTTTCAGATAAACATATGGTCCTGCACATAAACTATTTGTCTTATCCTGGCATAGGTCTCATAGGTCTACTCTAAAATCTGTATGGCAAGTCTATCACTGAACAGAGGGAGGGAATCATCCCAACAGGCAGCATCACTACGCAGATGTTTGGGATCCTACCAACAGCCACCGTCCCTGTTCAGAGGGAAGTGATCCTTCCAGCAGCCAGCGTCCCCTGCGAAGAGGGAGGAGATCATCCCAACTGACAGCATCACTCCACAGAGGGAGACAGGCAACAAGCATCACTGTGCATAGTCCCTGTTAAGGAGGGGATTCTCCCAACAGGCATTGTCCCTGGTCAGAGGGAGAGGATCCTCCCAGCAGCCAGTATTTCTGTGCCGAGGGAGGGGATCCTCCAAACAGACAGCATCACTGCAGAGGCAGGGAATCCTCCCAACATGCATCGACCATGTGAAGAGGGAGGGGATCCTCCCAGCAGCCAGCGTCCCCTGCGAAGAGGGAGGGGATCCCTTCAACAGGCATCATAAATCTGCCACCTCCCATCATCACCATGGTATGAACAGCGTGTGATGCTGGAATGAATACTCCACATGGAGATTTCTATTCCAGGAGAAAAGGTAGTTTAATCTTGAGCTAACAGGCATTTTGCACTGTTTTGCTATGGCTGTATTCAAATCAAATTGTATTGGTCACAAACACATGGTTAGCAGATGTTATTGCTAGTGCAGCGAAATGCTTTTGCATCTAGTTCCGACTGCAGAAATATCTACAAATCTAAGTAAAGGAATGGAATAAGAATATATACATATACATATATGGATGAGCAATGACAGAGTGGCATAGGCAAGATGAAATAGATGTTATAAAATATAGTATATACATATGAGATGAGTAATGCAATATACGTAGACATTAATAAAGTGCCATTATTAAAGTGACTAGTGATCCATTTATTGAAGTGGCCAATGATTTTAAGTCTGTATGTAGGCAGCAGGCTCTCTGTGTTAGTGATAGCTGTTTAACAGTCTGATTGTCTTGAGATAGAAGCTGTTTTTCAGTCTCTCGGTCCGAGCATTGATGCACCTGTACTGACCTCGCCTTCTGGATGGTAACGGGATGAACAGGCAGTGGCTCGGCTGGTTGTTGGCCTTGATCTTTTTGGCCTTTCTGTGACATCGGGTGCCTTAGGTGTCCTGGAGGGCAGGTAGTTTGCCCCCGGTGATGTGTTGTGCGGACTGCACCACCCTCTGGAGAGCCTTACGGTTGTGGGTGGTGCAGTTTCCGTACTAGGCTGTGTTTCCGGTTCCGGTTGGAGCGAGCGGTCGCATCTACACTTCGGTCCGCAGGTAGTATAACTTTTCATTACATTTCGTTATAGTACAACGGTTTGATTTGTCTAATCTTAGCAATTTCTTCTTAGCTAGCTACATAGCCGTCTTTGTATCAACGATAATTGCATAATTATCGTATTTCGTCGTCCTAACGTATCTGCCCAGCAGCTAGCTAAGCAGCTAGCTAACATCCACTGTCCACCAGCACTGTAGAAACTATTACACTCAACTGAACGACTCGATTAGCGTAGTGTCAGCTAGCTACATAGTTGTCTTCGCTGTCTTCGTATCCAAGATAATTGTGCAGTTTAGAGTGTGTAGACCTAGAGTGATTATCTTAATTTACCGAGGTTAGCTAGCCAGCTATTTGTCGTCCTTAACGTAGGAAATGCTGCTAGCTAGCTAGCCAACAGCTAGCCAACCTCTACCGAATTGAACTCCAACTACCCGGTCAACATTCCGCGTCGCTCCACAGGTAGTATCACATTTTCATTTCACTTCATTACAGTACAACGGTTTGATTTGTTTGATCGTAGCTAGCCAGCTACATAGCCGTCTTTGTATCTAAGACAATTGTGTAGTCTAGAGCGATTTTCTAGGTTAGCTGGCCAGCTATTGTCGTTCTTTTAACGTAGCTAGCCAGCTAGCCCCGAATAGCAGCACTGTAGTAACTATTACAGTACAACGGTTTGTTTTGTTTGATCGTAGCTAGCTAGCTACATAGCCGTCTTTGTATCTAAGACAATTGTGTAGCCTAGAGCGATTTTCTAGGTTAGCTGGCCAGCTATTGTCGTTCTTTTAACGTAGCTAACCAGCTAGCCCCCGAATAGCAGCACTGTAGTAACTATTACAGTACAACGGTTTGTTTTGTTTGATCGTAGCTAGCTAGCTACATAGCCGTCTTTGTATCTAAGACAATTGTATAGCCTAGAGCGATTTTCTAGGTTAGCTAGCCAGCTATTGTCGTTCTTTTAAGGTAACGTAGGCAATCAACCTGCTAGCTAGCCAGCTAGCCCCCGAATAGCAGCACTGTAGAAACTATTACACTCGACGGAACGACTTGATTAGTGTAGTATCAACATCGCAGCCACTACCAGCTAGCCTACTCCAGCAGTACTGTATCATTTCAATCATTTTAGTCAATAAGATTCTTGCTACGTAAGCTTAACTTTCTGAACATTCGAGACGTGTAGTCCACTTGTCATTCCAATCTCCTTTGCATTAGCGTAGCCTCTTCTGTACCCTGTCAACTATGTGTCTATCTATCCCTGTTCTCTCCTCTCTGCACAGACCATACAAACGCTCCACACCGCGTGGCCGCGGCCACCCTAATCTGGTGGTCCCAGCGCGCACGACCCACGTGGAGTTCCTGGTCTCCGGTAGCCTCTGGAACTGCCGATCTGCGGCCAACAAGGCAGAGTTCATCTCAGCCTATGCCTCCCTCCAGTCCCTCGACTTCCTGGCACTGACGGAAACATGGATCACCACAGATAACACTGCTACTCCTACTGCTCTCTCTTCGTCCGCCCACGTGTTCTCGCACACCCGAGAGCTTCTGGTCAGCGGGGTGGTGGCACCGGGATCCTCATCTCTCCCAAGTGGTCATTCTCTCTCTCTCCCCTTACCCATCTATCTATCGCCTCCTTTGAATTCCATGCTGTCACAGTTACCAGCCCTTTCAAGCTTAACATCCTTATCATTTATCGCCCTCCAGGTTCCCTCGGAGAGTTCATCAATGAGCTTGATGCCTTGATAAGCTCCTTTCCTGAGGACGGCTCACCTCTCACAGTCCTGGGCGACTTTAACCTCCCCACGTCTACCTTTGACTCATTCCTCTCTGCCTCCTTCTTTCCACTCCTCTCCTCTTTTGACCTCACCCTCTCACCTTCCCCCTACTCACAAGGCAGGCAATACGCTCGACCTCATCTTTACTAGATGCTGTTCTTCCACTAACCTCATTGCAACTCCCCTCCAAGTCTCCGACCACTACCTTGTATCCTTTTCCTCTCGCTCTCATCCAACACTTCCCACACTGCCCCTACTCGGATGGTATCGCGCCGTCCCAACCTTCGCTCTCTCTCCCCCGCTACTCTCTCCTCTTCCATCCTAGCATCTCTTCCCTCTGCTCATACCTTCTCCAACCTTTCTCCTGATTCTGCCTCCTCAACCCTCCTCTCTTCCCTTTCTGCATCCTTTGACTCTCTATGTCCCCTATCCTCCAGGCCGGCTCGGTCCTCCCCTCCCGCTCCGTGGCTCGATGACTCATTGCGAGCTCACAGAACAGAGCTCCGGGCAGCCGAGCGGAAATGGAGGAAAACTCGCCTCCTGCGGACCTGGCATCCTTTCACTCCCTCCTCTCTACATTTTCCTCCTCTGTCTCTGCTGCTAAAGCCACTTTCTACCACTCTAAATTCCAAGCATCTGCCTCTAACCCTAGGAAGCTCTTTGCCACCTTCTCCTCCCTCCTGAATCCTCCTCCCCCTCCCCCCTCCTCCCTCTCTGCAGATGACTTCGTCAACCATTTTGAAAAGAAGGTCGACGACATCCGATCCTCGTTTGCTAAGTCAAACGACACCGCTGGTTCTGCTCACACTGCCCTACCCTGTGCTCTGACCTCTTTCTCCCCTCTCTCTCCAGATGAAATCTCGCTTCTTGTGACGGCCGGCCGCCCAACAACCTGCCCGCTTGACCCTATCCCCTCCTCTCTTCTCCAGACCATTTCCGGAGACCTTCTCCCTTACCTCACCTCGCTCATCAACTCATCCCTGACCGCTGGCTACGTCCCTTCCGTCTTCAAGAGAGCGAGAGTTGCACCCCTTCTGAAAAAACCTACACTCGATCCCTCCGATGTCAACAACTACAGACCAGTATCCCTTCTTTCTTTTCTCTCCAAAACTCTTGAACGTGCCGTCCTTGGCCAGCTCTCCCGCTATCTCTCTCAGAATGACCTTCTTGATCCAAATCAGTCAGGTTTCAAGACTAGTCATTCAACTGAGACTGCTCTTCTCTGTATCACGGAGGCGCTCCGCACTGCTAAAGCTAACTCTCTCTCCTCTGCTCTCATCCTTCTAGACCTATCGGCTGCCTTCGATACTGTGAACCATCAGATCCTCCTCTCCACCCTCTCCGAGTTGGGCATCTCCGCGCGGCCCACGCTTGGATTGCGTCCTACCTGACAGGTCGCTCCTACCAGGTGGCGTGGCGAGAATCTGTCTCCTCGCCACGCGCTCTCACCACTGGTGTCCCCCAGGGCTCTGTTCTAGGCCCTCTCCTATTCTCGCTATACACCAAGTCACTTGGCTCTGTCATAACCTCACATGGTCTCTCCTATCATTGCTATGCAGACGACACACAATTAATCTTCTCCTTTCCCCCTTCTGATGACCAGGTGGCGAATCGCATCTCTGCATGTCTGGCAGACATATCAGTGTGGATGACGGATCACCACCTCAAGCTGAACCTCGGCAAGACGGAGCTGCTCTTCCTCCCGGGGAAGGACTGCCCGTTCCATGATCTCGCCATCACGGTTGACAACTCCATTGTGTCCTCCTCCCAGAGCGCTATGAACCTTGGCGTGATCCTGGACAACACCCTGTCGTTCTCAACCAACATCATGGCGGTGGCCCGTTCCTGTAGGTTCATGCTCTACAACATCCGCAGAGTACGACCCTGCCTCACACAGGAAGCGGCGCAGGTCCTAATCCAGGCACTTGTCATCTCCCGTCTGGATTACTGCAACTCGCTGTTGGCTGGGCTCCCTGCCTGTGCCATTAAACCCCTACAACTCATCCAGAACGCCGCAGCCCGTCTGGTGTTCAACCTTCCCAAGTTCTCCCTCTGCTGTTTCATGAAGTCCACGATCATCTCCTTTGTTTTGTTGATGTTGAGTCAGAGGTTTTTTGCTTACACCACACTCCAAGTGCCCTCACCTCCTCCCTGTAGGCTGTCTTGTCGTTTTTGGTACTTAAGCCTACTACTGTTGTGTCATCCACAAACTTGATGATTGAGTTGGAGGGCTGCATGGCCACGCAGTAATGGTTGAACAGGGAGCACAGGAGGGGGTTGAGCATGCACCGTTGTGGGGCCCGAGGGCTGTGGATCAGCAAAGTGGAGATGTTTTTTCCTATCTTCACCACCTGGGGGGCGTCCCGTATTGCACAGGCCGGGGTTGAGACCCAGGGCCGCTAGTTTAATGATGAGCTTGGAGGGTACTATGGTGTTGAAGCAATATTTTGAATAGTGTAGTAGTGTGGTGGCAGGTAGCCTAGCGGTTAAGCGCGTTGGGCCAGTAACCGAAAGGTCACTGGTTTGAATCCCTGAACCGACTAGATCTGTCAATGTGCCCTAGAACAAGGCCCTTCACTCTAATCGCTCTGGATAAGAGTGTCAGAGCCTTGGGAAATTGCAAAATGTATCCCCCCAGAAAGCTAGGCCTTTGACTTTCACCTGTAATTGTTTATTTATGTCTGAGAAAAACAAACTTTTCAACCATATGATCTAGTACATAATGAAAGCATAATAAACCATATACAGATATGATAATATGATTGTATATTTATGATGTGAAAGACCAAGCCATTTCATACTTTATAATATATCTATATATAGATCAGTTTTCGGGAACATCTACCCCAAATATTAGGCTTCCCATTTTGAATCCACGGGTGACACCTTGTGTGACCATATGGTCTCGATGTGACCTGGCACTGTAAAATAGGTTTCAAAAGAAACTGGCTATAGGGGTATACTACAAAAGAAGCTAGATTTCCGCAGGCGTTTATAAAGCTAGCCAGCTTCGTGTAGCTTCACATTCCCGCTCAGGCTTCATCTGTACGACAACTGTGGATATTGCTCGTCTGCCTGCCGCTTGTATCTGTGCATGCCCATGTTGCACGTGGCTGGTCAAACGCCGAACTCTGCCCTACACAATAATATAAATATAATTACTATCGGGATGCATAATTGCCATGGTTTACTGTTGTGATGCATAGTTGCCATGGTAATTTGCAATATCCAGTCAATGAGCCATTATGGACTATGTACTAATACTACAGATTCAAAACAACATTCTCATCATGACAGCATTATCTCCCAAAGCAATTACGGCATCCCAAATTTAAAAATAATTGAAATAAATATATATATTTTTTATTTAACCTTCATTTTATCAGGGAGTTATACTGAGATCAAGGTATCTTTTACAGATGAGCCCTGAATTAAATATATTACAGAAAATACACACATGAAATTATCCATACAAAATGCAAGCAAAAATAAGAACATGGTCATAAAAAAACACATTCATTGTAACGGCGTTCTTCGTTTGTTGCAAGAGAGTCGGACCGAAATGCAGCGTGTTGGTTACTCATGTTGTTTAATGAAACAAATGACGAATACATGAAAATACTGAGACAAAATACAAAACAACAAAACGGAACGTGAAACCTAAGTACAGCCTATCTGGTGAAACTACACAGAGACAGGAACAATCACCCACGAAATACAAAGTGAAACCCAGGCTACCTAAATACGGTTCCCAATCAGAGACAACGAGAATCACCTGACTCTGATTGAGAACCGCCTCAGGCAGCCAAACCTATGCAACACCCCTACTCAGCCGCAATACCAATAACTAAAAAACCCCACTACGAAATACAACAACATAAACCCATGTCACACCCTGGCCTGACCAACTAATTAACGAAAACACAAAATACTAAGACCAAGGCGTGACAGAACCCCCCCCCCCCCCCCCCCCCCCAAGGTGCGGACTCCCGGACGCACCTCAAAACCATAGGGAGGGTCCGGGTGGGCGTCTGTCCATGTTGGCGGTTCCGGCTCGGGACGTGGACCCCACTCCATAAATGTCATAGTTCCTCCCCTTCGCGTCCTGGGATGATCCACCCTCGCCGCCGACCATGGCCTATTAGTCCTCACCCAGAACCCCACTGAACTGAGGAGCAGCTCGTGACTGAGGGGCAGCTCGGGACTGAGGCAGCTCGGGACTGTGGGGAAGCTCGGGACTGAGGGGCAGCTCGGGACTGAGGGGCAGCTCGGGACTGAGTGGCAGCTCGGGACTGAGGGGCAGCTCGGGACTGAGGGGCAGCCCAGTACTGAGAGAAAGCCCAGCACTGAGAGGAAGCCCAGTACTAAGAGGAAGCCCAGTACTGAGATGAAGCCCAGCCAGGCAGTTGAATCCGGCAGATCCTGGCTGACTGGCGAATCTGGAAGAGTCTGGTTGACTAGCAGATCTGGAAGATTCTGGTTGACTAGCAGATCTGGAAGAGTCTGGTTGACTGGCAGATCTGGAAGAGTCTGGCTGACTGGCAGATCTGGAAGAGTCTGGCTGACTGGTAGATCTGGAAGAGTCTGGCTGACTGGCAGATCTGGAAGAGTCTGGCTGACTGGCAGATCTGGAAGAGTCTGGCTGACTGGCAGATCTGGAAGAGTCTGGCTGACTGGCAGATCTGGAAGAGTCTGGCTGACTGGCAGATCTGGAAGAGTCTAGCTGACTGGCAGATCTGGAAGAGTCTGGCTGACTGGCGGATCTGGAAGAGTCTGGTTGACTGGCAGATCCTGGCAGACTGACGGCTCTGGCTGCTCCATGCTGACTGACAGCTCTGGCTGCTCCATGCTGACTGGCGGCTCTGGCTGCTCCATGCAGATTGACAGCTCTGGCGGCTTCTTGCAGACTGACAGCTCTGACTGTTCCATGCAGACTAACAGCTTTGGCAGCTCCTTGCCGACTGGCAGCTCCTTGCAGACTGGCAGCTCCTTGCAGACTGGCAGCTCCTTGCAGACTGGCAGCTACTTGCAGACTGGCAGCTCCTTGCAGACTGGCAGCTCCTTGCAGACTGGCAGCTCCATGCAGACTGGCTGCTCCAAGCAGACTGACAGCTCTGGCTGCTCCATGCAGACTGGCAGCTCTGGCTGCCCCATGCAGACTGGCAGCTCTAGCTGCTCCATGCAGACTGGCAGCTCTGGCTGCTCCATGCAGACTGGCAGCTCCTTGCAGACTGGCAGCTCCTTGCAGACTGGCAGCTCCTTGCAGACTGGCAGCTCCTTGCAGACTGGCAGCTCTAGCTGCTCCGTGCAGACTAGCAGCTCTAGCTGCTCCATGCAGACTGGCAGCTCAGGCTGCTCCGAACAGGCAGGAGGCTCCGGCAGCGCTGGAGAGGAGAAAGGCTCTGATAGCGCTGAACAGGCAGGAGACTCCAACAGCGCAGGAGAGAAAAAAGGCTCCGACAGCACAGGAGAGGCGAGGCGCACTGTAGGCCTGATGCGTGGTGCTGGCACTGGTGGTATTGGGCCGAAGACACGCACAGGAAGCCTGGTGCGGGGAGCTGCTACCGGAGGGCTGGGGTGTGGAGGTGGTACTGGATAGACCGGACCGTGCAGGCGCACTGGAGCTCTTGAGCACCGAGCCTGCCCAACCTTACCCGGTTGAATACTCTCGGTCGCCCTGCTAGTGCGGCGAGGTGGAATAGCCCGCACTGGGCTATGTAGGCGAACCGGAGACACCGAGTGCAAGGCTGATGCCATGTAAGCCGGCCCAAGGAGATGCACTGGGGACCAGATGCGTAGAGCCGGCTTCATGGCATTTGGCTCGACGCTCAATCTAGCCCGGCCGATATGCGGAGCTGAAATATACCGCACCGGGCTATGCACCCGCACTGGGGACACCGTGCGCACCACTGCATAACACGGTGCCTGCCCGGTCTCTCTAGCCCCCCGGTAAGCACAGGGAGTTTGCACAGGTCTCCTACCTGGCGTAGCCATACTCCCTGAAAGCCCCCCCCCCCCAAGAAATTTTTGGGGCTGATTCCCAGGCTTCCATCCACGTCGCCGTGCTGCCTCCTCATACCAGCGCCTCTCCGCTTTAGTCGCCTCTAGTTCCTCCTTGGGGCGGCGATATTCACCAGGCTGAGCCCAGGGTCCTTTTCCGTCCAGTTCTTCCTCCCATGTCCAATTCTCCAAGTGGTGCAGCCTCTCCCACTGAAGCTGCTTCTGTTGCCTCTCCTGTGGCTCCTGCCTGTTTACACGCTGCTCGGTCCGTGTGTGGTGGGTGATTCTGTAACGGCGTTCTTCGTTTGTTGCAAGAGAGTCGGACCGAAATGCAGCGTGTTGGTTACTCATGTTGTTTAATGAAACAAATGACGAATACATGAAAATACTGAGACAAAATACAAAACAACAAAACGGAACGTGAAACCTAAGTACAGCCTATCTGGTGAAACTACACAGAGACAGGAACAATCACCCACGAAATACAAAGTGAAACCCAGGCTACCTAAATACGGTTCCCAATCAGAGACAACGAGAATCACCTGACTCTGATTGAGAACCGCCTCAGGCAGCCAAACCTATGCAACACCCCTACTCAGCCGCAATCCCAATAACTAAAAAAAAACACTACGAAATACAACAACATAAACCCATGTCACACCCTGGCCTGACCAACTAATTAACGAAAACACAAAATACTAAGACCAAGGCGTGACATTCATCAGTAATAAGGTCCTCAAATTTAAAAACATTTTGAAGATTGTCAAAAATGTGGTCTGGTAGAGGGTGATGTAGATGTTGGGGTTAGACCCCAGTTGCCAGTAGAGGGAGTCCACATGATTTTGGGGAATGACTTGGCAGGTAGTAAGGTGTGGGCAGATGGCAAACTAAACATCTGTTGGAAGCAACCTTCAGTGTCACTTGCAAAGGAATCGCCGGATCAAAACTGTATGTCTCCTGAGGTATTTCCAGTTTGTGCGGTTACCCGCGCGGCCTCTCGTAAGGAGATTGAGAGTAAGCCAGAAAGTATTGAGTTACCAGTCAAACTCCAGACAGAACAGTTGCTCCAGACAGAACAGTCTCTAGTTCTAGAGATTCATTGATGGCTGAGCAAAAGGCCGATACTAACTTGGCTGATCTGTTTGATAAAGTTGTTAATTTGGTGGAGGGGGGAGAAGAGGAGGACGTTATAAGGGTTTCGGATGAGGTCTTACAAGGTCGGTTGAAAAACTCCCAGACTTTGCAAAACTCTGGGGTTTTGGTAGATCATTTAGACTCTGAGAAATGTGATGCATTGGTAGCTCTTATTAGAAACGACCCTGTTTTGTTTTCTGACACCATCGCAAACCCACTTAATTGAGCATGATATAGACATCGGAGATGCTAAGCCTATCAAACAGATTTTATCGTGTATCTGAGGAGAAGAGATTGAAACTGGAAACAGAGGTGCAGTATATGTTGGACAATGGTATTGAGGAACCATGATGTTCGAAATTGGGCTTCAACCTGTCTTTTGGTCAAAAAGTCTGATTCCACTTTCAGACCTTGCACTGATTATAGAAAAGTTAACAATGTTACTAAAGCAGACCTTTACCCTCTTCCTAGGATGGAGGACTGTATTGATCAAGTTGGGTCAGCAAAGTATGTTAGCAAATTTTATCTTTTAAAGGGATATTGGCAAGTACCCCTTACCAAAAGAGCTTGTGAGATTGCTGCCTTTATAACTCTGTCTGGTTTGTTCTCTGATACAGTGATGCCTTTCGGCTTGCGGAATGCTCCAGCCACCTTCCAGAGGCTAATGAATCCAGTGGTCTCAGGTCTGGAAGGGTGTGCCGTGTATTTGGACGACGTGGTCGTCTACTCCTGGGAGGAGCATGTTTGGAGAGTGCAAGCCCTGTTCGAAAGACTGGTGTGGGCCAGTTTGACTATTAATTTGGCAAAATGTGAGTCACATACCTAGGCAAGGTTGTTGGTCAGGGTTTTGTCTGTCCCGTGGAAGCCAAGGTCCAGGCTGTGAAGCAGTTCCCACAGCCTCCCACAAAGAAAGAACTGATGCGCTTCCTGGGAATGGCGGGCTACTACCGTGCTTCGTAAACT
Source organism: Oncorhynchus masou masou (assembly GCF_036934945.1). Classification (NCBI taxonomy): domain Eukaryota; kingdom Metazoa; phylum Chordata; class Actinopteri; order Salmoniformes; family Salmonidae; genus Oncorhynchus; species Oncorhynchus masou. Next base: position 55,850,803 of record NC_088240.1, read on the forward strand.
TTTCAGTAGTAGTGTCCCCCCTGACCAATCTGTTTATCTGGTCCACCCAGTTTCAAGAGGCATTTGATGCACTTAAGGCTCTTTTGTGTTTGGCACCTGTATTGGCAGCACCAAATTTTGGGAAACCTTTCAAATTGCAGGTAGACGCCAGTCAAATCGGTCCTGGGGCTGTGCTTCTCCAGGAGAATGATAACAATGTTGAGTGTCCAGTTAGTTTCTTCTCCCGGAAATGTAATAAGTATCAGAAAAACTATTCTGTAATTGAAAAGGAGGCTTTAAGTCTCATTTGGGCTTTACAGCACTTCGAGGTCTATGTTGGTTCTGGTTTGACCCCTTTAACTGTGTTCACTGACCACAACCCACTTATTTTTCTGAGGTCCCTACAAAATCCCAACCAGCTCCTGATGCGTTGGGCTTTGTTCTTGCAACCATTCAACCTTGATATTAGACACATTAGCGGTATGGATAATATCATTGCTGACGCTCTGTCCCGTGCTCCTTTAACCTAGTTTGTATCTTCTCTCTGCTGACCCCTACGGGCTGTCTGCTCCTCTTTCCTCTTAAATTGCTCCCCAGGTACCAGGGCTGCCGCGTTTGAGGGGTGGACAGTCAATTGGGGGACATGGGGCTACTACTAGGAGCCAGGACTGGTATCTTTTGTTTGGGGGGGGGGATTTGAATTGTTTTGAAAATGTTGGAGGAAGTTGGGTTGAGGGTGGGATCCTCATTTTAAGGAGGGGGGTGTCATGGCTCCTCTGCATTGCAGGGGCTGTTCCTCCTGCAGGCAGAGGAGGGTCGTTAGTGATTGGAGTCACCTGGGATCAGAGTATTTAAACGGTCACTAATCACCTCTCTCTTCGCTCCTCCAGGTATGAACCTGTTTTGTTTGTTCTTTTGTAGTGTTGCATAGTTTTTACTCAGTCATTCACACACACAGATTCACGCATCCATACACTTTACATTATGATACTTCCACACCTCATTCCTTTGTATTAGTTTAAAGTTAATAGTTTTGATTACAATAAAGATTTTTTTTAAATTAGACTATACCTGTTTGTTCGCATCCCCTCATTTTTATTCAGGCTATGAGCCGGCCTGTGACAAGATTGTTCCATAAAGAAGGTGCAAGAGAACCACAAGCTGATTTTCCTAACTCAGTAGAGACCAAGGGAATTTCCAGAATTAGCCATCCCTGAGACCTTGTGTGATAATTCCTACTGTATGTCCAAAGTTTAGTAATGATTTTAGATACAGTGGGATGTTGTCAAATGGCTTCAACCTAAGTGACATCAGAGGGCCAACCAACTTTCTGGTAGAGAATTCAGTGATGATTACTAAACTTGTTGCCCGTAATAAAGCACAGTGTGCTATGATAAACTGCATCTAACGGCTTTAATGAAGTGGCAGTTGCGTTCATGTAGATGGTTTCGCCATAGTCTAGGACCGATAGGAACGTCGACTAAATAATCTGCTTTCTCCTATTTAGCGAGGGGCAGGATTTATTTCTGTAGAATAATCCCATTTTCATTCTCAGTTTAACTAATTTATCAATATGCTTTTTAAAAGACAGCTTTTCATCTATCCAGATACCCAGATATTTGTAATCACTGACACAATCAATATGGACACCATCCAAAGTGCATGTGCTTAAATCATCAGACTTGTTTTTTGGTGCACTAGAGAACAACATATACTTAGTATTACCTGCACTCAGTACAAGTCCAGATTACAATTTTTACAGACAAGTCAATATTAATGTTAAAGTACAGGACCGAGAATCAACCCCTGAGGGACACCTTTCGTAATATCCTGGAAAGCTGATTTAATACCATCAGTAGCTGTTCTGTCTGTCAACCTCTGAATTAGCAGTGAATGATCAACAGTTTCAAAATCCTTTGACAGGTCAATGAAGAGGGCAGCACAATGTTGCCTTTTATCCATACCCTCAACCACATGTATAATCAGGGATGCAGCTATGAGTAGTGCAATGACCTGGTCTAAAACTCACTGATGTACATTTAGAATACATTTCAAGATAAGAAAGATCTTAGCTAAGAATTAATCAAGGATTGTAATGTTTTAGCTAGGCAAGAAAGTTTAGAAATAGGCCGATTTAATTATTTATGTCACACGGTTCACCACATTTGTGAAGGGGGAGTACATATGCCGCCTTCCAAACCTTGAGGATAGTACCAGATATTATCGTCAGATTAAAAATATGGGTTAATGATTCAGCAATCGGGGGGCAAATAGCTGCAGCGAAAATGGATCAAGCATATCTCCAGTGGATTTAGTTTTTTAGATCAATGTGTGTATTCTGGTTTATGAACACAACCAGGAGCTCAAATTTCTTGAGCATAAATATTTAAAGATTGGGATGCCAGGAAATTTGATTTGACTTTTTTTTTTTTTTTACCTTTAACTAGGTAAGTCAGTTAAGAACAAATTCTTATTTACAATGATGGCCTACCAGAAGGAAAAAGGTCTCCTGCGGAGACGGGGATCTCAAAATAAAAAATAACATAAAAATATAGGACAAAACACACATCACGGCTAGAGAGACACCATAACACTACACACACAAAGAGAGACCTAAGACAACAACCTAGCATGACTGCAACACATGAAAACACAGCATGGTATCAACACAACATGGCAGCAGCACAACATGGTAGCAGCACAAAACATGGTACAAACATTATTGGGCACAGACAACAGCACAAAAGGCAAGAAGGTAGAGACAACAATACATCACGCGAAGCAGCCACAACTGTCAGTAAAAGTGTCCATGATTGAGTCTTGAATGTAGAGACGGAGATGAAACTGTCCAGTTTGAGTGTTTGTTTCCAGTTCGTTCCAGTCGCTAGCTGCAGCGAACTGAAAAGAGGAGTTACCCAGGGATGTATGTGCTTTGGGGACCTTTAACAAAATGTGACTGTCAGAAAGGGTGTTGTATGTGGAGGATGAGTGCTGCTGTAGGTATCTCAGATAGGGGGGAGTGAGGCCTATGAGGGTTTTATAAATAAGCATTCTACCGGTGGGTCTTGCAACAGGGAAACAGAGATGACCAGTTTACAGAGGTGTATAGAGTGCAGTGATGTGTCCTATAAGGAGCATTGTTGGCAAATCTGATGGCCGGATGGTAAAGAACATCTAGCCGCTCGAGAGCACCCTTACCTGCCGACCTATAAATTAGGTCTCCATAATCAAGCATGGGTAGGATGGTCATCTGAATCAGGGTTAGTTTGGCAGCTGTGGTGAAAGAGGAGAGATTACGATAGAGGAAACCAAGTCTAGATTTAACCTTAGCCTGCAGCTTTGATATGTGCTGAGTCGAAGGACAGCGTTCCATCTAGCCATACTCCAAAGTACTTGTATGAGGTGACTACCTCAAGCTCTAAACCCTCAGAGTTAGTAATAACACTGGTGGGGAGTGGGGCATTTTTCTCCTTTGTTTTGGAGGTGTTCAGAACAAGGTTAAGGGCAGAGAAAGCTTGTTGGACACTAAGAAAGCTTTGTTGTGGAGCGTTTAACACAAAATCCGGGGAGAGGCCAGCTGAGTATAAGACTGTATCGTCTGCATATAAGTGGATGAGGAAGCTTCCTACTGCTTGAGCTATGTTGTTGATGTAAATTGAGAAGCATGTGGGGCTTAGGATCGAGCCTTGGGGTACTCCCTTGGTGACAAGCCGTGGCTGAGACAGAAGATGTTTTAACTTTATACACTGCACTCTTTGAGAGAGGTAATTAGCAAACAAGGCCAATGACCCCTCAGAGATACCAATACTCCATAGCTGACCCACAAGAATAGAATGGTCTACCGTATCAAAAGCTTTGGCAAAGTCAATAACATTGCTTAGAATACAGACAGTACCAGTCAAAGGTTTGGACACACCTACTCATTCAAGGGTTTTTCTTTATTTTTTACTATTTTCTACATTGTAAAATAATAGTGAAGACACCAAATCTATGAAATAACACATGGAATCATGTGGTAATCAAAAAAGTGTTAAACATATCCAAATATATTTTAGATTTGAGATTCTTCAAAGTAGCCACCCTTTGCCTAGATGACAGCTTTCCACACTCTTGACATTCTCTCAACCAGCTTCTTGAGGTAGTCACCTGGAATGCATTTCAATTAACAGGTGTGCCTTGTTAAAGTTCATTTGTGGAAATTCTTTCCTTCTTAATGTGTTTGAGCCAATCAGTTGTGTTGTGACAAGTTAGGGGTGGTATACAGAAGATAGCCATATTTGGTAAAAGACCAAGTCCATATTACGGCAAGAAGATCTCAAATAAGCAAAGAGAAATGACAGTCCATCATTACTTTAAGATATGAAGGTCAGTCAATCTGTAAAATGTCAAAAACTTTGAACGTTTCATCAAATCCAGTCGCAAAAACCATCAAGTGCTATGATAAAACTGGCTCTCACGAGGACTGCCACAGGAAAGCAAGACCCAGATTTACCTTCTGCTGTAAATGATAAGTTCATTAGAGAGTTACCAGCCTCAGAAATTGCAGCCCAAATAATGCTTCACAGAGTTCAAGTCTCAATATCAAGTGTTCAGATGAGACTGTGTGAATCAGGCCTTCATGGTCAAATTGCTGCAAAGAAACCACTACTAAAGGACACCAATAATAAGAAGAGTCTTGCTTGGAAACACGAACAATGGATATTAGACCTGTGTAAATCTATCCTTTGGTCTGATGAGTCCAAATTTGATATTTTGGGGTCCTCAGTGTCTTTGTGAGATGCAATGTAGGTGAACAGATACTTTTTTTTGCATGTGTGGTTCCCACCATGAAGCATGGAGGAGGAGGTGTGATGGTGTGGGGGTGTTTTGCTGGTGACACTGTCTGTAATGTATTTAGAATTCAAGGCACACTTAACCAGTTTGGCTACCACAGCATTCTGCAGCAATACACCATTCCATCTTATTTGCACTTAATGGGATGATCATTTGTTTTTCAACAGAACAATAACCCAAAACACACCACCAGGATGTGTAAGGGATATTTGACCAATACAAGTGATGGAGTGCTGCATCAGATGACCTGTCCTCCACAACCACCCAAGCTCAACCCTATTGAGGGAGTTTGGGAAGAGTTGGACCACAGAGTGAAGGAAAAGCAGCCAAAAATTGCTCAGCATATGTGGGAAATCCTTCAAGACTGTTGGAAAAGCATTTCTCATGAAGCTGGTTGAGATAATGCCAAGAATGTGTAAAGATGTAATCTAGGCAACGGGTGGCTACTTTGAAGAATCTTTTTGGTTACTACATGATTCCATATGTGTTATTTAATAGTTTTGATGTCTTCACTGTTATTCTACAATGTAAAAAATAGTAAAAATAAAGAAAAGCCCTGGAATGAGTAGATGTTTCCAAACCTTTGACCGGTACTGTATATAGAGTATTTCATGAACATATTGCAAATATTTTCCATGTATTTTGAATTTACCACCCTACATTTCAAAATATAATGTAACTTATTATTTAATTAAACTTACAGTAGGGGTACAATTCACTGTGAGTAATTAGTCTCTCTCTATGTTTCGTGCTGTGCTTGTACTGGAGCACTAAAAAAACTTTCCCTCACCCTGAGGTTGCACAACAACTCTATATCCATCACTATGCAAGAACTAAGCACTTCTGGTGGACACACGCGTGTATGCACTCCAGATTGCATAACCCCCCCATACACACACACACACAGTATCTCGGGTTGGTTTTGGTGTGTGAAAAAGGTAAATAAATCGACCAGTAGAGGACAGCAGTGACTTGTGAATTTTTGCCATAGTTGCTACAGAAGCAATATTCTGCAAATTGTCAATAGGCTGCCATTGCTGCTCAAATAAGATACGGTCCATTGAGATCAGTTGTTCAGCCTGAGAGGCAATCTCAACTTCCTGGTTCTTGCAATAATGAAGAGTTGTCGGTCCTCACCTCCTCGATAACCTCCTTTTGGCGAGGAAGGACAAGTATATCCTACCTGAGTACTTCGCAGAAGACTTTTGAAATTTGCCACAGCCCCTTAGAATCAGCCATTGTTCTCTGGAAAGAGGAAAATATGCAAACATTTAAAAACAATGTTACTTATCCTTTTATCTATACTTGCACAACTAGCTACATTTGTTTTTTTCACTTCATACATTTACATTGGGATTCCACCCTGTACACTAAATGTGCCTGTTAACGCGCGGTTGGACAAGAGTCTCATTTCATACAAGCGCATGTTCGTCCACTCCTTGTCGCCTCTCCCCGATTACCTTTGACCTTTTTCTAAAGGAGGCCAGAGAGGAAGGAGTGCTCACACAGGAGGTGAGCAAATCTAATTGAGAAAAGGCCAATTAAGATCCTCTGCTTTGTCACTCCTGCTCAAAAGGGAGAGTCACCTGAATGTTAAATGTTTGCCCTTGGCCGTGAATGACCCGTGACAGGTATTAAAAACGAAGCTTTCAAACACTGACAATGACAGGAAGTTGAGAGAATTGATGTTTGTGATTCAACGTGACAAGCATAATGTCTCTGTCTGTGGAATCAAGCCCATTATAGCAGAGGTGGCAGAGGGAGATCTAGGGGAGCCTCACAGCCATGTGAACACAAAGGAGAGGAGGAAGCACGGGAGCGAGAGTGAAAAGGAAACGCTGCTTTATGCCATAGCCTTTGAGTGCTTGTTGATAACATGATGCTGTGGGTTTGCATGGCAATAATCTTACATTATCAATGTAACCACATGTATAAATGTGAACATGAAAGTAACTCTCCACATAAAACCAAGTGATGTGTTCACATGTACTTTACATCTCTGTTATGCATAGTCATTGGAATGCAGTGTGGCTCCCAGTTGATTTCTGGTTGGAGGAAGCCACACTCTCGACTCCGACCGAAGAAGAGATCCATGTTCATTGTGTTAGAACATCTGATCCTGCCACCTGAGCTACACTCAGAAAAAAAGCTTTCCAAAAGGGTCCTTTAGCTGTCCCCATAGAACCCTTTTTGGTTCCAGGTCAAAAAAAAATGTTTCCTGGTAGAACCCTTTTGGGTTCTATGTAGAACCCTCTGTGGAAAGGGTTCTTCATGGAACCCAAAATGGTTCTACTTGGAACCAGAAAGGGTTCCTCAAATGGGTTTTCCTATGGGGACAGTTGGATAACTCTTTTAGGTTCTAGATAGCACCTTTGTTTCTAAGAGTTTATTCTGCCTGTCCCCCTCGTAGTTCGCCGGGACCACTGATCTGAGTGGTGAAAACAAAAGCCGGGACATCACACTGACCTTGAGGGATCCTCAACGCCCCTGTTTTTCTCTCCTTTCTTATCCAGAAGTCTGTTTCTCTCTCCACGGTGAAGGGGAGAGTGATCAATCATGAAGATTGTCATTGCCAAAGGCAGAGCGATTGTAAAGCCCAACTCTCTGTTAGAGAGGGACACTGCAAGAACGTTGAGGACACGTGATGAGAACGTTGTGATAACCTCATCCCTACCCCAGTCCAAAGCTTCCCCACTAACAAGTTTCATCTCTTACACTGACATCAGAGATACTGAGTGCCTCACTGCAGACATTGAGTCAGACTTGAAAATAGAGAGCTAATACTCTTCATTGTCCTGTCTGTACTGGACATGTGCTTGTGGTGTGTGATGTATTGGAGTTTGGATTGTCTATATTTAGGCTCAGTGGCATGTACTCATGGATGCCAAGGGAAGCCAGGTTTCCTCGCCCCAAAATTGACCGATAATAAAAAAAAAATCAAAACATTTAAAATAACTTATCTTTCGTCTCTTTGTGTTTCATAATTTTACTTCAATTCGCAAGAGGTTGAATGAATCCCACCGGAGAAAGCATATGAGCGAGCAAAACAGCGCCCCTCTTTCTCAGTATGTGAAGCCCAAGCCCATCTATCTAATGCTGTCTGGTCAAAAAGAGTATGACATTGTTGCCGCCCATAGCATTGAATGCAAGGGAGGCCAGCGAGTCTTGGCTTCCCTTGATGAAAATGTTTTAATAAAATAATAGCCAATCAGCGTTGAGCTAACCTGAGTGAGCTCAACTGTGAATAGTCCTGGCACACCAAAGAAATTGTCAACGGAAGCCAGTTTGGATTTGGCTTCACACCAATCACATCACATCAAAAGCAGAATGTAATTTACAGAAAAAACTGTTGCTTCTCGTTGAGTTGTTGTCCTCCAGTGGCTAGCTAGCTAACTAAAATGTTCCCTTTCCTAAATTAACCATGAATGGACTAGGGATTTTGACTTGTGGTTTTACTTAATTCTCTCTACTGGCCAATGATTATAACGACGATTCTGATCCAACCATAAATTGAAACAATGTGCCCCTGGCCTGAAAGGATGGAGGTTCAATATGCAGCTAGATGTATTAGGCTAATGTTAACTGGCTGGCCTGGCTCATCGTTGCCCATGAAAGTAAGTTATAGTGAGCAAGCATTTTAGCCAGGTATTGTAGGACAACAAAAACTAAAAGTGTGCACTGTATAACAGAGTCATAGACCATTTCGGCAACATGGAAGAGAGGAGGATGTCATTGGCATTTCTCTACAAGAAGGGTGAGTCAACATGTTTTTTTCCCTGCTTGCAAGTACACGCAAGCACACACGTTACGTTATGGTTATGGTTCTTATCCGATGATGACTTCCACTTCTGACTTAACGGTGAATTCTTTGGTGACTGTAGAGTCCAATCCGAAATCCAAAAACTTTATTGCAGGTGAGGCATATGCAGTCTGTGTTGGTGGGGGCAGGCGTGGTTGTATGTCTCCTGAACTGTTTTTGCTGTTTCTTTGTGCTCCTCTCTTCCCACCTCTGAACATCGCTCTGGCAGAGCTGCAGCCAGGTGGATGTTCAGCAGCAGAATCCTCCAGGTCTGTGGGTTTGATGTTGCACTTCTTCAGCAATGTTTTCAGCTGGTCCTTGTAGTGCTTCATCTGCCCCCCTGCAGACCACCGGTCAAGATGTAGCTGGCCCCCTCTGCAGACCTCCGGACAGATTGTAGCTGGCCCCCTCTGCAGACCGCCGGCCAAGATGTAGCTGGCCATACAGGATCTTCTGCTGAAAGGATTCCTGAGACATTCTAATGACATGCCCAAGCCAGCGCAGTTGGTGTTGGGTGACCATGGCCTTCATACTCTTACAGTTGGTGATGGGTGACCATGGCCTCCATACTCTTACAGTTGGTGTTGGGTGACCATGGCCTTCATACTCTTACAGTTGGTGATGGGTGACCATGGCCTCCATACCCTTACAGTTGGTGATGGGTGACCATGGCCTCCATACTCTTACAGTTGGTCTTGGGTGACCATGGCCTCCATACTCTTACAGTTGGTGTTGGGTGACCATGGCCTCCATACTCTTACAGTTGGTGTTGGGTGACCATGGCTTTCATACTCTTACATTTGTTGTTGGGTGACCATGGCTTTCATACTCTTACAGTTGGTGTTGGGTGACCATGGCCTCCAAACTGTTACAGTTGGTGTTGGGTGACCATGGCCTCCAAACTCTTATAGTTGGAATTGAGTGACCATGACTTCCATACACTTACAGTTGGTGTTGGGTGACCATGGCCTCCATACTCTTACAGTTGGTTTTGGGTGACAAAGGCCTTAATACTCTTACAGTTGGTGTTTGGTGACCATTGCCTCCATACTCTTACAGTTGTTGTGGGGTGACCATGACCTCCGTAATCTTACAGTTGGTGTTGGGTGACCATGGCCTCCATACTCTTACAGTTGGTGATGGGTGACCCTGGCCTCCATACTCTTACAGTTGGTCTTGGGTGACCATGGCCTCCATACTCTTACAGTTGGTGTTGGGTGACCAAGGGCATCCATACTCTTACAGTTGGTGATGGGTGACCATGGCCTCCATACTCTTACAGTTGGTGATGGGTGACCATGGCCTCCATACTCTTGCAGTTGGTGTTGGGTGACCATGGCCTCCATACTCTTACAGTTGGTGTTGGGTGACCAAGGCCTCCATACTCTTACAGTTGGTGTTGGTGACCATGGCTTTCTTACTCTTACAGTTTGTGTTGGGTGACCATGGCCTCCATACTCTTACAGTTGGTTTTGGATGAGTATGGCCACCATACTCTTACAGTTGGTGTTGGGTGACCATGGCTTTCATACTCTTACATTTGTTGTTGGGTGACCATGGCTTTCATACTCTTACAGTTGGTGTTGGGTGACCATGGCCTCCAAACTGTTACAGTTGGTGTTGGGTGACCATGGCCTCCAAACTCTTAGAGTTGGAATTGAGTGACCATGACTTCCATACACTTACAGTTGGTGTTGGGTGACCATGGCCACCATACTCTTACAGTTGGTTTTGGGTGACAAAGGCCTTAATACTCTTACAGTTGGTGTTTGGTGACCATTGCCTCCATACTCTTACAGTTGTTGTGGGGTGACCATGACCTCCGTAATCTTACAGTTGGTGTTGGGTGACCATGGCCTCCATACTCTTACAGTTGGTGATGGGTGACCATGGTCTCCATACTCTTACAGTTGGTCTTGGGTGACCATGGCCTCCATACTCTTACAGTTGGTGTTGGGTGACCAAGGGCATCCATACTCTTACAGTTGGTGATGGGTGACCATGGCCTACATACTCTTACAGTTGGTGATGGGTGACCATGGCCTCCATACTCTTGCAGTTGGTGTTGGGTGACCATGGCCTCCATACTCTTACAGTTGGTCTTGGGTGACCATGGCCTCCATACTCTTACAGTTGGTGTTGGGTGACCAAGGGCATCCATACTCTTACAGTTGGTGATGGGTGACCATGGCCTCCATACTCTTACAGTTGGTGATGGGTGACCATGGCCTCCATACTCTTGCAGTTGGTGTTGGGTGACCATGGCCTCCATACTCTTGCAGTTGGTGTTGGGTGACCATGGCCTCCATACTCTTACAGTTGGTGTTGGGTGACCAAGGCCTCCATACCCTTACAGTTGGTGTTGGTGACCATGGCTTTCTTACTCTTACAGTTTGTGTTGGGTGACCATGGCCTCCATACTCATGGCCTCCATACTCTTACAGTTGGTTTTGGATGAGTATGGCCACCATACTCTTACAGTTGGTGTTGGGTGACCATGGCTTTCATACTCTTACATTTGTTGTTGGGTGACCATGGCTTTCATACTCTTACAGTTGGTGTTGGGTGACCATGGCCTCCAAACTGTTACAGTTGGTGTTGGGTGACCATGGCCTCCAAACTCTTAGAGTTGGAATTGAGTGACCATGACTTCCATACACTTACAGTTGGTGTTGGGTGACCATGGCCTCCATACTCTTACAGTTGGTTTTGGGTGACAAAGGCCTTAATACTCTTACAGTTGGTGTTTGGTGACCATTGCCTCCATACTCTTACAGTTGTTGTGGGGTGACCATGACCTCCGTAATCTTACAGTTGGTGTTGGGTGACCATGGCCTCCATACTCTTACAGTTGGTGATGGGTGACCATGGCCTCCATACTCTTACAGTTGGTCTTGGGTGACCATGGCCTCCATACTCTTACAGTTGGTGTTGGGTCCATACTCTTACAGTTGGTGTTGGGTGACCAAGGGCATCCATACTCTTACAGTTGGTGATGGGTGACCATGGCCTACATACTCTTACAGTTGGTGATGGGTGACCATGGCCTCCATACTCTTGCAGTTGGTGTTGGGTGACCATGGCCTCCATACTCTTACAGTTGGTGTTGGGTGACCAAGGCCTCCATACTCTTACAGTTGGTGTTGGTGACCATGGCTTTCTTACTCTTACAGTTTGTGTTGGGTGACCATGGCCTCCATACTCTTACAGTTGGTGTTGGATGAGTATGGCCTCCATACTCTTACAGTTGGTGTTGGGTGACCATGGCCTCGATACTCTTACATTTGGTAACCAAGGCCTCCATACTCTTACAGTTGGTGATGGGTGACCATGGCCTTCATACTCTTACAGTTGGTGTTGGGTGACCACGGCCTCCATACTCTTACAGTTGTTGTGGGGTGACCATGGCCTCCATACCCTTACAGTTGGTGTGGGGTGAACATGGCCTCCATACTCTTACAGTTGGTGATGGGTGATCATGGCCTCCATACTCTTACAGTTGGTGTTGGGTGACCATGTCCTCCATACTCTTACAGTTGGTGTGGGGTGACCATGGCCTCCATACTCTTACAGTTGGTGTTGGGTGATCATGGCATTCATACTCTTACAGTTGGTGTTGGGTGACCATAGCCTTCATACTCTTACCGTTGGTGTTGGGTGAACATGGCCTCCATACTCTTACAGTTGGTCTTGGTTGACCATGGCCTCCATACTCTTACAGTTGGTGATGGGTGACCATGGCCTCCATACTCTTACAGTTGGTCTTGGGTGACCATGGCCTCCATACTCTTACAGTTGGTGTTGGGTGACCATGGCCTCCATACTCTTACAGTTGGTGTTGGGTGACCATGGCTTTCATACTCTTACATTTGTTGTTGGGTGACCATGGCTTTCATACTCTTACAGTTGGTGTTGGGTGACCATGGCCTCCAAACTGTTACAGTTGGTGTTGGGTGACCATGGCCTCTTATAGTTGGAATTGAGTGACCATGACTTCCATACACTTACAGTTGGTGTTGGGTGACCATGGCCTCCATACTCTTACAGTTGGTTTTGGGTGACAAAGGCCTTAATACTCTTACAGTTGGTGTTGGGTGACCATAGCCTTCATACTCTTACCGTTGGTGTTGGGTGAACATGGCCTCCATACTCTTACAGTTGGTCTTGGTTGACCATGGCCTCCATACTCTTACAGTTGGTGTTGGGTGTCCATGGCCTCCAAACTCTTACAGATGGTGTTGGTGACCATGGCCTCCACACTCTTACAGTTGGTGTTGGGTGACCATGGCCTCCATACTCTTACAGTTGGTGTTGGGTGACCATGACCTTCATACTCTTACAGTTGGTGTTGGGTGACCATGGCTTTCATACTCTTACAGTTGTTGTTGGGTGACCATGGCTTTCATACTCTTACAGTTGGTGTTGGGTGACCATGGCCTCCAAACTCTTACAGTTGGAATTGAGTGACCATGACTTCCATACACTTACAGTTGGTGTTGGGTGACCATGGCCTCCATACTCTTACAGTTGGTTTTGGGTGACAAAGGCCTTAATACTCTTACAGTTGGTGTTTGGTGACCATTGCCTCCATACTCTTACAGTTGTTGTGGGGTGACCATGACCTCCGTAATCTTACAGTTGGTGTTGGGTGACCATGGCCTCCATACTCTTACAGTTGGTGATGGGTGACCCTGGCCTCCATACTCTTACAGTTGGTCTTGGGTGACCATGGCCACCATACTCTTACAGTTGGTGTTGGGTGACCAAGGGCATCCATACTCTTACAGTTGGTGATGGGTGACCATGGCCTCCATACTCTTACAGTTGGTGATGGGTGACCATGGCCTCCATACTCTTGCAGTTGGTGTTGGGTGACCATGGCCTCCATACTCTTACAGTTGGTGTTGAGTGACCAAGGCCTCCATACTCTTACAGTTGGTGTTGGGTGACCAAGGGCATCCATACTCTTACAGTTTGTGTTGGGTGACCATGGCCTCCATACTCTTACAGTTGGTGTTGGATGAGTATGGCCTCCATACTCTTACAGTTGGTGTTGGGTGACCATGGCCTCGATACTCTTACATTTGGTAACCAAGGCCTCCATACTCTTACAGTTGGTGATGGGTGACCATGGCCTTCATACTCTTACAGTTGGTGTTGGGTGACCACGGCCTCCATACTCTTACAGTTGTTGTGGGGTGACCATGGCCTCCATACCCTTACAGTTGGTGTTGGGTGAACATGGCCTCCATACTCTTACAGTTGGTGATGGGTGATCATGGCCTCCATACTCTTACAGTTGGTGTTGGGTGACCACGTCCTCCATACTCTTACAGTTGGTGTGGGGTGACCATGGCCTCCATACTCTTACAGTTGGTGTTGGGTGATCATGGCATTCATACTCTTACAGTTGGTGTTGGGTGACCATAGCCTTCATACTCTTACCGTTGGTGTTGGGTGACCATGGCCTCCATACTCTTACAGTTGGTCTTGGTTGACCATGGCCTCCATACTCTTACAGTTGGTGTTGGGTGTCCATGGCCTCCAAACTCTTACAGATGGTGTTGGTGACCATGGCCTCCACACTCTTACAGTTGGTGTTGGGTGACCATGGCCTCCATACTCTTACAGTTGGTGTTGGGTGACCATGACCTTCATACTCTTACAGTTGGTGTTGGGTGACCATGGCTTTCATACTCTTACAGTTGTTGTTGGGTGACCATGGCTTTCATACTCTTACAGTTGGTGTTGGGTGACCATGGCCTCCAAACTGTTGCAGTTGGTATTGGGTGACCATGGCCTCCAAACTCTTACAATTGGAATTGAGTGACCATGACTTCCATACACTTACAGTTGGTGTTGGGTGACCATGGCCTCCATACTCTTACAGTTGGTTTTGGGTGACCAAGGCCTTCATACTCTTACAGTTGGTGTTTGGTGACCATTGCCTCCATACTCTTACAGTTGTTGTGGGGTGACCATGACCTCCGTAATCTTACAGTTGGTGTTGGGTGACCATGGCCTCCATACTCTTACAGTTGGTGATGGGTGACCCTGGCCTCCATACTCTTACAGTTTGTCTTGGGTGACCATGGCCTCCATACTCTTACAGTTGGTGATGGGTGACCATGGCCTCCATACTCTTGCAGTTGGTGTTGGGTGACAATGGCCTCCATACTCTTACAGTTGGTGTTGGGTGACCCAGGCCTCCATACTCTTACAGTTGGTGTTGGGTGACCATGGCTTTCTTACTCTTACAGTTTGTGTTGGGTGACCATGGCCTCCATACTCTTACAGTTGGTGTTGGATGAGTATGGCCTCCATACTCTTACAGTTGGTTTTGGGTGACCATGGCCTCGATACTCTTACATTTGGTGACCAAGGCCTCAATACTCTTACAGTTGGTGATGGGTGATGATGGCCTTCATACTCTTACAGTTGTTGTTGGGTGACCACGGCCTCCATACTCTAACAGTTGGTGTTGGATGAGTATGGCCTCCATACTCTTACAGTTGGTGTTGGGTGACCATGGCCTCGATACTCTTACATTTGGTGACCAAGGCCTCCATACTCTTACAGTTGGTGATGGGTGATGATGGCCTTCATACTCTTACAGTTGTTGTTGGGTGACCACGGCCTCCATACTCTAACAGTTGGTGTTGGATGAGTATGGTTCTCCATACTCTTACAGTTGGTGTTGGGTGACCATGGCCTCGATACTCTTACATTTGGTGACCAAGGCCTCCATACTCTTACAGTTGGTGATGGGTGACCATGGCCTCCATACTCTTACAGTTTGTGTTGGATGAGTATGGCCTCCATACTCTTACAGTTGTTGTGGGGTGACCATGGCCTCCATACCCTTACAGCTGTTGTTGGGTGACCATGGCTTTCATACTCTTACAGTTGGTGTTGGGTGACCATGGCCTCCAAACTTTTACAGTTGGTGTTGGTTGACCATGGCCTCCAAACTCTTACAGTTGGAATTGAGTGACCATGACTTCCATACACTTACAGTTGGTGTTGGGTGACCATGGCCTCCATACTCTTACAGTTGGTTTTGGGTGACAAAGGCCTTCATACTCTTACAGTTGGTGTTTGGTGACCATTGCCTCCATACTCTTACAGTTGTTGTGGGGTGACCATGACCTCCGTAAGCTTACAGTTGGTGTTGGGTGACCATGGCCTCCATACTCTTACAGTTGGTGATGGGTGACCCTGGCCTCCATACTCTTACAGTTGGTCTTGGGTGACCATGGCCTCCATACTCTTACAGTTGGTGTTGGGTGACCAAGGGACTCCATACTCTTACAGTTGGTGATGCGTGACCATGGCCTCCATACTCTTACAGTTGGTGATGGGTGACCATGGCCTCTATACTCTTGCAGTTGGTGTTGGGTGACAATGGCCTCCATACTCTTACAGTTGGTGTTGGGTGACCAAGGCCCCCATACTCTTACAGTTGGTGTTGGGTGACCATGGCTTTCTTTCTCTTACAGTTTGTGTTGGGTGACCATGGCCTCCATACTCTTACAGTTGGTGTTGGATGAGTATGGCCTCCATACTCTTACAGTTGGTGTTGGATGAGTATGGCCTCGATACTCTTACATTTGGTAACCAAGGCCTCCATACTCTTACATTTGGTGATGGGTGACCATGGCCTCCATACTCTTACAGTTGGTGTTGGATTAGTATGGCCTCCATACTCTTACAGTTGGTGTTGGGTGACCATGGCCTCGATACTCTTACATTTGGTAACCAAGGCCTCCATACTCTTACATTTGGTGATGGGTGACCATGGCCTTCATACTCTTACAGTTGGTGTTGGGTGACCACGGCCTCCATACTCTTACAGTTGTTGTGGGGTGACCATGGCCTCCATACCCTTACAGTTGGTGTTGGGTGAACATGGCCTCCATACTCTTACAGTTGGTGATGGTTGACCATGGCCTCCATACTCTTACAGTTGGTGTTGGGTGACCACGTCCTCCATACTCTTACAGTTGGTGTGGGGTGACCATGGCCTCCATACTCTTACAAGTTGTGTTGGGTGATCATGGCATTCATACTCTTACAGTTGGTGTTGGGTGACCATAGCCTTCATACTCTTACAGTTGGTGTTGGGTGACCATGGCCTCCATACTCTTACAGTTGGTCTTGGGTGACCATGGCCTCCACACTCTTACAGTTGGTGTTGGTGACCATGGCCTCCACACTCTTACAGTTGGTGTTGGGTGACCATGGCCTCCATACTCTTACAGTTGGTGTTGGGTGACCATGACCTTCATACTCTTACAGTTGGTGTTGGGTGACCATGGCCTCCATACTCTTACAGTTGGTGTTGGGTGACCATGGCCTCCATACTCTTACAGTTGGTGTTGGGTGTCCATGGCCTCCATACACTTACAGTTGGTGTTGGGTGACCATGGCCTCCACACTCTTACAGTTGGTGATGGGTGACCATGGCCTCCATACTCTTACAGTTGGTGATGGGTGACCATGGCCTCCATACTCTTGCAGTTGGTGTTGGGTGACAATGGCCTCCATACTCTTACAGTTGGTGTTGGGTGACCAAGGCCTCCATACTCTTACAGTTGGTGTTGGGTGACCATGGCTTTCTTACTCTTACAGTTTGTGTTGGGTGACCATGGCCTCCATACTCTTACAGTTGGTGTTGGATGAGTATGGCCTCCATACTCTTACAGTTGGTGTTGGGTGACCATGGCCTCGATACTCTTACATTTGGTGACCAAGGCCTCCATACTCTTACAGTTGGTGATGGGTGATGATGGCCTTCATACTCTTACAGTTGTTGTTCGGTGACCACGGCCTCCATACTCTAACAGTTGGTGTTGGATGAGTATGGCCTCCATACTCTTACAGTTGGTGTTGGGTGACCATGGCCTCGATACTCTTACATTTGGTAACCAAGACCTCCATACTCTTACAGTTGGTGATGAGTGACCATGGCCTTCATACTTTTACAGTTGGTGTTGGGTGACCACGGCCTCCATACTCTTACAGTTGTTGTGGGGTGACCATGGCCTCCATACCCTTACAGTTGGTGTTGGGTGAACATGGCCTCCATACTCTTACAGTTGGTGATGGTTGACCATTGCCTCCATACTCTTACAGTTGGTGTTGGGTGACCACGTCCTCCATACTCTTACAGTTGGTGTGGGGTGACCATGGCCTCCATACTCTTACAAGTTGTGTTGGGTGATCATGGCATTCATACTCTTACAGTTGGTGTTGGGTGACCATAGCCTTCATACTCTTACAGTTGGTGTTGGGTGACCATGGCCTCCATACTCTTACAGTTGGTCTTGGGTGACCATGTCCTCCACACTCTTACAGTTGGTGTTGGGTGTCCATGGCCTCCAAACTCTTACAGATGGTGTTGGTGACCATGGCCTCCACACTCTTACAGTTGGTGTTGGGTGACCATGGCCTCCATACTCTTACAGTTGGTGTTGGGTGACCATGACCTTCATACTCTTACAGTTGGTGTTGGGTGACCATGGCCTCCATACTCTTACAGTTGGTGTTGGGTGACCATGGCCTCCATACTCTTACAGTTGGTGTTGGGTGTCCATGGCCTCCATACACTTACAGTTGGTGTTGGGTGACCATGGCCTCCACACTCTTACAGTTGGTTTTGGGTGACCAAGGCCTTCATACTCTTACAGTTGGTGTTTGGTGACCATTGCCTCCATACTCTTACAGTTGTTGTGGGGTGACCATGACCTCCGTAATCTTACAGTTGGTGTTGGGTGACCATGGCCTCCATACTCTTACAGTTGGTGATGGGTGACCCTGGCCTCCATACTCTTACAGTTTGTCTTGGGTGACCATGACCTCCATACTCTTACAGTTGGTGTTGGGTGACCAAGGGCCTCCATACTCTTACAGTTGGTGATGGGTGACCATGGCCTCCATACTCTTACAGTTGGTGATGGGTGACCATGGCCTCCATACTCTTGCAGTTGGTGTTGGGTGACAATGGCCTCCATACTCTTACAGTTGGTGTTGGGTGACCAAGGCCTCCATACTCTTACAGTTGGTGTTGGGTGACTATGGCTTTCTTACTCTTACAGTTTGTGTTGGGTGACCATGGCCTCCATACTCTTACAGTTGGTGTTGGATGAGTATGGCCTCCATACTCTTACAGTTGGTGTTGGGTGACCATGGCCTCGATACTCTTACATTTGGTGACCAAGGCCTCCATACTCTTACAGTTGGTGATGGGTGATGATGGCCTTCATACTCTTACAGTTGTTGTTGGGTGACCACGGCCTCCATACTCTAACAGTTGGTGTTGGATGAGTATGGCCTCCATACTCTTACAGCTGGTGTTGGGTGACCATGGCCTCGATACTCTTACATTTGGTGACCAAGGCCTCCATACTCTTACAGTTGGTGATGGGTGACCATGGCCTCCATACTCTTACAGTTTGTGTTGGATGAGTATGGCCTCCATACTCTTACAGTTGTTGTGGGGTGACCATGGCCTCCATACCCTTACAGCTGTTGTTGGGTGACCATGGCTTTCATACTCTTACAGTTGGTGTTGGGTGACCATGGCCTCCAAACTGTTACAGTTGGTGTTGGGTGACCATGGCCTCCAAACTCTTACAGTTGGAATTGAGTGACCATGACTTCCATACACTTACAGTTGGTGTTGGGTGACCATGGCCTCCATACTCTTACAGTTGGTTTTGGGTGACAAAGGCCTTCATACTCTTACAGTTGGTGTTTGGTGACCATTGCCTCCATACTCTTACAGTTGTTGTGGGGTGACCATGACCTACGTAAGCTTACAGTTGGTGTTGGGTGACCATGGCCTCCATACTCTTACAGTTGGTGATGGGTGACCCTGGCCTCCATACTCTTACAGTTGGTCTTGGGTGACCATGGCCTCCATACTCTTACAGTTGGTGTTGGGTGACCAAGGGACTCCATACTCTTACAGTTGGTGATGGGTGACCATGGCCTCCATACTCTTACAGTTGTTGTGGGGTGACCATGGCCTCCATACCCTTACAGCTGTTGTTGGGTGACCATGGCTTTCATACTCTTACAGTTGCTGTTGGGTGACCACGTCCTCCATACTCTTACAGTTGGTGTGGGGTGACCATGGCCTCCATTCTCTTACAGTTGGTGTTGGGTGACCATTGCCTCCATACTCTTACAGTTGTTGTGGGGTAACCATGACCTCCATAATCTTACAGTTGCTGTTGGGTGACCATGGCCTCCAAACTCTTACAGTTGGTGTTGGGTGACCATGGCCTTCCTACTCTTACAGTTGGTGTTGGGTGACCATGACCTCCATACTCTTACAGTTGGTGTTGGGTGACCATTGCCTCCATACTCTTACAGTTGTTCTTGGGTGACCATGGCATCCATACTCTTACAGTTGGTGTTGGGTGACCATGGCCTCCAAACTCTTACAGTTGGTGTTGGGTGACCATGGCCTTCCTACTCTTACAGTTGGTGTTGGGTGACCATGGCCTCCATACTCTTACAGTTGGTGTAGTGACCATGGCCTCCATACCCTTACAGTTGTTCTTGGGTGACCATGGCATCCATACTCTTACAGTTGGTGTTGGGTGACCATGGCCTCCATTCTCTTACAGTTGGTGATGGGTGACCATGGCCTCCATACTCTTGAGGTTGGTGTGGGGTGACCATGGCCTCCATACTCTTACAGTTGGTGTTGGGTGACCATTGCCTCCATGCTCTTACAGTTGTTGTGGGGTAACCATGACCTCCATAATCTTACAGTTGGTGTTGGGTGACCATGGCCTCCAAACTCTTACACTTGGTGTTGGGTGACCATGGCCTTCCTACTCTTACATTTGGTGTTGGGTGACCATGGCCTCCATACTCTTACAGTTGGTGTTGGGTGACCATGGCCTCCATACCCTTACAGTTGTTCTTGGGTGACCATGGCATCCATACTCTTACAGTTGGTGTTGGGTGACCATGGCCTCCATATTCTTACAGTTGATGATGGGTGACCATGGCCTCCATACTCTTACAGTTGGTGATGGGTGACCATGGCCTCCATACTCTTGCAGTTGGTGTGGGATGACCATGGCCTCCATACTCTTACAGTTGGTTATGTGTGACCATGGCCTCCATACTCTTACAGTTGGTGTTGGGTGACCATGTCCTCCATACTCTTACAGTTGGTGTGGGGTGACCATGGCCTTCATACTCTTACAGTTGGTTTTGGGTGACCATGGCCTTCATACTCTTACAGTTGGTGTTGGGCGACCATGGCCTCCATACTCTTACAGTTGGTGTTGGGTGACCATGGCTTCCATACTCTTACAGTTGGTGATGGGTGACCATGGCCTCGATACTCTTACAGTTGGTGTTGGGTCACCATGGTCTTCATAGTCTTACAGTTGGTGTTGCGTGACCATGGCCTTTATACTCTTACAGTTGGTGTTGGGCGACCATGGCCTCCATACTCTTACAGTTGGTGTTGGGTGACCATGTCTTCCATACTCTTACAGTTGGTGATGGGTGACCATGCCCTCCATACTCTTACAGTTGTTGTTGGGTGACCATGGCCTTCATACTCTTACAGTCGGTGTTGGGCGACCATGACCTCCATACTCTTACAGTTGGTGATGGGTGACCATGGCCTCCATACTCTTACAGTTAGTCTTGGGTGACCATGGCCTCCATACTCTTGCAGCTGGTGTTGGGTGATCATTGCCTCCATACTCTTACATTTGGTGATGGGTGACCATGGCCTACATACTCTTGCAGTTGGTGTTGGGTGACCATGGCCTCCATACTCTTACAGTTGGTGATGGGTGACCATGGCCTCCAAACTCTTACAGTTGGTGTTGTGTGACCACGTCCTCCATACTCTTACAGTTGGTGTGGGGTGACCATGGCCTCCATACTCTTACAGTTGGTGTTGGGTGACCATTGCCTCCATACTCTTACAGTTGTTGTGGGGTAACCATGACCTCCATAATCTTACAGTTGGTGTTGGGTGACCATGGCCTCCAAACTCTTACAGTTTGTGTTGGGTGATCATGGCCTTCCTACTCTTACAGTGTGTGTTGGGTGACCATGGCCTCCATACTCTTACAGTTGGTGTTGGGTGACCACGTCCTCCATACCCTTACAGTTGTTCTTGGGTGACCATGGCATCCATACTCTTACAGTTGGTGTTGGGTGACCATGGCCTCGATACTCTTACAGTTGGTGTTGGGTGACCATGGTCTTCATAGTCTTACAGTTGGTGTTGGGTGACCATGGCCTTTATACTCTTACAGTTGGTATTGGGCGACCATGGCCTCCATACTCTTACAGTTGGTGTTGGGTGACCATGTCTTCCATACTCTTACAGTTGGTGATGGGTGACCATGGCATACATACTCTTACAGTTGTTGTTGGGCGACCATGGCCTCCATACTCTTACAGTTGGTGTTGGGTGACCATGTCTTCCATACTCTTACAGTTGGTGATGGGTGACCATGGCCTCCATACTCTTACAGTTGTTGTTGGGTGACCATGGCCTTCATACTCTTACAGTCTGTGTTTGTCGACCATGGCCTCCATACTCTTACAGTTGGTGTTGGGTGACCATGGCTTC
Organism: Oncorhynchus masou masou; assembly: GCF_036934945.1. NCBI lineage: Eukaryota > Metazoa > Chordata > Actinopteri > Salmoniformes > Salmonidae > Oncorhynchus > Oncorhynchus masou. Next base: position 55,873,035 of record NC_088240.1, read on the forward strand.
CATACTCTTACAGTTGGTGTTGGGTGACCATGGCCTCCATACTCTTACAGTTTGTCTTGGGTGACCATGGCCTCCATACTCTTGCAGTTGGTGTTGGGTGACCATGGCCTCCATACTCTTACAGTTGGTGATGGGTGACCATGTTCTCCATACTCTTGCAGTTGGTGTTGGGTGACCATGGCCTCCGTTCTCTTACAGTTGGTGATGGGTGACCATGGCCTCCATACTCTTACAGTTGGTGTTGTGTGACCACGTCCTCCATACTCTTACAGTTGGTGTGGGGTGACCATGGCCTCCATACTCTTACAGTTGGTGTTGGGTGACCATTGCCTCCATACTCTTACAGTTGTTGTGGGGTAACCATGACCACCATAATCTTACAGTTGGTTTTGGGTGACCATGGCCTCCAAACTCTTACAGTTGGTGTTGGGTGACCATGGCCTCCAAACTCTTACAGTTGGTGTTGGGTGACCATGGCCTCCATACTCTTACAGTTGGTGTTGGGTGACCATGGCCTCCATACCCTTACAGTTGTTCTTGGGTGACCATGGCATCCATACTCTTACAGTTGGTGTTGGGTGACCATGGCCTCCATACTCTTACAGTTGGTGATGGGTGACCATGGCCTCCATACTCTTACAGTTGTTGATGGGTGACCATGGCCTCCATACTCTTGCAGTTGGTGTTGGGTGACCATGGCCTCCATACTCTTACAGTTGGTTATGGGTGACCATGGCCTCCATACTCTTACAGTTTGTGTTGGGTGACCACGTCCTACATACTCTTACAGTTGGTGTGGGGTGACCATGGCCTCGATACTCTTACAGTTGGTGTTGGGTGACCATGGTCTTCATAGTCTTACAGTTGGTGTCGGGTGACCATGGCCTTTATACTCTTACAGTTGGTGTTGGGCGACCATGGCCTCCATACTCTTACAGTTGGTGTTGGGTGACCATGTCTTCCATACTCTTACAGTTGGTGATGGGTGACCATGGCATCCATAGTCTTACAGTTGTTGTTGGGTGACCATGGCCTTCATACTCTTACAGTTGGTGTTGTGTGACCATGTCCTCCATACTCTTACAGTTGTTGTTGGGTGACCATGGCCTCCATACTCTTACAGTTAGTGTTGGGAGACCATGGCCTCCATACTCTTTCAGTTAGTGATGGGTGAGCATGGCCTCCATACTCTTACAGTTGGTCTTGGGTGACCATGGCCTACATACTCTTACAGTTGGTGTTGGATGACCATGGCCTCCATACTCTTACAGTTGGTGTGGGGTGACCATGGCCTCGATACTCTTACAGTTGGTGTTGGGTGACCATGGCCTCCATACTCTTACAGTTGGTGTTGGGAGACCATGGCCTCCATACTCTTTCAGTTAGTGATGGGTGACCATGGCTTCCATACTCTTACAGTTGGTCTTGGGTGACCATGGCCTCCATACTCTTACAGTTGGTCTTGGGTGACCATGGCCTCCATACTCTTACAGTTGGTCTTGGGTGACCATGGCCTCCATACTCTTACAGTTGGTCTTGGGTGACCATGGCCTCCATAGTCTTACAGTTGGTGTTGGATGACCATGGCCTCCATACTCTTACAGTTGGTGATGGGTGACCATGACCTCCATACTCTTGCAGTTGGTGTTGGGTGACCATGGCCTTCATACTCTTACAGTTGGTGTTGGGTGACCATGGCCTCCATACTCTTACAGTTGGTGTTGGATGACCATGGCCTTCCTACTCTTACAGTTGGTGTTGTTGACCATGGCCTCCATACTCTTACAGTTGGTGTTGGGTGACCATGGCCTCCATACCCTTACAGTTGTTCTTGGGTGACCATGGCATCCATACTCTTACAGTTGTTGTTGGGTGACCATGGCCTTCATACTCTTACAGTCTGTGTTTGTCGACCATGGCCTCCATACTCTTACAGTTGGTGTTGGGTGACCATGGCTTCCATACTCTTACAGTTGGTGTTGGGTGACCATGGCCTCCATACTCTTACAGTTTGTCTTGGGTGACCATGGCCTCCATACTCTTGCAGTTGGTGTTGGGTGACCATGGCCTCCATACTCTTACAGTTGGTGATGGGTGACCATGTTCTCCATACTCTTGCAGTTGGTGTTGGGTGACCATGGCCTCCGTACTCTTACAGTTGGTGATGGGTGACCATGGCCTCCATACTCTTACAGTTGGTGTTGTGTGACCACGTCCTCCATACTCTTACAGTTGGTGTGGGGTGACCATGGCCTCCATACTCTTACAGTTGGTGTTGGGTGACCATTGCCTCCATACTCTTACAGTTGTTGTGGGGTAACCATGACCACCATAATCTTACAGTTGGTGTTGGGTGACCATGGCCTCCAAACTCTTACAGTTGGTGTTGGGTGACCATGGCCTTCCTACTCTTACAGTTGGTGTTGGGTGACCATGGCCTCCATACTCTTACAGTTGGTGTTGGGTGACCATGGCCTCCATACCCTTACAGTTGTTCTTGGGTGACCATGGCATCCATACTCTTACAGTTGGTGTTGGGTGACCATGGCCTCCATACTCTTACAGTTGGTGATGGGTGACCATGGCCTCCATACTCTTACAGTTGTTGATGGGTGACCATGGCCTCCATACTCTTACAGTTGGTGTTGGGTGACCATGGCCTCCATACTCTTACAGTTGGTGTTCGGTGACCATGGCCTCCATACTCTTACATTTGGTGACCATGGCCTCCATACTCTTACAGTTGGTGTTGGGTGACCATGGCCTTCATACTCTTACAGTTGGTGTTGTGTGACCATGGCCTCCATACTCTTACAGTTGGTGTTGGGTGACCATGGCTTCCATACTCTTACAGTTGGTGTTCGGTGACCATGGCCTCCATACTCTTACATTTGGTGACCATGGCTTCCATACTCTTACACTTGGTGTTGGGTGACCATGGCCTCCATACTCTTACAGTTGGTGTTGGGTGTCCATGGTCTTCATACTCTTGCAGGTCTTAGCAAGTATTTCTGCTGCACAGGTATTTGAATGACGGGACTATAGCCATTGATTTGTGTTCAATGGTGAAGACAGGCATGGTGGGTGGAGGGCTGGACAGACAAATTTGAGTAGACACACACACACACATACTCGCTTAGTTAAATAAAGGTAATAAAATAAAAAACACACAGCAAGTTCATATTTAGCTTACATTGATTGGACTAAATTGTTTTTGGTATCTTTTAGTTTTGTCCGTGTCAAACTAAGCGTAGGTGTGACTTGCAGTAACTCTCTGTGGTTCTAAATCAAGAGTTGTTTAGTAGTCTGAAAATGTCAGAAACATTACCTTGCTTGACCATGCTGTAGGTCATGTTTGTTATATGTAAAATGCTTTGTGGATTTCACTGGACACATGTTGCTCTCCGGTTGTGTGATGAACCAGAGCTGTGGCTGGATTTATTCTGCCACTGTGTCTTCTCATTGTCTCGACATTTGGGCCTGTATACCACGGTCGGCAAGGAATATGAATTCACAAGCTATAGAGCAAACAACCTAAAATGTATTTTTCTCCCCTGGCTTTACCCATGCACAGCTACTGTTTAGGCTAACACTAGAAAGAGCAGTAGTGGTTTGGCCGACATAATGTTGTGATGACCTGAATATCCATGAATTTTGTAAATAATAAGAAAACAAAAAGTTGTGTTTGGTCAAAATGAATCTTGTTTGCTGAGGGGGTATTGTTCATCATGGGGCGACGTACAATTTGCCCAGCATCGTCCAGGTTAGGGGAGGGTTTGGCCGGCCCTGTGGCGGGTCGGGCACAGTGCACACTGACACGGTCGCCAGGTACACGGTGTGTCCGCTGACACATTGGTGCGGTTGGGTTTTGTGGGGGCATTGTGTCAAGAAGCAGTGCGGCTTGGTTGGGTTGTGTTTCGGAGGACGCATGGCTCTCGACCTTAGCCTCTCCCGAGTCCGTACGGGAGTTGAAGCGATGAGACAAGACTGCAACTACCAATTGGATACCACGAAATTGGGGAGAAAACGGGGTAATACAATTTTTAAAAATATATATATTATCAAACCAACTTTGCGTTTTGTCCATTAGTGAGACTTGGCATAATTATATGGATTATGCGTGATGTGTGACAGGTATAGGGATGAGTCGACGACATCTGTTATGACCTTGTACTGACTATGTTTACCATCCTGCCCATACATCATGTCCCAGGTGTGGTAACCACAGTGATGTGTCCTCTCTGCTGTCAGAGAGGGGCAATTGGATCTATGAACTCAATCATTCTTAGGCATCATGGAAATAACATCTGACAGGGTGGCTCAGTTCTCGCTATGGGCATTCCTCCCCTGTGGCCCCTCGACAGGGGACAAAGGAAGCACAGCCATACGCTCTCAGCGCCTCTCAGCGTCTATCTACCTCCCCTGTGAAATGGTACAATAAAGTAATTAAACTCAGGGATTCTTGAGTGCGTTACTGTGAACTGGACATTCCAAATATGCATCACATTTACCCACAGGGCATGTATGATTACCAATATTATTGCAATCAATAAATAGTTATTTATTTTGAATTTAAATTGAATTGATATATGTAGGCTGATAAATGTGGGTATTTGATCAAATATTAGATAATAGGTCAACTAAACAAAAGGACTCAATGTGTTCACTGTTAGAATCAATGTTGCTTTTAAAAAATATATAATATATATATTTTAAAAATATATATATATATATATATATAAAAAATATATATATATATATATATATATATATATATATATATATTGTATCTTCATATTTCTACAATTCATATTAAGTTAGGTTATTCCACTTAGTATGCAGCAACTTGTGAGTCAATGCACGAGATATCTATTCTACCTGAAACTTGGGAGCCCTTTCCTGTGTCTGACAACATAGACCTCACTTTCTCTCTCTCTATCTCTCTTTCTGTCTTTCTTTCTTTCTTTCTCTCTTCCTCTCTCTCCATATCTCTCTCTCTCACACACACACACACATGGGCACACACACTTATTTGGCTTATATCAAATAGTGTCTGCCAGCTTGCATAGCAGGGTGTATAGAGTCCATTTGTATGTGCCATTAAAGGTCCTCCTCTACCTGCCTTGAAGAAAAGACACATCTGTCAATAGGCAAATAGGTTTCATACTATGCGAAAAGGGCATTGCATTGCTCTCTCCCGTAGAAGGATGTGGATTTATTTGACAAATAGACTGGTATTACAAACTACTTGGGCACTTTCAAATGCTTGCAATGAGCTTCAGACTATGACTGCATGTTGAACATAGCCAGTAGAGGAAAACAAGCTAGCAGAAAGGAAATGGCCCTCTTTTTCAATGTAGATGAGGTGGAGTTGTTATGGAAGGGACCGTCGCCTTGTGAACAACAGAACAGAGAGGAGAGGTAAGGGAGTTGTCCCTGCAGTTCTACCATCCAGCCTCCCTGTGGGTTTTCAAACGAGAAGGGGTCGGGAGAGAGACCGTGGGGAAGAGAGATAACAACGAACAAACAAACAAACCGACGCAACCAATTAACACCATTTCATCACACGCTTTATAGCAGAAAAAACGTGAATTGCTACGACATGTTCTCTCAAACGTGCTTCCATAGGCGACACAGTATATAGCACTGTTGAAGTGTTTTGTGATCAATAATGCTTGGCTGTCCATCTTGGGAGAGGAGACACACCAGTAACACACCGGAGGCATCATTCTTGGTTTTCATATCATCCTGAAGGTCACTGAAGCGATGTGCGTGTCTGCAGTACAGCTGCACCAGAGACAGGTAGTAAATAGAGATGCTGGATTCACTCTTATTTTATAGAGCATTTGGATAATAGATTTTATCGGTCCTCTTTCAGATAATGTGTTGTATGCCAGACTTTTAGGTAGAAGGCTACTATGTTAATTCATTCATGTTTTCCTGATTCACTCACATCTCATCTGGAAGGCAATTATAGCAACCCCATGATGCCACCCATCACCCACAACCAGACAGACAGACAGACAGACAGACAGACAGACAGACAGACAGACAGACAGACAGACAGACAGACGCACGCACGCACGCACGCACTACTAATGCTAATCCTCTCAGGATGACACATATAGATAACTGCCCCCCGACCGCATGAAGCCATGGCCACATGACAGACCAGATCAATTAGACACCATTAAGGGCTGGTCCCAGAACAGCGGTAAGGACTTCCTGATGTCTTGTTTTTCTCTGCATGGTGCTGCAAACCAAATCCATCTTCTCCCTCACCCAAACCTAATTACAGGTATAGATAGTCTGGGCGAGATGAAAAGCTGGAAGACGCTTTGATGGATGGTAAGGCCTCTGCAAAGAGAACAAACAGGTCATTAACATGACAATGGGGATGATGCAATGGCCTCATACAAAAGACACGGGAGAGCAGAGGTGGGGGAGAGAAGAAAGAGAGCGAAAAACAAACTAGCCGGCGCCGTGAGAGACCAGCAGTGAATAAACTTTGAAGCCAAGGGGGAAACAGAAATACATAATTTCAATAGAACGGTAGTGGAGTGGTGGTAGTGTGGAGTGAGAGAGAACACCTCCACTCCCTCCTCACATAGGTTCTCCCAGCCCTGTTTTCTATAAGGGATTTGAGCGTGAGCGCTGGCTTAATGGGGATGTTGGAAGCAGGCAGTAGGGAGGGAGTAAATGATCTATCCTTCGACAAAGTATACCTCGTTAATATTGCATGAGACCGTATTTTAAGGTAAATCACGAAAGCACGGGGCTGTTGCATGACAGTTGTATCAGTTTCAAATATCAAATCTGGAGCAGCAGATGCAGCGCTCTTCCTACACAGAAGATTCAGTTCAGTTTGTGCCTTGGAGTGTGAACAGTGTCAAGATGCAGTGTGGGTATCGAGTAAATACATATAGGGGTCTTTTTTCTCTCTCTCTCTCTCTCTCTCTCTCTCTCTCTCTCTCTCTCTCTCTCTCTCTCTCTTTTTCTCTCTCTCTCTCTCTCTCTCTCTCTCTCTCTCTCTCTCTCTCTCTCTCTCATAAACTAAGTGCTAAACAGCTTCCTGTATGCAATGGAAAAGTACATTTCTGACTGTTGTTTGTGTTGATGGAAGATGAAATCAATGTATCCAAAGACATTAAAACTAAAATAAGGAGTCATACAATAAAATGTCGGAATTCTTACAATTCAAACACAACATTGTAAAACATGTTGAATATTGATTAATATTATCATTATGATGATAATGTGACACAATGCAAATCTCTATTCTCCAATTGGCAATCACCGTGGTTGTATTCAGAGCCCAAACATGTCATGGTTCAACACACTAAGTGAAAGCATGCCTTAAACCCAGTTTGATAACACCGTCACATGACTGAAAGCCTCCAGTAATTCCAATTCTACAACAGAAATATTCCTGTGGGATTATTCTGTTGACAAGACGCCTTTGTTTTGGATTTTAATCCACTAAACTCTATGGTCTCTAATTATTTCACAGCTTTGGTAGCCATAGTAATGTAAGTGTAACCCCTAAAAGACACAATTACTTTTATATCTGATCTCAATTTCCCCTCCTGTGCATTTTCACAGAAGTACTGTTTTATTATTTGGTTAAAATTAAAAATATGGTTAGGAAACCACATTGATTGGTGTTTAGCTAAGATCAAAATCGGTTTGGTTACCATTGACAACATGTTTAGGCTACATGCACACATGTTATCTACTTTGAATAAGCTCTCGCTGAATTAGGCTAGATCGACAGGTAGCCAAGTGGTTAGAGCGTTGGGCCACTAACCAAAAGGTTACTAGATCAAATCCCCGAGCTGACAAGGTAAAGATCTGTCGTTCAGCCCCTGAACAAGGCAGTTAAGCCGTCATTGTAAATAAGAATGGGTTTTTAACTGACTTGCCTTGTTAAATAAAATAAAAGATTGACTACCGTCAATATTTAATACAACTCCTATTATGAATGGCGTTTGCCACAAACTTTGGGAAAACCACTGAGACTCTATGAAGAGGCCCGTGTCATAATTCTAAAAAGGGATTTACAGATGACAGGCATACGGGGCAGTTCTTGGAAGATGGGAGGGAGGTTTTGAGACAGAGCAGACAAGACCCAGATCAAGGCTATTGTTGTGTGTCCCCAGCCCAGAGAGAAGGAGGATATGAGACACCCTGCTGTGACCAATCCCTCCTCATTAGATAAGGACTTATTATAAACCAGAGGATGTGATCGTTCCTTTGTAAAGGACCGTCTCAAAGCATAGGACTGACCCCGGGTGACGGGAGAAGACGGGGGTGATGACGATGACGATCGACGTGAACTGTAAAAGCGTCAAAGGTTTTTAAAAGAACGTGTCATTTCCAATATCCATTACGTGTCAACTGTGTTGCATCCTATTGTTAACATACATTTCCTTTCATTTAAAATGAGTATACATCTATGAAATGTCCTCTAAATGTAACCAAAGGTGCATATTGACTCCATGCCCAAATAACCACACGCTGACACAAGTACTTTTGACAGAGTGCGTTTACTTTGTTTTCTCTCCTGTTGAAGTCTGAGATGTGTCGTCCTTCACTTGCTTATTGTGTTTCAGGGTGTGGAGACTGTTTTTCATCAAGCACTCGAACAAAGATGAGAGGAGAAAACAGAGGAAGAGGGAGGAGGGAGAATCTAAAACCACCCATCCCCCCCCCCTTCTCACAAAAAGCAGTAGCTCCATGATTTCCTCCTTTACCTTCTGATGTTGGTGCTGTTCTTATTTTTCTTCTTTCTTTCTCTCTTTCTTTTTCTGAAATACTTCCGTCTGAGCCTCTCGCACTTCGGGCTATTGCTGCTTCAACTACAAACAAATTGAGTTGATGCCCTGATGGGAAATAAACTCAGTTCTGTGAAGAATGCGACAGGTTCCCCAAAAATATGTGGGAAAGAAATAGTATTTTGTTCGTTAATACATATCAGTCAACATTGTAGATGAAGTCGCTAAATTCTGAAATGTGCTCGTATCTCACTCCTAAAGCTAGAAACATTTTCTCATTCACCTGTCGGATGATACTATATATCTCAAAGTCAGCTGGGCTTCTGTTGGCTTCAGCCATTATTGTCTGGAGTGAGTGAGTTCTTTTGTGTGTGCATGTGTCCGTTTGGGGGAGGGGTAGTGTGTTGAGGAATAGGAGATTGGGGATTCCAGTTCCTCTATTTTTTTTTTGTCAAACTCACTAAACTGAAGCGTTTGTCTAATTACAAGACGGGTTGAGCACTCAGCCCTACACAAACAACAGCTGTCTCTGACACACACACACACACACAAGCACACACACACAGTACTTACTTAGACGTAATTAGTGTGATCAAGATGAGTGAAGAGACAAAGAGATAAGCAATAGATCTACACTGAGCCTGTGAATTTCCTAGTATGTGTTATACTGGTCTTGCAATATAATTGTACTTTGAAACTTCAATTCTATAGTCACCGACAAGCAAGGCATTGGATTTATATTATTTTGTGACACATTTGTGTTAAAGAATGAGTGCTTAGGTTGCGTTGTGCGTCTACTGAGGATTTGTAAGTCGCTCTGGATAAGAGCGTCTGCTAAATGACTTAAATGTAAATGTAATATCTCAGCCAGCAGCGTGCTGGCTGGTTGAGCCCAGTCAATAGGGCTAATAGAACCCCAATGCCAGACGGTGGTGTGCATCAAGACCTTCAGGGCAAGGAGCTGCCGAGATGGTCGAGTGAAAAGGTGATTAAATCAAATCAAAAATCAAATCAAACGTTATTTGTCACACGCTTCTTAAACAGCAGGTGTAGACTAACAGTGAAATGCTTACTTATTCCCAACAATGCAGAGAGAAATAAAATAGAAAAATAATAGAAAAGTAATAACATACAATAATAAATACACAATGAGTAACGATAACTTGGCTATACACACGGGGTACCAGTACTGAGTCGATGTGCAGGGGTCCGAGGTAATTGAGGTTGTTATGTACAATACATATAACTAGGAATAGAGTGACTAGCTATTTACGTGGACTAACTATTTAACAGTTATGGCTTGGGGGTAGAAGCTGTTCAAGGTCCTGTTGGTACCAGACTTGGTGAATCGGTACCGCTTGCCGTGCGGTAACAGAGAGAACAGTCTATGACTTGGGTGACTGGAGTCTTTGACAGGGCTTTCCTCAGACACTACCTGGTATAGAGGTCCTGGGTGGCAGGGAGCTTGGCCCCAGTGATGCACTGTGCCGTACACACTACCCTTTGTAGCACTTTGTGGTCGGATGCCAAGTAGTGATGCAGCCTGGTTCGAATGCTCTCAACGGTGCACCTGTAGAACTTTGTCTACGGGTGCAGGCCAAATATTTTCAGCATCCTGAGGGCGAAGAGGCATTGTTCTGCCTTTACTTCATGACTGTGTTGGTGTGTGTGGACCATGATAGGTCCTTAGCGATGTGGACACAGAGGAACCTGAAGCTCTCGACCCGCTCCAATACAGCCACGTCGATGTGAATGGGGGTGTACTCGGCCCTCCGTTTCCTGTAGTCCACGATCAGCTCTTTTGTCTTGCTGACGTTGAGGGAGAGGTTGTTATCCTGGCACGACACTACCAGGTTTCTGACCTCCCTATACTTTAGGCTGATCAGCTCTGATCAGGTCTACCACCGTAGTGTCATCAGAAAACTTAATGATGGTATTGGAGTCTTGCGTGCCACGCAGTTGTGGGTGGCGTGGCCACGCAGTACAGGAGGGGACTAAGCACGCACCCCTGAGGGGACCCCATGTTGAGGGTCAGCATGGCGCAGCGGTCTAAGGCACTGCGTCTCAGTGCTAGATGTGTCACTACAGACAACCTGGTTCAAATCCAGGCTGTATCACAACCTGCTGAGGTTGGGAGCCCCATAAGGCGGCGCACAATTGGCCCAGCGTCATCCGGGTTTGGCCGGTGTAGGTCGTCATTGTAAATACGAATTTGTTCCTGATTGACCTGCCTAGTCAGGAAGTCCAGGATCCAGTTGCAGTGGGAGATGTTAGGTCCCAGTGTCCTTAGCTTAGTGATGAGTTTGGAGGGCAGTACGGTGTTGAATGCTGAGCTATAGTCAAAGAACAGTATTCTCACATGGCTGCTCCTCTTGTCCAGGTGAGAGAGGGCAGTGTGAAGTGCAATAGAGATTTCATCATCTGTGGATCTGTTGGGTGGAATGCGAATTAGAATGGGTCCAGGGTGTCTGGGATGATGATGATGATGGTGTTGGTGTCATTGATCACACTAAGCAGCGGCAAGTGCAACCAACTAGCTTCAGTCACATTATAATACAATAGTAGACGTCTTCTATTGGAGTGTGTCCATGCAAATTGAGCTTGTTAATCAGAAATGTTCACGAGCTGAGCTGTCACTCACACAGGCACAGAGACACACCCATACAAATCAAATCAATCAAATCAAATTTTATTTGTCACATACACATGGTTAGCAGATGTTAATGCGAGTGTAGCGAAATGCTTGTGCTTCTAGTTCCGACAATGCAGTAATAACCAACAAGTAATCTAACAATTCCTAAACTACTGTCTTATACACAGTGTAAGGGGATAAAGAATATGTACATAAGGATATATGAATGAGTGATGGTACAGAGCAGCATAGGCAAGATACAGTAGATGGTATCGAGTACAGTATATACATATGAGATGAGTATGTAAACAAAGTGGCATAGTTAAAGTGGCAAGTGATACATGTATTACATAAGGATGCAGTCGATGATAAAAAGTACAGTATATACGTATGCATATGAGATGAATAATGTAGGGTAAGTAACATTATATAAGGTAGCATTGTTTAAAGTGGCTAGTGATATATTTACATCATTTCCCATCAATTCCCATTATTAAAGTGGCTGGAGTTGAGTCAGTGTCAGTGTGTTGGCAGCAGCCACTCAATGTTAGTGGTGGCTGTTTAACAGTCTGAAGGCCTTGAGATAGAAGCTGTTTTTCAGTCTCTCGGTCCCAGCTTTGATGCACCTGTACTGACCTCGCCTTCTGGATGATAGCGGGGTGAACAGGCAGTGGCTCGGGTGGTTGATGTCCTTGATGATCTTTATGGCCTTCCTGTAACATCGGGTGGTGTAGGTGTCCTGGAGGGCAGGTAGTTTGCCCCCGGTGATGCGTTGTGCAAACCTCACTACCCTCTGGAGAGCCTTACGTTTGTGGGCGGAGCAGTTGCCATACCAGGCGGTGATACAGCCCGCCAGGATGCTCTCGATTGTGCATCTGTAGAAGTTTGTGAGTGCTTTTGGTGACAAGCCGAATTTCTTCAGCCTCCTGAGGTTGAAGAGGCGCTGTTGCGCCTTCTTCACGATGCTGTCTGTGTGAGTGGACCAATTCAGTTTGTCTGTGATGTGTATGCCGAGGAACTTAAAACTTGCTACTCTCTCCACTACTGTTCCATCGATGTGGATAGGGGTGTTCCCTCTGCTGTGTCCTGAAGTCCACAATCATCTCCTTAGTTTTGTTGACGTTGAGTGTGAGGTTATTTTCCTGACACCACACTCCGAGGGCCCTCACCTCCTCCCTGTAGGCCGTCTCGTCGTTGTTGGTAATCAAGCCTACCACTGTTGTGTCGTCCGCAAACTTGATGATTGAGTTGGAGGCGTGCGTGGCCACGCAGTCGTGGGTGAACAGGGAGTACAGGAGAGGGCTCAGAACGCACCATTGTGGGGCCCCAGTGTTGAGGATCAGCGGGGAGGAGATGTTGTTACCTACCCTCACCACCTGGGGCGGCCCATCAGGACGTCCAGTACCCAGTTGCACAGGGCGGGGTCGAGACCCAGGGTCTCGAGCTTGATGACGAGCTTGGAGGGTACTATGGTGTTGAATGCCGAGCTGTAGTCGATGAACAGCATTCTCACATAGGTATTCCTCTTGTCCAGATGGGTTAGGGCAGTGTGCAGTGTGGTTGAGATTGCATCGTCTGTGGACCTATTTGGGCGGTAAGCAAATTGGAGTGGGTCTAGGGTGTCAGGTAGGGTGGAGGTGATATGGTCCTTGACTAGTCTCTCAAAGCACTTCATGATGACGGAAGTGAGTGCTACGGGGCAGTAGTCGTTTAGCTCAGTTACCTTAGCTTTCTTGGGAACAGGAACAATGGTGGCCCTCTTGAAGCATGTGGAAACAGCAGACTGGTATAGGGATTGATTGAATATGTCCGTAAACACACCAGCCAGCTGGTCTGCGCATGCTCTGAGGGCGCGGCTGGGGATGCCGTCTGGGCCTGCAGCCTTGCGAGGGTTAACACGTTTAAATGTTTTACTCACCTCGGCTGCAGTGAAGGAGAGACCGCATGTTTCCTTCCGTTGCAGGCCGTGTCAGTGGCACTGTATTGTCCTCAAAGCGGGCAAAAAAGTTATTTAGTCTGCCTGGGAGCAAGACATCCTGGTCCGTGACTGGGCTGGATTTCTTCCTGTAGTCCGTGATTGACTGTAGTCCCTGCCACATGCCTCTTGTGTCTGAGCCGTTGAATTGAGATTCTACTTTGTCTCTGTACTGACTCTTAGCTTGTTTGATAGCCTTGCGGAGGGAATAGCTGCACTGTTTGTATTCAGTCATGTTACCAGACACCTTGCCCTGATTGAAAGCAGTGGTTCGCGCTTTCTGTTTCTCGCGAATGCTGCCATCAATCCAAGGTTTCTGGTTAGGGAATGTTTTAATCGTTGCTATGGGAACGACATCTTCAACGCACGTTCTAATGAACTCGCACACCGAATCAGCGTATTTGTCAATGTTGTTATCTGACGCAATACGAAACATGTCCCAAACCACGTGATGGAAGCAGTCTTGGAGTGTGGAGTCAGCTTGGTCGGACCAGCGTTGGACAGACCTCAGCGTGGGAGCTTCTTTTTAGAGTTTCTGCCTGTAGGCAGGTATCAGCAAAATGGAGTCGTGGTCAGCTTTTCCGAAAGGGGGGCGGGGCAGGGCCTTATATGCGTCACGGAAGTTAGAGTAACAGTGATCCAAGGTTTTTCCGCCCCTGGTTGCGCAATCGATATGCTGATAAAATTTAGGGAGTCTTGTTTTCAGATTAGCCTTGTTAAAATCCCCAGCAACAATGAATGCAGCCTACGGATAAATGGTTTCCAGTTTGCAAAGAGTTAAATAAAGTTCGTTCAGAGCCATCGATGTGTCTGCTTAGGGGGGATATATATGGCTGTGATTATAATCGAAGAGAATTCTCTTGGTAGATAATGCGGTCTACATTTGATTGTGAGGAATTCTAAATCAGGTGAACAGAAGGATTTGAGTTCCTGTATGTTTCTTTCATCGCACCATGCCTCGTTAGCCATAAGGCATACACCCCCACCCCTCTTCTTACCAGAAAGGTGTTTGTTTCTGTCGGCGCGATGCGTGGAGAAACCCGTTGGCTGCATCGCTTCGGATAGCGTCTCTCCAGTGAGCCATGTTTCCGTGAAGCACAGAACGTTACAGTCTCTGATGTCCCTCTGGAATGCTACCCTTGCTCGGATTTCATCAACCTTGTTGTCAAGAGACTGGACATTGGCAAGAAGAATGCTAGGAAGTGGGGCACGATGTGCACGTCTCCGTAGTCTGACCAGAAGACCGCCTCGTTTCCCTCTTTTTTGGAGTCCTTTTTTTGGGTCGCTGCATGCGATCCATTCCGTTGTCCTGTTTGTAAGGCAGAACACAGGATCCGCGTCGCGAAAAACATATTCTTCATACTGATGGTGAGTTGACGCTGATCTTATATACAGTAGTTCTTCTCGACTGTATGTAATGAAACCTAAGATGACCTGGGGTACTAATGTAAGAAATAACACGTAAAAAAAACAAAAAACTGCATAGTTTCCTAGGAACGCGAAGCGAGGCGGCCATCTCTGTTGGCGCCGGAATACACACAGTGTATTCAACATGATTCAAGGGATAGTTCACCCAATTTACAAAACATTGGCTTCCTTGCCCTGTAAGAGGTCTATGGACAAGGTAAGACATTAATCCATGCTTTGGCTTTGTTTACCTGGCCACTATCCTTAGAAGCTAACTTCTTAGCATTTCAAAACCAATACAACTCAATATCCCCCACCTTAGCATTCTTTGAGCTTCATATCCCAATCATCTTAAAGTTACTATACACCTAAATGCATAAGTGCATATTATGCATTATTTAGTCACAATGAATAGCATCAAATACACTGTATATACAAAAGTATGTGGACACCCCTTCAAATGAGTGGATTCGGCTATTTCAGCCACACCTGTTGCTGGGGAAGGCCCTTGCCTGTTTCAGCATGACAATGCCCCCGTGCACAAAGTGAGGTCCATACAGAAGAAGTTTGGAAGAACTTGACTGACCTGCACAGAGGCCTGACCTCAACCCCATCGGACACCTTTGAGATGAATTGGAACACTGACTGCGAGCCAGGCCTAATCGCCCAACATCAGTGCCCGACCTCACTAATGCTCTTGCGGCTGAATGGAAGCAAGTCCCCGCAGCAATATTCCAACATCAAGTGGAAAGTCTTCCCAGAAGAGGGGTGACCAACTCCATATTAATGCCCGTGATTTTGGAACGAGATGTTCGACAAGCTGTCTATGGTCTATTCAACTATTTGTCAACAAATAAAAGTTGTTTTAATGCATTCAAACAGCTAAAAATGACCCTGCTAGAGCCAAGCCTGGGGCTAGCAACCGGAAGGTTGCAAGTTCAAACCCCCGAGCTGACAAGGTACAAATCTGTTGTTCTGCCCCTGAACAGGCAGTTGACCCACTGTTCCTAGGCCGTTATTGAAAATAAGAATTTGTTCTTAACTGACTTGCCTAGTTAAATAAAGGTAAAATAAAAAGCCCAGCCCTGTACTTAAAAGACACTGATGAAAGGGGAGAGTGTATCCTTCCTTTCTCCTCAGTTACATATGATGAGGCTATCATTGAAAGAGAAACCATGCTTGGCAAAGAATGAGAAAGTACTTCCTGCCTCTGTGCTCTCGAAACAGGATATGTGTACAATGTAAGCTGTAAAGGTAGGTTACGATGACAATGTGCAGTTCAACCCCCTCAGCTCAGGAATCATATTATCCTCTCAAGTTGTATTGAGAGGATGGCAGCTTACTGTATAAAACACATACATTCACGGACTCTTGATGTTTTGTGTTTGTTCTTTGTTCTCGCAGCACCTTGGACTATGTGCATGCTTCCCTTGCTTTGAATGATCTCGTTCTTCTACTTGTGGCAGCCGGGATTGTATGTGTGAGTGAGGTGGGGTGGGGGGGGGGGGGCACAGTGGCCTTGATGAAGGGAGTATAGTGTGTGCATGTGTGCGTGTGCCTGCGTACGTGCATGTGTGTGTGCCTGCATGTGTGCATGCGTGTCTATCTGCATGAGTGAGTGTGTGCCTGCGTGTAAGTTGCCATGCATGTGTATGTCGAGGAGAATGGGTTTCAGACAGTGATAATTCTGGTGAAGAGAGGCAGAGGAGGGGTGGGTGGAGGAAGGCGAGCTGAAGAAGACAATCTCAGTGCTGCAGCAGCATCACTGTGTGCTGTATCCATCAGGCTCCCTCCTCCTCCTCCTCCTCCTTCTGCAGTCACTGCTGTTTAAAATGCACTGCCAGAGACACACACACACAGCCCCCACAGGAAATGGGTTCACTTCCTGGGTTGGCTGCTGGCTGCGCAGGAGTCCACTTTCTCATCCAAGATAGGATTAGCATGATATTACATGATTACACCGCATGATTATATTAGCGGAGGAGGATGCAACCTGGGACTTCCCAATCAATTGCCTTATTCCCTATCTGAGGCAGTACTTGTCAACACAATCACACACCCAATAAACAATTCATTTTCCACAGCTACATGGACCTGTATCAATATCCACTTCAATGGTCAAATGCAGATGAGACCAATGTGTAATGCCTAGATGTCAAGTCACATTTTATTAATGGTGCATTTCACATCTCAACACATTTTTACAGAAGAACAGCATTTTGATGTTTGTTTGACGCCGCGTGGTGTTCACGACCAACTCGTGTTGGTTACCTGTTCTGTTGCCATTGATAGCAGGGGTTGTTGGGATGTAATTCCTTGTGTTGCACGGCCAAGGCCTGTGGTCGGATATATTTCCCGGTCCTCAAAGACGTGGCTAAAATAGCATGATCAATGGTGGGGGCGGATCCCCTCTCTAAGGCCACAGTGGAACTTGATAAGAGGGAAAATCAAGCAGTGCTTTTAAAAAGACAGCGAGGGGGAGGACAGAAACAGCGAGAGAGAGGGGGAGAGAGGGAGGGAGGGGAGAGAGACAGAGAGAGATAGAGGAGGGAGGGAAGAGCACATTAAGGAAACTGATAAAAAAATGGCAAAGGATAGAGGATAGAAAACAGAGAGTAAATAAAGTGTTAGTTAATTTGCAACTAATCTGACACATCACATTAATAGATGATATTGGATAGCATTATGGTGGGGATTGCGTGTGCTCATGATGTGGTCATTGGCCGTGAGGTAACAAAGCACTCCCGTTCAATCCCTGTGGTAAGGCAGTAAGGTTCTCGATGCACACCAAACAGCTGACAATTAGCAAGCAGTCAATAATGTACTGGGAGCTAATTGAGCACAAGGGGCTATTGTGTCAGCCAGTTGTGTAACACACCTTCACTGTTATGGCAAGCTACCCCAACTACAGGACTTTTATAAATGTAGTCTCTGTCGCGTTCCTGTATGAGTGGAATATTACAAAGTGTAAGGCATTGTGGTGAATAGAAGTAGAATACCTATTAAAAGCCTGCCCTGAGGTTAAGACCAGCATGTGTGTGTGTGTGTGTGTGTGTGTGTGTGTGTGTGTGTGTGTGTGTGTGTGTGTGTGTGTGTGTGTGTGTGTGTGTGTGTGTGTGTGTGTGTGTGTGTGTGTGTGTGTGTGTGTGTGCACTACACTTGTTACTTGTGTATGAGTATGAATGAAACCTAGAGGGTGACATTGATTCGAATTATTCATTGAAGTTCTGCAACATCCCTGAAGCAGTTATTGCAGTGTGAATAAAGAACCGCAATAGGACGTTTGACAAATGACAGAGAAGCCTCTTGAATGACTGGCTTACAGAGGACACCTTGTCTCTTGACCCTCCCTGCCTCTCAGATGGTAGAGATGAAGGGAGTATTGAGTACGACCCCTCTATTGTGACAAGAAGCATCTCAGAGCACTAGTCTAAGACACTGCAGAGAAGCTTAAAGAGGAAGGGGGCTCTATGGCCATGTCGTTGTCATATGGTGTTGTGTGTACTGTACACATGTTCAATGCATATGCACTTTTAAAAGGCTAACTATCTATCCCAAAATAATAATTTAGTCGCTTGTCTTTGTGTGTGTGTGTGTGTGTGTGTGTGTGTGTGTGTGTGTGTGTGTGTGTGTGTGTGTGTGTGTGTGTGTGTGTGTGTGTGTGTGTGTGTGTGTGTGTGTGTGTGTGTGTGTGTGTGTGTGAATATACAGTGCCTTCTATTTTGTGAAGTGCACCAGTTCCTCCTGCAGCAAAGCACCCTCACAACATGATGCTGCCACCCCTGTGCTTCATGGTTGGGATGGTGTTCTTCGGCTTGCAAGCATCCCCCTTTTTCCTCCAAACATAACAGTGGTCATTATGGCCAAACAGTTCTATTTTTGTTTCATCAGACTGGAGGATATTTCTCCAAAAAGTATGATCTATGTCCCCATGTGCAGTTGCAAACCTTAGTCTGGCTTTTTTATGGTAGTTTTGGAGCAGTGGCTTCTTCCTTGCTGAGAGGCCTTTCAGGTTATGTCGATATAGGACTCGTTTTACTGTGGATCGCGAGTGGGAAATGTTAAGTTTCCAAATATGGCAAAATACTGTACAGAATATATTACAAGTCATTGGATGATATTTGATTTTGTACCTGTTTCTTCCAGCATCTTCACAAGGTCCTTTGCTGTTGTTCTGGGATTGATGTGCACTTTTCGCACCAAAGTACGTTCATCTCTAGGAGACAGAATGCATCTCCTTCCTGAGCGGTATGACAGCTGCATCGTCCCATGGTGTATATACTTGTGTACTATTGTTTGTACAGATGAACGTGGTACCTTCAGGTGTTTGGAAATTGCTCCCAAGGATGAACCAGACTTGTTGAGGTCTAAAATGTTTTTCCTAAGGTCTTGGCTGATTTCTTTTGATTTTCCAATGATGTTAAGTAAGGAGGCACTGAGTTTGAAGGTAGGCCTTGAAATACATCCACAGGTACACCTCCAATTGACTCAAATTATGTCAATTAGCCTATCAGAAGCTTCTGAAGCCATGACATCATTTTCTGTCATTCTGAAACAAGTTTTAATGACTCCAACCTAAGTGTATGTAAACTCCTGACTTCAACTGTATATATATATATATCACATTTACATAAGTATTCAGACCCTTTGCTCAGTACTTTGTTGAAGTACCCTGGGCAGTCATTACAGCCTCGTGTCTTTTGGGGTATGATGCTACAAGCTTGGCACACCTGGATTTGGGGAGTTTATCCCATTCTTCTCTGCAGATGCTCTCAAGCTCTGTCAGGTTGGATGGGGAGCGTTGCTGCACAGCTATTTTCAGGTCTCTCCAGAGATGTTTGATCGGGCTCTGGCTGGGCCACTCAAGTACATTCAGAGACTTGTCCCAAAGCCACTTCTGAGTTGTCTTGGCTGTGTGCTTAGGGTTGTTGTCCTGTTGGAAGTTGAACCTTCACCCCAGTCTGAGGTCCTGAGAGCTCTGGAGCAGATTTTTTAAAAGGTTTTTATGATCTCTCTGTAATTTGCTTTGTTATTCTCTGCCTCGGTCCTGACTAGTCTCCCAGTCCTGGAAGCTGAAGAACATCCCCACAGCATGATGCTACCACCACCATGCTTCACAGTAGGGATGATGCCAGGTTTCCTCCAGACGTGACACTTGGCATTCAGGCCAAAGGCTTCAATCTTGTTTTTTAGGTGCCTTCTGACTAACTCCAAGAGGGCTGCCTTTTACTGAGGAGTGGCTTCTGTCTGGCCACTCTACCATAAAGGCCTGATTGGTTTAGTGTTGCAGAGAAGGTTGTCCTTCTGGAAGGTTCCCCCATCTCCATAGAGGAACTCTTGAGCTCTGTCAGAGTGACCAAAGGATTCTTGGTCACCTCCCTGACCAAGGCCTGATTGCTAAGTTTAGCTGGGCGGCCAGCTCTAGGAAGAGTCTTTGTGGTTCTAAACTTCTTCCATTTAAGAATGGTGGACGCCACTGTGTTCTTTGGGACCTTCAATGCTTCAGAAATGTTTTGGTACCCTTCCCCAGATCTGTGCCTCGACACAATCCTGTCTCTGCGCTCTGCGGACAATTCCTTTGACCTCATCGCTTGGTCTTTGCTCTGACATCCACTGTCAACTGTGGGACCCTACATAGACATGTGTGTGCCTTTCCAAATTATGTCCAATCAATTGAATTTACCACAGGTGGACTCCAATCAAGTTGCAGACACATCTCAAGGATGATCAATGGAAACAGGATGCACCTGAGCTCAATTTCGAAGTCTCACAGCAAAGGGTCTGAATTGTTGTGTAAATAAAGTATTTATTTTGTCATTATCAGGTATTGTGTGTAGATTGCTGAAAACAATACATATTGAATCAATTTTCGAACAAGGCTGTAACTTAACAAAATGTGGAAAAAGTCAAGGGGTCTGAATACTTCCTGAAGGCAGTGTGTATGTGTATGCTCAGGGAAGCCATTGTGAGCTGGAGTGTGGTGTATCAGTGGGTACCGATTCAAGGCTTGTGGTTGATAAGACTCAGTGGCTTAAATCACTGGCACATCAGAAGTTAGGAAGAAGGCTTCTTCCCTATGCATGCAAAGCAAACACCCTCCCTATATCCAGGGCTTACTCACTGCAATGCAGATATGAATCTACCCACAATATAAATTGAACTCAAAGTGGCACAATTTAAAAGTAGTCTCATATTATCTAGGCCTCTTTGTTTAAATTCAACCTACCATAGTCTAAAGTCAATTTAGGCGACTCAAGAGATAACCCTAAATGTATCTTTCAAATCGGTGTGCTTATACAGCCTTCCTATGCTAGTGAGTCTACAAAAATAGGCCAACCTACCACGCAGATATTTTCTTTCACTGAAACAATATATTACTATTTTACCTTTAACACCACAAGTGAATTCCACTGTATAAAAAACAATAGAGTAGGTTACAAACATATCCTGTATTAATGCAACTAACAAATTAATACACTTTGCTTTTACCAATCATTACAGAATAAACACGTAATTACACATTCGTAAAGATTTTAATATAGCTAATACATGTTAAATTAACGATTTAAAAAAATGCCATGGTGTTGTAGCGAACGTATGGAACGGGAAGCTAACTGGGTCTCTGGAAAGGCAAAACTCCGTATGCATCGCACCAATAGGGTAAACTCACTTTGTGGAATTTTAATATGGCTCATTAAACGAGGGCTACACTGCCCCATTCGAAAAGGAAGGTACGTCCCCGTGCTTCAACTAACTTCAGCCTCACGGTGCAATCCCATGGCCTCACTTCTGACACCGATATAGCTCATTTAGAGCGTGGGAAGCGAACCTGGGTCTCTGTGAAAGGTATACACCCTACGCATCTTGCCAATATGTTAACTCGGTGGGAATCGTATAGCATGGGTCGCTACAGTATATTACTTATAATTACCTAGGCCAATTAGAAGTTAGACTAGTTCATCTAGGCTATTTGTTTGGGATTTATCTGATTCCTCTGTCTGTAACTGCATGCATTCCAAACGGTTTCTATCTCCGACGTGCGTAAGCAGGTTTGAGAACCTGTCTGAATTGAATCCAAATGATAACACATTGATAGTCAATATGTTGGCGAATATACAAGTGTTGGGCCAACATGTCATCGTGTATGTCAACCGAATATTTGATTTAGTATAGTATCAAGAACTTTGTGCTGATGGAGACAATAGTAAATAGTTCATTTAATGCGGGAGAGACCATCCACGGGCACTGAAAGGTGTATCCATGAAACGACCGAGACGCAAACGTCTTGGTTTTGCTCCTAATGGAACGCAGTCCAGGAAATAGGCTCTACTTAGGAGTTAAATAAGCAATTGGAGGCTTTGCTTATCGTCATCGCTCGAGAGGAATCAAGCTCTTAGTGCATTGAATACTTGGGAGACCGATGACTATCCCTGTGTCACAGTGGTTTCGACTCACTCAATCATATGCACTTCAACATACAGCGCATGCTTTCACCTTTTGCGTTCGCCTATTCTTCGGGAGTGCTTCCAGGATATGTTTTGATCACACACTTGCACACAGGTACGTAACAATATTAGATTACATTGATGTTTCGCTTCCGTGTGTTTGGTGAGGGTTCTGAATGGCAGCCGAGTCGAAGAGTAGGAGTTGGAGCAAATACAAACCTATTAATTTAACCTACGTGAGACTATATCAAACAAACACAACAAACATTCCATTATCAATAGTCTGGATCTATAACAACATGCGTACGTGGTTTATATCATATGGGTTGGATAGAGCTGCCCTAATATAGGCTACCTTTGCTTTGTCATATTCTTGAAATGTGAAGTTGAAAAGGTTGCTCTGTAAATCATGCAACATCAAAACCCAAAGGGATTAATCCGATTGGAGGAACGTTATGGGAAGTGCATGGTTGACTAGATTCATGTTTGTTGTTTTTATAATCGTAGTCAATTATTAAATGGATATTTAATCGACTTTGTTGTTTGTTCCTTAAAACAGGCAGAGACAGATGAAAGCACATCCATATTAGGAAGTCGAATGTCCTACACATAGGTCTAATGGACATGCCATAGCTGTCATTTAGTGAGAGGAACATGACACAAATTTCATGCGTTCATAATAACTGATTTTGAGCTCGCCGACTCAAAAGTCGCCAACATGTTAAATAGTCTACCAACAAAATTAGTTGGAGCTCATTACAAATTCGAGTCTATGGTGGGGGGGATGCAAAACATGTGGCGGGGGTGTGGAGTCGAAAGATGCTGGGTGGGGGGTGTCGGAATCAGATGGAGCACAACTTTTGAACTACGTGTCTTATTGTCCTTTATAAACTTCAATGCGCCATTGTAGACGGAGGTCCTATGCTCTATATGGGGAAGCCTAAACAAACAACTATTCTCCCGTTCTCCTATGCATGGAGATGTGTGTGACATTGTGGAAGGAAAGAAAGCAGGAGGGCTGTGACGTCACAATCACAAAGTAGTGTCCACGTAGGGCAAGGGAGCAAATCACACGTCTGAGCACAGATGTCTGGTAGAAACAATTAGGCTACGCTTAGCCTATTCAAACCTCATATATTTAAAAAAATAAATATATTATATATACATATATTTTTTTTTTAAACATGTATTTACTTATTTGACTGGTTTTATTTACTAGCAGACTACAAAGATTAACATTCGGTAAAGGCTATAGGCACAATACCCAAATCTATTGCCGTATAGGCTAACAAATGAAATATGAAGTTCCAAGCCATTTAAGCCAGATGTAGGTTAGTATGCGATGCATAACGTTGCAGGGACGTCACGCCGGGGCTCTACATTCTTAGCGCAAGTGACACGAGAGATGAAGAGAGCCGGTGACAGAGGGTGACAGACAAACAGACAGGGACAGAGAGCATTGAACCTGTACAGTCCTACGGCAACGAGAACACCGCGAGTAAAGTACGCCAGAAACGTGCCACGCAATGTAAATAAGTCATTAATAGAATCAAAAGATGAGTGTAACCGGCACTCTCAAAATATAGTACCCCAAGTAGCCTTAGGCCTATCTGGAGTAATTCCCCCATATTGCATAACCATACCTCTCCTAAGGGGAAAACGGTTGTCTACTGTCTTACTGGGAAAGGAAGTCGTTAAATACATATTATTGTTGCTGGTTGCAGGTCGGAATGGTATTATAGCCTCAGACAAACGTATTTGACTCCGTGTGAATACAGTGTTACTTGATGAGGAATGGGAGTGGTCATTCAATTAGGCTACTATTTTGTTTTATTTGCCTTTGCCCTGATTTGAAGAATGTCATAACATCAAAACATGGCTGTTTTGTTTCGAGGACATTGCAACAACGTATAAGTATAGCAGTGAACTTGTCTGGCTACATTTCGTTGGCAATGTAGCGTAAAATCAGAGTTAAGTGTTTTGTATGACCCTGCGTGCTGAAAAAAAAGTTACGATATAGTTAGAAACTTGAAAGGTAGAAAATAATTTGACGTATTTGATACAAAGCAGGCTAATAACGGTGCAGAATGCAGCATTGGGGACAGTGTCCTTAGACTTCCCACGTGTTTCACAGGATGCAGTTGTTGTTGTCTCTGGCGGCGTCAGGTTTCAGACGTATAGGAACATTTTATTCACCTTTCAAAAGTCCGCTGATGAAAATAGTTTTTTTTTCTTTTAGATACACAAAATCATCCGTGACATTTGGACATGATCGTAACACACGACGTAGCCTAATTGTATTCTCCCTCAGAACTGAGTAGCCAACGAAATTAGAATGATAATCCACTGGAGGCCACCTGTCGTAATAGGCCTACATATTATTTTCAAACTCATTGCAGTTAAAAACGTTTCTATCCAACCTTTTAATGCGAGTAAATTACATGTTGCATAAAAACATGTCATGACAGGCCTGATGGAAACATCACATTTGTTGGTAAGCTTTCCAAATGTTAACTAAACAAATACACTAAGGCATGGTGGGATCTTTTTGTGTTGGCACAATTAATGATGCGAGAAATGGCTCTGGGAACGCTTTTGTGCGCAAATATTGGTATAATAACCTTTATATCGAAGTACATTTGGAGTCACGAAATGACATGTTATTTGATGCTCCCACTACGATTCGGCAACGCATGCAGTTTCTTAGGCTACAGATGAAATAACAGGTTGGTGAAAGTGCAAGGTGGCAAGCTTGATGCACTTTTACAATAAATATCGATGGTCTTATTCTGGTGACATGATGATCAATACTTGGTTGCAGTTTGACAAATAAAACTATTTGTTAAACTCGCTCTTTTGTCTGTACTAATCTCATCACGTGGACCATACCTGCCCTGTTGACTTTTTTTAAGTTGGGAGGTCAGTTAAAGAACGAATTCCTATTTTCAATGAAGGTTTAAGAACAAGGAACACAGCGGCAGAACAACAGATTTTTGCCATGTCAGCTCAGGGCTTCGATCTTGCAACCTTTCAGTTACTAGTCCAACGCTCTAACCACTAGGATACCTGCCGCCCCTACACGCGCGATGTTGGCTCGAGCACATGTGAGTGTGCTAATACCGGAGTGGGCACATTAGCTAAGTAAAGCAACAACAAAGAATGTGACAGCCATCAGTTGAGTTGAAAATGCGATGGAAACCCATTTAATTTGTATTTTTTATTAGGTACATGGGAATTTAACTGCAAAAGTTGTTCTTATGTGCACTACTTTTATGTGCACAAACACTTTTATGGTTACTACATGATTCCATGTGTGTTATTTCATAGTTTTGATGTCTTCGCTATTATTCTGCAACGTAGAAAATAGTAACAAAATAAAGAAAAACCCCTTGAATGAGTAGGTGTGTCCAAACCCCTGACTGGTACTGTATATAAATGTTCAGAGATTTGTGATGACATGCATGTGCATGTGGCATCTCCAAATCTCACAAATATAAGTTTAAATATATGAAAATAGGAACAAAGTGGCCATGTTTAACATGCTTTCTCCATCTTGATTAAATATCTATTTATTTAAAGATCAACATTGTAGCAACATACTGTACCATGATCCACAGCTGATCATGTTGGGGCTACAAAAATGCACAGCTTCACAGAAGAAAGCCACTGGTGGAAAAGCCCTGTTGCAATGAAGTCACACAGTAGCACATACATGACCCAACAGAGATTGTATTTGATTGGGAAAGAGGGATACCTAGTCAGTTGCTCAACTGAATTTGTTCAACCGAAATGTGTCTTCCGCATTTAACCCAAACCCTCATAATCAGAGATGTGCGGGGGGCTGCCTTTAAAAACAACCACGTCATAGGCATCCAGGGAGCAGTTGTTATTGTCTTGCTCAAGGGCAGAATGGCAGATTGGCCCAATGCTTTTAACCACCAGGCTACCTGCCTTTTACCATCATGCTTTTAAAACAAAATCTTGACTCCAAATGAATGACGAATACATTGAAATGTTAGTCTTCCTTAAGTAGATTGTGTGCTTACTTTACTTTCCATCTCTTGGCCTATCACACTTAAACTTTACACACTGTACCATGAAATGTCTTTCAAAGACGTTTTGTCATAGTTCCCCCTCCCGTTCTCTATCTGTAGGAGTCAAATTAGTGATTTCATTTTTTGAGCCGAATGTGTTCTATCGGCCTATGTGAAACAATGAGGACAAGGCAGGCCTTTGTGGTGGCTGCAATGCATTTTTTACCCATGTGAATGGTGCCTCACATTCCACAGCAGCAGGCCCTAGCTGAATCGCACCAGGCCCTAGCTGAATGGCACCAGTAACTCCCTCTGCTGTTTTCATTACTGATGACTCCTATTGGGCTTTTTGAACAACACACACACACACATACACACACACACACACACACACACACACACACACACACACACACACACACACACACACACACACACACACACACACACACACACACACACACACACACACACACACACACACACACACACACACACCAACACACACAGGGGTCATACACATCTTACTATATTTTATATCATCACATTATGGAAGATCCATAGAACCCCATTTGGTTATGCATCTTCATTTCCTGTGTATCCTGTCTCTTTGTCCGGATAACCTGAGGTGCAACACTCAACAGTTGTGTGTCTTTTGTTTCCTCAATTTTTGTCTACCATGGCAACACCTTAATGGGCTAGGCTGATGTGGTAAACACACCACACCTCTACTACATTCTAGGAGATTTAAGATACGTAATGTTATTGCATAACCTGTATCCAGAGTAGAAAATACTTCCTATAGTCTTTTATCCATACACACAGTGTTGACTCATTTTTTTGTGTGGCTCACTTGGTTTGGGTAAAACAGCTAAAACAGCTATTTGTTTTTATTAAATTAATTTACTGTAATGGAATCTGTACCTGGCGGCTGTCTACAGACAATCCCATAATTAGTTTATCGGCAGACTGATAGGTAGTGGTACCTGGCTGTGTTAGTTTGTGGCCATGGCATTGATTTCAGCTGCACAGTAAGACTCCTCCTGTGAAAGGGCAGTCTCTCTCTGCCAGTTCAGAAAGACTGTGGCTCCTGGATTAAATTATAAATGAGCCCCTCCATAGGAAACTCATTGCTTATGTCCTCAGTATAATCAAAAGGAATGTATTTGGCAAAAAGACTGACTGCAGACCCTTCAAGGCACTGCTGTATCTTCTCTCATCATCACTACACACACACACACACACACACACACACACACACACACACACACACACACACACACACACACACACACAAACACACGTGTTTTCTACTAATTCTGAGCAAAGGGTAACAGGTGGGTGTGTAATCCCCATATTTGGGTCACACCTGCAACCCCATGGCTGGATCAATGAAATGCCATGCTACGTAAGCATGGGCTTGATAGTAAGCTATCTAGCAAGATATCTGGCCAAATTAGACCCGAAGAAAATGATTTAGTCATCGTGGGATTAGGGGTTAGAGGAGAGGAGCGGGGTTGGAATGAGGTCGGGGGGAGGCTGGGGCCGAGGGATTTAACATGGCACATTTGAGACTGCATGGTTAGCTAGTCAAGAGGCTGTGCTATTGTGATGGGGTAACATGTAATATGGTGTATTGGTAACACTTGATAACACACCTTCATGAATAAGCATTAAAAATAACATTTTCATTATTTGTTAGAAGCATTGTCAAAAAGTGTTACCGTTGTGTTTCAGGGACTGTTGTAGTGAGACTGATTTTGGAATGCTGAATCTGAGCTTGAATGAGGAGTTTCAACGGAACATTTGATTGGGTGATTTCGAGACTACCTAGTGTGTGTTTAGTGTCCTTCTGACACATAAATGCTTCCCTTCCAATTAACACATCATGCCTATTATTGGCTATTTGTCTCACATGAGAGAGTGAGAGAGAATGCTTGAACAACACCATGTTGATTATGCATCTGCCCCACTCCTGGCGAGTCAATAACTTAACCCCCACAGCAGATTACAAATACATTCATAAAACACTCCTTTGATTAATACTCACAGTAATTATTTGAATCCCCATCGGTTGTGGTATGCTGTAGTAAAGGAACATATTTCTAATAGATTTTTTTTTGGCCTGCTCTGTGAACCAATGGTGGCATTGTTGCTCTGATTGCTAAGGGATTAAAGAAGAGAAATGCGATTAGGGAGAAGTAGCCCTGAGTCACGTGGATGCAATCAGGGATTGGAAAGAGACTCTCTGTGTGTGTGTGTGTGTGTGTGTGTGTGTGTGTGTGCGCGCTGGGGCGAGCTCATTGTCCAGCCCAGATGTCACTAGCGACTAGCTCACTGGTATTATCGATCCCCTGTTTTTATAGACCCACTGCTCAATAGAATAATGGCATTATAAGCAGACGTTGAGTAAGACCAACATGATACAGTTGAAAAATGACTGTGATGAAACGCTCGCTAATAGAGTCATATTTTGTCTTTGATCAGTTACCTTCCATTGCCTATTTTAATTCAAATGACAAGAGGTCATCAAATGAAATTGATTGAATTGGGCCTTTTAGCTTTTGAACATGACTTTTCCATCAACAAAGAAAACCTTTTGGTAAAAAGTCCCGGTCGATCAAATGATAATCATTAAATCAATAATAAGTGGGTTATGAAGGAGGTCATTGCTGCTGTTTTGTCTACATTAACAGGTAATATGTCCTCGATATGTTTGTTTTAGCCTTTGGTATCTCTTTATGCAGATACAGATAAAAACATAGGTTGTCTATCGTCCCATCTGGTAGTGACTGTCTTGACCGCATCGAATCAATGTACGGAAGCTAGCCAAGCTAGCAACCTATGCTAATTGACGCTACTCTGTTGCACTTCCCCTTCCTTGTCCACCACAACTCCATTCAGATGAAACAGCAGCCTACTCTGTGGCTGCTCGTTGTAGCCTATTCCTTCTCATTTAACTAACTTAATTCTGTCATTTTAATTCCATTTTTGCATTGATTAGAGGTCTCTCACATCGGCTGCTACACATGGAGCCACTGACGGTACCACTTTGATTTGCCAACAATAAATAACAACAAACGTGTGACATCTCTGTAGGTTTCGCAAGTGTTCAAACGCTAATGTCCGTTCGGGTGTTCCCAAATAACCGTGCCCATCTCTACCTAACACTAGTAGTGGCCTGACACTATTCATCCTGACACTGCCTTCCACTGGCCATGCCTCTGCGTCTGTCTCTGCTGTGTGACGGAGGCTGTGGCCTTCCTCACGACCTTGTTCATATTTGATGAGCCACCGCGAGTCGCTAAGCCCCAGCCAGCTCTAAACACCCAACCGTAAGGTCTGAAGAGAGGAGAGGTGGAGGGTGGGAGGGGTAAAGGGGTAGAGAGGTGGAGGGATAGAAGGTTGACGGGGTGGAGAGATGAGGACACTACGAACTTAATCCAAACCCGGTGTTCTGAAGGTCAACAAAGGGGGGTTGGGGCAACGATGGCTTCAGCCTATATCTCATTTGAATCTCGAGAGGCGACCCCCTTTTTTAAAAACAACGCTGGTTTAAAAACACATGCTACTGTTTTTCTGCCACAAAAGGGGTGCTTCGATTTTCCTTTGAATCCCAGTCGGGTACTAGAGCTCGTATACTTGTAAGCAAACATGTCATTTAGCTGAGATTTATGTACAGTGGGACAACTAGCTGGCATGTTATTTCTGCTGGTCCATGAAGTGAACAGCAGGAGACGTGGTCCTGCTGTGAGTGAGGCTGCTTCGTGGTGGTTAGTGAATGCTCTTATTAGATTAGATTAGATTAGCACGGCATCGTAGGCTGGACAGGCTCACACAAAGACCACACCCAATAGTCACAGTCACACATACAAACAGCCCAGCAGACTCATTAAAGCATATTTAAAGTGGCTATACAGAACCTTTGCCTCTGGGTTGCTCTTGAGCCAAAAGGGGTCACGTAAAACAGACGGAAATATTGTCAAGAAAATACCTCATTTGAAAGAAAGGGGCATATATTTCCACACCCGTGAGCCAAAACATATGTTGTTTACCTAAAACAAAGGATCTGCTTCATCATCCCTAATAATTGCGGATGACAAGTAACTCGAAATAGAACAGCGTTATGTCTCTGCTTTCCACTTAACTTGAGTTCTACGAGGATGATCTAGTTTCTAGACGAGGATACTGGGTAGATGTGTGCTTTGAGAGTGGAACAGGATGGATGAAGGCCTAGTTATTGTGCTCTTTGAAGCCTGGTGATGTTCGATGTCTGAATGACTTAGGGAAACAAGCTGGAAATGTCTCTGGGCTACAGCTGATCATTCACTAAAGAGGACCTGATCGTTAGCCACTGATGTCAACCCAACCTTGCATGACGGAGGGCGATATTTATGTTCCTATTTGTATGGGTGTGTATTGGGTTGTGTGTGTGTGTGTGTGTGTGTACAAGCGTGTGTGTGTGCGTTCATGCTTGCGTGTGTGTGTGAGGGAGGGGTCTCCCAGTAGCCAGGCCCAGCTGTGTTTAAACACATTGCTTCACTAGAAGTGTGTTTCTGTGTGCCTACGTACGCAAGTGTGTAATAAAGTAATAAAGTGATAACAATGTTGCTTTCATGCACATTATAGTATCCCCCCCCAAAAAAACAACCCTGAAATGTTCGTTATGGTTGTGTTCTCTCTTAGTAAGCATCTCTCTCACAAAGCTACTCATGTGGAAAAGCCAGACGGGAGGGAGAGATAGTCTAGGATGGTTATTTGATTTCTCGGTCTCTGTCAGCAGCTGTGTCTGCATTCTCAGAATGAGGGAGAGAGATGGAGGCAAGGAAAGGGAGAGGGAGAGAGGGAGGGAGAATCCATATTTATGCCTATTTATTTTAACTTTTGTACTTGAACTATTTCTACATCGTTACAGCACTATATATAGACATATGACACTTTTATTGATTATTTCACTTTTGTTTATTATCTATTTCACTTGTTTTGGCAATGTAAACATATGTTTCCCATGCCAATAAACCCCCTTAAATTGAAATTCAGAGAGAGAGCGAGCTGTGGAGAAGGGAGACAGGGGCAGACTGGTTTTGAGGTCACTGAGGATGGTGGTGAGGATGATGACTGCCAGGGGCTAATGAACTTGCCCCATAGCCACGTGTGGAGCTGAATGTAAAGCTGGACAGAGGTAGCTACCACATGATCCACTGCCTTTGCTGGCCTCTCTCCACTACATCAGCCAAGGCAATGAAACAAAATGAAAGATCGCTGCTTCCTGAGTGGCTGTTCTCTTCCACCCCCCATCCTCTCTATTTGTCTCTGTCCCTGTCCCTCCCTTTCTCTCTCTCTCTCTCTGTCTCTCTCTCATTGCTGAAAGGCTGCACTATTGTCCCAAACTAGGGTTAATCTGAGTCTGGGAAACCGACCCTCTATGTTTACCACCTTCCTCTAGTCCAGATTCTGTCTTCTACCCTCTGCCTTCCATGGGCTACTGCTGCCAGCGGCCAGTGTTATCCACTGGGGATGCACGTTTCCCAGCTGCTGCCTCTATACCTCTTGCCATGGGTGTAGCTTGTTGGTGTAGTAGCGGTTCAGAGAGGGGAAACCAAAGTCAGGGAGCTCTTAGCAATGACCCCAAACCCCCCCACTCGCCCCTCCTCATTGGTCCTGGGTGTTTTGTAAAGACCTAGATCTCCTTGCACTCCCCCATACGCTCCCCTACCCCGCTGACCTCGGTGTCCTGTTCCCACATTATATCCAGATGTGTGTGTGTGTGTGTGTGTGTGTGTGTGTGTGTGTGTGTGTGTGTGTGTGTGTGTGTGTGTGTGTGTGTGTGTGTGTGTGTGTGTGTGTGTGTGTGTGTGTGTGTGTGTGTGTGGGAGGGAGGGGCCCCCCAGTAGCCAGGCCCAGACTCAGATTATCTGAAGCTGCTATTAAACACACTCATTCACTAGACTTCTCTGTTGACCCTACTACTGAGAGAACGGAAGTCAGATGTCATCATGGTGAACTGACTACCATGCCCTCTTACACCACTTTCAATTTACATGTATTTACATGTATTTCCATTTAAATAAACACTTTACATTTTCCAGGGTCAAGAAGGAACCTGCCAGTAAGCATTTTGTTGGAAGTTGTATACCATGTATGTATGTGTGTGTGTGTGTATATATATATACTGTATATAAAAAGCGTACTTCCTTCCTCCCTTCATTGTAGTAATCACTTATCAGGCATGACAAGTGGTGAATGGAACTCTTGCTGTCACAATTAATGTCAGACCAGTGATAACTTCAAGGATGGGAGAAAGGGTATATATTTTTTTAAGTATTCAAACAGGGCCCTTGAGATATCTAAACTAGCTTCTCTTAGCTCTACTGGGTTATGACACTTTAGGAATCACAATAAACACTTTTGTCGTGATCTTGTTTTGTTTCTGTGATGCACTGTAACTGAACTAACTTCAAATAACATAATAATAATTCTATGTTTTCTTAAATAGAAAAATAATAAATAAGGTATAAATAGACGTATAACAACACATGGAATAAATACACAATGAATAACTTGGCTATACACACCAGTACTGAGTTGATGTGCGGGGGTACGAGGTAATTGATGTAGATATGTACATATAGGTAGGGATAAAGTTACTAGGCATTGAGATAGATAATAAACAGTAACAGCAGCATATCTGATGAGTCAAAAGAGATTAGTGCAAAAAAGGGTCACTGCAAATATTCTGGGTAGTTTATTGGTTAACTATTTAATCAACTATTTAGCAGTCTTATAGCTTGGGTGTAGACGCTCTTCGATGGTCCTGTTGGTTCCAGACTTGGTGCATCGGTACCACTTTCCGTTCGGTAGCAGAGAGAACAGTCTATGACTCGGGTGGCTGCATTCTTTGACAATTTTTAGGGCCTTCCTCTGACACTGCCTGGTATGGAGGTCCAGGATGGCAGGAAGCTTGGTCCCAGTGATGTGCTGGGCCATACGCACTACCTTCTGCAGCACCTTGCAGTCAGATGCCAAACAGTTGCTCTACCAAGCGGCGATGCAGCCAGTCAAGATGCTCTCAATAGTACAGCTGTGGAACTTTTTTCAGGATCTG
Organism: Oncorhynchus masou masou; assembly: GCF_036934945.1. NCBI lineage: Eukaryota > Metazoa > Chordata > Actinopteri > Salmoniformes > Salmonidae > Oncorhynchus > Oncorhynchus masou. Next base: position 55,906,407 of record NC_088240.1, read on the forward strand.
AGGGCCTGTGCTGAATCTTTTCAGCCTGCTGAGGGGGAAGAGTCTTTGTCGTGGCCTCTTCACGACTGTGTCGATGTGTGTGGACCATGATAGTTCCTTAGTAATGTGGACACAAGAAATTGAAGCTCTCGACCTGTTCCACAAAATCCCCATCGATGTGGATGGGGGCGTGTTCGGCCCTCCGATTCCACATCCGACGAGTCGGTGTAGTATGACTCGATCTTGGCCCTGTATTGACACTTTGCCTTTTTGATGGTTTGTCGGAGGGCGTAGCAGGATTTCTTATAAGAGTCTGGATTAGTGTCCCGCTCATTGAAAGTTGCAGCTCTAGCCTTTATCTCAGTGCGGATGTTGCCTGTAATCCAAGGCTTCTGGTTGGGATATGTACTGTATCTATGGTCACTGTGGGAACAACGTCGTTGATACAGTAATTAATGAAGCCGGTGACTGACGTGGTAAACTCCTCAATGCCATCGGATGAATCCCAGAACATATTCCAGTCTGTGCTAGCGAAACAGTCCTGTAGCTTAGCATCCGCTTCATCAGACCACTTTCGTATTGAGCGGGTCACTTGTACTTCTTGTTTCAGTTTTTGCATGTAAGCAGGTATCAGGAGGATAGTTATGATCAGATTTGCCAAAAGGAGGGCGAGGGAGAGCTTGTATGCATCTTTGTGTGTACAGTGAAGGTGATCTAGAGTTTTTTTCACCTCCAGTTGGACAGGTCATGTGCTGGTAAAAATGAGGTAAAACGGATTTCAGTTTTCCTGCATTAAAGTCACCGGCCACTAGGAGCACCGCCTCTGGGTGAGCATTTTCTTGTTTGCTTATGGCCCTATACAGCTCGTTGAGTGTGGTCTTAGTGCCAGCATCAGTTTGTGGTGGTAAATAGACAGGTACGACAAATATTTCCATGAGAATCGTAGAAATTCAGTTGTTTGGTCTCCAGCATTGCTTCAAGTTGGACCTATGTCACCACGGAAACCGTGCCATGCAAAAAAACAACATTTTGTTTTTGCTGAGCCCAAATATGAATGGAATCTAATAGACCTCGGAGAATCAGGGCTCGTTGTCAGAATATTATTGATTAGAGGTGACCCACACACACACACACACACACACACACACACACACACACACACACACACACACACACACACACACACACAGACTCTCTCTAATACCACTATCTTGTTCGGGAATGATTGTTGTCATGGTATTCCCATAACAAAGTCAACGAGACAGAGGCTCTTTGCTCTTGAGGCTCCTGGCCATGATAATCTAATCCCTGGCCACAGAACTCTATTTAAAGAGCAAACTAATTTCATCAGATTATACCTTGCCGACTACCACAAAATCACCCAATTCATGCCCCATGACCGTGGGTGGAGAAATCTGTTCACCGCCATAACCGAGGGAAGCTACAGGAGGGCCGTGTTCATTTGAGCATGAAGCATAAAATGTTTTAAAACATTCCGTAACAGAAAACAAAAAATGTCTGTTTCTTATTGGACAAGCCGAGGTAGTCCCTCCCTGGTTCAGTCTGTCTTCTCCTGTTTGGTGCCTAATGAACACGACCCTCGCTGTTAAGGCAGAAAGGGAGTCAGTTTACAGGGGGCTGCAGACAGGTGTCATTGGCCCAGATAATGCTAGCGGACAATTGTGATGTGAACACTTCTATTGTCTGCAGCCTGTTCTGTTGTGTTGCTCTTAGAGTGCTTCTTTGTCTCTGTGGATCTTTACAGTCAGTGTACCACCACTACCTTATACTGTATGTCTTCAACTGTCTTCAGCTGTGCCAATATGTTATTCTCTCCTCTCCTCGTTGCTCGTCTATTCTGGTCTAAATCACCTAATTCTGTGCAGTGCAGACATCACTGACATGAGTTCTGTGTAGGCTAGTGTATTGCTCTGTGCAGGGTGCTGTAGCACAGAGCTGCTCTGTGTGTTGTGTTCCACTGTGCAGTCCCATGCTGCTGATTTACACAGAATACACACCCACACGACGCCCTTCTCTGTGCTTATGGACGCACACACTACCGGTCAAAAGTTTTAGAACACCTACTCATTCAAGGGTTTTTCTTTATTTTTTTTACGATTTTCTACATTGTAGAATAGTAGTGAAGACCATCAACACAATGAAATAACACCTATGGAATCATGTAGTAACCAAAAAAGTGTTCAACAAATCTAAATATATCTTATATTTGATATTCTTCAAATAGCCAGAAGATAGCTCTATTTGCTCTTCACTATTATTCTACAATGTAGAAAAAAGTATAACATTAAGAAAAACCTTTGAATGAGTAGGTGTTCTAAAACTTTTGACCGGTAGTGTACGTGTACATAAGACAAACACACAGACATACAGATGTTTCTCACAGCAGAAAAATAATCCTGCAGCAACAGGCAATGTGAATTATTGAGTGGATTATAATAAATGTACATTTTTGTAGGGGTTGATACATTTTTTGTTAAGAGATCAAGTCTGACATATATATATATATATATATATATATAGAGATAGATAGATATATATATACACATATACATATATATACACATATACATATACAGTGGGGCAAAAAAAGTATTTAGTCAGCCACCAATTGGGCAAGGTCTCCCACTTAAAAAGATGAGAGAGGCCTGTAATTTTCATCATAGGTACACAAATATGACAGACAAAATGAGGGAAAAAAACAGAAAATCACATGATTTTTATGAATGTACAAATTATGGTGGAAAATAAGTTTGGTCACCTACAAACAACAAGATTTTGCTCACAGACCTGTAACTTCTTTTTGCTCCTCTGTCCTCCATTACCTGTATTAATGGCACCTGTTTGAACTTGTTATCAGTATAAAAGACACCTGTCCACAACCTCAAACAGTCACATTCCAAACTCCACTGTGGCCAAGACCAAAGAGCTGTCCAAGGACACCGGAAACAAAATTGTAGATCTGCAATAGATAAGCAACTTGGTTTGAAGAAATCAACTGTGGGAGCAATTATTAGGAAATGGAAGACATACAAGACCACTGATAATCTCCTCAATCTGGGGCTCCACGCAAGATCTCACCCCGTGGGGTCAAAATGATTTGAATGACCTGCAGAGAGCTGGGACCAAAGTAACAAAGCCTACCATCAGACTACGCCGCCAGGGACTCAAATCCTGCAGTGCCAAACGTGTCCCCCTGCTTAAGCCAGTACATGTCCAGGCCCGTCTGAAGTTTGCTAGAGAGCATTTGGATGATCCAGAAGAAGATTGGGAGAATGTCATATGGTCAGATGAAACCAAAATAGAACTTTTGGTAAAAACTCAACTCGTCGTGTTTGGAGGACAAAGAATGCTGAGTTGCATCCAAAGAACACCATACCTACTGTGAAGCATGGGGGTGGAAACATCATGCTTTGGGGCTGTTTTTCTGCAAAGGGACCAGGATGACTGATCTGTGTAAAGGAAAGAATGAATGAGGCCATGTATCGTGAGATTTTGAGTGAAAACCTCCTTCCATCAGCAAGGGCATTGAAGATGAAACGTGGCTGTGTCTTTCAGCAATGATCCCAAACACACCTCCCGGGCAACAAAGGAGTGGCTTCATAAGAAGCATTTCAAGGTCCTGGAGTGGCCTAGCCAGTCTCCAGATCTCAACCCCATAGAAAATCTTTGGAGGGAGGTGAAAGTCTGTGTTGCCCAGCAACAGTCCCAAAACATCACTGCTCTAGAGGAAATCTGCATGGAGGAATGGACCAAAATACCAGCAACAGTGTGTGGAAACCTTGTCTGTCATAGTTGAAGTGTACCTATGATGAAAATTACAGGCCTCTCTCATCTTTTTAAGTGGGAGAACTTGCACAATTGGTGGCTGACTAAATACGTTTTTGCCCCACTGTATATATACACACACACACACTTTTTTTTCCTCCCCAATTTCATGATATCCAATTACGATCTTGTTGCATCGCTGCAACTCCCCAATGGGCTCGGGAGAGGCGACGGTTGAGTCATGCATGCTCCATACCCCCATACCGTGCTCTAGCGACAAGGAGCGCAATGAGCCAAGTAAAGCCACCCCGGCAAACCCTCCTCTAACTCGGATGACACTGGGACAATTGTGCACCTCCCCATGGGACGCCTGGTCACTGCTGGGATTGAACCCAGGCCTGTAGTGACGTCTTAGACCGCTGCGCCACTCGGGAGGCCCCAAGTTTGACATTTTGTAAGTGGAAAAAAAATGTGGAAATTGCTAACTTTAGAAGCTGTTTTAAACCTTGGATACACTACACCCTTCAAATGCAAATATGGACCTCGAAGCCAGTGCCATTGCATTTTTTTCATTATTCCCATGTAATCAGGGACTGATTTACACCTGGGACACCAGGTGGATGCAATTTATTATCAGGTACAAAAGAAAACCAGCATTCTCCAGACCTCGTAGGGTAAGAGTTGAATACCGTTGCACTACATGTTTGCATTTCCTGCAAAAACCGTGGGATCAAATTTGAGAACGTACACCTGTACAGGTCTTGTTGATGTTTCCATCAGTAATGCATCCTCACACAGCTACGGTATATACAGTTGAAGTCTGAAGTTTACATACACTTAGGTTGGAGTCATTTAAACTCATTTTTCAACCACTCCACAAATTTCTTGTCAACAAACTATAGTTTTGGAAAGTCGGTTAGGACATCTACTTTGTGCATGACAAGTAATTTTTCCAACAATTGTTTACAGACAGATTATTTCACTTATAATTCACTGTATCACAATTCCAGTGGGTCAGAAGTTAACATACACTAAGTTGACTGTGCCTTGAAACTTGGAAAATTCCAGAAAATTAAGTTATGGCTTCTGATAGGCTAATTGACATAATTTGAGCATTTGGAAATTGCTCCCAAGGATGAACCAGACTTGTGGAGGTCCACAATTGTTTTCTGAGGTCTTGGCTGATTTCTTTTGATTTTCCCATGATGTAAAGAAAAGAGGCACTGAGTTTGATGGTAGGCCTTGAAATACATCCACAGGTACACCTCCAATTGACCTGAAGGTACCACGTTCATCTGTACAAACAATTAGTACGCAAGTATAAACACCATGCAGCCGTCATACCGCTCAGGAAGGAGACGCGTTCTGTATCCTAGAGATGAACGTACTTTGGTGTGAAAGTGCAAATCAATCGCAGAATTACTGCAATGAAACTTGTGAAGATGCTGGAGGAAACAGGTACAAAATTATCTATATCCACAGTAAAACGAGTCCTATATCAACATAACCTGAAAGGCCGCTCAGCAAGGAAGAAGCCACTACTACAAAACCACCATAAAAAAGCCAGACTACGGTTTGCAACTGCACATGGGGACAAAGATCATACTTTTTAGAGAAATGTCCCCTGTCTGATTAAACAAAAATGTAACTGTTTGGCCATAATAACCATTGTTATGTTTGGAGGAAAAAGGGGGAGGCTTGCAATCCGAAGAACACCATCCCAACCTTGAAGCACGGGGGTGGCAGCATCATGTTGCTGGGGTGCTTTGCTGCAGGAGGGACTAGTGCACTTCACAAAATAGATTACATCATGAGGATGGATAATTATGTGGATATATTGAAGCAACATCTCAAGACATCAGTCAGGAAGTTAAAGCTTGGTCACAAATGGGTCTTCCAAATGGACAATGATCCCAAGCATAAAGTACTTACAAAGTTGTGGCAAAATGGCTTGAGGACAACAAAGTCAAGGTATTGGAGTGGCCATCACAAAGCGCTGACCTCAATCCTATAGAAAATGTGTGTGCAGAACTGAAAAAGCGTGTGCGAGCAAGGAGGCCTACAAACCTGACTCAGTTACACCAGCTCTGTCAGGAGGAATGGGTCAAAATTCACCCAACTTATTGTGGGAAGCATGTGAACGGCTACTTGAAACCTTTGACCCAAGTTAAACAATTCATAGGCAATGTTACCAGATATTATTTGAGTGTATGTAAACTTCTGACCCACTGGGAATGTGATGAAAGGAATACAAGCTGAAATAAGTCATTCTCTCTACTGTTTTTCTGAAATTTCACATTCTTAAAATAAAGTGGTGATCCTAACTGACCTAAGACAGGGAATTTTTACTTGGATGAAATATCAGCAATTGTGAAAAACTGAGTTTAAACGTATTTGGCTAAGTTGTATGTAAACGTCCGACTTCAACTGTACTGTCACGGCCGTTGTTGGTGGAAGAAGGTGAGGACCAAAGCGCAGCGTGGTATGTGTTCATGATGTTAATATTTAATGAATCAAACTGAACACTGAAATCCAAAACAACAAAGTGAAAGAACGAGACGACAACGAAACAGTCCTGTCTGTTGAAGACACACAACAGAAAATAATCACCCACAACTCAATGGTGAAAACAGGCTACCTAAGTATGGTTCTCAATCAGGGAGAACGATTGACAGCTGCCTCTGATTGAGAACCATACCAGGCCAAACGCAGAAATTCCAAATCATAGAAAAAAGAACATAGACTGCCCACCCCAACTCAAGCCCTGACCATACTAAAACAAAGACAAAAACAACAGAACTAAGGTCACAACGCGATATGTACGTGAAACCATGCACCAGACATCTAGCCTAAATGCTGCAAAAGCACATTCCCACTCACACACACACACATATACACACAGGCAGAGTGTGTTGTGTAAAGCAGGGCAGATGCTCGGCCCGATGTGAAAATAATAAAAGGAGTAGCAAATCCTTTCGCTAATTTGTTGTGTAACAGGACTGAGGGTTTATCATCGCTTGGGCAGACCGAGAGAGAGAGACACGCACAGCCCGGGTCTCTGTCGTCACGGCAACCTGGCGGCCCGCCTGCCAGGTGAATCCCGTTGGAATCGTTGAGCTCCGTCACTGACTGTCTTGAGTTCTCCAGAGAACCTGTAGACGTGCCGTGATCACCGCTGTTGACCTGCATGGTAATGTGCAGCTGCGTGTGTTCAGCTTCGCTGTGCATAGTAGTCCGCTCAACCGTCTGATGACATCATTGTCTATGTTACCTGACCTTACTCATCGTTTACCTCACATTACCATAGAAATCTCATTATCTCACCCCAGGTATATTTATAATATGCCCCACCAGGACATTCTGTTATAGGTGACTGGTGCACTGTTTAGAGGAAGTGTTTTGTAACACTAAAACTAGTAGCAACTAAGCTGCCACCATCGTTAAGGAGACGAAACCTTAACTTTTCCTCGAGTTTTGAAACACATGAGTGTAAGGGGGTAATGATACAGATTTACGGTGTTCTGAAACATTCATCCTGAGGTGTTCCGAAACATGACATAGTGTGTTGTAACACCACTTAAACAAGAGCTGTGCAACATCTTGCAAGAGACTGGGAAAAAGTTGAGTACACTATTATCGTGTTTCGAGTCCTGTCTAGTGCAGAATAAGATCCCTTCTTCTGGACTTTCCAAATACTGTAAATGGGAATCCCTCCTCTTGTTGTATATTCCTTGCTCTTATACGGTGTGCTGATAAACGCCTCTTTGGTCATTCCCAAAGGTCAAATGTACAGTATTATGCTCAAACAAAAGATGAACGAAAATAAAGTTTTGTGAAAATACACATTTTTAACGTTTGTCCAGGATAATAACTCATGAGCACAAAATGTGTTTTTCAGGACATGATTTTGAAGCTTCAAATGCTTCCTTTTCTTTGCAGATGTATGTGTTCTACTACCTCGTTTTACCTCTGCTGCTATGACTTACATAGCCCTAAATATTTTGGATGGTAACATCATTTATAATCTCACAATGGGCCTGGCAACTGTAGCCTGTAATTAGTGCCATTTTCTATGCTAGGAAAAATATTCAATTCCCAGTGTCTTCTTTAAAATGTTAATTAAAGAGTCAATATGTACCTCTATAAACTATTAGCATTTCAAACCATGTGATTTTATGAGAGGCACAGTTTGCCAAAATCTGCTTTTTGATGTGGCCTATTACATGCACTGAAACACTAACAATGGTTTTCACAAGACGGCCGTTAAAACATTCCTATTTCTGCGTTTCAGAGTACTTCCGTTCTGTTTTCAAATACATTCAGTGGTATTATAACACTTACATTGGGTTTACATTCCAACACCGTCGGTAGATTTACAACCATTATCTCAAATCGACCCCTTTGCCCCCATACATCAGCGTTTCCCAAACTCGGTCCTGGGGACCCTAAGGGGTACACATCTAGTTTTTTGCCCTAGCACCATACATCTGATTCATATAATTAAATCAGTGGTAGTGTTTGGGCAAAAACCGAAACGTGCAACCCTTGGAGTCCCCAGGATGGAGTTTAGGAAACGCTGACGTATGTCTAGGCAATGTAGTGAACCTTCCACCGAGCTTATCGAAGGGCAAGATGGATTTAGAACCATATCACCCTTGTCAATCAAATCCTATCTGATCGTCACAGTTTATTGTACCTTTTAATTCAACAGGGAGTCCCATTGAGACCGAGGGCTTTTTCACAAGGGAGGCCCAACATTTGACAATTTCTACACATTTTAGAAAATAAAAGAGAATAAAAAAAAAAAAAAAAGTGCACAGGTCATAGGTCGATTTTTGGATTGGGCGACGGTATTTCAGAAGCACTGGTAGTCGTTGTAGGAGACGCTATGGCTCTAGTGTTCTCTGGCGCAGGCAGGTTGTGGCTCCAGACTCAAGTCAATCCACCAGCCCAGGTTCCTCTCTCTCTCTCTCTCTCTCTCTCTTAGAGAACAAAGCAGAGCAGGGTGGAGACCTCGAGGGGCTCGAGGCAGACCAATGTATCGTGCTGGTCTTTCTGGATCAGACACGTCTGTCACAGGTGGTTTCAGAGGACATCACTACGTCCTTACTTCTGCTTGTTTTTAACCCCGTATATCTGAACGTTGACCTTTTAGCATTTCAAGTAGAAGGGGCCTCCAAATCAAACCATTTGAATGTATCTGTATTAGCAAATCCCACGCAACACGAAGAGACATTTGGGTAGATGCAGTATCAAACTATGCAGAGTCATGATGTTATATACTAACACACAGTGACTCTGGTGTTATTCTGTGTTGCCTTTGGGATGCAGAAAGAGACTCCTGTCTTCAACATGCATGTAGCACCCATAAGCTATAAGCTGACAGAAAGAGGAAGCCTCTGAAATACTAATCCTATCAGATTCTCCCCCATAGGAGCTTTCTGGGCTAGGAGTGTTTGGCGATTGGAGAGCATGTAGCATTTCCTTGCTGTGTTTGGAGCCTGCGGTTCACCCTCTCTCTATCTCTCTTGCTCAACCATTCACATAATCTCTTGTTTTGTCTTTATCTCGTTTCTCATACTATTTTTATCTATATATATATATCTATCTATCTCACTCGCTCACGCTCTCTCTCTCTTTTCAGAGGGAGCTTTCATTCTTAGTTTATACTTTCCACTTGGGGAGTTAACAACCAAGGCTGATGTTCACCAGCGGGAATCAGTCAGCCCTGTAAAGACATGACACAGATGTCCATGGTTCTGCTATCAATCACATCGTTGTAATGTCTCAGAGGCAGTTTGAAGGAACTATTTTACATGTTGATTCCTTGTAAACAGACCTGGGTTCAAATACTATTTTAAATCATTTCAAAGCATTTCAAGCTTGATAGATCTTGGCTGGCTCAATCAACCAATAGAATAGTTCCAAAACTCCAAACCTTGCCAATCCGGCACTCCTGGAAGGCTAGAGCAAACGCTCAAGATAGTTGAAAGATTTCAAGTAATATTTGAACCCAGGTCTGCTTGTGAACTCCTTGTAAAGTCCTGTGTAAAACTGTGAAATATCAAACACCTAAAGTAGTGGTTTTCCTGTGTGCTGGTTCTGAGGCCCCGGGCAGATGTTTCTCTCTGTTCCCAGACCAATAGTGAAGTGGACTCCGTGTCACAGTAACAAGGTGTTTGTTGCGAAGAAATTGGATTTCACCCACTGGTTATTTTATTTAGGTTGCACCTCGTTGTGCTATTGTATTTGTTTTGAACAGTTTGAACCAAGTTAGTGTTTGAGCATCCACAGTCTCCATTGAGCTGAGAAGTTCTCTGTGAAACCACGCCCATATATATATATATATATATGTGTGTGTGTGTGTGTGTGTGTGTGAGAGAGAGAGATTCTCTCTTCATCCCTATGTGCCATATCTCTTCACCTCATCCTCCTTTGCACTTCTTTTTCTATAATGTGTACATACTATGTTATCGTCAGGTTTTGACTTTCACGTTAGACTAAGATTAAAAAGGATTCGAATGGACTAGACAACAACGAAAAGATAGGAGAAACCCTGGCACAGCTATACATTGATAATGTCCTCTTTCCATCCATTCTTTTGTTCCTGTTTTGTTTGTGGCCACGTGTGTGTGTGTGTTGCTGTGGGCCTGGCTGGAAGTGTCTCTCGTGGGCCTGCGCTGCGGAGGGGGAAATGCACGGGGAGTTCAGTGACCTAATTGCATTCCAGAGAGGCTCATTTAAGTTGCTGTTCCAGGGGTTATTCTGGGCTGCCTACACAGGGGGTCGTAGGGAGAGAAGACCCTGGGACAGACCCTGGGATGGAGGTTCCATATGGGAGTCTCATCGCAGCCTACTACGCTCTCTCTCGCCTCAGTCACAACTAGTCCACAAGAAACCTGTTAGAACTGGTTTGTCAAAGAGCTCAACTCGAAATGACCAAAACAAACAAATGCATCTTCTCAACTGTCCAAGTGTGTTTCCAGTTCCAACATCTTCTATTTTTGTTTTCATTTATCTGTAAAACCAGATGTCTTGGCTTGGGAGCTTAAACCTTGTCTCTGGAATTGCCAGGGGCCTCGCAATACGATATTATCACGATACATAGGTGCTGATACGATAAGTCGATATTGTGTTTTATTGCGATTTGATGTCCCGAACGAATTGTTCACTGTATCTGCTGCACAGAGACAAAAGATAGAATGAGAAAACTAGTTTTGATCAGTCAAAGTACTGAAAACATGTTGGCTCACTATTCTTTAAGGAAGATGGCGAACAAGCTATGGGATGGACCAGAGTTTGGCTCAAGTGCAGTCGACTAGCGCTAGCTAACAAAAGCAAAAAAAAAAAAAAAGAATAACCATCCGATTAGCAAAAAAATAAATATAGATACAAATGTTCTCCTCTGCTCCTGACTGCATGTGCTGCCATTCAAGTCACTGATGGCATAATGGGTGGACTGGAGGCCATTGTGAGTGTATCTATAGAGGCAAAGCAGGAAGTGTACCCATCAATATTTGTTGATTCAACTCAACTGACGTTACAAAAAATGCATTCCATTACATGAGCCATATCAGTTTACGGGTGCGTACATACATTTGCACTGGCTATCTACTCCGATTTCAGAGCACTCTCATCTGAGTGAGGTGTTCTCTCATTTGTGTCTGGAAGTAGCTAGAAAGCTAGCCAACGTCTAGCTTGGGTGCTTGACTGCCATTGTGTGATCGGAACACTCTGATCAACCCTACTCCTCGGCCAGAGGGTCCACTCTGAGCATTCCGAGAGCAAAACACTCTGAATTTCCGAAACAGACAACCTGACAACGCTCTGAGTTTACCAACGCCCGGAGCGCACTCGGGCACACCAGAGTGAGAGAGAGAAAGCACCCTACATCAGTTGAATGAACATTCTAAATGATTGCATCACAATACCAGGCAGCTATTGCGAGTGTACCCATGGGTTGGTTTACCATTCTAGATTACCATGGAAATGATTGCGTCACGATACCAGGGTGCTATTGCGAGTGTGCCCATGGGTGTACCATTAAAATGTCCACGGTTATCGGTTCCATGTCTGTTCTATTTATTCTAATTCTATGTGTGCTGCTGCTGCATTGTGGATGTCGTTGCCATGTCAACCAAAGGCGTGTTTGCTACAGCGCCTCGCTTGTTTCAGCAAGGAACAACAACGTTTCATCACATTGCCAAGAGTCCATGTTTACTGCAGAAACTGACTCAATTGCCCGGGCCGTCCTTTTTTCAGTCAGCTGTTAGTTGATGCAATTAATTTCCATGGTGATGTAGAAGTTTCACTGAAACGATGTGAGCTGATGTGGCCATAACAATTACCAAACAAATCAACTTAAAACAACGGTAGTGGATACTTGTTGCCTGTATGTTGGGCTGTCTAATCCAAATGTGAGAAGGATCTGAAAAAAAGGGAAACACACTAAGGCTGCCTACTTATGAAACACAGTCCCTTAAACCCTGCAGATGTGAGGTTGCAGTTAACTCCAGAGGGCCGTGTGTGTGTCTGTGTGTCTGTGTGTGTGTGTGTGCTTTCCTCTTCCACCCTCCCCCACCACCCCTGTCTGTTTTTCTCACACCACTCGTCAACCACCAGCTGCTCCCCCCAAAAAATGAAATAAATATATATGTCATAAATATATATGTGCGTGTTTTTATATATGTGTGTGATTTAGGCAGTTTCTGCGGACTCTTAACATGATAAAACATTGCTGCTCCTTGCTAAAACAAGAAAGGTGTTGTAGCAAACTAGTCTTCAGTTTCCTTGGCACTTCCCCCCACAATGCAGCAGCATACATTGAAGTATAATTATTACAACAAACTTGGACATTTGAATGGTACAAAACAAAAACAAATGTTTACATTTTATTTTCCTCCATAACTGTCAGTTGATCAGTTATGTTCATTGTGCCAGCCCGAATCACTACTTTCAATGTCAAGTCGCTGCTGTATCTCTCAATCTCTCTGGGTGGTTTAGCTCAGTAGTAGTTAGTCTCTGGTTAAGTTAGGTGGTCAACTCCGCATCTTTGTGCGGAATGCTGTCATGAGTAGAGGTCACTCAGATTTATACAAATAGGGCATTCCTGTGGGAGCAGCTAGGGCTAACGAGTGGTGTGAGAAAAACAGACGGGGGGGGGGGAGCACACACACACACACACACACACACACACACACACACACACACACACACACACACACACACACACACACAGCCCTCTGGAGTTAACCATGCAGATGTGCGGGCCAGTCGGGGGACTGTTTTTCCACCAAGGGGGCAGCCTTGGACTGGACAGCACAACATACTGGCAACAAGTATACAGCACACTACACTCTTAGAAAAAAAAACGGTTCCAATAGGGTTATTGGGTTCCATGTAGAACCTTCTGTGGGAAGGGTTCTACATCAAACCCAAAAGGGTTCTACCTCGAATCAAAAAGGGTTCTTCAAATGGTTGTCCTTTAGGTTCTAGATTTCACCTTTTTTTCTCAAAGAGTGTACTGTTGTTTTTAAGTTGGTTTGTTTGGTAATTGGTATGGTTTCTTACAAGAATGTAGTAAAATTAAGAATTAAGGATATTTTTTTTATCAATGAGGAAAGTAGACAATGATTCCCTAAGAAAATAGAAAAATGTGAGAACAACTCAAACAGATTCCAAAGTGTCCAGAACAATTCAATTTAAGGGGCTTTATTGGCATGGGAAACATATGTTTACATTGCCAAAACAAGTGAAATAGATCATAAACAAAAGGGAAATAAACAATAATGGGAAATATTACACTCACACACGTTCCAAAATAATTAAGACTTTTCAAATGTCATATTATGTCGATATACAGTGTTGTAATGATGTGCAAATGATGTACAAAATGGAAAATAATAAATCAACATAAATATAGGTTGTATTTACAATGGTGTTTGTTCTTCACTGATTGCCCTTTTCTTGTGGCAACAGGTCACATCTTGCTGCTGTGATGGCACACTGTGGTATTTCACCCAATAGATATGGGAGTTTATTAAAATTGGATTTTTCTTTCGATTTCTTTGTGGATCTGTAATCTGAGGGAAATATGTGCCTCTAATATGGTCATACATTTGGCAGAAGGTTAGGAAGTGCAGCTCAGTTTCCACCTAATTTTGTGGGCAGTGTGCACATAGCCTGTCTTCTCTTGAGAGTCAGGTCTGCTTTTTGGTGGCCTTTCTCAATAGCAAGGCTATGCTCACTGAGTCTGTATTTAGTCAAAGATGTCCTTTAATTTTTGGTCAGTCACAGTAGTCAGGTATTCTGCCACTGTACACTCTGTTTAGAGCCAAAGCATTCATGCTCTGTTTTTTTGTAAAGTCTTTCCAATGTGTCAAGTAATTCTCTTTTTGTTTTCTTATGATTTGGTTTTGTCTAATTGTGCTGCTGTCCTGGGGCTCTGTGGGGTCTGTTTGTGATTGTGAACAGAGCCCCAGGACCAGCTTGCTGGTTTATTTCTCTGTAGGTGATGGCTTTGTTATGGAAGGTTTGGGAATCGCTTCCTTTTAGGTGATTGTTGAATTTAACGGCTCTTTTCTGGATTTTGATAATTAGCGGGCATCGACCATGCATTATTTGGTGTTTTACATTGTACACAGAGGATATATTTGCAGAATTCTGCATGCAGAGTCTCAATTTGGTGTTTGGTCCCATTTTGTGAATTCTTGGTTGGTGAACGAACCCCAGACCTCATAACCGTAAAGGGCGATGGGTTCTATAACTGATTCAAGTGTTTTTAGCCAAAACCTAATTGGTATGCCAAATTTTACGTTTCTTTTAATGGCATAGAAGGCCCTTCTTGCCTCGACTGTCAGATTTGTTCACAGCTTTGTGGAAGTTACCTGTGGTGCTGATGTTTAGGCCGAGGTATGTGTAGTTTTTTTTTGTGCGCTCTAGGGCAATGGTGTCTAGATGGAATTTGTATTTGTGGTCCTGGGAACTGGACCTTTTTTGGAACACCATTATTTTTGTCTTACTGAGATTTACTGTCAGGGCCCAGGTCTGACAGAATCTGTGCAGAAGATCTAGGTGCTGCTGTAGGCCCTCCTTGGTTGGGGACAGAAGCACCAGATCATCAGCAAACAGTAGACATTTGACTTCAGATTCTAGTGGTGGGAGGCCGGGTACTGCAGATCAACTGTTTTTTGTTGTTGTTGAAAACCCCTCTCTCCTTTCGTTGACCATGCGGTCACCCCAGCAGCATGGCCCACTCTGAAATCTAACATGACATTGTTGACCCAAACACCTGCTCTGGTCCCCGTACCCTCCTACAGCCCTTGTACACACACCCAAGCAGTGGGTGCTTTTCATTTGTAAGACCCTTCTCACATAAATAGAGAGACCCCCCCCCTCCACTTCCACCCACCACCCTCCTCCCACCTCACTCTCAAGGGTCTCGAGACAACCAGAGAGAGAAAGAGAGAGGGGGGGAGAGAGAGAGAGAGGATCCCTCCATTGTTTTGTCTCTGCTGACACATTCATGGTGGGTTTCTGTTGGGGCTGTGGCTGGGGTTGGGTGGGGGGGTATGGTTGGGGTGAGTATAGGGGACGGAGAATGGGGGGGGGGGACAATGGACGCCGTGAGCCCCCCGCTGGTCTCCCTGTCTGTGAGCGTGACCTGCTTTGACAGTCCCAGGCCTAGGCCCAGCCAGTCCACAGGGTGCTGGTCTGTGGGACTTCTCTGCTGCCCTCCAACCAAACACTAAATGGGCCTGTCCCACCCACACACAGTGCAGGGCTCACAAATGCATGCAGTGCTCACAAATTCATGCATACACACACACACACACACACACACACACACACACACACACACACACACACACACACACACACACACACACACACACACACACACACACACACACACACAGCAGGACTGGGACTACACTAGAACGCAAAGCCTCATTATTGTCATTCAAGCTAGTACATTCAGCTATATAAACAGGGAGCATGACAAGAAAAGTTAAACAACAAAGTAAGCTACAGAGAATCAAATTGATTCGATTTGTGTTTGTATGCTACAGGCGACACCAATTGGTCATTCATACATGTACATTAACATGCACTCCATACATACATACAAAAGTCATCAGATACCATAACTCCACTGTCTAAAAAGTTGCATGCAAAAGTAATAGCCTGTGCTTTCCCTGTCTTCTTGTCGTTATTTATCCCTCTCTTCTTCTCGTTCTCTGGTTCTCTCCATCACACGGCTTACAGCAGGGCTCTTTGTCTGCATGCCGGGAATGGGGAGGCGAAGCACAGTTTGTTCATAATGGATTATTGATTGGTCTGAGAATCTGCTGGCTTGGGGGTTGATGGAGGGAGAGGCGAGGGGACGGGGGCTCTGTCCACACCACTGCTGTCCTGCCCTGAGCACTGAATGTGTCCACTTTATGAGCCCCTGTCTCTATAACGTGTGTGTGTGTGTGTGTGTGTGTGTGATTTTAAAGAGTTCTCTGTGTTTAATGCCCAAAGCACACATGTGACTGACTGTGAAGCTCTCAGTATGTACCAGTCGCTTTCAAAGCTTACTCTCTCTCTCTCTCTCTCTGTATGGAGCAGTGTTAAAATCTCACAGTGTGCATGGACCTCATAGAAATCTGTGTGGATAACTTTTGTAAAAGCACCCCTCTGTTTGGCAATTACATTTTTTTGTGCGTGTGCAGGCATGTGTGCGTGCGTGTGTCTGTGCGTGTTTTGTGCATTTGTTCACGTGTGTGTGTGTGTGAATAAGCAGACCACTTTTCATTTTCTATCCGTATATGTTCTTCTTAAATGCTGTGCTCTGTGTCTCAATGAGGCTACAACGGACAGCAGGGCTGACGATGCCCCACACTGAAATGGCCCTGAGCCATTTGTTTTAATAAAGCGTATAGTGGTTTGGAAGGAGTGTGTTTTTTAACGGCCATATCACTCCACCTCCTTCCTCTGTGTTTGTGTGTTGCACATCTCCGTCTCTCTTCACGGTGTTTGTTGTGATTGAGAGCCCTCCCTCTGGCTGACGGTGTCGTCCATCACAACGACGAGAGTGCAGCTACAGCCCTCCGCTCTCCTCACCCTCTTGCCCTCCTTCCTCGCCTCTCTCCCCGCCTGACACACAGAAGAATGTGCTGCAAGACCAGCTCCAGATGTCCCAAGATCTTCCCTGAGATCTGAGCTGGAAATAGGCCTCCTTTCTTTAAAGGGCTCCGGATCGATGGGGGGAAAGAAATAGGAGCGGATTTCCTCGTTTCGCACAGCAGCGAGACCTTCAGCTGCCTGAGTTCAACATTTTTTGCGGGGGGAAATGTGTTTTTGTCTTCCTCCCCACTAACAGCCCATTTTTATCTCAGCTGGGTAGGTTTATGTGGGTTTTAAACTCATGGTACGACATGTTAAAAGTGCATCGGTATATCTGACACATTTATAGAGCTATTATAGAGCTACGGTATAATAGACTTAGCCCTTCTCAAACCATGCATCTGTATCAGGGTTGGGATCAACGCTAGCAAGATGGAGTGGGCTACATGACAGCCAAGGCATTCAATTCAAGGTTGGGCTTATCATAGGCTATGAGGAGCTTTTTGGGTCAGCGGGGTGGGGGGAATGAGGGTGGGGGGAATGGGGGTGGACATGTTGAAATCGAGTCTTTGACAAGAAACCCGTGGTGGGTGTAGTTTTTGCATTACTGTAACACTCATCACAGAAGTCCTAATAATGAATGGTAACATTGTTCCTCTGGACACACACACACGCGCACACACACACACACACACAAAATCTTATACAGCTAACCTTGTGGAGACACACAATTTAGTCCCATTCAAAACCCTATTTTCCCTAACCCCTAAACCTATCCCTAACCTGTACTCTTACCCTAACCTTAACCCAAAAACCTAACCCTAGCTTCTAACCCTTAACCTAATTCTAACCCTAACACTAATTCTTACCTTAATGAACAAAATGAAATGTCCTCAGTTGGTCAAATTTTTGTTTGTTTACTATTCTTGTGGGGACTTTTGGTCCCCACAAGAATAGTTAAACACGTCCACAGAGACACACATACACACTATTAGCCAATTTGTCATTTTTGTCTTACTTTGTGTTGAGAGGGAAGCACATTGTTTCTCCTTCAGCTAGGCTAATCTCATTACAGTTTAATTTGGACATGTGACCGTCTGGTGGATGACAGGCTTAATGCTCGCTGAAAACTTACCCAATCAGCAAACCCCATTTAATAACAAATAAGATCATTATCCTCTTTTTTTTAACACTTAAACAGGAAGAAATAAACCAGGAAGTATTACAGGGGCAATCTGCAGTTCGAACAATAACAAAGTGAACACCCCACCACTGATTTGGTGAACAGCTGAGGAATGGGGCTGGAGAAATAGTAACCACTCTCAGACTAAATGGGGAAAGATACAGATAGGAGGGATATTAAGGAAGAAAAAGGGGGAGAATGAAGATCTGTTCAGATCTAGGTGTTTACTTGTCAGTCCTTTCCAGCAATGTCAATTCCTTATGGGCAATTCCAAGGTATTGACGCTTTGACTTTAAAATGGATGCCAAACAAAAACCATTGATTTCAAAGTACAACTCTATGCACAAGGAGTACTTTTAACAATTGCTACAGAAAATTCAACAAAAACGAATTTATTGGAAGATCTGTGCAGATGCAAACTTGGGTAACAGAGTTGGGGTAAAATCTCCCTCTGGTTTTTATGCGACAATGTTTTCCAAAAGCTCTGTTAAATATCTGCCCCGAATTAAAATTCAAAGATGTCTGCAGAGAGAGTGGGGTGTCAGCTATGACATGGCACCTTGAATTTGAAAAAAAAACCTCTCAATTATTGAACTACAGTAACTGAAGTGGATATACACCCGGTAACGGAATTACGGTAACGGAATTACATGACCTGTACTGCACAGAAATGCATAGTTATGTATCTGAATCTCATTCTCCTCACGTTTCACAAGTTTGGACATCACAGTGCAGCACAGCAGAGCACAGTAGAGTGCAGTGCAGTTCAAAACAGCACAGCAGGGCAGTAGAGTAGAATAGATTAGAGTAGGGTAGAGTAATGCAGGGTTGAGTTCAGTAAAGTGCAGTAGAGCACAGTAGAGTTCCGTACAATACAGTAGAGTGTAGTTCTCGTATAAAAAAATAATCCTCTAATGTACTATCCAAACTTGTCAATAATAGGTTCGGATTTGGTCCCGTCTGTCTGTGGACGTTAACATCAACTCCAGTGGGGACTGACCACATTTCAACTATTTTTAAATGTCCATGCACGTCCAGTGCTTAGTGGGTGAAAATGCTGGTTACATTAAATGGAAAGAGGTGCCTTATGGGTAGGTGTCAGTAAGTGCTGGGAGAGGTGACATTAACTGGAGAGAGAGGCTGAGAGAGAGGGAGGGGTTGTTATCAACTGAACATAACAGTGTGCCAGTGGAAGGGAGGACAGAGAGCTAGTTTGTGACTACTCTGATTTCCCGTTGTAGCCAATTCAGTTGCGGTAATTCCGTTACTGATTTTTGCGTAATTTCGTTACCAATTTGGTAAAGGAAGTATGAGTTTGAATCACTTAATACTCCATAAACCAATGCCCTTATGTAATTTGCTTAAGGCTTGTTTTAGTGTGATTTAATCAAGTTTATAGTCTCTTAGTTTTTATATTTTCTTTGAGGCTCAATGCTTTGCCAGTAAAATCATTCTGTCTTGGACTTGACTTTATTCAAATCAAATCAAAGTGTATTGGTTGCGAACATAGATTTGTAGATGTTATCGCAGGTGCTGCGGAATTCTTACGTTGCACTAATATCTAGCAATACAATAACAGTCCACACATAATCCAAAAATTAAAAAAAGGATAACAAGAAATGAGGAAATATCAGAACACTGAGTGCACGAAACATTAGGTACACCTGCTCTATCCATGACATAGAGTGACAAGGTGAATTCAGGTGAAAGCGATGATCCATTATTCATGTCACCTTTTTAAATCCACTTCAATCAGTGTAGATGAAGAGGCGGAGACAAGTTAAGGGAAGCATTTAAAGCCCTGAGACAATTCTGACATGCTTTGTTGGTTTGTGCCATTCAGTGTGACTAGGCGAGGCAAAATATTGACGTGCCTTTGAACGGGGTATGGAAGCCGGCGCTAGGCACACCGGTTCGTATCAAGAAGTGCAACACTCTGAACAGTTTCCTGTGTGTATCAAGAATGGTCCACCATCCAAAGGACATCCAGACAACTTGACACAACTGTGGGAAGCATTGGAGTCAACATGGGCCAGCATCCCAGGCTTTCAACACCTTGTAGAGTCCATGCCTCAACGGATTTAGGTTGCTCTGAGGGCAAAAGGGTGCAACTCTTTAGGTGTTTTGTACACTCAAAGTATATAAATGGTGTGTATAGACAGTGTGGACAGGATATGAATAGAAAAGTTGTGTACAGCACTAGTTATATAGAATAAGCCATGACTACAAGACAGTATGTCCATATAAAGTTAGTAAAAACAGTATGTGAACATTATTTAAGTGTCCAGTGTTCGTTGGCTGTGTACATAGGGCAGCAGTCTCTTAAGGGGAAGGGTAGAGTACTTTGATGCACCTGTACTTTCTCACTTATTTAACAGTGAGTGTTTAGCATTTTAGGCTGTGGCTGGCATTCAGACCTTGAATCTTTCAGTAATCCTCAATGAAACATACTGTCTACAGCACCTTCGAGAACACCACCACTAGCGTGTCGTTTTTTTTTTTTTTTTTTGGGGGGGGGTAGAGGTGAAACCAAAGTCTTCAACCGGTTTTAACTTTAAGCGGCTTACGTTTGTAACATGTGGACCAGTGAAATCTTGCGTCTGAGATACTCTCTCTCTGATTCAAGTACAATGGGCTTTCCTCAATACGTATCGCGTTCATGCCTGACTTGCTGTTGACATATTGCTCAATCCGTATGATGTCCATGTGCAGCAGATGAGAACTGCTTTATGATAACTTGCACAGGCACAGTTAAACTGACATATGGTGTTGTATTCTCCCCGTGTTAAAGCAACACCATTTACTCACTGTGATGTGTGTGTGTGTGTGTGTGTGTGTTTTGATAGCCCGTCATTTCCCACCTCATCCTCGATTATACACTTATAACGATAGTCAGTCACTCAGCCCGGTGAGCTATGAGCTGTGGATGATGTAATAACCTGCAATCATGCTGTCATTCATCCTTCCTCATAACTCCAACTCACTCCTCTGTCATTCTCCCTTTCTATATATGTATTATTCCTTTTCGTCTCTTCTGGTATCTTTTCAAATTGAAATGAATCTGAATACAGTAAGGGGCTTTTCGAAGTAAAAACGTTCACATTAATTGGTGCCTTTGTCCTTTGTTGGTATGAGTCCTGCACTTCAATTGGGCTTTTGTTGAGTCCACATTCATAATTGTGGAACTTGCAACAGTGAGATTGAGACATGAGAGAGAGTGTAAAGCAACTCATAAATGATCTCTCTCTCTCTCTCTCTCTCTCTCTCTCGTTACTCTGGAAGAGTAGAAAGAGCCACTTCCTGTTGTGTGCTTAAGATCCCTGCCATGTGATAGTGTCAGTTGAAGCGGGCGTGGGGAATATGGTGGCTAGGCTCAGGCTGCTGGCGCTGATCCTGCTGATGTGAATGAACGTTGCACTGCGGTGCGATTGTGTGCAAAGTGTTGACTCAGCTGGAGTGGCGTTAGTGGCAGCGCCATGCACAATCACACACAGTGTGGCCCTCTCTGTCTGACACTTCAACAGACCTACATATGATATCACCCCAAACACACACTACTTACATAGAAACGTACGCACGTGTGGCATGCTCTGACACATACCTGGAGTTATGAATATGCAAATATGTAACGGATCACTGTGGGTGAAGTGGTATGCTTTGGCTATGCTAACGCTGTCTCTTTGTTCTGTCTCTCTCTCTCTCTCTCTCTCTCTCTCTCCTTTTCTGTATTGCCAAAATAACTATGTTGATTATTGACAATTCAATAAGATATAAGACATTTAGAAACATTTATCAGAATTAGTGAGTACTCAATTACATTTGATCTCTCTCTCTCTCTCTCTCTCTCTCTCTCTCTCTCTCTCTCTCTCTCTCTCTCAGGGTGAGGACCTGCACAGGCTGTGCAGAGAGCTCACAGAGAGTGATGCAACCTGGAAGCTGCTGATATGCTGAAAAATAAAGCCAAAGAAAGGCCAGCCAGTGAACTGAACAGGAGAGGAGACATGGAGTAACAGTGTCAGCCAGAGATAGAGCTTGTTAATGTGTTGCCATATACCATGACTGATTCCTTCTGACACTGTGTACGGTACCCAGAGATGTACGATTCCCGATAGTGCTGTGTAAGCTATTTTACAAAGGGCCGTATAGCAGGTAAAGAGACATTGACAGTGTTGGATTCACTGACTGTCAGGGCATGGATGAAGACAGATAGATGGCATACTGAAGATAGATGGCAAAAGACTGTTGAACACGGGCTAAATAACACTGGATGCACCCTTACAGTTGGCAGTGGATGAGCACGGACAGATAGCATTGGGATTGGCTGATACAGACGGAGAACGCTAGAGCTAGATGAGCTACTGCAGATAGCAGTGCAGATCCACTGTTAGCGAGCTAGCGCAGGCAGGGAGTGGGAGTGGGAGGCTTAGCACCATGAACCCCAGAGAGAGCGGAGGAGGAGGAGTGGAGGCCATGGAGACTCAGGCGGGAGGGCTGGAGGTGGGGGAGGAGGGAGGCCAAGCCAGCCACGGAGGAGATGGAGAAGAGGGGGAAGAAGACAAGGCCTCAGCCTACGACTGCAACGTGTGTGGCCGCAGCTTCCCCTTCCAGAGCTCTTTGTCGCAGCACATGCGGCGCCACACAGGCGCACGTCCCTACAAGTGCCCCTACTGCGACCACCGCGCCTCCCAGAAGGGCAACCTCAAGGTCCACATCCGCAGCCACAAGCTGCGCACGCTCACTAGCCACCACCCAGAGGAGGAGGAGGGGCCAGAGGAGGAAGAGGACGGGTCAGTTGAAGTGGGTGTGTCTGAGGGCCTGGACGGTGGAACCAGTCCGACGAAGAGCAGCTCGGCCTGTAACAGGGTCGTCAACGGAGACGCTAACACAGAAGAGGGCATAGGGAAGACGGCGGTGAGGAGCGTCAAAAGGGAGAAGTCGAGCTCTGAGCAGCGGCCATATTGCTGCCGTCTGTGCGGGTACCAGACCCAGCGCGAGGACCAACTCCTCAGTCACATCGAGAAGGTCCACATCACAGCTGATATGGAGGACGAGACTACCCCAGTGAGTCAGGAGGCAGTGGCAATGGACGGAGAAGCAGGGACTCAGGTCACTGATGGCGCCTTCCCCTGTGAGACGTGTGGCCAGGTGTTCACACAGGCCTGGTTCCTTAAGTCCCACATGAAGAAACACGCAGGCCTCCTTGAGCATTGTTGTCGGGTGTGCGGCCGCCGCTTCAGGGAAGCCTGGTTCCTCAAGAGCCACATGAAGACCCACAATGGCTCCAAGGCCTCCGGCCGGGGGAAACCCAAGGCAGACTCCCAAGAGGCCACGGCCACCATCAACGACGTGACCCAAGACCCAGAGACCAATGTGACCTCCACAAGCCTTTACCAGGTTTGCTCCAAGTGTGGAAACCTGTTCCATGACCGAGAGAGTCTGAAGGCCCACGAGAAGATCCACAGCCAGGCTAAGCAGCTGACACAGGGCCAGAGAAGACCTTGCGATAACGGGGACTCTCTCGGTTCCAAAAGGCGCCTCCTGGACTACCTCAGCCTCCGGCCAGCTGTCGAAGAAAAACCCCAGGAAGAGAAGAGGCGCTTAGGCCAGAGGATCCCCGAGCTGGACCCAGTTTGTAGCTACCAGGCCTGGCAGCTGGCTACGCGGGGCAGGGTTCTTGAACCTGTGGAGGCATACAGTATAAAGGCAGGTGGAGAAGGGGATGAGGTCCTGGCTGGAGGGACTGTGGTGTATGAGAAGGAGAGCAGCCACTACATCCTGGAGGGCCAGCAGAGGGAGCGACGTTCAGGGAGACGCAGCAGCGCCAGCGGGGGAGGGGGTAGTAGCCACCACACCTCCCCTGGGGAGCACACTCCCGAGAGCCTGAGCGACTCGGAGTACCGTCCCTCCTCCCGCCAGGGCCGACGTTCCTCCTCTTCCCAGCAGAGCCAGTCCAAGTCCACCGAGTGCTTCGAGTGCGGAAAGATGTTCCGCAGCCGCCACCAGATGATTGTGCACCAGCGGGTCCACCAGAGGCGAGATGGGGGCAGGGGTTCCGGGTCCGGAGGGGACAACCGGGCAGGGCAAGGAGGGGA
Source organism: Oncorhynchus masou masou (assembly GCF_036934945.1). Classification (NCBI taxonomy): domain Eukaryota; kingdom Metazoa; phylum Chordata; class Actinopteri; order Salmoniformes; family Salmonidae; genus Oncorhynchus; species Oncorhynchus masou. Next base: position 55,930,557 of record NC_088240.1, read on the forward strand.
TCGCTGGGGATCCACCAGTGATCCCGAATCAGGCTCCCCTAGCAGGCCCAGCACCCCAGGGTACGGGAACTCACCACCAGCCTCCACCCTGGGAGAGGACACCCCTGAGATGGGCACCGCCAAAGCAGTCCCACTGGCAGGTTAGTGAACATACCTCGACTGTTATTTAAGTAGTTACTGACCCTAATTTAAGCCCTCTGTCGTGTGACCGTAGTTGGATTAGTGAGGGGGGGAATTGGGCAATATTTGAGAGGAAATAGAATGTGAATAAACCCTTTCTCTGACAACAGTAAGATATTTAGCTCTGTTCTCAACAGATCCAAGAGATAAGCTTCAATGTAAGGACTATGTTAAGCATGCTGTAGGAGCTCATTCCTTTTCAAGCTCTTTCAAGGCCCCTGTTCCTGACAGTCTCCCATTAGCAAACATCTGTTGGTGAGATCCCTATCATTGTGATTCCATCTCGTCAACTCAGCCCCACATGGAGTGGGGACATGAGCCACCCTGTGGCGATAGTCGGAACTTCTCAGGATCTGTTTTTGAGTGTGCTTTAAATAAACAAGATGATAGACTGTATCATGTCAGGTCATCATATTCTCATTTGTGTTCAAGCCACTGTTGAAAACAACAAGACGGTTGACAAAAGCAGACCAAGATGAAAAGTCAGTGGGTGGTATGATGAAAGCTTATGCTTTGAAAGTGACTTTACAATGGAGATGGAATTTTTGGAATGCCTATCATTTCTTCACCCCTTTGAGCAATAAACACTGGGAACAAATAATGATAAACATATAGATCTTGGTTGATTCAAGATGGCTTGGTATGTATGTTCTTCAGTAGAGTACAGACAGGTATTTGAGTGGGTGTCAGTGTTGGCACTAACTTGTTGAAAATATGTCTCTGCTTATCATGTTTTCATACACAGTTAAGAATCAGAGCTCACTCTTTCACTCTCTTCCCTGGCGGTTTAGAATGTCAGAAATAGAAGTAGCTTTTCTTCGTGCTCGAGCAGTGTGCTATTTCAGCTTTTCCTGTCTCAGGAAACCCCCCCCCCCCCCCTTTTATCTGTGTGAATATGTTTTTGCTCTCGTTTTCTTTTCTTTTTTACATTAAAATAAATCTGTCCTTTTTCTTCCCCTCGGCTTACAACACGAGAGTGTTTGAAAATGGAGCAGAGAGAAATAGAGAAATAGCACGAGAACACAAAACTTCACTAGACTAAAGAAAGAAAAGAGATAGTTTTGTTCGCCGTACTGTCCACACGCAAGAAAAAAAAAACACCTTTTCATGTCTGTTGTGAACTTCCTGTTTTGTCATTCATGTACTAAATCCTCAGACAGGAACATTTACTTTAGTCAGTTAGTATGCAGAGAATGGATCTTACTTATCATGTCCCTTAGGATGTTATGTGCAGTAGCCTATGTATGAGAACATTAAGAATAGCAACTCGTACAGTCAGAGCCATGGGTTCCTGGTTCCAGAACTGTTAGTGCAGTATAGACAACTCAACATGTTTGTCATCACAATGACCATAGGAGTTGGCAAGACAGCACCAACAGATCTGGGACCAGGCTAATGAGAGATTGAGGAGATTTTAAGATCACAGCAATGGATTCTGAGTGAGCATGTTTTTTTTACTCCCTCATTGCAGTTTGTTTAAAACAGAACTCAGGGTCATGTTCATTAGGTTACACAAAGAAATACATTCTTAAACGTTCTACAACTGAAAATGAAAATTAGCATTTCTTATTGGACAAGGACAGGTAGTCCCTCCCTGTTTCAGTCAGTCTTTTTCCCATTTGATGCCAAATGAACAGGACGCAGGCCGTGGCAGTGATGGCCACATTTTTACATTTTAGTAATTTAGCAGATGCTCTTATCCAGAGCAACTTACAGTTAGTGCATTCATCTTAAGATCGCTAGGTGGGACAACCACATATCACACAGTAAGTGCATTTATCTTCAATAAAATAGCTATCAGCAAAGTCTGAGCTAGTAAGGGGGGGAAAAAGTTCACAAAACTTTTTTTATGGCGCGGTTCTGCGAGAGGGGAGTGCTGTGGGATTATTTAAGATACTCTGTGAAGAGGTAGGGTTTCAGTTTTTTTCGGGAAGATGGGCAGGGACTCTGCTGTCCTAGTGGGAGGGTCAAGGCACCTGAGGTGGCAGAATGGAGTGCTCGGGTTGGAGGTGTAAGGTTTGAGTACAGCCTGAAGGTAGAGAGGGGCAGTTCCTCTTGCTGCTCTGTAGGCAAGTACCATGGTCTTGTAGGGGATGCAAGCTTCGACAAGAAGCCAGTGGAGTGTGCAGAGGAGCGGAGTGACACGGGACAACTTGGTAAGTTTGAACACCAGGTGGGCTGCAGCATTCTGGATAAGTTGCAGGGGTTTGAAGGCACAAGCAGGGTCCTAGCCAACAGCATAGTCCAGACAGGAGATGACAAGTGCCTGGATTAGGACCTGCGCCACTTCCCGTGTGAGGTAGGGTCGTACTCTACGGATGTTGTAGAGTATGAACCTGCAGGAGCTAGTCACTGCTTTGACGTTTCCAGAGAATGACAGGGTGTTGTCCAGGGTCTTGCTAAGGTTCTTTGCATTCTCGGGGCGGGGGGCACCGTGGAGTTGTCAACTGTGATGGAGAGGTCTTGGAGCGGGAAGGCCTTCCCCGGGAGGAAGAGCAGCCACACCTTGTCAATGTTGAGCTTGAGGTGGTGGGCTGACATCCAAGCTAAGATATCTGCCAGGCACGCAGTGATGCGTTTCGCCACCTGGGTGTCAGAAGGGGGAAGGATAAAAGTAGTTGAGTATTTGAATGATAGGAGAGACCATGAGAGGATATGATGGAGCCGAGTGACTTGGTATATAGAGAGAAGAGGGCCTAGAACCGAGCCCTGGGGGACACCAGTAGTGAGAGTACTTGCAGATACAGATCCTCTCCACGTCACCTGGGGATGGGGTCAAGTGGGCAGGTTGTTGGGCAGCCGGACCTCACTAGTTGCAGGCTTTCATCTGGAGAGAGAGGGAAGAACGCAGTCAAGGCATAGGGTAGTTCTGTGGGACCATTGGAGTCAATAGGCTGAGTGAATGAGAAGCGGATGACGTCAGTCTTCTTTTCAAAGTGGTTGACAAAGTCATCTGCAGAGAGGGAGGAGAGAGGGGGAGGGGGTGGAGGATTAAGTAGGGAGGAGAAGGTAGAAAGAGCTACCTCAGATCCCCTGTCAGACAGTCAGGTAACAGGGCCTGGTAGGGCGTCCTCTGCCCTATCTATACCCTCTATGTTCCACTGGCTAGTTACCTAATCCCCGCTGACGCCATCCAGCCACCCTGATGCCTCTCCTGCTCCCCCACGTCTCAGGGATTTGTTATTTATAGAGACACTACTAATGGACACACATACTCTCAGAGGACACACACACCTAGCATGCACCAGCAGCATACCACCCTGCATCCCACTGATGACTTGCCTCTGATGCTGAGCAGGATTGTAACTGGTTGGGAGACCAGATGCTGCTGGAAGTGGTGTTGGAGGGCCAGTAGGAGGCATTCTTTCCTCTGGTCTAAAACAAAAAGTTTCCCACTGCCCCAGAGCAGTGATTGGGGACATTGCTCTGTGTTGGGTGCTGTCTTTCAGATGGGATGTTAAACGGGTGTTCTGACTCTCTGTGGTCACCATGGCACTTATCATAAGAGTAGGGGTGTCAACCCCAGTGTCCTGGCTCAATTCCCAATCTGGCCCTCATACCATCATGGCCACCTAATCTTCCCCAGCTTCCAATATTGGCTCATTCATCCCATTCCTCTGCTCAGTAACTCTTCCCCCAGGTTGTTGCTGTAAAGGAGAATGTATCGTGAGTCAACATACCTGGTCAAATAACCGTCAAATAAATGCATGTGCACACACAAACACATACACACTCCCAGACTTCACTTGAGTGTACTGACACAGGTGATCTGGTTGGAAGGTGAGCAAAGGTCCTAGATTCAATCAGATCAGGTGTTAACCGGCGATAACCGCATAGCTGCTGGTGTCAGAGGTGGAACCACGTTGGAGCTGTCAAACGTGACCATTGTCACGAAGCCACACCAGTCCCACTCGCAATAGAAGTTCACGGCGCGACAGTTGTGTAGAAATAATGAGGCTGAAAATTAAAATCATTCAACAAAATAATAAGGATTTATATCAGCCGAATGAGGGTGTAGATTACATCTCAAATTCCAGTTAACAAGGCTGCATGGCTGCAAGATTTCTCTTAATGCGACTCCGTGCAACCAATGGCCATGTCCGCTTTAGGTATACCGTGAGCCTCTTGTGGATTTGACAGCTCTTACGTCGTTCCAACTCAGACACCGTCAAAACATCAGATAGGCGGATGTTGCTTAAAGCGGATTGGATTATATCGGTCCCTAAGTCGCTCAAATCGGGGGTTCATTCGAGGTTTGCGGTGTTGACGGTGTTGTTTATAGTTTGGAAGTGCCAAGGAACATGACTGGATGGCTGCGGGAGTGTGCTGCTCGGGTGATCAGGTCCATGGAGGTGAGGTGACAGAGACGGTATCTCAAGGCCTTTTTTTTAACCTATTTACTATCTACAGTACATACTGTACAGGAGAACGTGATAATTTTCAGGCCGTTACCTATGAAGTGTGGATCGGCTTTCTAAATGGCTGAGTAATGTACGTTTAGAATGTTTGTATGGCTACTGTAGGCGCTGGATATCTAGTCTCCTAGTCCCACCCAATTGTTAGCCTCTTGCGACAGACTGGCGAGCGCAAGGAAGATTTGGTTTCTGGGTTCCAGGATCTCCTGTATGTCTGCAGCACATGTAGAGGACAGGAGCTACAGTGTCAGTCTCGATTGCCTTGACTGCTGAGTGGGAGGGAGGGGGAGGGAGGGAGGGAGCAAGCGAAGGAGCGAGGGAGTAGTGCAGTTAACATTGGATATCCCAGCCAGTGTTTGTTTATGTCAGATGGATGTTATCCCCCCCCTCGTGGTTTCCCCTTGGCAGCAAAGCAGGTTTTGGCACCGACAGCTCTATGGGAACCAGGTTCTTTCCCCTTCTCAAACACAGACATGCACATCACCTACTGGTACTGACTTATGTGATGGTACATTTTTCCTCAATAAAGAAGCCAACTATGTATGACTGAGATATGTGGTTGTCTCACCTAGCTATCTTGAGATGAACGCACTAACTATAAGTAGCTCTGGATAAGAGCGTCTGCTAAATGACTAAAATGTCAAATGCAAAAAAACACACACATACACACACAGGGATTAGCCTCCAGCTCAACCTGGCTGGGTGTTCACCACTGCAGTATGTGGACAATAGGGAAGCCAAATGAAAAGCAGATGGCAGTGGCATGTTCTAATTACGAAGTGTGTGTGTGTGTGTGTGTGTGCGTGTGCGTCCATTTGTTTCGGTGGGCAAGGGAGTTCTTGTACATCAGAAGGCACTGGCACATCCTTAATTAAAGGGGGCAGTCTGGAGTTGCTACATCCATTTTTGTAATGATAATTGAAGGATGTGTGCCCATTCGATTCTTGAAGGATATAACTTATAAATGCCCCATGAGCTTCGTTCAACTCCGGTACCCCGGCATAACCCAAAATATAAACTTGCTTGACTCTAATGTTTGTAAAGAAAATAAACTTCTATACACACTATAGCGTCAAAACATGGTTAAAACTATCATTTTTGATGTCCTGCATGGTCAGTCCTTGCATCCATTGCTCTGTCTATGAATTTGAGAGTGGTTGCATATCTCCAGTCCCATCTCCAGGGGCGAGGAGCACGCGTTGTTATTGTTTCAACTGCTGATTGCCACCTTAAGGGGCCTCGGGAAGTATTACTGAACATTTGTGTGTTTTTGTGTTTCTTCCTGTATGAGGGACAGAGAGTGAGAGGTGGGGGATCAATGCTCTGGAGTAGTGTGGGTGTGTGAGTGTTTTTGTATTCATGTTTGTGTGTGACAGATTGTGGGGTTCTGTTTATGTGTGTACAGGGGGGGGGGGACTCTGTATATATGCCAACGTGTGGTGAACATTGACTACTGCACTCTACAAACCAGTAGAAATATACACTGAACTAAACTTTAAACGCAACATGCAACAATTTCAACGATTTCACTTGAGTTACAGTTCAGATAAGGAAATCAGTCAATTGAAATAGACCCTAATCTATGTATTTTACATGACTGAGAATACAGATATGCATCTGTTGATCACAAATAACTTAAAAAAGTAGGGGCGTGGATCAGAAAACCAGTCAGTATCTGGTGTGACCACCATTTTGCCTCATGCAGCGTGACCTCTCCAGCGTGCCAGGGCCATCGAAGGTGAGCATTTTCCCACTGAAGTAGGTTGCGACACCGAACTGCAGTCAGGTCAAGACCCTGGTAAGGATGACGAGCTCGCAGATGAGTTTCCCTAGGATGGTTTCTGGCAGTTTGAGCAGAAATTCTTCGGTTGTGCAAACCCTCAGTTTCATCAGCTGTCTGGGTGGCTGGTTTCAGACGATTCCGCAGGTTAAGAAGCCGGCTGCAGAGGTCCTGGGCTGGTGTGGTTACATGTGGTCTGCACTTGTGAGGCCGGTTGGATGTACTGCCACATTCTTTCAAAAAACTTTGGAGGCGGATTATGGTAGAGAAATGAACATTACTTTTTCTGGCAACCGCTTTGGTGGACATTCCTGCAGTCAACATGCCAATTGCATGCTCCCTCAAAACATGAGACATCTGTGGTATTGTGTTGTGTGAGAAAACTACACATTTTAGAGTGGGCGTTTGCCTCCAGCACAAGGTGCACCTGTGTAATGAGCATGTTTTTAATCAGCTTCTTGATATGCCACACCTGTCAGGTGGATGGATTATCTTGGCAAAGGAGAAATGCTCACTAACAGGGATGTAAACAAATGTGTGCATAACATTTAAGAGAATTAAGCATTTTGTGAATATGGACCATTTTGGTGATTTATTTTATTTCAGTACATGAAACATGGGACCAAAACTTTACATGTTGCGTTTGTATTTTTGTTCAGTGTAGTAATGCAGCCAATGAAATAGATGAATTGGTGTATCAAAAGGCAGGAAGACTATTTTCAATTGTTGTGATAACCATGATCATAATGATCATACTCATCATTAGGCCTACGAATGTTTCTCGCATCAGAGTGAATTTCTACATGTTAATTTCCTGATAAAAGACACTGTTTACTCACATATGTTGGAATAATCTGGAATGACACTCTTTTGTGACATGTACAGATGCACTGAATCAGATGTGAATGCCATACATTTTGGCCCAAAGGAGAATCTCAATTCAGAATTCCCACCCCTCTGACATCGTGCTCCAATTGGTTTTGAGAAGGAGGCAAGGAGAGGGGACTTGAGGTATCAATATTCAGATTCTCTCCATATATTTTTACTGTTTGGTATTTAGGCCAACACTGCCACCAATTGGTCATGAGGAAGCACAACACCAACTTTTTCATGGAACATGACTCAATTCAACTTGTCAGTTACTATTTCAAGCAAATCTCTAGGCAGATTTTTTTAACCTTTATTTAACTAGGCAAGTCACTTAAGAACAAATTCTTATTTTCAATGACGGCCTAGGAACAGTGGGTTAACTGCCTGTATAGGGGCAGAATGACAGATTTGCACCTTGTCAGCTCAGGGATTTAAACTTGCTACCTTCCGGTTACTAGTCCAACGCTCTAACCACTAGGCTACCCTGCTGCTCAACGTTTTGACCTTTTGTTTTTGTTTGTTTTGGTTGTTTTTGTTTTGGATAACGCATGTCTTGCGGATATAGACTGACCTGCAAGCAGTGAGCGCTGTAAGCTATAACCCCCCCCCCCAGCAGGAAAAACAGAACCTAACAGGTGGCGGCTGGTGGGATCAAAAGAAGCAAAAGCACACTAGCAGTAGCAGCAAATAAGGAAGGCGTGATTGTTACTAGCATCTAATTGGTGCAATCGCTGAGGCAGGCTCTCGGGTTCTGGCTTCTCTTTATTCATTTTTTTTTGGGGGGGGGTATCTGTACTTTACTTTACTACTTGTTTTTTTTTGTTAACAACTCCACTACATTCCTAAGGAAAATATGTACTCTCTACTCATACTGTACATTTTCCCTGAGATCCAAAAGTGCTCGTCACGTTTTGAGTGCTCAGGCGGGGGAGCGATATGGTCCAATTTGCGCACCTATCAATATAACGTTTTGTCATCCCTACTACCTCTGATCTGGACGGACTCACTAAACACAACCGCTGGATTTATTAGGATCAACATTAGCTGCTGCCCAGGCAGCCTGTCCTCTTCCTGGCGTCCAAACAGGAATAAAGCAACAGATGGCAACAACAAAAACATTGTCTACGTGATTAATATAACAACACATCACACGGGACATTGTGCGCTATACAAATGTACACTGCTCCGCCATCACACATTTACAATGTACAACGGTGTGTCTCTTTGTGCCACAAGGTGTTGTTTTATATGTTTTTAAAAATCGGATTTTATTGCTAGCTTGAGCTACCTGATGTGAAAGAGAGTTCATTGTAGTCATGGCTCTATTAGCTACTGTTTGTAATAATTCCTGAGTGTTGGAGTGTGCCCCTGGCTGTCCGTAAGAAAATGTAAATAAAATATCTTTGTGCCATCTGATTTGCTTAATAAAATATAAAGAATTTGATGCATTTACTTTTTACTCAAAATGAACTACTTTTTCCACAAGATACTTTGACTTTTACTCAAGTAATATTTTTCTGGGTGACTTTCACTTTTACCTTATTAATAGAAAATTACTCAAGTATCTTTTACTCATGTATGACAATTGAGTGCGTTTCCCACCACTTGTTGAATGTTTCAGAGAAGTGACCAAACAATCTCTGTTCTGTTTTGCCTTCCACAGATGAGAAGCCTTACGTCTGCAGCCTGTGTGACTTTGTCAGCACAGAGTCCTCTGCCTTCCTGTCCCATCTACGTCTCCAGCACACCAGTGACGGCCGACCTATTCCCGACCCCAGCTCCAACTCTGAGAGAGGCACCCCCAGTAGCTTCCCCAAGCTGAAGAGGGCTCTCCTCCACGGGCTTGCTCAATCCTCTGCCCCCCACCCTTACCTCTCTGCTCGACCGTCAAGAGACAAATGCATCGCCGAGAGCAGTTCACCCACTGACTCTCACCATGTTGCTCCTCTCGACCTGTGTGTGAGAGCTGAGGGCCACAGGGGCCCGGCCTCCTCAACTCTTCAGCAGAAGGGCCTGCCCAGTCATAAGTGCTCCTACTGCTCCCACTCCACCCACTACCTGGAGGTGCTGTGGATGCACCAGACCGTCGCCCATCGCATCAACAGCAGTGCCCTGGCCCCCAAATGGGCCCTCCTGAAGAATAGCTTCAAGGGCCCCCGAGAGGGCTCGTCCTCCAGGAGACGCACGGGCCCTCCTCCCGCTCTGGATGGGAGGGAGTGTCCCCCGTTGCCCCCTGTGGTGCGCACCCCCCGCACACGCCCCCCATCGTTGAATGGGGGCCAGAAGAAAGACAGCAGGGACAGGGCAGCCAGTCAACCCAGCACCTCTTCCTCCTCCTCCTCTGCCTCAGGCCCCCAGAGTGTGCGGCCTCCCAAGTCAGGCAGCAGCAGACAGAGAGGCGAGGCTGTGCCGGATCAGGGCCAGCGCTCTCGCTCCAACTCCAGGCCCAGGGTGGAGATTTACCCACGGGGAGGCTGCTCGACCGGCTCCCTGGAGAAGAGCACTGCAGCCGGGGCTCCCCAGCGACCCTCAGCCCCTAGCCCCAGTGTCGGAGGAACCACCAGGCTGGTGGAAAGGTACATGTTGCCTCGGGAAGGCCTGGGATTCATGCTGTCCAGCAAACATGGCCTTGCAGAGTACAGCAGAGCCAGGAGCTCGCCTCAGCCCAAGCCCAAGCCCAGGAGCTCCCAGTCCCACACCCAGTCTCACCCGCAGTCCCAGGGCAGACCCAGGGCAGAGCGCCCAGCCCACAACACCACCACGGCAGGTCAGGGCTATGGAGCCTCCCACTCCCAGACACATGGGAGCGCCGTCCAGGTATCCTCCACCTCCTCTTCCTCCTCCTCAGCCCAGCGTGCAGAGGTGAAACAGGAGGAGGCACGGGGGGTGGAGACCCCAGAGCTGCCCATGGACATCCTCAGCTTCCTGAAGAGCTGCAACTCCAATGACCTGGCAACACTCTACCACCGTTGGGGCGCCGCCAACCCCCTACTGGACCCCACAGGTAAGAGCCAGGGCAGAGCTGTCAAACAACCTTTAAATAGGTCTTTAAATAGATAGGAAAGTATGTTTAGCGAACTGGGCACATGACCTGGACACAAAATAACATCAAGAAAACAGAGGGAATGTCCACTCATTGTTTGCCACTCTGACAAGATATCTTTAATGACTGTAAAGTCACCCTCTGGCATAAAAGTTACCCTTTTCACAAACAGTCTATTTCTTTCTATCTTTAGGCCTACTATAATATTCAGATATGTTTCTAGTTGGTGTTTTGTGAGTAGCCTGTCAGTGCTGTGACGAGAAAGGGAGACAGTCAGAAGGGCAGTAGGGATGATGATAAACACGCCTCAGGATCATGTGTTTAGAGGAAAGGCCAGATGCCAGGAGATGTTGAGCAGCCCTTTTTGGCTCGCTGATTGACAGCTCATATCACGTGTGGAGGGGTGGCGTCACTGGACTGGATCTACCAGAGGGACTGGCCCCTGAGGTGGTCAGTACGAACACGTAGGCTCAGTTGTACGCACGCGCACACACACACACACCATCTGGCAGAAGATGATTGATAGACAGGACGACTGGCCAGACTGACAGGGGCATAAATAACAAAAGGGAGATGCATTAAAGTAGGTGTGTGTGTGTGTGTGTGTGTGTGTGTGTGTGTGTGTGTGTGTGTGTGTGTGTGTGTGTGTGTGTGCACAAGAAGTACTTTATATTGTAAAAAAGCTGTATCTGGGGCAGTGTGTTCTATATGTAGGGAGATGTGGCGGCTGGTGGGAGGAGCTATAGGAGGACGGGCTCGTTGTAATGGCGGCAATGGAATGGTATGAAACACATCAAACATATGGGAACCACATATTTGAATCCGCTCCATTGATTCCATTCTATTACAATGAGCCAGTCCTCCTATAGCTCCTCCCACCAGCCTCCGCTGGTAGGGAGTGATGTTAAAACAGTGAAAGATGTGGCAGGACCTTCGTGGGTCTCTGTTCTGCAAGGCATATCTCCACTCTCCCGTTGACCTGTCGCCAACTGTTTGGATCAGGGCTCCGGCTGATGATACGCTCACAGACGGGGGAGAGAGAGAGAGGGGAGACAGAGATAAAAAAGAGAGAAAGAGCCACAGATATATGTGTATATATATAGAGAGAGAGAGAGCGAGAGAAGGGCAGGGAGAGAGAGAAAGAGAGGGAGAAAGATTGAAAGAGAGAGGCAAAGAGCGAGAGACGTGACATAATAATTAACCCAGCAGCAGCTGCTTGAGAAATGGTGATTACCAAAACATCCTATATTTCCCCCGTATTCTGCTGCTACTTTCCTAAGGTCAAGTGGGCCTCTGCTTAAGACACCCAGCTGGCAGGCTTCTATTCCTCCCCATGTTCCAGAGAGAGAAAACAGCCTGGGAGGCAGACGAATGACATCGCTGTCACCCGTCCAGGCAATACCGTCACGCTCCGCCTTAGCCCTTTGAGTCAGATGCTATAAAGTGACCTTTTTTGAGAAAGACAGGATGTGTGTGTGTTGTGTGTGTGTGTGTGTGGTGAGGGGGGGGGGGTGTATGTGTGCATTAGTGTGTTTAGTCCAGCCCACTTGTCTTTCATTAGTGCCTCGGCGAGAGAGAGAGAGGCTTGTGAGTCTGGCTGGATGTTTCCAGAGGCCAGGCAGGGTTAGGCCTGCCAGAGACACTCTCAGTCACCTCCACTCCCCTGTCACCCATACCACCAGCGGGCACCACGAGCCCAGGTACATGCCAAGGCAGGGCTGGGAACTCACCCCCTCACTCACTGCACACACCCCCAGGGCTTTTTGGCTGGCAGGGGAAGAGGTCATAGGAGGGGTTTGGTAGTGGCGGTGGTGGGGAGGAGTTATGTGACGATGGATGGACCAAGTTGGTCTCTCTCGTCTTCCTGCTGTCTCCCTGCATCCTGCATCACCGGATGACACGCCAAAGATCTTTTATATTCCCCTTCTGCACATGTACACATGTACTTCTGCGTACAAATAAACAGAACACACACTCTCTCTCTCTCTCTCTCTCTCAAACACACACACACCTGACGTGATGACACGCGGGCTGGTCGGCGGAGCGGGCACATCGCAGCCGGGGCGTTTTAATTGGCTGTAATTTATGCGGCGGCCGTGTAGCTGTGTGTGTCTGCCTGTCAGAGCCTGAGATGATGCTGTGTGACAGCTGCAGTCCAACCCCTGGAGCTAGCCTCCCATAATGACACATTAGACATACTAATGATGCTTCCCTCTCTATACTCTACTCTTCTCTACTAGAGTTGAGGCTAGCTCTCTCCAGCCAGAGATGAGAGACTAGTCTGACCATGTCTGTCGGTGGCCCTGTGTTCCATTCATTTACATCCATCCAATCAATCCATCAATCAATTACATGTATTTCCAAAGACCTTTTTACATCAGCAGATGTCACGAAGTGCTTACACAGAAACCTAGCCTGAAACCCCAAAGAGCAAGCATTGCAGATGTAGAAGCACTGTTGCTAGGAAAAACTCCTTTAGAAAGGCAAGAAACCTAGAGAGGAACCAGGTTCTGAGGGGGAGCCAGTCCTCTTCTGGCTGTGTAGGGATTATAACAGTACATAGTTTACGTTATTTTATGTGTTTTTCCCTCGTATTGAATCCCTCCCAAATAAAACCGCTCAAGGGGAGAGTTCTGCCACCACATGTCCTCTCTAGAAGGTCACGCCATCTCTGCCTTGACCTGTGCCGGTGGATATTATAACAGTTCATGGCCATTTAAAGGCGAGATCGTTCTTCAAGATGTTCAAATGTTCATAGATGACCAGCCGGGTCAAATAATAAGCACAGTGGTTATAGAGGGTGCAACAGGTCAGCATCTCAGGAGTAAATGCCAGTTGGCTTTTCATAGCCGAGCATTCAGAGGTCGAGGCAGCAGGTGCGGACCGTGTGCACTTCATCTAGTTCTTCCCGGCTTTTCTCCCTCTTATTTTCCATCCATCTCTACATCTTCATTTTGGTCATCAGGTCTTTTGTGTGGATTTTCATTTTTTTTCTCTCTCACAATTCCCAATTTACCCTTACTCTTATTTTATCACCCTGTCCCTCTCTCTCTCTCTCTCTCTCTCTCTCTCTCTCTCTCTCTTGTAGGGATGCTGAGGCCTCTGGTTCGACAAGGGGAATACGGCTGCCAAGAGTGCGGGAAGATCTTCAGTCAGCCCAGTCACCTCCGTACACACATGAGATCCCACACAGGTAAATGGGGATTAACACACACACACACACACACACACACACACACACACACACACACACACACACACACACACACACACACACACACACACACACACACACACACACACACACAAGCAGGTGTGTATACAAATTACATGTGTATATGTATGTGCACACAAACATATATGCCCGTACACACTCACGTGTACACACACACACATACACATACACACATACATATACAATGCATACGATCACATATCCAATACTGAACATCAGTAACATTCAACTACATTATTTGTTCATTTGTGCTCCTCAGCCTGTGGGTCCATTCTTTGCCCTTAACCAGGATAGCTGTCTATAGCTTTTTAAACGAATATGATTTTCTGATCTGTGACAAATAGTGTACGTTATTAATCACGTGCCAGATAGAGAGAAGGAATTGTGCACGCTAGTGAACTGTAGCATTTGTCCATCATGCCAACATATGTCTCCATTATCACGCATCCTTGTTCAGCCGCCAAACCAGTTATTGTGCCTCCTTGCTCTCCTTTGTCCTCTTTCTCCTCTCCTCTCTGGTCATGTCCATCAGTGGGGGGCAGCTGTAATAGTGGTAGACAGTGAGATAAGTAACTTCTTTATGGAGAGTGTGAATGATATGCGGCACAACCAGTGATGCTAAGTGACAGGAGCCAAACGACAAGGGATGCAGAGGGAGTCCTCCCCTCCCCCAGCATCCACTGTAAACACACACACCCTACACACACACACCGCACAAACACACACATTGCACAAACACACACACACACAGAGAGTGAGCTGTAATTAATGTTGTCACCGATGGTTTTCTTCAGCATGGATGTCATCCCTCACGCGAAAGGCCAGTCACCCCGAAGCCTCCCATTAGCATGTCTGTGTCATATTAAATCACTGGCTTCACTCCACCAGGTCTCATCATCATCATCATCATCTAGTTCCACTCTGCTCTGCTGTTGTTGTGTTTTCTCTCTCTAACTAACTGGTTGTTGCTGTGGTTGACGGTAGCGTTTGCTAATGGTGATGCAGGTGAATGGAGACTTATTTTTTAACAAGTACCCCACCCCCCCCACCCCTCACCCTCCTTTTTCCCCACAGTCGTGTTTGATTATAACGGACTCCGAGGTGCTGACGCTCAAACCAACTCCTCGGAAGCTCCCAAACAAGTATGTTGCTCCCCTAGATTCACATTGGATTGCTGCTTCCCGTTTCCTCATGCCCGTCAGTTTTGTGTGCATGTGTGTTTTCCTGTGTATGTTTGCATGCCTGCATGTTTGCTGGTGCTCCTGTCCTTATTGTTTTTACTCATTCTGTCATTTTCACTATGAGTTATGTGTCCTTCCGGAATCATCCGCTTTCAGACTCCACATATTTTGTGATGTCACCAAGTCACTAGAACCATAGTCTGTCCCTGTGTGAAGGATTGGCCCTGAGAACACACAAAATGTCTCTTTTCTCTCTGCATCAGATAAACGTTTTCTGAGAGAAAGAGAGGGGGGAGGGAGAGAGAACGAGAGAGGGTTGGGTGAGGTAAATCTCCTCTGCTTTGACATTCGGAGAGAGCCAGGTCCGCAAGCCGCACCTCCATCTTAATGAATCACCCATCCGCAAATGTATCGCGACGCTATGAATGATGGGAGCAGAAACAGCGTCGGGGTCCAATTAGATGTAGTGTTGGCGGTGCTTTACGGTGACGATAACCTTTAGTGTAATTTAGTGCACCACTCCCATCCAGCCTCGCTTCCTAACAGGGCGACGGTGTCCTAGAGGTGCTCGCTTTCCGCTCACGTCTCAACCTGCCCGCCTGATCGCCTGGCTCTGCTTTTAGATTATTTTTTGATTAATTGTGTATTTTGTTTTTTTTATTCCCCTCATGATAATGATGTATGATAACACACATATTTTTCTGTCTCTTCTTCAGGTAAGAGAGAGGGAATGAGAGGTTGAGGGCAGAAGGAGTCATTTGTTTTTCCCCCATTTTATATTCTTCCATTTATCATAATGATAATTAGGCGCAATTAAACAGCATTTTCTTTTGTTTAGTTCAGGTGTGCCGTTGCTTATTTATGTGATTGGCGCCAGAGCCCATTTGTAGGTCAGTCTAATTAGCAAAGCGAGTGGGTGGAGCTGGCTGACTTGAGGGAAAGAGAGAGAGAGAGAAATGAATGGTCACAGGAGAGGAGGGCAGATTCATGTAGGTTAGAAAAGAGGAAAGTTGACGTGTTTCTTTTGGAATCAGGTGCAGTATATTTTAATGGTTAGACGTCTGTTGCCATTAAGTTTCATGATTTGGGGTTAAATTCGTTTTTGTGCCTGTTTGTGTTATAACTTTGTGTATGTATACAGGTCTTATTCATTGTGCTGTTTACCTACAGTCAGTCCCAGCATGGTTTACATCATTCTATGTATTGTTCCTTGTATTAAATCCCTCCCAAATGAAATCGTTCCAGGGGAGAGTTCTGCCACCACCCGTACTCTATGAAAGGTCATGCCATATCTGCCCTCTGTGTGACCTCTGACCTCTGTGTGTGTGTGTGTTGCTGTGTGTGTCCCAAAGGGGAGAGACCGTTCCGATGCCGCCTCTGTCCGTACCGAGCCTCTCAGAAAGGGAACCTGAAGACCCACGTCCAGAGTGTCCACCACGTACATTTCGACAACGCCCAGTACCCTGATTACAGACCACCGGGACTGGACCACGATCAGGAGGAGGAGCCGGGAGACTGGTTCTCACCCAACACCACCGACCCACCGCGACCTAATAACAGACCCACCAGCGTGACATCCCCAGGGCCTAAGATAGAGCTGGAGACTCCATCCATATTCCCAGCCCCTCCCCACAGACAGCAGAGAGAACTGAGAGCTGTGTCAGAGACACCACCCGACAGAGTGACATCAGCGTGAACTCACCCCCGTTGCCGTTTTGATTTGAAATATTACCAGGATTATTTGAAATGTGTTTAAAAAAGAAAGAAAGGGGTTTCTTGGAAAGAGAAGAAAAATCGGACACTGTGCAAACAAATGCTGTTTTTTCCCTCTGCGGACCCATGGGCAAGGACGGCATGGCGGCGTCCCTATAACTGTCAGTTTTCCTGTTTTTCCCCATTTGATTTAGATTGTGATGAAATGGTTTCGTGCATTCCTCAGGACACTGATCCCTTAAAAACACACGGCAGAAGGGAGCAGCCAAGTTGGCGACGCTTACACTGACTGAACTGAACACACTTGGCTAACCCTCCGATTGCAGCTAACTTGACAAGCTTAAGACTGTGTGTGTGTGTGTGTGTGTGTGTGTGTGTGTGTGTGTGTGTGTGTGTGTGTGTGTGTGTGTGTGTGTGTGTGTGTGTGTGTGTGTGTGTGTGCGTGTGTGTGTTCTATCCTCTCGAGGACCACTATAATGAGTCCAGTATGATTGGCTGAAGTGGAGTGACCACTACACGATCTGACTCCGAGGCTGTTTGGCCGGTCATTAAGGAGAGAGAACGAGAGAGAGAGGGAAGGAGAGAGGGCTAATGACAGTGTGAGAGGAGGTGCCTGCTTTACTGCTCATTAAAAAGAGTGTGCGCTTTTAATGGGGGGTATAAACGAGCGTGCGGTTTTAACGGTCGTTCAATTATTGTGGAGGAGAAGATGAGGAGGCCGTTCTTTCTGATCCCTCTGATCCGAGCGTAGTCCTCCTCCGACACCCACACCTCCAACCTCAAATTATACCCACTTACTGAAACCTCTTAGCAGGAATAAAGTGGTCGGACTGTTTGGTTCAAGTTGCCCTTGCTCTCCTTTCTACTTGAATAAGACTAAACTCCTAAAAGCTAGTCCTCACAACAGTGGCTTTTGAGAGGTCAGGCGTCTAGAGCTTTCAGGGAGCATTGATGAAGACAGTGTTTTGCTTCTGATGGCTGCAGCGCCCTGGTAGGGTTGCTGTGTGTGTGTGTGTGTGTGCGGCTTGTGTGTGTGTGTGTGTGCGTGTTTTGCCCCTTCTTGATTACCTCTGCGTATTAGACTCCCTTTAGATGCTTTGCATACTACCTCCTTTGCAATAAAAGCTTGTTTTTGTATGGCCAGGTGTGAAGTGAGGACCAAAGCCATGCTTGCATACTGTATATGCGATATAAGGAGAGGCTTCACTGTAACCATATGTGTGATGGTTTTTTTCTTCTCAAAGTTGCCCTCATAAAACGCCTCCTGGATTCATAGCCATGCCTATGACTATTGGATTACATTGAAATGTAAGTACCTGGGTCCTGTTTGTTAGGGCAGACACCAATAAAACATTTTGCAACGGGAAACAAAAATGAGCGTTTCTGATTGGACAAAACCAGATGGGCCCTCCCTGTTTCAGTCCACTTTCTTCCGTTTGGTGCCTAATGAACACAGCCCAGGTGAGGTAACACTCTAATAAGTTAGTCATTCTTGTTTTGGTGCATGGATGTCAACATGTTCGTTCAGACAAGCAGACAATTGGTCAGACGGTCTTTTTGAGCAAACGTTGTATGCACGCAAGGCCACGTGCACTGTACATGACACTGCAAATGTCCAAGTGTGAGACAGAGAGCCAGAGATAGATAGGAAAATAATGAATAATTATCAGCTGTTTATAATATTTTTTGTGTGTGTGTGTGTGGGGGGGCTCAGTAGTAGTTTTTACATGAACACAAGATGAAACGATTTCTGTGTCGGTTACTTGGTGTGGTTGGTTGAATATGTATACAGCAGTGTGCTTGTATATAGCTACACTTACTGTATGTGCATATTAACGATGAGGATAGTGAAATACTTGAAGCGGATAATATAGCCTATCAAGTAGTGTCCTTAATAATTAGTGCCCTTCAATACCGTTGTACAGAATGACCATTTTTAAGACGAACTCCTAAAATACAAATTTGTACTCCTAAGTGTGACTTAGCAGATATGAGCAGACCACGCGGGAGTGAGAGAGTGAGTATTTGTGCGTGCATATGTAAGTTTGTCTGTCTGTATTTTAATCTTACCAAACCCGTTACAGCGTTAGATACCAAATGGCATTTCCGGTGCACTTAGACTAGGTTACTGCTTTAACACGTTTAACTGTCTTAATTTCATTCAGTCTTTGACTGGTTAAGGTAGTCCAGTTCAATGTCGAGTCTGGTTTTTAATGATTATTATTCTATTATCATAGATATCAATTATTTTATTTTATTTGCTATGTGTTTTTTGTTTTTTGGCTTTTGGGTTTGTATTACACTGCTTAGTTCAGTTTTCTAATGGAAAATGATAGGTGCAGAAATATGTTTCATAAAGAGTGTGTTTTTAGTCTCTCTCTCTCTTTGCTTAAAAAATGAGGACTTGTTCAGTAGATATCCAAGGGTGCCCTCCCAAAGAACTTGATGGAAGTCGTTATTTCTATTTGGTAGGGGTTTTAACAATTCCTCCAAGTCGTGTGTGGCTGTTGGCTTTTTATTTGTAATTAACTACATTGTCATTTTCCCGTAGATGACACTGTTTGAAATGTATCTGGTTGACAACTGTATTTATTAGTTACAAGGATCAGAGCAGAAGCAGACAGGAGTTGATTTATTTGATTCTTTTCTGATTTGTTTTTATACTTTGTTTTCACTGTCCCCGATGTGAAAGCTCTACCTCGTCTGAGGCCTTCTCAGTTCTGTTAAAGTTTTGTACATCGTTGCAGAAAATGTCATGTCACCATGTCCACATTAAATACACAAAACATGGCACCATTCAACTGGTTTCATCAGTCTCCCTTCCTCGCATGTGACAGAATGAGCAACATCCTGTAGGGGAAAGAAGTGTAAGTTGTGCCATTTTATTTATTTTTTACATTAAGGATCACTCCGTCAAGGGAAATATAGTTTTCTTTCTAACAAAGGTATCTACATATATTTCAGGATGTTGTGTATCCCTGGAAATAATCGGAATTCATGTAAACATTACAGTTTTGAAAATATAGCTTGTCCAATAAAGTGGTCTCTTGGCATAACTTACCCTGGGTATGGGTTAAGATGCCTACAAATTCTTAGCCTGAATGAAATATTCCCACTACCTTTTTAAAACCATGTCTATGTTTTTCCCCAAATTCAATTCGACATCACTTTCTTGTCTTGTAATCATTTTAAGCATAATTTAACACAGGCTTAACACCTAACAGGCACTATTTAAATACGCTTTGAACATCATTCCAGTGATAACGCCTTGCATTACACCTGGGGAGAAAAAAACACACTTCAATTTGCTCAACTTGCCATTGGCTCAACCGTTGGCTAAATTTAGCCCATGGCCACTTACCACAAGGCAAACATTTAGACTATATTAGCCCACACAGCTACAAGGAAGGACAAGTAACCGGAAGGGTTGCGAGATCAAATCCCCGAGCTGACAAGATAAACATCTGTCGTTCTGCCCCCTGAACAAGGCTGTTAACCCAATGTTCCTAGGCCGTCGTTGTAAATAAGAATTTGTTCTTAACTGACTTGCCTAGTTAAACAAAGGTTTTAAAAAAACAAACAGAATAAATTCGTTTTTGAAACTGACTTGCTTACCACTTTCTCCATGTGGTTGCTTCCTTCTTCACCTATTCCATGACATGATTACCTGTTCCTAACGTTTTTGTCAAGTCATTCATTTTGTGTGTGGTTCCTTAGAAACAAGGGTTGTTCAACTTACCCCTTTATCTCAACTTATCCCACTCTCCCCTACAGGTCCAGAGAGGTACTGGGTCATGTTCATTAGGCACCAAATGGAAGAAAATAGGGAAGAACTACCTGAACTTGTCCAATAACAAACACTCGTTTGCATAAGGTTCTAAAACTTTTTTTTTTGTTTTGTTTTGTGCCTTAATGAACACGACTAGTCTACTATTCTTATAATACAGAGAACTGACTTTCGACTTAGTAACATTAAGCAGAAACCATTTTCAGATTCGAGTATGGTAGTAGACTAAGAAGAAACAAAAATACCTTTTTAGGGGTTGACCATATTTCTTTATGAACCACATGTGACACTTGAAATTAGATGTTTTCTGACACGTGTGATGAAAGGCCCAGTTCAGTCAAAATTAATTTCCCTTGTGTTTGATCAGTGTTATTTGCTGATAGTTGCTGTTTGAAAATACAATCTACACAGGGCCTTCTAATCAGAAGGTTTGCTTGGGTGGACGTTTCGGCTTGCCTGGTGGCATCACCAGGTGGTAAATCGGTGTTCCAAACCTCTCTGCCAGTAACAACTAGTTTTCCCCTCTCCACTGAGACCACTCCCAGACACACCTAGCAAAATTCTTGCTTGAGCATTTCTTGTTGTTGCTGAAAAGCTATTTCTGCCCATTTTAATTAAAAACGAATACAGTAGAGGTACTTAATACTCAGAATGATTTGATTTAAAAAATGGCTGCATTTGGCCTTTAATGTGGAAAAATAGCTTGAGCTTGTTTCTATTTCTGATGTTTTGCCTAGTTAGGGCCAAAGTCCATTTGAGGCGATGTTCAAAAATGGACTCCCAGTCTCCCACCCACCTATTGCAGAGACACACTGACTGCACTAGGACTTGAAGGACCTGCCACTCACTTTTACCAGTCCTTTTCATGTACTAGCCTGTGACTGTGTGCTTTGAGACCTAACTGACTGAAGGACTGACTGACTGAGTGGTGAGTGACAGGTTTTCCCAGAGAACATGGCACATGACGTTAATGCCAGTGAGGCCTGCAGGCCGGTGGAAAGACAGAGAGACAGCAGCTGCCTGTCGCTCTCCCCCCTCCTCAGTAACATGACGGCCACGCAGGCAGCACTCACTGAGAAACCTGTTCCCTGACATCTCTGCTTTCTGTCTCACTGACGGGGGAGAGAAAGAGAGAGAGGAAAGAGGATCAACCTTCAGGCAGCAGACTCCATTTTGATGACTGATATGATATGTGCCTTCTGAATAGATTTATCCATTTGAACGTGAATAAACTTGTGAAATGCAGTTTTTGCAGGGTAGAGTACTACAGGGATTATTAACTTGATTCAGGCGCTGGCAGATTTTCTCTTGAGCGGATAGTCGGGGGGACGGAACATCATTACAAATCATTTGTAGACTGCAAATTGTCCTCAAGAAGCTCAAACATATCATATTTGACGAAAACATAATCATTTCAAACCTTGCTTACATTTGTTTACGATCACGTGTCTATATTATGTGTTACAAGTTAAATCGCTTCGAGCTGATTTCTTGGAGTTTTTACAGGCTTTTAAGTCCAACCATGAAAAATAAAGACAAATTGCCAATTAAAACCACCTATGGAAAGAACCTATTAGGCCTATATTTTATAAATGTTTGTGATCATACAGTCTGTTTTCACCCCACAGACAGACACAAAAGATCACGTTTCCCTTTACAATACACAGCTCGGACCTTAGTGGGAGTATTACTGTATGTACAGTATACCTCACACTCACATCCATATCTTCAGTGCTCTTTGCTGTTGTTCTACTATGTAAACATGTCTGTACCGTCTCTTCAGACGAGCTCTCCTATGTGTCTCTTGTCTCTGTTGTGGCTGAGTCCAGGAGCATGATCTGAGCCTGCCACCAGAGGGCAGCATTCTGCTCTAATGGTCACTAAACTACCATCTTCAGGAGGACAAGGGCCACATCGAACACCAACCCAGACCAAATGACACTTGTACCGTGTGAGGGTGTGTGAGTGGGTGGGGGGGGGGGGGTCTAAATAAACTTAAAACACACACTCACATACACAGAACAGTAGAGCTCTGCTCAGGAATCCAGGCAAAAGGCCAAACACATTTTACAACACTTCAAGTGTCGGCGACACGAGAATGCCCTCTCCACCGAGAAATATGTAAATATTGCACTAATCAAAGGGTTCCGGAATCGCCAAATGCCACAGAAAAGGTTATGACCTGGAGCCTGTGGTAATAGGAGAGTGAAGGCGCGTTGAGGGGGGGGAGGTCGGAAGGGAGAGGGGGTCAGAGTGACAGCTTCCACAGGCACCCCTCCTGCCTGAGGAGGACCTTCACACGGTGACCTCTGCCCCCTGTGCCTCCCTGCGCCTCCTGCAACTCCACCAACGTTGACAGTAACGAATAGAAAGGGGATGTATATGTACCACAAGCAGAAAGAGAAAAGAGAGAGGAAGAGAGAGAGAGAGAGAGAGAAATGGAGAGAGAGAGAAAGAGAGAGAGAGATGGAGAGGAGAGAGAGAGAGGGGGAGAGAGAGAGAGAGAGGGGGGAAGAGAGAGAGAGAGAGAGGGGGGGAGAGAGAGCCAGAAAGAGAGAGGGGGGAAGAGAGAGAGGGAGAGAAGAGAGAGAGGGGGGGAGAGAGAGAGCGATGCAGAGCCCTCTGTGCACTATGCATAGGAGGACTGTGTGGACTTCGCTTTGGTGATCTGTCAAATAAAATGTCATATTTGTTGTTTTATTTTTCATGGAGGATGTTTCAGACTTTGTTCATAAAACTCACAAATACAGAATTGTGAATAGTGATTATTTCTTAAAGATATATCAGTCTGTTTAATAGTTTTACCCCAAACCAAAGCCATATATAAGCAACTATATACAGCCCTGTCCTAAAACACTGCAGGGTACTAAATTCTGAGACAGAATCAGGAAATACATACATTCCAGTCATGTAATTTTTTCTTAGGCGGGATGAATTATTTTTTACACTGACGTGATTGGTCTTAAATACCCCTGGAACCTTAAAGCCAAAAAAAAGGAAGAGAAGCCTGAGTGGAATTATTCAAGGGAATGACATTCTCCTGATGACAAGCTCAAGAAAATAACCTTGAGCCAGTGAACAATGAGCAATCAGCCGCCAAAGAACGTATGTGTTTTTTAACACCACGTGTCAACATCATCGGTTTAGCTCTCTGGTTCGTTTTATATCAATCCTGACAAGAATTCAGTTGGATCTTCAGTATGCAAATGAGAACCTATTCTGTCCCCCCCTCCCCCCCCCCCCTCCCCCCCACACACACACCCTCTGCATGATTCCCTGGACAGACCATGACATTTAACATCGCCTTCACTAATTTGCCCTTAATAGCCAAAAAAGTGATTAGAATTAACATTAATGACATTTCATATGTCTTCCCCTCCACATTAATTTCTCCCTTTTCTACTGATACTTAACCAGCTAATGCTTGTGGCTGCTTCTTCCTACAGCTTAAATTTAATGGAACACTTTTGGCAGAAATCCTTCAGTCGCTTTAACTTTTTCTCTCTCTCTCCCCAACAGCCACCCTGCTTCTTTTGAGGAGTAACAACACGGAAGAAGAAGAGAAAGACTTAAAGCCAGAGATTGTGGATTGTAGTAAAACCCCTTTTAAGTTTCAAATCTATTCTGTAGGTCGCAAACTCTTCACCAATTGGCATCAGCGTCACCAGAGATTAAGAGTGGGGTCTCGCTTTCTCTTGTCTCTTCTGTGCACATCTCGAATTTTAGCTTCCGCTCCCCCTCTTTAAACAAATGCTGTCCGATACCCTTCGTCTTCAAACTCCAACCCTGCGGCGTGCCTATAGTCTTCCTCTCAAAGCCAAATCACACAATGGATATAATATCAGCGGAGGAATGCTGCCATGTGTTCCTACTCATTCTTAGGACTGCACAGAAAAAAGAGAAACATGGACATTGAGCACTGAGCAGCCAATCCCTTCCTGTGTCTTGGCAGTACCATGTGTTCTTTGTGTGTAAACCAAACGTGCAGATGACCACATCAGCATTGCCCGGTGACTGAGTGTCAGAGCAGGAGACAGCGAGGACAGCAGCTGAGCACATCTCCTCTTGTTACATCTAATCGCTCTAACTGGTCACTCTCCCCTGGGGGAGGGAGAAGAGGAGAGGTGGAGGGGTGATACAGGGGAGGGAGGGGGACGGGGGAGAGGTGGTGGTGGGTGCTCATGGGTAATGGCAGGGGAACTGGCGCTGACGGACAGCCCAATCTCCCGCCTGGACAGGCTCAAGAGAGACGTGTCACTCTCCTCAGGCACCCGGGCTGGCCGAGCCGCTACAGTGCTAAATGTATATTGGCAAACTGTCCGTGCCAATGCCATTAGCCAGCAGACTTAAATTCCCTTGTAATTTTCCATGGGCCCCTCGTTATTGGCACCTCTGACGGGTTAAGTATTTGAGTCCAGGTTCAGCTTTAATGGATGACTGCATGGTGGTGGGGAGCAGGGGAGAGACTTATGATTCCCCCCCAACCACTCTCTGTCTGCACGTCCCAATGAGACAATCACTGACACTACCCAGCATCCCTCATTACACCAACAGAAGAGATCTAATGGAGGAAACCAAGGTTGAAACAGAGGAGATCCGGATTGGACAACCCCCTGTTTCTTCTTGACTTACTGGAACCAACTGTCTCCTCTCAAAACTAACTACACTGAACAAAAATATAAACGCACAATTTAAAGTGATCATCCCATGTTTCTTGAGCTAAAATAAAAGATACAGGAAATGTTCCATAAGCACAACAAAAAAAATTCTCTCAAATGTTGTGCGCAAATTTGTTTACATCCCTGTTAGTGAACATTTCTCCTTTGCCAAGATAATCCAACCACCTGACAGGTGTGGCATATCAAAAAGCTGATTAAACAGCCTGATCATTGATCACTGATCCTTGTGCTGGGGACAATAAAAGGCCACTCTAAAATGTGCAGTCTTTTCAAACAACACAATGCCACAGATGTCTCAAGTTTTTAGGAAGTGTGCAATTAGCATGCTGACTGCAGGAATGTCCATCAGAGCTGTTGTCAGAGAATTGAATGTTAATTTCTCTATCATTAGCCACCTCCAACGTCGTTTTAGTGAATTTGGCAATACGTGCAAACGGCATCACATCCACAGACCACATGTATGGTGTCGTGTGGGTGACTAGTTTGCTGATGTCAACACTGTGAACAGTGTGTCCCATTGTGGCATTGGGTTATGGTATGGGCAGGCATAAGCTACGGACACTGAACACATTTACATTTTATCGATAGCAATTTCAATGCAGAGATACTGTGAGGCCCATTGTCGTGCCATTCATCCGCCGCCATCACCTCACGTTTCAGCATGATAATGCACAGCCCCATGTCGCAAGTATCTGTACACAATTCCTGGAAGCTGAAAATGTCCCAGTTCTTCCATGGCCTGCACACTCACCAGACATGTCACCCATTGATGTCTGGATCGATGTGTACGACAGCGCGTTCCAGTTCCCGACAATATCCAGCAACTTCGCACAGCCATTGAAGAGGAGTGGGACAACATTCCACAGGTCACAATCAACAGCCTGATCAACTCTATGTGAAGGAGATGTGTCGCGCTGCATGAGGCAAACGGTGGTCACACCAGATACGGACTGGTTTTCTCATCCACACCCCTACCTTTTGTTTTAAGGTATCTGTGACCAACAGATTCACATTTGTATTCCAAGCCATGTGAAATCCATAGATTAGGGCCTAATGAATGTATTTCAATTGACTGATTTCCTTCTATGAACTGTAACTCAGTCAAATCGTTGAAATTGTTGCATGTTGAGTTTATATTTTTTGTTCAGTATAATACCAATACCAAATAGGCAAAACTGGTTGCTAAACCTCAATTTGGTGTCTTTTATGACTTTATGGTCAAGTTGTATACTAGTTGTATTAAGAAGGTTTTGTTACCATATTTTTAGCAACAAGAAAAAGCTGTCTTTATTGAGTTGTAATCAGTGGCATTTTTTAACAATGTAACCTTTATTTCTACAGGTTTTTCTCATTGGATAAAAACTATTTTTCAAGAGCGATCTGGTCCAACATCAGTAGAGGGAACAAAGTTTCAGACAAAAACAACTTACATAGAGGAACACAACATTGAACACAACTATAGACACACCTACAGTACAACAATTGCGTAATACATAAAGAAACGCAAATGTCGTAACTAAAAAGCAGCTGACCTGAAGACAATTACACTCTTCTATGATAGTTACATCGACCAAGTGTTTAAACTCCACCAACGTGACGAGATCATCACCTTTTCAAATGTTCAGGAGAGAATTCCAGGACCACAGAGATGAATAATTAAAACTATTTCCAACATGACCTGTTCTAATTCTTGGTACTGTCAAAAGCAAATGAGAATGGGACCGTAATTGATATTTATTTACTGACCTGCTTAAAAAAATAACAGAGATAAAGTGACATTTTATCCAATATGGACTTATAAATCTGTGTATTCATGGTGGCCAAGGGAAGCCAGGCTTACCCAAGTACTTGTTGAATAAAAAAAATACAAATGATAACACAATTATTCATTCTCCTCTCTGTGTTTTCATAATTTCCCGTACATTTGCAAGTGGCTGAATCTCACTGGAGAAATCATCTGAGCGAGGGAAGCGGTGCCTCTCTGTCTCAGTATGTGTAGCCCATGTGACAGATTCTATGTGGAACAAAATAGTATTTGATTGACGCCAGCAAGCGTTTGGCCTCGCTTGATAAAAAAAGTGTAAATAATTAGCCAATCAGCATTGAGCTGAGCTCAACTGTAGGTTGTCCTGGTGCAGCAAAATGCCCCCCAACGGAGGCCAGTTTAGATTTGGCTTCACACCAATCAAATCACATCCGAAGCAAAACTTCATCACTGTCAGATAAACCTGTCTGTTTCCGGTCTGCTTGTGTCGATGTCCTGCAGTATCTAGCTTGCTAAATCAGCCCTTGCCTAAGCCATGGATGGAGATGTGCATTTGGATTTGTGGTTTTGACAATGATGACGACTGCGATTCTGATCTAACCATAAATTCATATGTTGTGCCACTGGCCTAAGACGACTGAAGTGCAATATGTAGCCTAGATGTAGCCTAGATGTAGCCTAGATGTAGCCTAGATGTAGTCCCCAATTTTTTACAACTTTCATAAGCATGCACACACACACACACACAGAGAAATCAGTACCATGGACAGCCACATGCTACTTAGCAACATTCATTGGACTAAATTGTTTTTGGTATTTTCACATTTGTTTTCAGTGTACTAAACTAAGCATGTACTGTATAGCCTTGTCGATTTGATGATGTTAAAATGTTTAAGTTGAAATGGGGCTGGAATATCGGAGGACTTACTCCTGATGTCTTTGTGCTGACTTGCAGTAACTACTTCGTTGTAAATCAGTAGTGTTTTAGTAAACTGTGGAAAACAGGAACTTCCTCGACCGTGCTGCAGGTCACATAACTGTTTGTTACTTGGAATGTTTGCTTTGTGGACTTTGCTCTCCAGGTTTTGTGATGAAACAAACGTACGCGTGGTTGAATTCATTCCGCCATTATGTGACTGTTGTCTTTTTGTTGTCACGGCCTTGTCGTTTATCATGGTGGCGTATGAACGAATGGGCTATAGAGCAAACAACTCAATTATCACAGCATAGGTTGTAATATGCCTTTTTTGTTGGCTTGGCTTTTGGCTTTTGTCTTTACCTGCATAACAGAGACCGATTGGTTATAATCTGGTTACGAGATGTCTTCATAACCGGAATCCAATTTACATCCATGTTGCCTGCTGTGTAGGGACTAGGAATAGAACTGTCCCTGGGTCAGTGATTAGTGAAAGATCAAATACACTCCCACCAACGATTGCCTGGCAATAGAGACACTATGAAATCATTATTTACAGAGTCTTATTAGAGGCTAAAATACATGTTGAATGTCATATCATCAACTATAAGACGGGTCTATTGTGAATTGCGGTCCTATAGATGTTTGAAACTAAACAGATGTATCTTTCTCTCCCCCTCTCTTTTTTTATTTATCTCTTTCTCTCACTCTCCCTCCTCTCTCACCCCCCCCCCCTCCTCCCTCCCCTGCCCTGTTCCTATGACATTGCCCATAGTGTGCTGCTTTGCGCCAGGGGAGTAGGCTTTGTCAGGGCTAAGATAAACAATCCACGGAGGTAAATAAATATATAAATAAACAAGAGCAATTTAGGTCTATTGTAATTTGTATAACGTTTGACAACCTTGCTGGAAAGTTTCACCCCAGAAATGCTAAGTACTCCCAGCAGGAGTCAGTCAGGGAGAAGGGGCTCTTTGGTTTTTAATGTATTCCTAGGCTGCCGAGAGGCCTCCAAAACGGCAGAGATGTGGCGATGACATACACAAGCATATCTAAAGCTAGGCACTGAAGGAGTGTTGCTAATGGGCCTGTTTTTAATGAGCCAAGAAAGAGGAAGGGAGGAGTGACCCGACGAAGGTGAATCTCTCTCTCCCCCTCTCTCTCTCTCTCTCTCTACCCCTCTTTCTACCCCTCTCTCTACCCCCCTCTCTCTCTCTCTCTCTCTCTCTCTCTCTCTCTCTCTCTCTCTCTCTCTCTCATACACACATACACACATGCTAATACTCAAACATACACACACACACACAAGTGTCCTAATAGACACATATGCACACACATAGATTTATCTCTGATTGTAAAGGTTTATTTTCCATTCTGTGAGAAAATAGAAAAGATAATCATTACAAACTACTCCAAAATACAATGTGGTACTGTATTTCAAAATGTGCCGCTTTCATCATCATCATCAGCCAACAAGATCTCATCGTTTCCCTTCGAAATTCAACGTATGATGACAGAACGTCTTTTTTTTACGCATTAATTCCACGTGGTTACAGGGTTAAAACAGAAACAACTCAAAGGTTAAACGTTTAGGCATTGCTTCTGAGTGGTTTGGGGAAGGCTTCAAACGATATAATAAAAAAAACTGCCCTATTACCATCAAGTATCATCAAGTATTCTGACAGCTTGCTAAAGCACTGTAAAATGTGTTGGAGCAGTGGTCTAACCAGCATGCTCTGGCTCTGAGCATCACGAGTTCTCCCCCAGTGCTGGGCAATCATTTTCCTTTGTTTTTGTGAGAGCCGTATTTTGAAACGTCTGAAATCAAAGTCTATTTCTAGTGATCAGGCTGCATCACAACTCACACTGTTGACACAGCACTACCATTCAAGCTACAAGTTGCAGAAGATGCTTCTATTTCTTTCAATTTACCATTCCCATTAGTCCAACATGCATCCCAAGATGATGACACCCATTTCACTGGTGTTCAGTCATTTTTAGCTCCATTCATTTTCCAGGTAGAAGAGAGATGAGCTCAACATGGTGCAGTTCTCCAGATGACCAAAAGATGGCACACTGTGGTAAGAGAGTAGCCTGTAGCCTACAGTATACTACTGGTAGGACTGAGGCATGTGCTACTGTTGCTGTTACTGCTCTGTAGTTACATGTTCGGAATGGTGCAACACTACAGCACGCTCAGATAGAAATGCATCATGTAGAACCAACCCGATTGTCTTCCATGTAGAATACGGGAATCATGTCCGCTCTGGTCATTCCATTTCTATCTACAACATTCTGTCAGAACTTTTGGATGGAAATGTACTGCGTAGAACAAAGCCGATTGTCTGCCATGTGGAATAGGGGGATCATGTCAGTTCTATTCGTTACATTTCTATCTGCAACGTTCTGAATGTTTCACCTTTTTGAACACACAGCTGGTTAGGTTTCATAGAGGAAGAGCAAGAGAAGCACTTGATGTGAACAGATGTAATGTGTACATGTAATATCCTTGCCCCTGTTGCTTAACAAGCTTGGCTGCTTACACAGTGAAGGACTGGAGGTCATTCTACCATGACATTGAGGGTATTTTCTATCTAGACAGTGGTTAAAGCGATGGGCCAGTAACCGAAAGGTTGCTAGATCGAATCCCTCAGCTGACAATGTAAACATATGTTGTTCTGCCTTTGAACAAAGCAGTTAACACACTGTTCCCAAGGACATCATTGTAAATTTTAATTTGTTCTTAACTGACTTGCCTAGTTAAATAATTATATATATACTAGTCCATTTCATCTAGAGAGGAGTATAAGTGTTGAAGTTTTGAGTGCACACGTCACTATCTTATTCGTCTTTCATATAAGTGAATTGTCAGTGTCTCTAATTTAGTTATTCTAATCCACCCCAAAGAGAGGAAAATGTCATTCTTTAATCGAAGGTAATATTTTACAGTGCCAGTATCTTGTAATTCTGATGTACTCTTTGTATCACCTGATAAATAACATAGTTTTATTATTATAAAATGTATCAAAAAGCACATTCTCCTTTTAAATGGCTTTTTCTTCCATTGTCCAATTAGTTTTATCTAAGCACAGCTTCTGTTGATTGCAGTTTGTAATTTTTCCTTTTTCGACAGCCAATTGTATTTGCAGATAGGGATGATCGGAATGTCCCCATTAAGTTGGGTTAATTGCATACGGACTTGGGATTTGGGAATCACTACATTATCACTGGCAGAAATATAATGTGTGGAATGTGCGCTCCTTTTGCTGTGTCGGTTCGTCCACTGTGAAGATTTACAACAGTGGTGCTGTCTTCTTAGCACATCAGTGAGAAATAGAACCAAGGCAACAACAAAAAAATTGTATTTTTATTATATTCCTACAATTCAATCTAATTTCATAATTTGAATGAACCTTCCTTTTTATAATTAACCATTGTCGGTTATATTTATACAGTACTATCCTTTATAAACGTTCGTAAATGAAGCCTCTCTTATTTTGCGTTTTTGAATGCTGTCACAGTGTATCTAAGCAATGGGTTTGTGGTGAGTGCAATGATCGTTTCCCACAGCCTGACTACAGCTATTCTGTCCCCAGTACACCTCCATAGCTCAGGTCCCTGCCTTAATTTACTCTACTTAAATACACACAAACACGAGACTGCTGAAAATCAATGTGACAGGCTTCAGTCTTCCCTCAGCATACACATCCTCTCCCAGATCCTCTTCTGATATCTGATCCATTACCTCCCCCTCCACACACTCACATGCACTGGAACACACGAGTGTACAAACACACACACACACACACATGCACACACACACACACACACACACACACACACACACACACACACACACACACACACACACACACACACACACACACACACACACACACACACACACACACACACACACACACACGCATGCATGCGCACACGCACAAACACACACATAAACGCACACATATAAACACACACACACAGAGACGCACACACACCCTCCCCCTGGCCGTTCTAAGCCCCTATGAGCCATATGAAATGTACTCTGTGCAGGAGAAACCAGATACTGCTCGCTGTGTCACATCGTGTTGCCAGAAAGCGTCAGGGCCAGGCTTGTTTGACTGCCAGGCATTCTGACAGTGTCAGTCATCTGCTCAGAGAACCCAGTGTGTACCCACAAGCAGTACAGAGACAGACAGACAGGGAGCTGAGAGCTCTCCACAAGCTACATGGATAATGGAGTGATTGTGTGTTTGTGCGTGTGTGTGCGTGTGCGTGTGCGTGTGCGTGTGTGTGTGTGTGCCAGTGTTCGTATGTGAATGTACAGTACATGTCAAAAGTTTGGATTATTTTGACTATTTTCCACATTGTAGAATATTAGTGAAGACATCAAAGCTATGAAATACCACATATGGAATCATGAAGTAACCAAAAAAGTGTTAAACAAATTAAAGTAGCCACCCTTTGCCTTGATGACAGCTTTGCACACTCTTGGCATTTTCTCAACCAGCTTCACCTGGAATGTTCCCACATACGCTGAACACTTGTTGGCTGCTTTTCCTTCACTCTGCGGTCCAACTCATCCCAAACCATCTCAATTGGGTTGAGATCGGGTGATTGTGGAGGCCAGGTCATCTGATGCAGCACTCCATCACTTTCCTTCTTGGTCAAATGTGTGTTTTGGGTCATTGTCCTGTTGAATAACAAATTATAGTCCCACTAAGCACAAACCAGATGGGATGGTGGATCGCTGCAGAATGCTGTGGCAGCCATGCTGGTTAAGTGTGCCTTGAATTCAAAATAAATCACTGTCACCAGCAAAGCACCCCCACACCATCGCACCTCCTCCTCCATGCTTCACGGTGGGAACCACACATGCAGAGATCATCCGTTCACCTACACCCTGTCTCACAAAGACACCATGGTTGGAGCCAAAAATCTCTAATTTGGACTCATCCGACCAAAGGACAGATTTCCACACGTCTAATGTCCATTGCTCGTGTTTCTTGGCCCAAGCAAGTCTCTTCTTTTTATTGGCGTCCTTTAGTAGTGGTTTCTTTGCAGCAATTTGACCATGATTGCCTGATTCACGCAGTCTCCTCTGAACAGTTGATGTTGAGATGTGTCTGTTACTTGAACTCTGTGAAGCATGAAGCTGCAATCTGAGGCTGGTAACTAATGAACTCATCCTCTGCAGCAGAGTTAACTCTGGGTCTTACTTTCCTGTTGTGGTCCTCATGAATCCTCATGAATACTTGAAGAAACATTCATAGTTCTTGAAATGTTCCGCATTGACTGACCTTCATGTCTTAAAGTAATTATGGAATGTTGTTTCTCTTTGCTTATTTGAGCACACACACACACACACACACACACACACACACACACACACACACACACACACACACACACACACACACACACACACACACACACACACACACACACACACACACACACACACACACACACACACACACACACACACACCAAATGTGATGGCAACCTGGTTTGTCAGTCTTTCCAACAGCACTCAGCAAGGTGAGGTCCCACGTGGGCCTGCAGATATCCGAGACAGGAGGACAGGAGACCTGGATACCAACACCTTCTGGCCTCTATCCTCACTCCTCCCTGCCTCTCTTCACCCCTCACCGCATGCCTGCCTCTTACACGCAGAACAGCCATCCTCTGAAGTGCCTGGCGGACTGAAGGTGATTGACAGAGAATCTCCAGTGTGAACTAGAGAAGAGAAGAGAGACCTCATGATGTCTCTTTCTCTCTCTTTTTCTCTTTCTCTCTCTCTGGGAATCACTACATTATCACTGACAGAAAAATAATGTGTGGAATGTGCGCTCCTTTTGCTGTGTCAGTACGTCCACTGTAAATATTTACAACAGTGGTGCTGTCTTCTTAGCACATCAGTTAGAAATAGAACCAAAGCAAACATTTCATTTTTATTATATTCCTACAATTCAATCTAATTTCACAATTTCATTTTTATTATTAACCGATGTTGGCTATAATTATACAGTACTATCCTTTATAAACGTTGGCAAATGAAGCCTCTGTTTTTGAACGCTGTCACGGTGTATCTAAGCATTGGGTTTGAGGTGGGTGGACTGCTCCTTTCCCACAGCCTGACTACAGCTATTCTGTCCCCAGTACACCTCCATAGCTCAGGTCCCTGCCTTAATTTACTCTACTCAAATACACAGCTCTCCTTTCCAGACTGACACACACGCACGCAAGCAAGCACGGACGCACGCACACGCGCGATACTGCTGAAAATCAATGTAA
The DNA here is from genome assembly GCF_036934945.1 of Oncorhynchus masou masou. Lineage (NCBI taxonomy): Eukaryota > Metazoa > Chordata > Actinopteri > Salmoniformes > Salmonidae > Oncorhynchus > Oncorhynchus masou. Next base: position 55,964,418 of record NC_088240.1, read on the forward strand.
CAGGTTCAGTCTTCCCTCAGCATCCTCTCCCAGATACTCTCTCTCAGGGCAAAGTCTGTCTGTCTGTCTGTCCGTCAAAGCGCCAAGAGGGGGGAGTTCTTCTGACTTCTAACTATCTGTTGAAGAAACAGGTCCTAGCTTTTACGAATGATTAATAAACAAATCTGTTAACAATGCAGCAGACATTTTACAGAAAGGTTCATTTTAGGAAACACAATCTCCCTTTTGTTAATAATGTCCATTAATCACGGGAGGATGTCACTTAACGCAAGGTTAATGAAACATTGTTAATGCATCGCTAATCTATTCCGAGTCAGAAAGCCCTTATAACTGTAATTCGTAACCCCTAAAACTATTTCCTGGAGAATTTTAAGTGGCTGATTGATGGGTGTAGGACAGGGGATGTCCATTATTTTTAAGTGGAAACACAAAGGCAGCATGTGGGGGTCAACCTGGGCAGAACTCAGAAAGCTTTACCTGTCCAAGGCCATAATGAACCAATGCAAAGATATATGAGCAACACTTTGGAGAAGAATTTAAGTAGGACATAACAGCTTCGTAATAGATTTACTGTGGCATTCACAACCATTCATTAACAATCAGCGATAATATCCACTGTCGCCTTCCGTAATGCTCTGCTTTGAGATGTGTCGTCCTACAGTATATTCCATCATGCTGATAGTCTGTGACTCATACATCACTTACATGACTGAGGCCAGGATTCAATCCAGATGGCGGAAGAACCGCATTGTAGCACGGTTGTATTGCCTTTAATTAAATGGTGAATAGCCGAAAAAGAGCAACCGGATGGATCCTGGGGAAGGACGTGATCAGGTTGGCATGTGATATAGTGTTTAAGTCAACAGTCATACTAACCTGTGTTTGGGACACATGCCCCTGTCTCCGGGCCATAAATCCTTTACTCCAATAATTGTTCTTCCGGTGCCCGGCCCATATTCACAAAGATTCTCAGAGTATTGCTGATATAGGATCAGTTTAGCATTTTAGATCGTATTGATTAGGCTTATATGGATAGGGGTAACCTAATCCTAGATCAGCACTCACTACTAACTTTGAGACGCTCTGTGAATTACGGGCCCTGAGCTCAAACCACTACTTCAACTTAAACAGAGTCATAGTTTGTGTGACAATGGTGTTAGCATGGAGTGCTAACTGCTTAGCGTTACATTAGGGGGGGACGTTTGTTGTATTCTGGCTCGCTGTCTGGTTGCAGCTCAGCTGCTCAGCTCCTAGGTGTTTGGAGAAGCGGCTGACTGTTTGATTGATTGTTTGATGACAATGTGAGGCTTGCATCTCTATCCCTTTCGTCGGCGTCTCTGAAGAGCCGTGACATTAGATGCTTGATGTCGGTGTGTCGATCTGATGTGCAAACACAAACCAGACCAGGCAGCTTTTTTTACACAGTGTTTGGTGTTTTTATCTGTTGTTTTGAGAATCTAGTCAAGTGTTCCCTTCCGTTCTTTGAAAGGTTGCATTGTTTTTAATCAGATATCTGCCCAAATTGAAGTGGTTAAAACAAATTATTGTCATTTGGGGTGAATTACTTTTTTGGAATAAATGTTTTCTACCTCTTGGTTTTCAATAAGATGTTGGTGTGTGATGTTGTGACGCAGTCTGTGTGTGTGTGTGTGTGTGTGTGTGTGTGTGTGTGTGTGTGTGTGTGTGTGTGTGTGTGTGTGTGTGTGTGTGTGTGTGTGTGTGTGTGTGTGTGTGTGTGTGTGTGTGTGTGTGTGTGTTACAGAGGGGACGAGGTAGAACAGATTCTGGTCAATAGGAGCTCTACTAAACCAGGAGTTCATTTCCACCCTGCTCTCCCCCTGGCCAGGGGCCACTCCATATACAAGTCAAATCGGCTTTTTGCCTCCCAAAGCTCTGTGATTTATGACCCACTTCCATTGACCAGACCAGCTACTTTTCATTTTTGTTAAATCATGCTGGCCCCTAAATGAAACTATTGATTTACAGTCAACTTACTGAGGATTTAATTTGTATTTGGAAAATTAAAGCAGGTCAAGCGTTATAATTTCACACTACAATGGAAATACCAGTATAATCCCCCACCAGCCCGGCATCCGCATATGCTGAAGCATCACACTGCTGCACTGCATCCCCCTCTCTCCTCTCTTGTTCTCTTTGTGTAGCCATTAATGCATTTTTGGAATGGGAGATGAGGGATTTATGGGCCTGGGAGTCATAGTTGGACTGTCCCAGAGTTCTTGGACTCGGTCCAGACCTGTGGAGAGCTGTGGCCGCATGAGCACCGGACCGTCGACCCTTTGTCCCTCTTTGACCTTGACTTGCACTGCCGCCTCCACCCCCCCTCGTCCCCGGGAATCTTCCCTGGAATCCCCACCTCTTCCCTGGGATGAGATGGACAGCGTGGCAGCCTCACCTCCCCTCATCCTGGCCCCGCTGAACACTCTCTTCACCAAGCCCTTCATTAACTCCCCACCCCCACCCCTCTCAACCCTCCTCTCCCTGGCATTGAAAAGGCACTGTCTGTAAACCTGTCCTCACCCAGCGCCCTAGTGTTGAGGTTTCAATAGGGGCCGTGTGGGGGCGGGAGGGTGGATCGTTCTCTCGCCTCCTCGCTGGCGGCTTATATTATATTTAGTCATAATAATCACAGCTATCTGTGGCCCGGCTCCCCCCTCTCCTCTCCCTTTTTTTGTTTGAGTCTCCCACTCGCAGGCTGGTAGGATGGGAGCGCTGTCTCCGTCGCCTCCTCACCTCAGCAGGGCTGTGTGGTGTCGCTCACAGGCCCATAAAGGAGAGGGAGGAGCGGAAGGGCGTGAAGCTCTAGGGTGTCATTAACTCCTTTCTCCTACCCAGGAGGAAGCAGCGGGTTGACTAGCGTGAGCCTGACACCCCCCCCCCCCCTCACCCTTTCTCACCCCTCACACAAGCCCCTCGCGACCCCCACCCCGAAGCTCCTCCATAAGTGTTTATTAACATGTCGTTGACTTCCCCAGGGTCTTTAAGCTAAAGCTGCTAATGCTACCCCCTCCCACCATCCTCACTCACACAGTTGACGCTTGTGCTGTTATCAGGATGGACCTGCAGTATGTCGGACTCTTCACCTTTCCCCCGCTTCTTCTCTTTCTTTTTGCTTTCCATTGTTCCGTGGTGATAACACAGCTGACACCATGGATGTATAACAACACATTTAAATGGCTAACTTAAAGGCAAATGTCACTGTGCACCATTTAAAAGACCTGTCTCGCTTGCCCTTTTTGAAAGAATGTATCTAAAAAGAGGTTCACCAAACATTTCTGTGAGGAAAACATTTCTAAAATAAACAGCTTTTTTTCTTCTTCTTCGTGACATCAAAAGCTGCAGCAGCCTCTTCCCAAACATGGAATGCAGGGCTCCGGTCGGCGTCTTGAGAAGCGGGGGGAAGGTTTTCTGAGAAATTCTGTAGTGCAGTGGGGACATGAGGCAGCTGGCGGCGAGGGAAGGGCGGATGGATTCTGGATGGTCCGGGACAGTTCAGTCCTTGACTGTGTGTTGATCCCCGAGGGAGGGGCGGAAAGGGTTGGGGAGAGGGGGGGGGGGGATTGGCGTGGAGGCCCCATGTCTTTCTCCTCCCATAAACATCATGAGGGGTGATGGCTTTAAAAAGCGATGAATGACGTCTGTGAATGAAGGAACGCCAGTGATTAATCACCACGGTGATTCTCATGGAAATCGAGAGAGAGAGGGGGGGGGTCACAACCGTGTGAAACCCATTTTGGGCAAATACTGGGGAGCCTGATTGCTCACAAGGGGATTTTTATGTTATTAAAAAAAGAGGTTCTGTGAGCACAACGGGCTCCTCCCCTGCAGACGCACCACAGTTAGGGAGTATTTTAAATCTATAGTTTATAGATTAGAGGGACAATTCTGAACGTTCCGCATATTAATGTCACACTCGGAGCGTGAGCGAAGGACGCGGTTTGGCTCAGTTACTAATCGTACGCCATTCAATGAGCCAACACTATAGCATTAGAAAAGCAGAGAAAATGAGTCACTGGCTCTTATACTAGTACCGTGCTGTGGTCCTCAGTTGGTTATAACGTGGGGAAAGCAACGTGAAGGCTGTGGGTTAAATTCCCGCAGGGATCACGTGCTTACACAAGACATTTCGAATTTACTGTATGTGCAAATGTATATTTCAGTGTACTGTAAGTGCCTTTGGATAACTGTATCCGCTAAGGCATATGTTTACTAAATATTAATTTAGTATAGGCAGAAATATGGAACACTTGAGACCCTTAATGTCACTTCCTGTTCCCATCAGGTGAATTAGCTGATGTGTTGTTGCAGTTAGAGGGGGGGGGGGATACAGGCTGCAGGTGGGAGGGATGGAGGTGTTGGATGAAGTGTCACTGCCTCAGATTTCCCTGTGGGGCGGTTCTGCCTGCTATGCTGCTGGTTCCGTATTGACTTGAGTATTGTCCTCTAACAGGTCATTCAGATCTCAATGATAAATATTGTTTTTCCCACAGACAGAGATGGATCTGTGTGCAGAAATCTTCAAATATATCTCCGGCTGCCATTTCCTGAGCAATGTAGGAATTCATACCGGTACCTCTTCGTTGACAATGCCTCCAAAAGTTACGGCTGTGACACGGAGAAATGAATGAAAGTTCAATAGAATTTTGAGTGTTTGTCAGAGGTTGCGTTTATGCAGTTCCACGTTACGGCCTTCCTGAACCAATAAGTCTATGCCAGCATTAAAAGCAAATAGCCAAACAGAAAAATATGGTTGGAGGAAATTTGCCAAAGTGAGAAATTGATTTTCTTCTGGCTCTGGAGAGTACTTCATTCTTGGTCAGAGCAGTAGGAGGGTTTAGAGACATGTTTTACTAACGGGAAGTGCAAAGGCACTGATGCAAAACCCTTTTTTTTAACGGTGCCTGAGAAAAATCGACTTCTCCTGTACGTCAATACTTTGTGGGGGGTGCGCAGGTGACACAATACTTTGTGGGGGGTGCGCAGGTGACACAATACTTTGTGGGGGGTGCGCAGGTGACACAATATTTTGTGGGGGGTGCGCAGGTGACACAATACTTTGTGGGGGGCGGGGGTGACACAATACGCAGGTGACACAATACTTTGTGGGGGGTGCGCAGGTGACACAATATTTTGTGGGGGGTGCGCAGGTGACACAATACTTTCCAGTCACACGTCACCTACAGGAGCACCTCATGGCCACCTTTCTGATTTAAAGCTACGGCAGAGCAACATGCTACCCATGTTATTATCAAAGTAGCATGGGCCACAGAGAGAGATGGTTTAGGAGGATGTTGGGTTGGCTGGTACTGTGGTACGTTTACCAAAAGAATTCTAACCCCCGTTGAAGTGTCAACAATGCACAGGACCCTAATCCCTAACTATAAACCTAATACTTTTCTGACATGACTAAACATAAACCTACCCTACCCAAACTTACCCTACCAATACTCTTACTCAGAGGATGATGATGATGATGTGGAGGAGGAGGAAGGTTATGTTAACAATGACTTATGCAACGGTGAAGGAGAGGACAATGAAAACCATGAGGGCGGAGGTGGTCACGCCAATCATAAGGATCAGAACGATTCTGATTAGTATAATGACGTTATCATTTGAGACACGATCCATGACACGCTGAGAACGATGCCACTTTCACTTTGAGCTGTCACAGTTTCTGTCCACCTCAGCAGCAAACGTTTTATGAGGGAATAAGGAGAGGAAAATGTGAATAAGCGAATTTAGGAAAGCCTGACTCCTCGTCAGTACTAATTTAGTGTGTGAGCTAAGTGGCTGCTTTTTATGTGAACACCATTGTGTTCCTAACTATGCAGCAAACAATCGCTGTTCGGAGGCAAAGAATGACACAATGTGAACAATGGAACAATGAAGGCCTTTTTTCTCTGTTGCTGCCTGGAGGAAAAGATCCCAACAAAACAAACTGGGCTGGTATAATTGTTTTCTAAGGCTTTTGATTCAGGGATGTTAAATATGGCTGAAAGAACAGACGTGACAAGATAGACAAGCTAGAACATACAAAGGAAGCTAGAACATACAAAAGAATGTTCTGTGTGCCTGTGAAAAGCATAACGTCTGAAAACAGGCTTCTTAAACCTCAAACAGAGGAGGAATGAATCTGAGTTCACATACATAAGCACAAACATATACATACATCCATGCACGCATACACACTGACATACACACACACACACACACACACACACACACACACACAGACATGCACACACACACACACACACACACACACACACACACACACACACACACACACACACACACACACACACACACACACACACACACACACACACACACACACACACACACACACACACACACACACACACACACACACACACACACACACACACACACACACACACACACACACACACACACACACACACACACACACACACACACACCACACACAGACATTCCTGGGTGATGCCATGTGTGTTAGTGTGTATGTTGACAGGGATCAGTGATGTGTGGGAAACCTTTCAGCCCTCCTCCCCATCCACAGCCATTGACAGTGTGAGACCTGCCGCTGTGCTCCCTAACCACTATCTATCACTGGGAGCATGCAAAAGTCAATGCTACAGTGGACACACACGCATGCGCCAACACACACACACGCGCATGCACAGACACGCACACACTCACACACGTGTGCGTAAAAATACACACACTCACACACACAAACACAGCCATAGAAAGCAGACACACCGTACACAATTAAACAAGCAAATAGTTATCTATGTAGATGATGTGATGTTAATACAAACCAGTGAGCTCACCTTAAACTTCAGAAAGCATTCATACACCTTGACTTATCCACATCTTATTGCGATTTCAAAATTGAATTAATATTTTTTTTTTTGGTAAACAACTCCAGTGTATATTTGGCCTTGTGTTTTAGGTTATTGTTCTGCTGAAAGGTGAATTTGTCTCCCAGTGTCTGATGGAAAGAAGACTGAACCATGTTTCCCTCTATCATTTTGCTCCATTTCCGATTTTAACTCTATTCCGTACATTTTTCATCCTGAAAAACTCCCCAGGACTTTATCTGTAAATGAACCGATGATATCAAGCCACACCCGGCCATGACACCTGTGTGTCCTTTGAAACTATATAAACTAGTGACCCGCAGTGTTTGTCATTATACCCCCGATGAAGACCGTTTGTCTGTCGAAACTGAGTGTGCGGCACTCCTTTTGTTTTTTAAGTGGTCTACTCCGCTAGCCAGCACCTCGCCTAGTACTCAGTAATGTATTGGATTGGATTTGCCCCGAACATAACACTTCGTATTCAGGACAAAAACACTGTTTTGCCACATTTTTTGCAGTATCACTTTAGTGCCTTATTGCAAACAGGATGCATGTTTGGAATGTTTTTATTCTGTACAGGCTTTCTTCTTTTTACTCTGTCATTGAAGTTAATATTGTGTAGTATGTACAATATTGTTGATCCATCATCAGGTTTCTCCTATCACAGCCACTAAACTCTGCACAGTAACTGTTTTAAAGTCGCCATTGGCCTCATGGTGAAATTCCTAAGCAGTTTCCTTCCTCTCTGGCAACTGAGTTAGGAAGGACACCTGTATATCTTTACAGTGACAGGGTGTATTGATACACCATCCAAAGAGTCCATGCAACTTATTATGTGACTTGTTTAGCAAATTGTTACTTATTTAGGCTTGTCATGACAAACCGATTGAAAATTTAATGACTTAGGCCATTTCAGCTTTACATTTTTTATTAATTTGCAAAAATGTAATTCCACTTTGACATTATGGGGTATTGTGTGTAGGCCAGTGAAGCAAAGTCTCAATTTAATCCATTTTAAATTCAGGCTGTAACACAACAAAATTAGGAACAAGGCACTGTATATCCTCCATCACGTGTTCATGGTAGATCAAACACAGTTCCTACCTAGTGTCTTCCCACTGGGTACGTACTGGTTGAATCAACGTTGTTTCCTTGTCAATCCAGTGGAATTACGATGAATTGACATCTGTGCCCAGTGGGAAGGCCTGGTATCCACCTACTAGCATGTCTCTCTCTCTCAGATGATCCTACAATCGCTCTCTCAGCCAATCATAAACAGAGAGCACTCTAGGGTGTTGTTACACACACACACATAATATACATCACACACACACACACACACACACACACACACACACACACACACACACACACACACACACACACACACACACACACACACACACACACACACACACACACACACACACACACACAACAAACACACACTCGCTTCCAAACACCATTGCAAAACTATCCTTTAGTTGCTCTTGTCATGTCTATTTGTGATATATAGTACAATACAACACAGTATCTGAGACACACACCCTGACATCCTATACAATAACAGCACACAAAGGAATTGACACCCTGTACTTTTCCATTAGGGTCTTTTTCTAAATGGCCCCACTACCCATTTCAACCCCTGTAACACATACAGCTGATAATAGCAGACATGAATCTGTGTCTCTCTGCACTAAACAGATGCTGGCTGTCCATAAATCACATCACCTCCATTTTGTTTGAGAACAAAAAGCAGTGTGTTTCAGCGGGCCTGGTAGGAATCCCATATGTTTTGTCCCTCTCTCTTTCCTCTTCTCTCTTCCCTCTCTTCTCTCTGTCGCGCTCCCGCTACTCCAGACGTAGTACAATAGGGGCAGCTAGGTGATGAATATTTGTGTCCGGCCTGGCGTTAAGATTTCATTAATCACGCAAAAGACTACTGAGAATCAGCATACCTGGTCCTAGCCAGCAGGCCTTGCACCAAGCTCTCGGTATACATAAGCATTACAGACCACTTGCAGACCAACCATCTTATTTTTTGTTGTCGTTGTCTTCTCATCTCTTTCTCTCTCTCTCACCCCCTTTCTATCTGTCCTTATCTGTCGTTGCATGATGGAGTGACGAAGAAGAAAAGAGACAGAAAGGAGGGGATGATAAGGAGGTCAAATGTGCAACATTTACTCATTCTTTCCATTATTGTCTTTCGCCCTGGGAGAAAAAGGAAAGGAATGAAGGAAGGAAGAGAGAGAGAGAGAGAGAGTAAGGAGTGAAAACAAACGGGTGGGGTACAAGGACACCTGTGCCGCCAGGGCCTCGTTCACAAACCACTCAGCCTTGATAGGATTCACCAGGTGCCAAGGATACACACCAGTCATTCACTCTCTCCCTCCCTCTGCCTCTCTCTCTCTCTCTCTCTCTCTCTCTCCCTTTCTCTCTCTCTCTCCCGCCCTTACTCTCCCTCACACTCACTTTCTGTCTGTCACTCAATTTAGTCTCGCTTTCCCTGTCTGTGTGTACCCTCCCTCCCTCCTGTCTGTAGCCCAAAGAGGTGATGGATAGACATGTGCTGGCGTGCAGAAGAACCTATTTGGACTGGTGTGTCAGCCCATCTTTATCAAATGTTGTACAGGTATATTCTCTTGTTATGCTTCATTACTCTGGAATGGTGTGCCTGAAATGTTTGACTGCTCTGTCTTCTTCTCAGACCTCTCTGCCTCACCACTCCCTCTTTCTCTCTCTGTGCTCCTCCTCGCTTCCCCCCTTCTCATTTAGCTCTTGTGGTTCCCTGTGTGTGAGCTACGCTGGTCGAGCTCCAGAGGGACAGGCCGAGCGTTGTCTTCTCTACGCGGTTAGGGGAACATGGCACTGCCTGGGGGACAGATATTGATTCCACTGCCTGGCTAGCAATGCTAACAATTCCCCACCCTCCCCTGCCAAACAGCTGCCATGCCACTCTGTCATTGGCTGCTGATCAATGTAGACCCTGCAAATCAGATTTCCTGAGAGGGCCTTGTTCCCTGTCAATGACCTCAGGATGACACACACCCGAGAGACATGTCAGGGCATATTTTAGGACAAAAAGATGTCACCTTACAAGACAGATTCAATGACCATTCAGCTTATGACCGATCAAGTGAGCTAGGTATCTTTTGTTGACCATGTGTCGTTCCAAGATTGTAGAATGTTGCATATACTACTTTTCTCCCAAGATTGAAACTTGGGTCAACTTTTATGAAGCGTGTCTCAGAAAACTACCCTGTGTCTGTCCAGTTCCATTATACCGTATATCTGGGCTGCACACCTTGACTGCAAAGCCCCAGTGTGTATGTGTGGATGAATGTACCAAGCCAGAGGAAGTGGAGATCAATAGTAAATCCTCTTGAGCTGGTGGATATTTCTCCAGATAGAAGGAGAGTAGAGGGGATGGTCTTAACCAATCAATGGGGAGTACAGACACACATCCCTTGGACTTGATGGAAGTTTGAACTGATATGAGATATGACTCAGGCTGGTGCTATACACCAACTGGAGTAAGCAAGAGTGGGTCATCACATACTGTGGATTGAGTCATCGTTTTTTCAGCCTCTATTAAAGACATGCTCTGGAACTTTGGCGACTAGTAAGTATTTTTTGAAGCCTCCCGCTTTGGGATGGATGTGTCAATGTGTAGTTCATACATGCATAATCTATGAAAGGATTAACCACAAAATCCCTAGTTTGAAGGTGAATGTTTACTGGAAGCTGTGCGGTGCCATTTCCCCCTACATTTTCCCTCACGTGGGCCGGCCCTCTAGCAATTCAAGTTCCAGGCAATGAGCTTCCCTAAAGGACTCCAATAGGACTGCTTCCAAAATCTGATATTATTTTTCTATTGGATTCTGGTATTGGAATCCCACAGGAGTCTAATGCATTTCTGAGGGTAATTTTACGCACCCTTTTCCTACCTCAGATTAGAGATGTTAGTGTAAACGTTAATAGTCATCACAAGGACACAAAATCGATTGCTTCAAACAGACCAGCAATCATTGGTTTTGTACTGTTGATTGCTTGACGAATACGTGTTGCGTTTCTCTTTCCATTTTGGTGACCCACCCCCCCAAATCAAAATGCGTCACTCAAAAATATAGCTGGTTGTCTTCAGTAGGTTGTCCTCTATATGAGTGATGTAACAATATGTCCAGTCTCCACGTGTTTTTTGAGTTGTGCTAGTTTCAACAGCACATACAACCTGATTTCCCCCCTAATCAATACGATGACTAATTGGGTTGTTTTTGTACGTTTTATGTTTAGGTTTTCAATATATCACAAACTGTTTATTGATTATTGATTTTGTCAACGGGAAGCAGTAACTGAATAATTTTCAACTTATGTTTTAGGAATATAAATGGAACCTTCAACATTAATTTCCAATAGTGGTGGTAGTGTGATGGTTTCGGGATGATTTGCTTCCTCAGGACCTGGACGACTTGCCTTAATAGACGGAACCATGAGTACTGTTCTGTATCAGAGGATTCTACAGGAGAATGTCAGGCCATCAGTCTGTAAGCTGAAGCTGAAGCGCAGCTGGTTCATGAAGCAAGACAATGATCCAAAACACACAATCAAGTCAACATGAAAATGGCGAAAAAAGCAACACATTTGACATTTTGGAATGGCCTAGTCAAAGTGCAGACCTAATCCCAATTGAGATGTTGTGGCAGGACTTGAAACGAGCAGTTCATGCTTGAAAACCCACAAATGTTGCTGAGTTAAAGCAGTTCTGCACGCAAGAGTGGGCCAAAATGCCTCCACAGTGATGTGAGAGACTGATCAACAACTACAGGAAGCATTTGGTTGCAGTCACTGCAGTTAAAAAGGTGGCACAACCAGATGTTGAGTGTAAGTGGGAAATTACCTTTTCGCACAAGGGAATTGGGTGTTGCATAAACTAAATCAAATAATATTTGTAAACTCCGGCTCCCGTTATCAAGTATTAGGTTTTGGTTGAAGATCTGGTTAACATTCCGTATAAAATAAATATGCAAAAATAGATCAAATCTGAAAAGGGACAAATACTTTTCACAGCACTGTATTTAGCAATAACAAACAAGATTTCTCATCTGCTATAACAATACAAAAACAAGACACAATTGGCTACAATTTAGCGAGCTAGCTAGTCAGCTGACAGGCAAAATGTGGCTAACAGTAGTTTATTGGCTAGTATAGAAACGGGTACATAAAATGCTGCACAATGACAAAATATTGACAACTTATCAGGAAACATAAGGAAACAAATACTGTACTCACAATGCTTGGATTCACAGTATTTGCATTCACTGAAGGACAAAACAACTCGAATGATAATGTTAGAAAACGTGAGATTCTCTGCACAGACACGGGTGAAAGGGACAGTCTCTCTTACAGTTCAATAAAACGGAAATGAATTGCGCTGGAACGCATGACAAAAAAAACATATAATTGAATGGGTTCAAAACGTTCTAGGATTCTGATTAGGGTGACAAAATCCTACAAGTCCGATAAAAACCTATAGGATTCAATTGGATTACTTTTGATTTCCAATAGGAAAAAGTAGTCCAATAGGATTCTGATAGAGGTGACACAAAATCCTATAGGATTCTATAAGAAAAATCACTAACCCTCAAGGATATTTAATGGTGCCGGAGGGGATGGTTGCTGTTTTACGGCCTCCTAACCAACTGGGCTATTTTGTGTATTTATTTCACATTGTTTGTAAACTTATTTTGTACATAAAGTTGCTGCTACCATCTCTTATGACCGAAAAAAGCTTCTGGACATCAGAACAGCGATTACTCACCTCAAACTGTATGAAGAAAATGTCTTTAATGAGTCCAATGTGAAGGATATGGTGTTGTCTGGAGACCAGGCCCAAATACCCGTCATTTGCGTGAAGAAAAGGCGGAGATACAGAGGGAGAAGGTTGGGGTGCCTTGTGAGGATTCGGAGGCGAGTGAGTTAATTGCCACTACCATTGGCCAACGTGCAATCACTGGAAAACAAACTCAATGATCTACGGTCGAGACTATCCTACCAACGGGACATTAAAAACTGTAATGTCTTATGTTTGAAAGGCTGGTCATGGCTCACATCAACACCATCATCCCGGAAACCCTAGACCCACTCCAATTCGCATACCGCCTCAACAGATCCACAGATGACACAATCTCAATCACACTCCACACTTCCCTTTCCCACCTGGACAAAAGAACACCTATGTAAGAATGCTGTTCATTGACTACAGCTCAACGTTGAACACCATAGCACCCACAAAGCACATCACTAAGCTAAGGACCCTGGGACTAAACACCTCCCTCTGCAACTTGATCCTGGACTTCCTGACGGGCCACCCCCAGGTGGTAAGGTTAGGCAACAACACATCTGCCACACTGATCCTCAACACTGGGACCTCTCAGGACTGTGTAATTAGTCCCCTCCTGTACTCCTTGTTCACTCATGACTGCATGGCCAGGCACGACTCCAACACCAACATTAAGTTTGATGATATAACACAACAGTGGTAGGCCTGATCACCGACAACGATGAGACAGCGTATAGGGAGGAGGTCACAACAATCTCTCACTCAATGTGACGTAGACAAAGGAGATGATCATGGACTACAGGAAAAGGAGGGCCGAACAGCGGGTTGAGAGTTTCACGACAACACCTTTTCCCCCTCAGGAGACTGAAGAGATTTGGCATGGGTCCCCAGATCCTCAAACAGTTCTACACCTGCACCATCGAGAGCATCCTGATCGGTTGCATCACCGCCTGGTATGGCAACTGCTTGGCATCCAACCATATGGTGCTACAGAGCGTAGTGCGTACGGCCCAATATATGACTGGGGCCAAGCTTCCTGCCATCCAGGATCTATAAACTAGGCTGTGTCAGAGGAAGGCCCAAAAAATTGTCAAAGACTCCAGTTACCCAAGTCATAGACTGTTTTCTCTGCTACCACATGGCATGCGGTACCAGAGCGCCAAGTCTAGGACCAAAATGCTCCTTAACAGCTTCTACTCCCAAGCTATAAGACTGCTGAAAAATTAATCAAATGGCCACCTGGACTATTTACATAGTCCCGCTGTTTATGATCTGTTCATAGTCACTTTACCCCTACCTACATGTACAAATTACCTCAACTTACCTGTACCCCCGCACATTGACCCCCTCTATATAGCCTCGTTATCGTTATTTTATTTTATTGTGTTACTTTTTATAATTTTTTAAACTTTAGTTATTTGGTAAATATTTTCTTAACTCTATTTCTTGAACTGCATTGTTGATTAAGTGATTAGAATTAAGCATTTCACGGTATTTGTTGTATTTGGAGCATGTTGACAAATAACATTTGATTTGATTTGATTTTGACAAGGGTTCAGCTCTTTGCCATTTGTAACAGCTTGCAAGATGCACACACAGCAGAGCAAGAGAGAGCGCAATGACTTGTGCACATACAGTGCATTTGGAAAGGAAGTTTAATCCATTTCAGAATGAGGCTGTAACGTAACAAAATGTGGAAAAAGTCAAAGGGTCTGAATACTTTCCGAAGCCACTGTAATTCCTAGACTCCTTGCGTCCACTCTCCTCACTTCCTTCTCAAAACTCATATAAGGAGAAGGTCAGAGGGGAGGGTCCTCTAACTTTTTTTATCCAATGGGTTTTGTCAAGGAAGCGAGGAGAGAGGATGTGAGGAGTCAGGGAAACAGAATTGAGATTCTCCCACTTTTACGCTCCCATTCCACTCCATTTGGATCTGTATGCACGGTAACGTCATGGGCAGTGCCTTTTCAAAGGAGCCAGAATGGCCCTATAATCTATGACAGAAGGGGACACTATGGGATTCAAAAGTGAAACTATGGAAAACATAGCAGCCATAACTTTCTGGGTTAATTACGTTTGGAGTAAATGTCAGTGCACCCCAGACGTCTGGGACTCATCGGCCTCCTCGTAATACCAGCTTTTGTCATTCTATCAAACAAAATCACATTTGGACCAAAATATTTAGAGAACGAGCATGTTGGGGATTCGCTCCATGCTGTGCAGTAAATTAGCAGAGAAATGTAAACTAGGAACTCCTTTATGACATGCGCAGTAAACATGCTGTAAATTGGATTGTCAATGGTTGAATGATTTTTCATGGCTGAGATGCTAACGATGTGTGTAGGGCGTTTAAAGGGAGTGGTTGAGTTGATGGTTGTGGTAGAAGAGTTTCTGAATCGAAGTGAAACAAAAAGGATGGTCCGTGTGTCTGCGATAATTATGATTACGCTCTGTTTTGCATAATCACCAGGAAGATAAAAAAGCGGAAGAATAGAGGACAGAGCTTTATCAAAATGATGCGATCTTCAAGGGTGTTATCAATATATCGCATCCCGATTTCCGTTCCATGTTTAGCACATTTAACCTTCTTTGTCTGTTTCTCAACTGAAATTGCGGCGTGAAAAAAAACAAGACTCGTATTAGCATGAAAAGATGCCTTTTTTTCTGGAACAATAAGCAGTCCTTGAACTCGACATCATTAAAGGGAACGCCATCATTTCCTTTAACGAGGATGACTGTGTGCAGACACATATTGCGGTTGTAAGGTGTAGCAGCAGCAGCAGCAGCAGCATCAACAGCAGCAGGAGACTCATTTAAAACCTCCCTAATCTACAAGATGATAGCTGTAGCATTTAGAGAGTTTCAACTGACTCCCTCTCTCTGAAAATGAGTGTTAGGAGGTTTTGTCACTCAGCTATGAGCACAATATTTTGGCAAATTAACATTTCACGCAGAAACTAGCTATTTGGTAACATCACTCCTGAGACATGTCCTGTTCTATCATACATCCTCTATTTGCCTCAACAAATCTGAAAATGGCCTTGCTATTTTGTAATGTGTAACCTACTGTATGGAGAGAATATATCTATACTCTGCTCTCCTGTATCCACTGTCCATGGGCAGGAGTCTGAAAGACTATTGTAGGAAGAACGGACATGGACATAAATATCCTTACAAGGTGCTTTGTAATAAAAAATAACAATGTTATGAAACGCAGTGAAACATAGAGAAAGGGCTGGGAAATATCCATCAAATTAACACATCAGTGACTTTGATTGTAATCTCCCCAGCCCTGCCGCGGCTCTCTCTGTCACACAGAGAAGCAGCCAAACGTGATTTATCAATGCAAACCTAATAGCATCAATATGAATCTAACTAAAAATCAATATTTCATTACCAAATTGTTAGCGAGAATGAAGAAAAATGGCCACCGTCAGTGCATTCTCCAGGGTAGGAGCATCTGGAGTTCAATGTGACAAGATGAGCGATGCGTGACTCGGGGCTCCAGGAAGGACACCACGAGGACAGGACTCAGTCTGTGCACACTTTGAACTCTCTCTCGCTCTCTTCTTCCTCTCTCTCTCTCTGCATCGTTCTCCTCTCTCTCTCTCTCTCTCTCTCTCTCTCTCTCTCTCTCTCTCTCTCTCTCTCTCTCTCTCTCTCTCTATATATATATATATATATATATATAGTACTCCTCCTCTCTCTCTCTCTCTCTCTCTCTCTTTGCCCCTTTCTGTTTCTCGCTCTCCCATAGTTTATCACATTACTCTCTGACCAATTTCATTGTTTTCAATGTAACTTTCCATCCTTTCATATCTCTCTCCCTCTCTCTCGCCATTTCCTCTGTCAATCTGTGTGTGTCAGTTTGGTGTCAGTCTAGGACCACACAGTTTTTTAACTCTCTTCCTCAATTAATGGCACTCAATCTCACACCACCTATTTCAATTATTTTTTCTCCTTTGAAGACAAGTCAGTTGATTTTATTAAAATCTCTCCCTCTTTCTCTCTCTCCCAGTAGATATTTCTCCCAAGGCTCATCATGCTTTCTCTGAAGCAGCTCGGCATGGCTTCCTTGGTAATGAGAGAGAGAGGGATTGCTGTGGTGAGGATATATCTACCTGGTCTAGATCACACCTCCCACAGACATTCACTTTATTTGTATTCACTGTGGGTTTTTTTCATAACAAGTATTCATTAGCAGGAGTTGTGATTGTGGCACTTCTTCAGGTAAGTAATGATGCACTTGCTTGTGCAGCAGCCCCCATTCGCAATTAAGAACAAACTCTATTTCCCCTTCTCTGCATCAATGAACATTCTATCTCCTAGCTACCGTTTCCTTTTTTCTGCTCCCGCTCAACCTGGACTCAGAGGTAGACATAAAACATTGTAAATGTAAACCAAGGCAAATTCAATTTGTATGGTATGTTACAAATTGCAATTCACACAGTATTCGTGCAATTCGTTACACGTTTGCAAATCTATAATATGTTACGAATTCCAATTTGTTGTAGCTAATGTTAGCTAGGTGGCGAATGTTAACGTTAGCTAGTTGGCTAATGTTAGCTCGGCTAGGGTTAGGGGTTAATGTTAGGGTTAAGGTTAGGGTTTGGAATTAGGTTAAAGGGTTACGGTTAGGGAAAGGGTTAGCTAACATGTAAGTAGGTGCAAAGTAGTTTAAAAGTAGTAAGTAGTTGCTAATTAGCTAAAATGCTAAAGTTGTCCGGGATGAGATTCGAACACACAATCGGAGCATGTTATACGCCCACCCATCCACCCCGACCAACCACCCTACTTTCACTTTTGCCTTAAAGAAACCTGTCTCTTATGTAACCTACCAAACTTAACATTTCATGCTAATGTTACGTCTAGTCTATGAGACTGGGCTGCCCCGCTGGACATTTGGTCTCCTCAATGTCACTCTCTCATTTATGTCTCCTCTGGGACGCGGTGGTAATTTCTGAGAAGCTAATATCTCTCGGGCTGAAGTGGATAGGTCCACTCCTCCGAATGAAAAGGAGAAGGGGGGATTGTAAAACGTGTCATTACGGTGTCAAAACAGCACACCACACAATGACTCCATCCTTTGATGATGTTTCGGGGGGAGAAGGGATTCATCCTGTAATTTATGCCTAGCGAGATAAGTATGTTGAGAAGTGTTTTTGTGTGGTCCGAACCGCAAGGAAAGATATCATACATGGGGAGAAGAGATCACACTAATATGAATGCTAAGATCACTTGTGACATACAGCAAATCAACCCAGTGTGTGAAACATATGCTGCTCTGGATAAAATGTGACTGTTTCCTTTGCTTGGAGATTAACCAGTTATTTTTATGTTTTCAATGTTTACTTATTCCCGAGCGTAAGTGTGGGAACAAATGAGGGTGGAGGAGATGTTCTCACACAAACACATTGTAACTGGTAACGTGCTACAACCTCTACTCGCGTCAGGTACACCTTTCCCCAGTTCACACGTATGGAAAACTACAAGCAATAGCTTGTCAATGGTGTGAACAAACAGCATTAATGATTGATAACGTAGTTAGCGGGTCACTAAATTATAATAAAAAATAAAATAAAAAATAAAAATAAAAAAACAGTTTTACTTGACAATGCTACTATCGCTGTTGAGCTAGTTGACGTTAACTGTGACAGATTGTGTGGTTCCCAACACAAAGCAGATTAAAAAAAATAAAATAAGTGTGTCTCTGTATTCAGCATAAGCCAAGATTGGGTCTGGAAAATGAGGCTAACAAGACTTTGGTTTTCTCTTGATGAATCAATTAGGCCAGGTAATGCATAATACATAGATAATCCTGTGTTGGATGGAGTGATAGATAATACATATTGTTCATTATTTATTTAATGACATTAACTTGTCTGGAGGTTTTGGAGCCAGGAGTCCACTGTTAAAGGGCATGATGAGAATAGCGATTATCTGGTTGATTCTGTCCAATATGACTGGTGTACTGGCGATGAAAACAAACGATGAGAGAATTGGTATAAAACTGCACTTTCGAGATGTACTGTACGTCAAAGAACTACTTCCTGCGGAGAACAGGCAATCATATCCAATTCATGTATAGTGAAAATGTCTGGTGCACTTATCTGCGGGTCTACTTGAAAAGGGTGAAATGTCTTTATCATCTGACCAGCACGTACATATCTACTATGTTGGGGTCATTTTTCTTCCCACTTGATACCCTCATCAGGTTGGGTGATCAATCCAAAGAATTCTACATAGCTACTCAGTAAAAATATTATGGCCCAAATCTGGCCCACATCTACAAGGTTACTGCTTTCAACTTGGTCCAGTTACAACTTTTGGTACTCTATACAGTGCATTTGGAAAGTATTCAGACCCCTTCACTTTTGGCACATTTTGTTACGTTACAGCCTTACTCTAAAATTGATTTAACAAAAAAAAAATCCCCCTCATCAATCTACACACAATGCCCCATAATGACAAAGCAAAAACAGGTTTTTGGAAAGAAAAAATAAACTTAAATATCACATTTACAAAAGTATTCAGACCCTTTACTCGGTACTTTGTTGAAGCACCTTCAAAGCGATTACAGCCTGGAGTCTATTTGGCTACAAGCTTGGCACTAATGTATTTGGGGAGTTTCTCCTATTCTTCTCTGCAGATTCTCTCAAGCTCTGTCAGGTTGGATGGGGAGCGTCGCTGCACGGCTATTTTCAGGTCTCTCCAGAGATGTTATACTGATATTATACTAAGTCCAGGCTCTGGCTGGTCCACTCAAGGACATTCAGAGACTTGTCCCGAAGCCACTCCTGTGTTGTCTTGGCTGTGGGCTTAGGGTCGCTGTCCTTTTGTAAGGTAAACCTTTGCCCTGGTCTGAGGCAGGTTTTCATCAAGGATCTCTCTGTACTTTGCTCCATTCATCTTTCCCTCGATCCTGACTAGTCTCCCAGTCTCCGCTGAAAAACATCCCCACAGCAGGATGCTGCCACCACCATGCTTCACCGTAGGGATGGTGCCAGGTTTCCTCCAGACGTGATGCTTGGCATTCAGGCCAAAGAGTTCAATCTTGGTTTCATCAGACCAGAGAATCTTTAGGTGCTTTTGGCAAACTCCAAGCGGGCTGTCATGTGTCTTTTACTGAGGAGTGGCATCTGTCTGGTCACTCTACCATAAAGGAATGATTGATGGAGTGCTGCAGAGATGGTTGTCCTTCTGGAAGGTTCTACCATCTCCACAGAGGAACTCTGGAGATCTGCCGTTGGGTTCTTGGTCACCTCCCTGACCAAGGCCCTTCTCCCCATTTCCAGGAAGAGTCTTGGGGGGTTCCAAACTTCTTCCATTTAAGAATTATTGAGGCCACTGTGTTCTTGGGGACCATCAATGCTGCAGAAATGTTTTCGTACCCTTTCCCGAGCTCTTTGCCTCAACACAATCCTATCTCGGAGCTCAACGGAAATTCCTTCGACCTCATGGCTTGGTTTTTGCTCTGACATGCACTGTCAACTGTGGGACCTTATATAGACAAGTGTGTGACTTTCTAAATCATGTCCAATCAATTGAATGTACCACAGGTGGACTCCAATCAAGTTGTAGAAACATCTCAAGGATGATCAATGCAAACAGGATGCACCTGAGCTCAATTCCGAGTCTCATATCAAAGGGTCTGAATACTTATGCAAATAAGCTGTTTCTGTTTTTCATTTTTTATACATTTGCACACATTTCTAAAAACCTGTTTTCGCTTTCTCATTATGGGGTATTGTGTGTAGATTGATGAGGGAAAAAATGTAATTGAATCCCTTTTAGTATAAGGCTGTAACGTAACAAAATGTGACGAATAAGTCTGAATATTTTCCGAATTCCCTGTATCCTACACTGTAACGGGAAACAGTCATTTATAAAGTAATTTTTAGGTATTATCAAAGGTAAAAAAATATATATAATACTGCTGCATACTGTAAATTAAGGTTAATTGTAGAAAAAAATGCTGTATTTTGAATGGTACTATAATTCCACCCCACAGAATATAGTACCATATCTTTGGAGCACCAAGAACCTTTTAGCCACTAGCGGATGGTATTGCTGTCTCTGGCTGTTTAACATATTTTGAGGCATGCCTTGTAAGGGGCTACAGTTGTTGCACCTGTAAGTGAGAATGCTGTACCAGTGGAACTCTTATGTGGTTATAGTGCCCTATGAATGTATAGGGTAATATAGGGGTCAGATTCAGTGGCAGCAAGTCTTAATCCTTAAACAGTTGAGCATTATGCCATGTCCTTTTGGTCTGTTTGCCCTGTAGTTGCTGTTAGTTAGGAAGCCATTGTTAAGGCTTCTAGAAGTGCAAGTGATATAAAACACCAAATCCATTCATATGCTGTAATGTGAAACACATTTTACCTAGCAGGCAACCTGCTTGCACCAATCCCTTGTAATTACAGTAAATACTGTGAAATACAAACCCCTCCCCTTAATGAATTTCATTCATTCATCCATTCGTCCATTCATCCATCCATTCCTCCATTCGACCGGTAATTTGCTCCAATTACCGTATCATTTACCTTTTTACATTATAATACAGTCAATTTTACGGTGTTGTACTGTGTGTCATTACACAGTTCTGGCTTTGGTACTGTATTTAGATTACAGTAGGTGTCCTGCAATATGAAGTACGGGATGTGACTCGCCACCGAGCTTCCTGTAAGATACTGTCAAATTCATGGCAAACCCTTTACAGTGTACATTCGGAGCAGATAGAGCATATGTGTTGCCGTACCAACACTGAGCCATATGTGCTGAAAGTACTCTATTTACAGTGGACATTTCTTAATTATGGATTGATGTAGGATCTGCATTGATATGGGCTTAACAATGTAACAGAAATACTTACACATCCATTATGACTGACACCCTACTAAACTGTTGTGAAAATCAATGCAACATGGAAGCAGTGTAGCTTCACTGGACACGGGAATGTTTAATTGAGTCATTCCACCAGCAGCAGTATCCCCCTCTTCTCATTTCATTTCCCATGTAACCGATTACAGGTTTTAATCGGGCGTACAGCAAGAGACCAATTAATCGTGGAATAAATTAGCGAGCATAGTCAAGACCTGAACACTCAACAATGGAAATAGCGGCTCAGATCTGATGGCGGACGGTGGGACACGGGTAATGTACTGTACGTGGCTGGCGGGTCCTTCAAATCAAATCAAATGTTATTGGTGACATGCACATATTTAGCAGATGTCATCGCGGGTGTAGCGAAATGCTCGTGTTCCTAGCTACAGCAGTGCTGTAATATCGAGCGATTCACAACAGTACACACAAATCTAAAGTTGAAGAAGATCCATACAGAGGCACTGATCGGTGAAATGTAACCACAATTTGACTTACATGGGTCGGAGTAACCAAACTACCTCCTATGTTAAAGACAGAAATCCTGTTCCTTTTCAAGTAATCGTAAATATTTTGGTATTTAGTTTAGTTTATCTCATTGTAACAATATTCAAACAAATCCATGTCTTTGTTGGCATTCCCTAGTTTCAAGACAGAGCTATCAACTACCATATCACCATAAAACTCATTTCAAATCTCACCGTTTACCTGCGGTGTCCAACCAGTCAAGCACTGGTGTGCCTATACACTTTATGGCGGGGAGGGAGTCTCTTAGGTTTTTATCACCAGCACATTCAGAGGGTCTTGGGGGAAAAAGGCGAGGCAGAATTTAGCATAGACTAAGGCCGTATGACTAATGTGGGGAATGGGCTATTTCCATAGTAGAGAGAGGAGAGGCAGACTGCGGTCCCTCCCAAAGGTATGGTTGCCTGACGAAGTGATCTGTTGGCTGGCTGTCCTCAGGGTGCTATCTCTTTCTCTCTCTCTCTCTCTCTCTCTCTCTCTCTCTCTCTCTCTCTCTCTCTCTCTCTCTCTCTCTCTCACACACACACTGCCACTTTATTTCCATGCTCCATTTTAGATCAAGGCCTTTCTAACATTTCCACATTATCCTAGAAGGCAATCTGAGATTGGAATTTGATACACTTTGAGGGACACAATGCTGTACATATATACCCGTCCCCACCCCCTATGGGAATATTTTTTGGGTATTTCAAGACTGTATCATTTGTATGGTTCAGTCACGTCACACTATGTTGATTGATAATTGTTTATCAATGGTGTCAACCTATGGCAAGCTTATTGAAGGGGTAGTTCAGCTAAATCACATGCATAGATATTTGTATCCTGAAACCTTGAAAGCAGTCACTCCTTATCCATAGACTCCTTTCAAGGTAAAGGAAACAAATCAGGAATTGGAAACAAAATAATTTTTCTATTGTTTCATTCCATCATTTTTTTTGCGTACTGTTCCGACCAGTAAAATAAAGTTCTGAACCGCTTCAAACCCCAAAAATAACGGTTTATATCTTTCCTTTCGGTTCCTTTTTAAAACTTCTGATATCTGCGTTTTTTGTTACATTTTGCCTGACATTAATTTACTTCACCTATCAGTGCAATAGAGCAACTTGCTATGGAGCGGGCAAGCTATTTACATACATTGGACAGGCAACTGTAGGGCGCAAGATGCGACTGAAATTTTACTGGTGGGGAGAGAGCGAGAGGGCGAGAGAGGGTGGAGCAGGAGGCTTGGTTTGAAGCGCGGGGCATCTTGTTGTTATGACATGCATTATCTGAATTAGGCCGACATAATTATAACAGAGGAGCGGCTTCTATGAAGGAACAGTGAATGTCTATAAACTTCAAAGAGTTGGCTTAACGTTGGACTGGCGCTAGCTAGCTAACAAACTTGTATGTGCATAGCAGCACCAGAATTAAAATAAAAACACATCATACCTTTCTGTAGTTAATGAATTCAATACTATAACATCCTTTACTAGCATTTCTGAATCACGCTTATAATGTCAGTAGGATACAGTACACTATGCTTCAGAGAAGAGGGGGGAGGAGGGCAGGTAGCCTACATGCACACATTGGCAAAGATCTTCAGCTGGCAGGCTGACACTGAAATCAATTTATGAGTGACAGAGTGAGGGCTTTGCATAGGCTCTTTGTTGAGTTTTTTGTGGGACTGGAAAAATATGCCTTGAATGTAAAAGAACATTATTATCAGTTCACATGCTTTTCAAATAATGGTTCTGTTCTGGAACAGTATAGATCACTTTCGTTCCCGGTTCTGATTCAGTTCCTCTAAATGTTATGTTATTTTCCGGTTCTCGGTTCTGTTCTCGGTTCTGTTCCCTGAACTGGTTCTGACCCCTGAAACAAATATCTAAATATGTAATTTCGCTGAACGGGGTGAGTGACTGGTTGACTGGTGACTGTTTGCCGGGAAGTCAGGCACAGGAGAGCAGAGATGGGTGATAACAGGAGAACTTTAATATACACCCTGGCCCAAAGGCACAGGCAAGGCAGCACAAAGCACAACCACGGTAACATTAACCGGATTAAACAAAACAAACAAACCTAGGTTTGAAACAAACCTAGCGCAAGCCAGCCTGTAGCATAACACCCTACACAAAGAACAATTCCACACACAGACATGGGGGAAACGGAGGGTATTATACATTTAGTCTGATGAGGGAATGTGAACCAGGTGTGCGGGAAAACAAGACAAAACAAATGAAAATGAAAGGTGGAGCGGCAATGGCTAGAAGACCGGTAACGTCGACCGCCGAACGCCGCCCGAACAAGGAGAGGGACCGACGTTGGCGGAAGTCGTGACAGAACTGTTCCTTTAATAGATCAAAAGAAAAGTGTCATGATATAGACTTAAACAGAGGGAGTGGACAATCCATCGCAAGGATTATAATAAAATGAACGAGAACACCTCCTGTGACTACCATAACTCATTCTGCAAGAAGTCATTATTAGCTGCAAAGCCTCTCAGCTTGAAGATTATTGGTGCACATTAAATAGCATGCGCCTTTGTAATTGTACAAGGGGAAAGCAGCAGGATAGAGAGTAAATTAGCAAAGTAGAGCGAGAGACAGAGAGAGACAGAGAGAGAGAGAGAGAGAGAGAGAGAGAGAGAGAACAACACAGAGAATGAGAAGCCATTGGAAAACAAGAGGAAGGGACAGCAACAACGTTTCTCTCATTGAACCTCCTCCGCTCTTTGGTGGCATTCTGCTGTTGTTTTAACTTAGACGTGGGTATGGGAGGAAGGGTACAGGTGAAATGGATGAGGAGTGAGATGAACCGTAGGTATGATAGTGTCCCCTGTGTGTCTGTGACAGCAGGCAGACAGTAGCTGCAAGCTAAGGGCAGACTGAGGAGCTTATGCAGATCCTTGTGAGTTTGCCAAGTCACACTGAGGAGTGTCGGAAGCCATCTCAAACTGACCAAACTGTACCGCTTTCTCACAGCTAGTGGTTGAATTGGAACAGGAAGATGTCCTCGCATGAGCTATCCTTGCAGATTATGATGCAACACTAGAAAAGTCAATACAATACCAGGTAAAAGGCAAAGGAATGACAGTAAAGGAAAGTAGGAACAATCTATCGAATTACATACAGTGAGTACACCCCTCACATTTTTGTAAATATTTGAGTATATCTTTTCATGTGACAACACAATACAGCTTGTATAACAGTGTACATTTCCTGTCCCCTCAAAATAACTCAAAGCCATTAATGTCTAAACCGCTGGCAACAAAAGTGAGTACACCTCTAAGTGAAAATGTCCAAATTGGGCCCAATTAGTCATTTTCCCTCCCCGGTGTCATGTGACTTGTTAGTTTTACAATGTCTCAGGTGTGAATGGGGAGCAGGTGTGTTAAATCTGGTGTCATCGCTCTCACACTCCCTCATACTGACTGGTCACTGGAAGTTCAACATGGCACCTCATGGCAAAGAACTCTTTGAGGATCTGAAAAAAAGGATTGTTGCTCTACATAAAGATGGCCTGGGCTATAAGAAGATTGCCAAGACCCTGAAACTGAGCTGCAGCACAGTGGCCAAGACCATACAGCGGTTTAACTGGACAGGTTCCACTCAGAACAGGCCTCGCCATGGTCGACCAAAGAAGTTGAGTGGACGTGCTCAGCGTCATATCCAGAGTTTTTCTTTGGGAAATAGACGTATGAGTGCTGCCAGCATTGCTGCAGAGGTTGAAGGGGTCGGGGGTCAGCCTGTTAGTGCTCAGACCATACACCGTACACTGCATCAAATTGGTCTGCATGGCTGTCGTCCCAGACGGAAGCCTCTTCTAAGGATGATGCACAAGAAAGCCCGCAAACAGTTTACTGAAGACAAGCAGACTAAGGACATGGATTACTGGAACCATGTCCTGTGGTCTGATGAGACCAAGATAAACTTACAAAGACAAGTGTGTTTTGCCTACAGTCAAGCATGGTGGTGGGAGTGTCATGGTCTGGGGCTGCATGAGTGCTGCCGGCACTGGGGAGCTACAGTTCATTGAGGGAACCTTGAATGCCAACATGTACTGTGACATACTGAAGCAGAGCATTATCCCCTCCCTTCGGAGACTGGGCCGCAGGTCAGTATTCCAACATGATAACGACCCCAAACACACCTCCAAGACAACCACTGCCTTGCTAAAGAAGCTGAGGGTAAAGGTGAAGGACTGGCCATGCATGTCTCCAGACCTAAACCCTATTGAACATCTGTGGGGCATCCTCAAATGGAAGGTGGAAGGAGTGCAAGGTCTCTAACATCCACCAGCTCCGTGATGTCGTCATGGAGGAGTGGAAGAGGACTCCAGTGACAACCTGTGAAGATCTGGTGAACTCCATGCCCAAGAGTGTTAAGGCAGTGATGGAAAATGATGGTGGCCACACAAAATATTGACACTTTGGGCCCAATTTGGACATTTTCACTTCGGGGTGTACTCACTTTTGTTGCCAGCGGTTTAGACATTAATGGCTGTGTGGGTGAGTTATTTTGAGGGGACAGCAAATTTCCACTGTTATACAAGCTGTACACTCACTACTTTACATTGTAGCAAAGTGTAATTTCTTCAGTGTTGTCACATGAAAAGATATACTCAAATATTTACAAAAACGTGAGGGGTGTACTCACTTTTGTGATTTACTGTATATATCTCTATGGTGTATTATAGGATCTTTATGGTACAATCCACCACTGAAATGTATTTCCTGTACGGTGAGCAGGCTAGGGTTGGCAGACTGTGTGGGGTAGAGGGGTGGGTTGTTGAGAGGCAGGCTGGGGCTATGTGGCGACAGGGGGCTGTGTTTGGCAGAGAGGAAATGGAAGCGCGGGCGAAGCCTCCTTGACCTGCCACGTTGACTATGTGAGTGTAAGGGCGGCCCTGGCTGGGCTTGGGAGCTCTCTCCTTGTCCAGACATGGCAGCTCAATTGGCAGGGGCCTCACCCCAGGGTTGGAGGGCCCCCACTCTACACTGGCACTGGAGTTCATGGGTACATCCTGATTTGCAGAGTGTGCATGCCTGTGTGTGTGTGTGTGTGTGTGTGTGTGTGTGTGTGTGTGTGTGTGTGTGTGTGTGTGTGTGTGTGTGTGTGTGTGTGTGTGTGTGTGTGTGTGCTTCTGTGTGTGTTTTCACACTTCTGTGTGTGTGTTTGTTTCGTGCTCAAATGACGAACACGGTATTAATGCCTGTTGGCAGATGGAGACCTCCACCACCCCTCCCTAACAGTGGAGAAACATGGAGACGAGTGGTTCGGGAGAGGCTCAACACACTGACCCCACTGCCATATCCCGGAGGCCCTCTCACCCCACTGTCGTGTCAGAGGGGCCTTACCGAACCCTCTTGGGTGGCCTCCACCAGTAGAAAGGCCATGAGGGGCCCCTCTCTTCTGCCCCCAAGGGACCCCTCTCTTTTACCTGGCATGTGTGTGACAAAGGGGGCACCGGGAGTCACCAGAAAGCAGAGTGTGGCTGGACAGGACGGACGAGTGAACAGGCTAGGCTACATGCTCATGTTCCCCAAATTGACATGAAAAACGCTGTTCCTGAGAGCTTCTTTTGACCTCGTTTCACTGAAAGCAAGAAATCCCTACATCCAGTAACATGTTTGATGTTTTAATGTGCACATGTAACGCCCACTGCGCCACATTAAAAATGAATGACCTTGTCTTTAGAAGAGCTACAGCGAAGCAATTTTGAACCTCTGATTTCCTTCTTCTATTTTCCCAAAGCCCTGTACTTTTCCGTTTGCCTCTCGGTACACGACGTCCATAACACGTTTATAATTGTAACTCTAAATCAGTCTTTTTCTGTGGAGGCAGAGGAGGGTACAGAATTGGCATTCCTCACCTCTGTGTGCCAGCTAGCTTTCCTCTCCTCTGTCAAGTGAGAGTTTGACAAAAGGAGGAGAATGGAGCCAAGCGTTCGTCTCCAATCCCACATCCCTCACTTAGCCCTGGTCTCTGATGAGGAGGAGAAGGCGAGATGTGTGTTTTGGATTAGTGTGCCACAGCACAATAAATCTTTGTTGAACCAATGCAAAGCAGATGGCACCGTGTGTCTCCGCGAGGAGACAGGAGTGAAAGAAAAACACGCCTACTCCAACATTCTCATCCTCCGCATGCACACTCACTCACGAAGTGAACATACATTACTGTCGTGTATTGAGTGAAACGATGGCTGGAATGACGCACCTCACTCATGTAAGGCAGAGGAAAAGCAGGAGAAAAAGTGACAAGAAAATATAGATGGAAAGCCAATTCAATTCCACGCTTATCAGAGAGAGAGAGAGAGAGAGAGAGAGAGAGAGAAATGCCTGTCATGTGTATTTGATGATTTAGTGGCATGCCCGACATTATTTTGCTCAAGCACATCAAAAAGAGGACCATGGCAGGACCACTGCAGGACGACAGCAGGAGTACAGGGAGGTGAAAGGATTCTATTCTGCCTCTACCTTTTCATGTCTAGCTGGCCTCTCTCTGTAAGGCCAACTTGCTCTGGCCCTGGCTGTCTTGGGTAGTTATGGATCCTTTTCAAAAGCTTGCACGTTGCGCGTTCCACCATGAGGAAGGAAAATAGCCAGGGGCTATTCTGCACAGCACAACATTACCAAGATGGCCAGAGACGATCCCGCGGTGAGACTGATTTGGTCTTCAGGAAGAGACGTGTACAAATCCACAGTGACCATCGTGGAGATCAGACAACTCTTTGAGACAGCAGGGGTCTAGCTATTGGATTCAGGGCAAATATGCACAATTCTGTTTCTATTTCTCGATTAGTTATTTTTTGCTCATTATAATATTCAACCTGACATCATGTCCAGTCGACCTTGAGTAACCCCAGTGAGGAATCATCGGATACACATTTAAAAATAACAAGAAGAGAGGCCGAATCAGTAATTATGATGATAGGTGACAGTGGCAGCAGACCAGACGTCATTGCAAATGACAGTAGCCTGTGTGTTTACATTTGTAAACAGCAGCAAAATACTGCGGGAAGTAAAAAGTGCCCCTTTAAAGCACAACAACTATTTCCCAGAGACATAAATCTTTCCTGACACTAACTATTTCCCTTTACGTCTAATATATTTCCCCCTCATTGACTCTGGCTTGTGATTAATGAACTTAAAATCTCTTATACTCCCGAGACTTGATTACTCGCGGCATCTCATGAAGCCGAAATTCTGTTATGAAGAGCCTTTACCGGCGATAATATTAACATCAAGGTACACTTCTCTTATCACCGTACCTCCAAACGTTTCAGTCCCACCGCACTATATTTAGAATCCACGACACAACTGATTGGGAGGCCGAATTGAACCACACGCACTTCAGCACTCCCTCTCTTCTCCTTTCATCTTGGCTGCAAATGGAGGGAAAGCATCCACTTAACATTGCAGCTCGCCAGACAATTACCTGAGTACCTGTTCGCACTGCAATTACAAGCCAAAGACAAATAATTAGTCTGACAAATGACTGCCGGGCACGTCGCCCTTGTTGTGGTTGAGCCGTGTAATTTGGAGCCAGAGCAGAGGATGCTGGTGGTGGTAATTAGCGATCGGTGCACTGTAACTTTACACCTGCAGTGTGTAAAATGGAGTGTGTGTTTTTGTGAGAAAGAGCACTTGTTTGTTTGTGCCTGTGTGCGTTCTTGTGAGGATATACACTGAGTGTACGAAACATTAAGAAAACGTCAAGAAAGCTATGATCCCATATTGATGTCACCTGTTAAATCCACTTCAATCAGTGCAGATGAAGGGGAGGAGGCAGGTTAAAGAAGGATTTCTAAGCCTTGAGACAAATGAGACATAGTTTGTGTGTGTGTGCCATTCAGAGGGTGAATGGGCAAGACAAAATATTGAAGTGTCTTTGAACGGAGTATGGTAGTAGGTGCCAGGCACACCGGTTTGTGTCAAGAACTGCTCAACAACGTGTGTACTGTATCACGAATGGTCCACCGCCCAAAGGACATCCAGCCAACTTGACACAACTGTGGGAAGCATTGGAGTCAACATGGGCCAGCAGCCCTGTGGAATCCTTTCAACGCCCTGATTAATTGAGGCCATTCTGAGGGCAAAAGGGGGTGCAACTCAATATTAGGAAGGTGTTATTAATGTTTTATAAACTTGGTGTACATGTAAATGGAAGTGTGTGTGTGTATATGTCTGTGTGCGTGTGTGTGTGTGTGTGTGTGTGTGTGTGTGTGTGTGTGTGTGTGTGTGTGTGTGTGTGTGTGTGTGTGTGTGTGTGTGTGTGTGTGTGTGTGCGCGTGTAGGGGCGGGAGCGTGGGTCAGGGTAGGGTGGTCAGGGTAGGGTGGTCCCCCACAAACACCCTTCCATGTTTCTGGAACTCCAAGGCCAGTGGAAGCAGCACCCGGAGCTGACAACATATCTGAACTATCCTTCACTCATTGCCAGATTGCCAGTGCTGACATTAGATTGTCAAATAATCCATACCTTCAGGTACATCCAACATTAAATATGTGTCATAACTGGACAGGTAAGTTGAAATCAGGTAGTATCACTACTGCACTTTGGAGATGAGGCCGTTTAGAACTAGCTTGCTCTTTTCTCTGACTTACCGTAGCAGAGAAA
The DNA here is from genome assembly GCF_036934945.1 of Oncorhynchus masou masou. NCBI lineage: Eukaryota > Metazoa > Chordata > Actinopteri > Salmoniformes > Salmonidae > Oncorhynchus > Oncorhynchus masou. The sequence continues at coordinate 55,995,128 of NC_088240.1, forward strand.
GGTAGCCTGACATAAAAGATAAAGGGGGATTTAGACTAACAGAACAGGTACAGATCATGTACAATATAGTCTAGACCATGGCTATGATAACTAGTATCTCATGAAACATACTGTACTGTATTTCTTTAATTGTCTTTAATTGACATTCGCATGCACATACTCAAACACAATCAAAACACACACACACACACACACACACACACACACACACACACACACACACACACACTGAAACACACACATGGCTCAGCATTCATATTATGTGTACACATTAAGACAGTAAGCAAACAGTTTCTCCACATGTTTTGGGTGGTTCCCCTGGGGCCTCTTTAAGAACATTGGGTCTCTGTAGTAAATCAAGCGCAGGTGTCTCTCCTCCACCAGGGAGAATGGAGTTTCTCCAGGAGCAGAGAAGCAGAGAAGAGACCTAGCCTCTCTGTTGGGGATTAAGTACAGGTGAAGCCTGTGTGTGTGTGTGTGTGTGTGTGTGTGTGTGTGTGTGTGTGTGTGTGTGTGTGTGTGTGTGTGTGTGTGTGTGTGTGTGTGTGTGTGTGTGTGTGTGTGTGTGTGTGTGTGTGTGTGTGTGTGTGTGTGTGTGTGTGTGTGTGTGTGTGTGTGTATATGTGTGTGTGTGTGTGTGTGTGTGTGTGTGTACATAGGCTGACTCCACACAGTGAGTCACGGAGGGCCCGCGGCCCTTGAACACAGACCACCAACCTCTACCTCAGGGAGCAACACACATCGTCACACAGCAGCACAGTGCAACACACAGCAGCAGCAGCAGCTACAGCTGCAGACGACAAGCCTTCCCTCCCTCCCTGAGACTGTTACACAGATGTGGAACCAAGCAAAACAACAATATTCCATAATTAGGTTACATTTTTAAATCTCTTAATCTATGTAGAAATGATCTTATTATCTGTGGTGTAAATACAGTGGTTTCATATGTTCTGATTATAATGAGACCATGGTATGTTGTATAATAAGGTAAAATAGCGATGGAGATCATGTCAAAATATGAATGAATTAAATCAAACGGACAGAATTCTGTTCAATGAATTCTTTCCAGTAATTTACATGTATTTACCAATGCGAGGACGTGTAAGGGCTCACGTTAGGAAACAATCATTTATAATAATATTAATACCCTTGGTAACACTTTATAATAACTTTCATGAACAATCATTAGAAATATTTATAGATTTATAGATTAAACAATTACATACTTATTTAATTAATAGTTTATTTAAGCAATAAGGCACGAGGGGGGTGTGGTATATGGCCAATATACTACGTCTAAGGGCTGTTCTTATGTACGACGCAATGCAGAGTGCCTGGATACAGGCCTTACCCATGGTATATTGGTCATATACCACAAACCCCCGAGGGACCTTATTGCTAATATTAACTGGTTACCAACATAATAAGAGCAGTAAAAATACATGTTTTGTCATACCCGTGATATAGGGTCTGATATACCACAGCTGTCAGCCAATCAGCATTCAGGGCCTCGAACCACCCAGTTTATAATAGCATTTCATTCATTCTTATATATGACAGTTGTTATAGATAATCGTTGAAATGCATTACAGTTATTATGTTATTGTTTGCTCATTGAGATATTATTATAAAGTGTTACCAGACCCTTTTATTGCATATTAGTACCTTGTCATCAGATCAGTCTACTGTATTTCTGTCTCTTAACAGCTATGATCTCACACTTCAAAGTTGTGCAAATGAAACATGTTGGACTTTGGACAAAATCACACCGGTTTCTCATCAACTCCTCTACTTTTGTTTCACACGGCAGAAAATAACACACCCACATGTGACAAAGTCCACCCACATCCATCAAAACTCTCTCCAATCTACCAACAGTATTGTGTAACAGAAGGGAGTCTGTTGCGGGCAAGACAGCACCGATTCATTTCACACAAAGTTAAACAATGAGTGAGTTTGGAAGCATATAGAAAACAAGGTCATCGGTTAAGTTTCCTTTTGCTTTACTACAGTAGGTTTCCCTGCCAAGATACCTATCTTAATATCTTTATAACACTTATATGTGTGACACCATTGCTTGATAAATGCATTGACGATGTCTACACTATTAGAAACACTGACCGATTTTGTACACTGAATACAATGTACTGACTTTAGGCATCAACAACGGTGATGATGCCATAGTTTTGAGAAAAACTTCAAAATGTGACGCATATAACCTGATACCAGGCTGGACAGCCCTTAAACAACCCACATAGACTAGAGACCTAGTGGTCTTCCGCATGACATTGTTGGCACGTCTGGCACGATAAAATACAACCTCATACTGCGTTGGCCGGTCTCTATCGTAACGGTGCTATCTCGTTGCACGCGGCAGGATGAGAAAAGGGCTGTGGTCAACCCTAAAACAACCTCAAATAAATGGTCTGGTCAGCTTCAGGTCGATGTAGAGAGAGGAGTTATGTTAGAAACCCAACTCAACCAATTCACTTCCGTCACCTTTTCCTAAGCAGGAGGATTTAAAAAAAATCTAAAATAATTCACACCGTTAGAGACATCTCTGGGTGAGATTCAGGTGACCGGGGGTAGAGAAATAAAGGCACTAATAACCCAACAAGAGAGTAGAAGGTAAAAACACACACGAAGAAAGAGAGAGAGAAAAGGGAAAAGGTCAAGGTAAAATGGACAACAGATTTAAAATGGTCATCCAATCAGGTATTGCCATCAGCTATTAAGCGTTCTGCAGTGGACATCCACACAAATCCAGGTTGGACGGTGTCTCACAAAAACCTCCTTATCGCACCTGTCCACCTGTCCCACTCACTCGTCCATCTTCCGGGCTACCGTGGCGGTTGATTACATCTGAAGTGTTACTGCCCAACTGACAGCGCTGCTGCAGAAGCAACATAAAGTCCGCCATTAAAAAGTGTATTTATTATTTGCGAAACAGAAGACGACAGCCAAGAGGATTGCTACTTCATTGGACCTGTGTGGATGTAGTGAGTCATGTAGGGGAGGTGAGAGAAGGTTACTGATTCAGGTGTGAACAGATTCCAAAGAGAGACCCTGAGTTATATTACAAATGGGATGTCAATATAGGATTTGGTCAATCAAAACAAACACTTACACCCTTATGCCTGAGATGTTCTTTGTTGTTCAGTATCAATTTTGTCTTTAGAATGTAAAGGTATGTAAGAACGACATACATGTTTTTCACACCATCCAAGTGAATGGATTTTTTCCCCCCGACGTATAATTGTATGGCTTTAGAGGTGTAAAGATACTGTATAACGGACAGATTATTTGTGGCAACACAAGGATGTATGTTCCCACTCCACATTTTGTTTCTTCCATTGCGTACAACCACAGCACACTATTCTGGGGCCACACAATGTTGTTCACCCTTTCTCGCCCCTTTCTCGCCCCCCTCAAAGTGTCTGCATGGGCTTTCGTCTTGCTGAGCGCCGCAGGGTTAAAGGGCGCTGAAGTCAACGGGTGTCGTGCTACTTTAGTCACCCGTCCCTGAGCCCTCTCACGCCCTCTCACGCTTTGCACAACTTATCGACGGAGGAAGCGGTTCCACGTGTTTCACCAGACAAGCCTCGTCCTCCTCCTTCCCTCTCCTCTACTGTGGAGGAATCCATGGTAGCAGAACAAGGTCAAGCCTACATAATGACCCTAACGAGTCAAGATGCGCTGGATTGGATTATTTCAAACCGTTTGCAGAGCTTCCGCTTTGACAAAAAATATCCCCGAGCAAGAGAGTGATGGTCATTCCGTGGCTGCTTCTGACATGGCAAAAACAATGTGTTGATTTGGATTTCACGTTCAGCCGCTCGCCACGTCCACACGGCTTACTCAGAGAGATATGTCATTCCGGGGGTTAGGCTAATTTCATCCGGGCCATTTTAGATGATGTCAGGGGAAGTGGGAGAAAATGGAGCTGACCTCCCATGCCCTGCGCTGCTACAGAGTGTTAAAAATGCACCGCACCAAATCAGAGCCAATCTGCCACCGATTATTCCCCCAACGTCCACTTCATTACGAGGCGTCTTAGAATCCGGGTGCACCGTCCCATGACACATCACCAGCAGCCCCTTCTCTATCCACCAGCAGCTAACTCTGCTGCATTCCCCCTAATGCAAGGCGATGGGAAGCAACGTGAGTGTTTGGTTCAGAAATAAAACAAATCTCTTCCACTGTCACTCCTGTCTTCAGGAGCCATTTGGTTAGAATGCAGACCTAATCTGCCTTGTCTTTCCGTCTAATTATCAGCAGTGTAAGAGAACCACGTCTCTTCCTCCTCACATTGGGCCTCTTTTGTCTTTTGGTTTTGCTCCTCTGTATTTTGTTCCCTCCACTGTCATTTGATTTCACCGGTTTGAAGAAGAACAGCTCTGATTGTCTCGCCTGAGGTAAGATTTCACATGTATACATATCAAAGTCTATAAATAGATAAGAGCTTTTGAAAGGGGAATGTGAGAGGTGTGCGCGCGTACGTGCGCGCGCGTGTAGGTAGAGGGAGGCGTTCCCTCTTGCATACATAGAGAGAAATCAACCTCCATCAAAAACAAAAGGGATTATGGCATTTCAAGGGTGTTGTGTTGTGTTTGACTTATTTATTAACATAGCTCATGGGCCTGTGTTGTACCTGTTCTGAATGTCAATGCCCGGGAAGGAACACGCTGCAGTGAAAGATAAATATGAGGAACAATGAACCTACATTCAGGCCGGAGGTGGAGTTCTACTCCTCCCTCGCCACATCAAATAACCCTAAAAATTGCTGACGCGGTCGTGCTGAAAATGTGAGGCTGTTGCGAGGTATGTCAGAGGTCTCCTGTTGTGCATGTACTGTAGTATATAGCGGCAGTGTCAGGAAGACTTTGTATGGTAGACTGGGGTATTTATCAATGAGAATTCCAATCTGGGTCCTATTCCAAAGCCTGGTTCAACCCACTTACAATGAGTAAAACCATCAACAATAACGATGACCTAACATGCTGGCCAGACGGAAAGGCGCGTGCGTCTTTGTACGTCATCGCGCGCATGTTGATTTTGTCCCCCCACACACACCAGACGTGATCAGGACATGCAAGTTGAAATATCAAAAACGAATTTGGGGACAGGTCAAGAAGCATTAAACATTGATGGCAATTTAGCTAGCTTGCAGTTGCTAGCTAATTTGTCCTGGGATATAAATGTTGAGTTGTTATTTTACTTGAAATGCACAAGGTCCTCTACTCCGACAATGAATCCACACACAAAAGGGTAAATGTTTGTTTCTAGTCAGCTCTCCTCCAGGTTCCATCTTCTTCGTTGGACTTTATGTGGCGGTTGGCACCAACTTTAAAAGGTGCATCACCACAACTAACTGGAGTGTGGACCTCGGTTCATCTTTCAATCACACACGTGGGTATATGCTCCTGAAAAACCAATGAGGAGATGGGAGAGGCGGGACTTGCAACACGTTGAGCGTCACAAATAGAATCATGTTCTGTTATAGCGCCTGGCTACGCAAACGCTCGTTGGCGCGCGAGAGCCATGTGGGCGCAATGATTGAATAACATGTATGTGTACATTTATTATGCCCCGCTTGCGCACACGACGCATCCGGTCTGGTCAGCAAGTAAGGAAAAAAAAACATAAAATAATTAGCAATGACTAAAGACTGGAGATGATTTGCATAAACAAATGATGTCAGAGACAGAGCAGGTGCAGTGTGCAGTAGATAACATCAGCATATACAGTACATACTGTCGTATACAAGGCTATTATAATTATCGTTTCCCATTTGACAAAGTAAGCTTAAAAAAATATTCAAATTCTGAGATATACTGTATCACTAATGTTCAACCTGTTTGTTATAACCATAGCAACCTTAACTTTAGGTTAACCACTTTTTTTCTCCCTTTTTTCCTGTTATTTTTTTTGCATTTCCACATTCCTAATTACACTTTCATTCGTCAATGTTGATTAATAGGTCCTGTGGCACGCCTGCCTCATTTTACTCTCAATTAAGCTGCTTGATGCATGTTCTCATCAGGCAAGATGCATTGGCCTGGTTTACTTGAGGTGCTATTAGTGGACACAGTAATTAGTATCCCACCACACAGAACTGCCTCCACCTCCTTCCTCCCCTCTCCTCCCCTCTCCTTCCTCCCCAGCCCTGGCCTCTTTTAGTGTCTCCAAAATAATGAAGATAACCAAATAAATGAAGGAAGAGAAGGAAGAACGGACATTAATCATCCTCCATCTTGGATTTTTCTGTTTGAATTATGGCGTGTAAAAATCAAGACCTACCCAATGCCTTGACAGACCTCTATTGTGTGGTGGTGGTACAACCACTCCAGCTCCTCCCTGCGTTTCCTTATCAGCCCCAGATATGCGTCGTTATCGCATTTCACACTAAAAAAGAGAACAGACAGCCCGATATATTTGCCTAGCTAAATGTGGGGCTTTATCAAAAATATCAGTCTAAGTTGCCGGCGTTAGCCTCGTTGCTCTTTGAGGAGACACTTTAAATCGGGCTGATTACACGCTTGTTGCCGTCGTTGATACCAGGCTCCAGCATATCATTGGAGCCTCTCCCTCTCCCTCTCCTCTCTCTCTCTCTCTCTCTCTCTCTCTCTCTCCGTCCCTCCCCTCTCTCTCTCTCTCTCTCTCTCTCCGTCCCTCCCTCTCTCTCTCTCTCTCTCTCTCTCTCTGTCCCTCCCTCTCCCTCTCTCTCTCAGAGGTTTTCCAGAGTGCATCCCCGACATGGACTCCATCCCTCCCTACACTTCACAAGGAGTCTCAGAGGAGGGCTCTGGGGCCCAGAGCAAAGACACCCATGCCTCAGACAGAATGGGAAAAGGGGATAGTGTAATAAAGCAAGAAGAGGCAGAAGACAGAAAGAAATAAAGAAAGCCATGAACAGTCTTTGTGCTGCTTGTATGCGAGAGGGAGACGGAGAGAGAGAGCGAGCGGCAGCCATGTCTGGTCCACATGTCTGCGTGGAGGACTCCCATGGGCCTCTGCGCAGAGCTTGTAAATGCTAATTGGTCCTGTTAGGGTCAGCAATTAGCCGGCTGCTATTGAGGGATCGTGACAGCTCAGCCTTTCATAGGGCTGTCATTCTTTTAAGGCAGGGAGAGAGAAAGAAAGAATAGACTAGCAACAGTACAGAGCAGAAAAGCCTGATGCTGCTCAAGCCAACAGACAATGAAGAGGAGGAAGTGTACTCTACAGTAGGCCTTTCTCCCAGAATGCAATGCACTGCGTGTGCACGTGTGTCTGTGTGTGAGGCAACATGGATCCCACAGCTCAGCCAAAGCTGAGATGACAGACTAGGTCTAATGGCGCTGTGGCAAATGATGCAACTCTCTCCTGGTAGAAATAGTATGGCTCAACCAGCACTTTGTTTCACACTGAACTCTACGAAATGGTATGAAATATACCAGAAAACTTTCCACAAGTGGTGCATGATGAAGTGCATTGTCTTGTGCATTTTCTTGTGCTGTTTGTGTAGTCTGACATACACACACGTCTCTCTGTCTCCAGGCTATGCGTGTGTGTGCGTGCGTGCAATTCTGTGTGTTTTGTGACACGTCTGTCTGTTTCAAGGCCGTGTGTATGTGTATGTGTGTGCGTGTGTGAGCAGGCGTGCGTTTGTGTCTGTGTGTTTTCTGACACACACGTCTGTCTGTCACCAAGCTGTGTGCGTGTATGTGTGTCAAGTGTGAGGACGATGCACTGCTTAGACATCCGGCACAGGTGCACTGAGCTGTCAGGTGTCAATGACAGGCAACAGCAGCCCCATCACCATGACTACCTGCACAGATGTTGACGAGGCGCTCTAATTAATGTAACTCTGGGTCATTAGGAGATTTACCCCACACAACCACAGCTGTCTATTAGCATAAGCCCTTTCTAAGGGATTTCTATATCATAAGGTTTAGTTAAGTCTATTTGAGGTTAGGTGGTGTTTCACTGAACCGTGGGCCCCTGTGTAACCCAGGCTAGCGCTGCATTACTCAACACTTAAAATGCAATATTCATAGAAAAATAATGAGTAGATTGATATCAGTTGTATTGAACAGCATTTAACTAAATGAATAGCTACAATTCAGAAGGAACTGACATTAACGGATATATCATACAATACAATACAATACCCAGGTGAAAGGAATTCGACACAAACCATTTTGTTCCTGAAGCCCATTCTGTCACGACACAGAGAGAGTTGTGAACGAGAGTGTCTCAACACAGCGAGCCCTTATGGTCATGGTGGTGCAGCGTGGTTGACTGGTTGACTAGCCTCTGATAACAAGCCCAAGGGAGAGCCACTGTGTTTCCTATTACCCAGGAGGCCATGGTTCTCAACCAGTCCATTCCCTCTATACAGACAGAGGAAAGAAAAAGGAGGACGAGAAAGAGAGAAGTTAAATGAAGAGAGAAAGAATGGAGAAAAAGGCAAAGAGAAGGAAGAGCAGGAAAGTGGAAGAGAGTTGTACTGTAGTTGTCGTAGCAACAAGGCCTTCTTTTGGTTGATGTTTTGCTCTTTTAATTAAATGGCGTGTTCTGAAGGCTGCAGTGTTTGTGCGTGCGTACATGTGTGCGTGCGTGTGCGTGTGTACCTTTGGCTGATGTGTGGGGAGTTGTGTGAGGGAGTGACATGAGACACGGTGACAGGTTGGCACAGGGATTATAACTACATGTCCCCGAAACTAGGGTGCTGTGTCAGTCTACCAACCACTAGAGCGAAAACAGAGAGAAACACTAAGAGAAGGTGATTCAAATAGGAGCAGGATTGCAGTTTAGTTCAGACATATACCTATTTTTCACCTACATAAACCGGGAGCAAAGAAAAGCTAGAAATGTAGATAGTGGTGCTGAATGACACTGAATGACACTGAATGACACTGAAAGCCGGTGAGGCGAGGCTTCAGATATATGTTGGGTTTATAATTCAAGCATCCATTGTAAAACAACATTATTGGTTATTGGTTCACATTCAATTAAATTTTGAGTTAGAACATTTTAACATGATTTGTAATGTTAATATTAGGGTTGCGGTCAATACAAATTGAAGGCAGTCAATTCAGGAAGTGATTTGAATTCAACAATGGAAAAACATTTTAAATAAATAGCTTCTAATTCTCAGTTTACTGAGAATTATTTGAAAATATATGTAATTTTTTTAAATTACTGAATTGGAATTTCAGTTCTTCCTGAACTGACTGCCTTCAATTTCAACCCTGGTTCAAATGTAAATGATCAGATACGATACACAAGTAGAGGGAGAGCGCAGACCGATTTGAATGCATGAATGATCAATCTACGTTGTCCACTTCCACCATCATTAATTATTACATCTCCATTGCCCGAAGTCCATTTTTCACATTCAAGTTACATTGGAGTTAACCAGAGGCACTCCCTCCATCCTAAGATGAAGCAGTTTCATCTTTCACATGGACCAAGGGAAAATTTACCATAGTTGAAAAGCATTTTTTTCACAGCTCCCTCTGAGAATAAACATCAATAAACATTACTTAATACCCTTACAGCGCAACCCCGCAGGGTTCGATTTAATTTAACTCATGGAGAACGCCTAAAGTGTGAAACTTTGAGGAGGCAGATATTTTCTCCCCTTGAGAGAGAAAATTAATTAGCCCAACTTAGACTGTTTTATACGGAAAAAGTCCAACGCAAGAGCAGCATTTCTTGTTTAAAGTTCAAGTAGACATGTGACCCATGGTAGGTAGAGACGCAGACTCTCAGACCATAAGGAAGTCGACGCTATTAAGAAGATGGACATGCAAGTTACAATTACAGAGGAGATGGATAACATAATTTTGTAGTTTGGACGTCTAACACTTAGCGGCCAGATTCAATATTCCCTGCCCTGTTCTGTTCATGTCTTTGAGATGCCTGCAGACTTTCAACACACTCCGATCATAATCAACACACTTCACATTTCGCAACATACTTAAAGATGAAAAACAGTATGATATAGGCCTACTGATATAAAGACGATACAAAGGATCATTTAATGACTTTTGCGTCTTACTATGTCAATACAACCCTGTCTCATTTTGGCACAAAATTGCAACATTTAATTCTCTGACTGAGTGAGTTGCTTCCAATGATGTATATAAACCCTTGATTACTGATGCTATGTATTGGCCAATGAGAGGCTTTGAAACCACCTGTCCTCCATCGGAATTCATGGAATTCTACAGTATTTCAAGGACAAAATGACATGTGTTTAATTCCATGTACGTGGTGGGGAAAGTAACATTTGTCATCTAGAAAAAAAGCTATACTTTAAGGAAACATTTTTTATTCATATTTTTTTGTTTCGCTCACATAATATAATAACAAAGTATGCATTAAGGTGTCTGTAATATATAATACATGTGGCAAAAATGAATGTAAATGCATTTATATAGCTTCCAAAATATTTTATTTTACAACGGGAGTGCCAAGATGGCGGCACGGTGGCTTCAACACAGCGCCCCCATTCAGTCAACTGGAATACTGTTGATATAAACGATTGTTTGCTTCCAGGTGGGCTGGGTAATGGTCGGTGACTGGGATTGGTTTTGCCTTGCCTGCTGGGGGATGCTGACGGACAAATTCTGTGGCTGATGCACGACTACCACCTCTGATTAGCGGCATTACATTGATCTTAGAGTAAGAGGGCCACCATTGTTCCTGTTCCAGTTCCCAAGAAAGCTAAGGTAACTGAGCTATACGACTACCGCCCCGTAGCACTCACTTCCGTCATCATGAAGTGCTTTGAGAGACTAGTCAAGGACCATATCACCTCCACCCTACCTGACACCCTAGACCCACTCCAATTTGCTTACCGCCCAAATACGCCCACAGACGACGCAATCTCAACCACACTGCACACTGCCCTAACCCATCTGGACAAGAGGAATACCTATGTGAGAATGCTGTTCATCGACTACAGCTCGGCATTTAACACCATAGTACCCTCCAAGCTCGTCATCAAGCTCGAGACCCTGGGTCTCGACCCCGCCCTGTGCAACTGGGTACTGGACTTCCTGATGGGCCGCCCCCAGGTGGTGAGGGTAGGCAACAACATCTCCTCCCCGCTGATCCTCAACACTGGGGCCCCACAAGGGTGCGTTCTGAGCCGTCTCCTGTACTCCTTGTTCACCCACGACTGCGCGGCAACGCACGCCTCCAACTCAATCATCAAGTTTGCGGACGACACAACAGTGGTAAGCTTGATTACCAACAATGACGAGACGGCCTACAGGGAGGAGATGAGGGCCCTCGGAGTGTGGTGTCAGGATAATAACCTCACACTCAACGTCAACAAAACTAAGAGATGATTGTGGACTTCAGGGAACAGCAGAGGGAACACCCCCCTATCCACATCGATGGAACAGTAGTGGAACAGTAGTGGAGAGGGTAGTAAGTTTTAAGTTCCTCGGCATACATATCACAGACAAACTGAATTGGTCCACTCACACAGACAGCATCGTGAAGAAGGCGCAGCAGTGCCTCAAAAACCTCAGGAGGCTGACGAAATTCGGCTTGTCACCAAAAGCACTCACAAACATCTACAGATGCACAATCGAGAGCATCCTGGCGGGCTGTATCACCGCCTGGTATGGCAACTGCTCCGCCCACAACCGTAAGGCTCTCCAGAGGGTAGTGAGGTCTGCACAACGCATCACCGGGGGCAAACTACCTGCCCTCCAGGACACCTACACCACCCGATGTTACAGGAAGACCACATGATGTCAACATCATGGTGGCAGAGGGGTAGGGTAAGGCCAAGCATAAGTTACGGAAAACTAACAGAATTGCCTTTTATCGATGGCAATTTGAATGCACAGAGATACCGTGAAGAGATCCTGAGGCCCATTGTCGTGCCATTCATCCACCCCCATCATTTCACGTTTCAGCATGATAATGCACGGCCCCATGTCGCAAGGATCTGTACACAATTCCTGAAAGATGAAAATGTCCCAGCTCTTCCATGGCCTGGACACTCACCAGACATGTCACTCATTGAGCATGTTTGGGATGCTCTGGATCGACATGTATGACAGCGTGTTCCCGTTCCCGCAAATATCTAGCAACTTTGCACAGCCATTGAAGAGCAATGGGACAACATTCCACAGACCACAATCAACAGCCTGATCAACTCTATGCGAAGGATATGTGTCGCGCTGCATGAGGCAAATGGTGGTCACACCAGACACGTACTGGTTTTCTGATCTATGACCCTACCTTTTTTAAAGTATCTGTGACCAACAGATGCATATCTGTATTCCCAGTTGTGAAATCCATAGATTAGGGCAAAATGTATTTATTCAAATTGACTGATTTTCTTATATGAACTGTACCTTTGTTGAATGTTGCTTTCATATTTTTGCTCAGTGTAAAAACAAAATATGTGACAATAAAACAACAAGGCAATATACCACAGTTCACATTAAAAAAGGATGACTGAAAGAAATGCAGACAATTTGGATCGCTGAGGCTTCTGATTGGCTTTAGATTTGAGCAGCTGATTGGCGTTTGATTTGCTCAGAGGAGTAACACCTGTCCTCCCCAGCCTGCCTTCCCAGATGCCCCGGAGACGTTATGAACAAGCGGCACTGGCCGCATTCCAAAAAGCCCTATGTGATACACCTCCCACATCCCAGCACAGCCATAAGGACAATGAGAACTAAATACAGTATGTCACACACACACAAGCATGTACGAGCCCGCACACACCGACATTTGCAGACTGGCGTGCGTAAATACACACACGTACGTACGCAAACACAAACAGATTGACACACAAACCCACATTTGCAAACACACACAAACACATGCATATATAAACACACACACAATAACAAACACACAGGGATAGGAGGAGGGCAGCAAAAGAAAATGGTCCCTACTATTGCGGCATGTCTGCCAAGACACACACACACACACACACACACACACACACACACACACACACACACACACACACACACACACACACACACACACACACACACACACACACACACACACACACACACACACACACACAGAGAGAGAGAGGGCAGGGATGAGAACCAAATCCCTCTGCTCACTCCCCCTTCTTAATTCATCACCCCAGCCACTACAACTGAGATAGATGAGGAGCTGAGGGACAAAAACAATGAATGGGAAGTACAATATATTGTGCTGTACAGTCTGTTCAGAAGACTGGTCCTGAACATAATAGCCCTGTTCCTGCTGGTAGTAACCGTGTTTTGTAACTGCTTCAGTTGAGATTCTAGCTACTGCCATTGACTTACTCAGCTTAGCTAGGATACAAACTACATGCTCTGGAACTTGATTCAAAATGGTTAAGCAACATTCTTTTCTAAGTGTACATTTTTTTGCCATTGACATGATTTTAGTCACGTTATGTGAGCAGCTTGACTGGCAGGCTTGGTGTGTCTAATAGAAAGCTGAAAGGGAAGCGATAATGTTATCCTTGGACTTAATACAGAAACTGCCTCAGAAACAGCACCAAATACAGCACAAAATACACCCCCAGATTCACTCAAACACTCAAAAGGTTATCCTTTTTTAGATAGAAATATACTACATATATACACATATCATCAAAACACAGTCTTGCAATGCAATAAAGGTCTACAGAAGCATCAACAGCACTCTCTAGGGTAGCACCATGGTGTAGCTGTAGGACAGCCATTTTCTGTCCTCCTCTGGGTTCAATGAGTTCAATTAAAAAAACGAGGAGGCTCATGTTTCTCACCCTCTTCCATAGACTTACACGGCAAGGATGTCCTCCAACCTATCAGAGCTCTTGCAGTATGAACTGACATGTTGTCCATCCAATTAAAGGATCAGAGAATGAATCTCGTACGGAAAGCATAAACTACAGCTAGCTAGCTAGCACTGCAGTGCATAAATTGTGGTGAATAGTTGACTCAAAGAGAGAGAATGACAGTAGTTGAACAGTTTTTAACTAAATGAATTTGTTCAAAAATTAAGGAGAAGCAGCAGAGAGAGAGAGAGAGAGAGAGAGAGAGAGAGAGAGAGAGAGAGAGAGAGAGAGAGAGAGAGAGAGAGAGATCTACTGCACAACGCATCACCGGGGGCAAACTACCTGCCCTCCAGGACACCTACACCACCCGATGTCACAGGAAGGCCATAAAGATCATCAAGGACAACAACCACCCGAGCCACTGCCTGTTCACCCCGCTATCATCCAGAAGGCGAGGTCAGTACAGGTGCATCAAAGCTGGGACCGAGAGACTGAAAAACAGCTTCTATCTCAAGGCCATCAGACTGTTAAACAGCCACCACTAACATTGAGTGGCTGCTACCAGCACACTGACACAACTCCAGCCACTTTAATAATGGGAATTGATGGGAATTGATGTAAAATATGTCACTAGCCACTTTAAACAATGCTACTTTATATAATGTTTACATACCCTACATTATTCATCTCATATGCATATGTATATACTGTACTCTATATCATCTACTGCATCTTTATGTAATACATGTATCACTAGCCACTTTAAACTATGCCACTTTGTTTACATACTCATCTCATATGTTTATACTGTACTCGATACCATCTATTGCATCTTGCCTATGCTGCTCTGTACCATCACTCATTCATATATCTTTATGTACATATTCTTTATCCCTTTACACTTGTGTGTATAAGGTAGTCGTTTTGGAATTGTTAGTTAGATTACTCGTTGTTTATTACTGCATTGTCGGAACTAGAAGTACAAACATTTCGCTACACTCGCATTAACATCTGCTAACCATGTGTATGTGACAAATAAATTTGATTTGATTTGATATTTGTCCTTGAAATCCCTATCACTTACTTAGCTAATGCAGCTAATTTTGCCTACTCAACAACCTGACTCAAACAGAGAGGAATGCTATTTATGTTAGCGAGCTGGCTAATTTCATCTGGTGACATCCCTGTCGACTGTGTAGCGGCTAGTGGTTATGGTATGAAGGTTTTGCTTGGAGAGGCTTTTGCATCTGGTCACAGACAGCTGTTGTGTTTTGCACTGAAGTCCACAAGCGAAGGGAAAAGGTGAGAGGAGGAGAGCGCATCAATGGGAGAAGGAATTATACAACAAGCAAAGGGATGATGCTGTACAGTATGTGGCTGCTATGAAAGTGAACTGTGTGTGCGGGTGATCAGGTGTGTATTCATTCCACCAAAGGGAGGGACCTACCTGAATTTGTCCAATAGAAACTCACATTTTAGTTGCAAAACGACTAATCATTTCACCCAAGGTCAGCTAGATGCAGGCAAGAGTATGCCAGGCGGTATTGAATGTGGCACTGTCTGTGACCTTGATTACTGTAATTTGTCTCCTGACCTGCACACCTACGTTATAAACTTTCATTTGTGGGCTAGCAACCTGGTGATGGGTACAGGGAAAATGAAAGTCTCATGTAGTAGCCTAAATTTATTGATGTTACATTGAGCAGGGTGAATGACATATGAATGATAGTCAGGGTTGGGGAGAAACGGATCACATGTAAAACAATAACTGTAATCCGTTACAAGCGGAAGTATTGTAATCAGATTACAGATACTTTAGAAAAACGAGATGATTACTTCGAGGATTACTTTTAAATTCAGAAAGGATGTTTGCGGAAAAAAATCTTTGACACTTTTCTGTTTTCTCAATGACATTCAAATCAGCATTGAAAAAAGGTGTACGTTTAAGTTTGTTCCACCTGAGCGAGTCTGACCACAAGTCAGAGACCACTATGATGACACACCAAATGTGTTTGATAGATCATGAGAAAAGAGAAGGAATGGGCTTTTGTAGGCTACAGTCCAAGGTATGTCTTCCAATTGTGCGACCGCTGTCGGCATCCAAAGATTATCCAATTTGAATAAACGCTTGGAGGTAAGGATGACAGTAGAGGTGTAGTCTACGGCGATATGGATAGCACTTATTATTGATATCTACATAGCACATTGATGTGAATCACACTGCTGCTCTCTCATTTAACTATTTGCACCTTACGGATTGTGGTTGTTGTGCATGGCTGTTCACAAATCTAAATGTATATTTGAACCCAATAATGGTTGAATTCAAGAAGTTTCAGCTGCCTATCAATCATTGTTTTTAAAACCAGTGGACAGACAGTGAAAATGTGCTTTTGCAACAACTACATAGTGCAGATCCCAGCCTATGGAATAACAGCTGCATAGTGCAGATCCCAGCCTATGGAATAACAGCTGCATAGTGCAGATCCCAGCCTATGGAATAACAGCTGCACAGTGCAGATCCCAGCCTATGGAATAACAGCTGCATAGTGCAGATCCCAGCCTATGGAATAACAGCTGCACAGTGCAGATCCCAGCCTATGGAATAACAGCTGCACAGTGCAGATCCCAGCCTATGGAATAACAGCTGCACAGTGCAGATCCCAGCCTATGGAATAACAGCTGCACAGTGCAGATCCCAGCCTATGGAATAAAAGTGGGGCTTTTATTACTCAATATAATTCATGCTGATAAAAAAATACATCCATACGCCTACTGTACACCTGCTCAAACTCGTACACTTTTGATAGACTTAAAAGGGCAATCTCTAGTTGCTACATCCATTGTTGGACTTGATATAATTTATTTGTTTTATTATGTAGAAGAAGCCAACATAACCAACCCATAAAGTCAAATTGAACATCCATATATGGCCAGCTATGTAAACTTTAACATTGATTTGACATACATATTTGTCTTCATCTAATGCCTCTTAAGGGGAAAGTAATCTAAAAATAAATGTATATAATCAGATTACGTTACTGAGTTTGGGTAATCCAAAAGTTATGTTACTGATTACAATTTTGATTACAATGTAACTAGTAACTGCAATGGATTACATTTAGAAAGTAACCTACCCAACCCTGATGATAGTCATCAAATATGCTGTAATAGATATGTTTATCCGTCATGTATTATAGATAAAGGTGTCTTTATTATTGTAGGCTGTGCTTCTGTCTTGTCAGGCATTTTTAATTAAAGGTAAGATAAGTATAATACTTCCTTCTAAAGATGAGGAAATTATATGATTACCGTAAATGTAATTTGGAACTGTTTATTATTTTCAAATCAGGTCTGAACAGTAATATACACTATTTATAAAAAAGCATGTGGACACCCCTTCAAAATAGTGGATTCGGCTGTTTCAGCCACACCTCTTGCTGACAGGTGTATAAAATCAGGGACACAGCAATGCAATCTCCATAGACAAACATTGAAAGTAGAATGGCCTTACTGAAGAGCTCAGTGAATTTCAAAGTGGCACCGTCATAGGATGCCACATTTCCGACAAGTCAGTTCGTCAAATTTCTGTCCTACTAAAGCTGCCCCGGTCAACTGTAAGTGCTGTTATTGTGAAGTGGAAAGGTCTAGGAGCAACAATGGCTCAGGCGCAAGGTGGTAGACCAAGCAAGCTCACAGAACAGACCGCTGACTGCAAAAGCGTGTGGCGCACAAAAATAGTCTGTCCTCGGTTGCAACACTCACTACCGAGTTCCAAACTGCCTCTGGAAGCAACGTCACAAGAACTGGTCGCCGGGGGCTCCATGAAATGGATTTCCATAGCTGAGCAGCCACACACAAGCCTAAGATCACCAGGCTCAATGCTAAGCGTTGGCTGGAGTGGTGTAAAGATCACTGCCATTTGAATGATGTTTGTGAGTATAACAGAACTCATATGGCAGGCGAAAACCTGAGAAAAATCCAACCAGGAAGTAGGAAATCTGAG
This sequence comes from Oncorhynchus masou masou, assembly GCF_036934945.1. Taxonomy (NCBI): domain Eukaryota; kingdom Metazoa; phylum Chordata; class Actinopteri; order Salmoniformes; family Salmonidae; genus Oncorhynchus; species Oncorhynchus masou. Next base: position 56,012,917 of record NC_088240.1, read on the forward strand.
GTGTGTCGTTTTTCAAAGCTTGGCCTACCGAATACACAGTGTCAATGGAGTCAAGTTGCACTTCCTATGGCTTCCACTAGATGTCAACCATCTTTAGAAACTTGAATGAGGATTCTACTATAAAGGAGGGGCTCATGAAACCTCTTTGAGCCAGTCGTCTGGCAGAGTGCCTTGGTCTCATGACGCTCGCTCCCGACAGAGTTACCTCTCGTTCCAGAGCTTTTTTTCAGACATAGGAATTCTCCGCTTGGAACATTATTGATGTTTTATGTTAAAAACATCCTAACGATTGATTCCATACATCGTTTGACATGTTTCTAACAGACTTTTTGAGTTTTTGTCTGGACGAAGTGCTTGCGCCTCATGAAGATGAATTAGTGGGCTGAACACGCTAACAACAAGTGGCTATTTGGACATAGATGATGGACTTAATGGAACTTTATGAAACAAAACAGTCATTTATTGTCAAACTGGGATTCATGGAAGTGCCTTCAGATGAAGATCATCAAAGGTAAGTGAATATTTATGGTGTTATTTCTAACTTCTGTTGACTCCAAAATGGCAGATATTTCTCTGGCTGTTTTGGGCTCTGAGCGCCGTTCTCAGATTATACCTTTTCCGTAAAGTTTTAAAAAATCTGACACAGCGGTTGCATTAAGGACAAGTCGATCTTTAATTCTGCAGAGAAAGACTTGTATCTTTTATCAATGTTTATTATGAGTATTTCAGCAAAATTATCGGATGTTTTGGAATCAAAACATTACTGCACGTAAGGCACCAATGTAAACTGAGATTTTTGGATATAAATATGCACATTATCGAACAAAACATACATGTATTGTGTAACATGATGTCCTATGAGGGTCATCTGATGAAGATCATCAAAGGTTAGTGATTCATTTTATCTATATTTCTGCTTTTTGTGACTCCTATCTTTGGCTGGAAAAATGGCAGTGTGTTTTTTGACTTGGCTATGATCTAACATAATCATATGTTGTGCTTTCACTGTAAAGCATTTTTGAAATCGGACACGATGGGTAGATTAACAAGATGTTTATCTTTAATTTGTTGTTTTGGACTTGTAACCTCAGGGATAGGCGGGACGCTTGCGTCCCACTTGGCCAATAGCCAGGGAAAATGTAGTGCGCCAAATTCAAATAAAATACTATAAAAATCTAACTTTCATTAAATCACACGTTAGACACCAAATTAAAGCCACACTCGTTGTGAATCCAGCCAACATGTCAGATTTCAAAAAGGCTTTTCGGCGATAGCATAAGATGCTATTATGATGATAGCACAACAGTTCACAAAGAGTAACATATTTCAACCCTGCAGGCGCTACACAAAACATAGAAATATAACATAAATCATGCCTTACCTTTGACGAGCTTCTTTTGTTGGCACTCCAATATGTCCCATAAACATCACAAATGGTCCTTTGTTCAATTAATTCCGTTGATAAATATCCAAAATGTCCATTTATTTGGCACGTTTGATCCAGAAAAACACAGCTTCCAATTTGCGCAACGTCAGTACAAAATATCTCAAAAGTTACCTGTAAACTTTGCCAAACATTTCAAACTACTTTGTAATACAACTTGAGGTATTTTTAAACGTTAATAATCGATCAAATTGAAGACAGGACTGTCTGTGTTCAATACAGGAAGAAAACAAACTAGCGCTACCTTTCTGATCTTGCGCAACTATCAAACAATACACATAACGTGACACTCATTCAAGATGGCCGTACTTCTTCATTACACAAAGAAATAACCTCAACCAAATTCTAAAGATTGGTGACATCCAGTGGAAGCGGTAGGAACTGCAAACAAGTCCCTTAGAAATCTAGTTTCCCAATGAAACCTCATTGAATAGACAGTGACCTCAACAAAAAAATCTGAATGGTTTGTCCTCGGGGTTTTGCCTGCTACATAGGTTCTGTTATACTCACAGACATGATTTAAACAGTTATAGAAACTTCAGAGTGTTTTCTATCCAAATCTACTAATAATATGCATATCTTATATTTTGAGGATGAGTAGCAGGAAGTTGAAATTGGGCACACTATTTATCCAAAAGTGAAAATGCTGCCCCCTATCCTGAAGAAGTTGTAATGTGTGAAAGTTACATATTTCAAAAAAAAAAAATTGAATTTCGCGCGGCCTTTTCAGTGGAATATAGTCGACGGGTTCCGCTAGCGGAGCGCCTGCGCTAGAAAGGTTAAAACCTCTCTAGGGTACGTAGCGTCCCACCTCGTCAACAGCCAGTGAAACTGCAGGGCGCCAAATTGAAAAAATTGAAAAAATTCCTCAAACATACATGTATTTTACACCATTTTAAAGATACACTTGTTGTAAATCCAGCCACAGTGTACGATTTCAAAAAGGCTCTACAACGAAAGCAAACCAAACGATTATGTTAGGTCAGAGCGAAGTCACAGGAAAACACAGCCATTTTTCCAGCGAAAGAGAGGAGTCACAAGAAGCAGAAATAGAGATAAAATTAATAATTAACCTTTGATGATCTTCATCAGATGACACTCATAGGACTTCATGTTACACAATACATGTATGTTTTGTTCGGTAAAGTTCATATTTATATCCAAAAATCTGCCGCGTTATGTTCAGTAGTTCCAAAACATCCTTTGATTTTGCAGAGAGCCACATCAATTTACAGAAATACTCATAATAAACATTGCTAAAAGATACAACTGTTATGATAAGAGCGTCTGCTAAATGACTTAAATGTAAATGTAATGTAAATGTTATGCGTGGAATTTTAGATCCACTTCTCCTTAATGCAACTGCTGTGTCAGATTTCAAAAAGCACACCATGCAATAATCTGAGTACGGCGCTCACTAGCAGCAGACGAAATGTCAAAAAGTTCCGTTACAGTCCGTAGAAACATGTCAAACGATGTATAGAATCAATCTTTAGGATGTTTTTAACATAAATCTTCAATAATATTCCAACCGGAGAATTCCTTTGTTTGTAGAATTGCAATGGAACTCGAGCTAGGAGGTTTTTAACATAAATCTTCAATAACGTTCCAACCGGAGAATTCCTTTGTCTGTAGAATTGCAATGAAACTCAAGATAACTATCACGTGAACGTGCGAGACTGAGCTCATGGCTCTCTGGCAGTCCACTGACTCAATCCCCTCTCATTCCCCCCTCCTTCACAGTAGAGGCATCAAATAAGGTTCTAAAGACTGTTGACATCTAGTGGAAGCCTTGGAAAGTGCAATATGACCCCACAGACACTGTGTATTCGATAGGCCAAGAGTTGAAAAACTACAAACCTCAGATTTCCCACTTCCTGGTTGGATTTTTTCTCAGGTTTTTGCCTGCCATCTGAGTTCTGTTATACTCACAGACATCATTCAAACAGTTTTAGAAACTTCAGAGTGTTTTCCATCCAAATCCACTACTTATATGCATATTCTAGCTTTTATGAGTGAGTAGCAGGCAGTGTAATTTGGGCACGCTTTTCATCCAAAATTCCCAATGCTGCCCCCTACCCTAGAGAAGTTAAATACTTACTTGGAATTTGTTTGAACTGTTGGGTATGTGACACTATAGTCCCCCCTCCGCTGTCTGTCTGTCTGTCTGTCTGTCTGTCTGTCTGTCTGTCTGTCTGTCTGTCTGTCTGTCTGTCTGTCTGTCTGTCTGTCTGTCTGTCCGTCCGTCCGTCTGTCTCCCTATGCAATCTGCAGAACAATCACACACCAGCTACACATCACAGCTCCTCTCCACCTTTCTGTATCGATCTCCCTTCCAATCTAAATGACCCCGTTAACCACCCCCCCCCCAAATCTCACCGCATTGATACCCAGTTAGCAGTTCCACTACCCCCCTTCCTCGCCCGCCTCCCATTCACTTGAACATGTCCTAGCGTGAAATAACTCACATCACTACAAGAGCAATGAGGTCATTAAGACATGATGCGCTCTTGAAACAACGCTTCTCTCCCTTTCTCCTCTCACTGTCTTTCTGTTTTTTCGTGTTTTTTTTGTTGTTGTTTTTTCCCCCCAGGGTAACGTGTTTATTTGTTGTTGTTTTTTCCCCCCAGGGTAACGTGTTTATTTGTTGTTGTTTTTTCCCCCAGGGTAACGTGTTTATTTGTTGTTGTTTTTCCCCCAGGGTAACGTGTTTATTTGTTGTTGTTTTTTCCCCCCAGGGTAACGTGTTTATTTGTTGTTGTTTTTTCCCCCCAGGGTAACGTGTTTATTTGTTGTTGTTTTTTCCCCCCAGGGTAACGTGTTTATTTGTTGTTGTTTTTTCCCCCCAGGGTAACGTGTTTATTTGTTGTTGTTTTTTCCCCCCAGGGTAAAGTGTTTTTTCTCCCCCTACTCTTCTCCCTACAGTATGTGCAAAACATCTCAATGTCAGTAGGGGTAAAGCTATAAGCCTTCTCATATAGATTACGCCGTCGTAGTTCTCACTAATCATTTTTCTCAGTAATGTTTGAGTCTAAACCACGTCTGATATGACTGCAGTCTGTTTTGGTTGGGTTTGCTGCAGTTACTCTAGCTGGAAGACATATGAGGTTTTGATCTTTTCCGCACAAAGCCGCAGGTTCAAGCTTCACCGCCAACTCGCCTCCCATTTTTCCCCCATCTATTTACCAGGAGTCATTCGGAAGCGTGTTCATATTAAACGGCTCCTGTGTTCTTGCGGTGGGATATTTTCACGTTCAAAAACCCAAGGACACGGCCAGGCAGCCCACGGGCGATAGCAGCAGCGTGTTTCTTTCCCCACCTGTCAACCTTGTTGGGTGCAGTGTAACTTTCATTAAACAACGAGATTTAGTGCACTTGAAAAGACAGATGAAAGAGTTAGAGGCTAATTATCAGGAAATGGAAAAAAGATGTACTGCAGCGACTACAATTAGTGAAGCGCGGAATATCAAAGACTTATCAGAGCCAGTGAAAAGGCTGCCTTGAAGAGGGAGCACAATTAAGGCATCTCCAGCAGCCTGTGTGAAATGAGAGAGAAGTGAGAAACATGCCTTGTTGAATAGAGGTCCCTTTTTACATCTCAGAGTTTAGTAAGCCAGCAGATAATGTTAAATCACGCTCTCTGATGAGGTTCACCTTCCATGACAGAGCTCTCTCCCTCTCTCTCTCTCTCTCTCTCTCTCTCTCTCTCTCTCTCTCTCTCTCTCTCTCTTCTCTCTCTCTCTCTCTCTCTCTTCTCTCTCTCTCTCTCTCTCTCTCTCTCTCTCTCTCTCTCTCTCTCTCTCTCTCTCAATTTAATTCACTTCAAAGGGCTTTATTGGCATTGGAAACATGTTAGTGGAATACATTAAATAAACAATCAGAAATTAACAGTCTCTTGCTCCCCCCCTTTTTCTACTATGGGGTGTGTAATCTCCTAACCTCCTCTTTGACAGGCATCTCCTGCACGCTTCATCGCCTTACAAATTTGCACTGATCGACAACCGCGGGTCACACATGCTCACGAATGGGTCAATTTGGGGGCACTGTATGTCTGTGTGTGTGCATGAAGCATGTAAGCGTGCGTGCATGTCGTCAGCAAGGTTCAGTAAATTAAAACTGAAGCTGATCACGAAAAAAAACGATTTAGTAAACTGAAATAAAATGATTAACAAACCCAATTGAAAAAATACAAATATAACTGAAACTATTATCTTTGATTCCAAAACTAACAAAGCTAAAATGAAAACCTAAACATTGGGTTTCCAAGAATTTTGGGCATTGACTGAATCTGGAGAGTAAATGCAGCCAGGAGATGGCACTGTTTCAAATTGGACTAGCACTTTAAATAGCTATCACTAACTACCAGGGGAAAACATTCTAGGAAGCTAACTTAATTCTTCTTACATGCACTGCTAAAGTTAAAAAGCATTGGATTGGTGTAAACATGGGCGAGAGAGAGTTACCTTCCACCATATATTTTGTATCGGAGCTATTCCATTTCAATCCAAGTCACATTCAGATTTGAGCCTATAATTCAAACCTAACTTAACCTATGACCTGACACATGACCTACTGCCCCAGTGCCACCCAAGGGGCCAGGGCTCCAGTCTTGTAGCACCGTTTCAACTGCTCCTACAGTTTTGCTTCAGTACTGCAGTGTAACTGACACCCGGCCCAGGAAGACAATTTTCATACACGGTCACATAGAGAAGTCAGATTTGAAAATTGCTAATACTGTAAGATACTTTAGTCATACATTTTGTCCACAAAACATCCATTGAATTATTCAAATCATTTTGCTGAAGATAATTTTTTTCCATCACTCACAGCCGAAGATCTACATTTTTTATATTCATCCAATGTGTGCCATGTTTTTGGGTGACGTAATGATGGCGTCGCTGCTCGTGCTGCTCCCTGTGCGCACTGAGTGCTAGTGCGCATGTGACATGTGACGTTGGTCTGTATAAACCGGATGCAACCCGGATGTAGACGATCCATGAATCGGCGTTTGCGAAAGTGAGTCGATTTTAGACGCAATCTCTGTGGTGCCACCCACAGACAAATCACCCTCCCCCCAAAAAAATACCTATACAACATGAATGGTTCCTAGCCTCCCACGCATGCGTTCTGTCCCTAACACTACAACTGAAACTAAATAATATTAAAACAAAATATAAATATTTTTATACAACTAAACCAAATAAAAACTAGCAAATCAGGTCAGTTTTTCTGTGTCTGCACACGCATGTTTTCCACTGTTACCCACCATAATGTTTTCAGTGAAATAAAATAAGAAATCAATATGAGTGTAAAAAGGTAACATTCAAAAATGAAAACAATAGGTTTCCAGTATTGATCATAGCCTCAGAGCCTCTCCCTTTGCTTCTTAAGCGTGAAGTGACTATTCAATATGGGAGAGATGCTTCGGGGTCTGTACTCTCTCCAGACAGGCTTTACATAAACTGAATGACAGTGGCCTAGCCAAATCTACCATCTGGCTCATTTTTACACTCTTCTGTCCCTATCTCTCATTTCTCTCCCTCTTGCTTTCTCCTCCGCTCTCACTCTCTTTCTCTCTTTCTCTTCATCTTTTACAAATATGCATCAAAATGCTGTCATTCTGGAGTTGTTTACAAAACAACAGCTCGCTGGTGAAAACAGAGAGCAGTAGAAAGAACGGCAAGCCGCTGGTTGTGTTTGCATTCATAACGAGAGCTCTTCGGGTAACAGTGTGGTCTTTAGTGAGAGGACCTGCGTCATTTGTATGAGTAGAATGATATAAAACATGACAAAAACAGAGACTCTCTGTAGTCTTGAGACGAGCATATACCCTCCCTGGGACTGCTATGTAGGGCACGTGTGGAGCGGTGAGGTTTGAGGGCTAGGGGGCGCTCTAACACACACACACACACACACACACACACACACACACACACACACACACACACACACACACACACACACAAACACCACACGCACGGAGGAGATGAGATGAGAGGGGGTGGTCTCTCCTTTGACTGTGTTGCGTTGTGCCTCGGGCTGCAGCGTCACAAGGGATAGGGTTAAAACAAATGCAAATGTCTCTCAGCCAACGAGATCGTGCACATGTCTAGCAGAATGCAGGAACAGATTGGCATATGTCCTTCTTTTTCTGCAAGGGGTCTGAATTGAGTTTTTTGATGGGTATTTCGGTGGCCTTACAAGCTTCGCAAAGTGGAGTGCCAGGAATTAATTAGTCACTCTGGGAAAGTTTGTATGAGAATATAAAACAGTTGTATGAGAATATAAAAATGAAAAGGTACAAGATGAACCGGTATCTGTTTATTTACACTTCCTAGAACAATAGCAGGCCTGCAAATATAATGAATAAACACAGCTATTGTAACGATCTCTTGGCTGGAACATAAGGATGGTATGCAAATGTGTGTTAGTACGTGCATGCACATAAACTCAGCAAAAAAAGAAACGTCCTCCCCCTGGCAACTGCGTTTATTTTCAGCAAACATAACATGTGAAAATATTTGAATGAACATAACAAGATTCGACAACTGAGACATAAACTGATCAAGTTAACGGAAATGGAATAATGTGTCCCTGAACAAAGGGGGGGGTCAAAATCAAAATTAACAGTCCGTATCTGCTGTGGCCACCAGCCACATTAAGTACTGCAGTGCATCTCCTCCTCATCTCCTCCTCATGGACTGCACCAGATTTGCCAGTTCTTGCTGTGAGATGTTACCCCACTCTCCCACCAAGGCACCTGCGAGTCCCCGGACATTTCTGGCGGGAATGGCCCTAGCTCTCACCCTCCGATCCAACAGGTCCCAGACGTGCTCAATGGGATTGAGATCCAGGCTCTTCGCTGGCCATGGCAGAACACTGACATTCCTGTCTTGCAGGAAATCACGAGCAGTATGGCTGGTGGCATTTTCATGCTGGAGGGTCATGCCAGGATGAGCCTGCAGGAAGGGTACCACATGAGGGAGGAGGATGTCTTCCCTGTAACGCACAGCGTTGAGATTGCCTGCAATGACATCAAGCTCAGTCCGATGATGCTGTGACACACTGCCCCAGACCATGACGGACCCTCCACCTACAAAATCGATCCCGCTCCAGAGTACAGGCCTCGGTGTAACGCTCATTCCTTCGATGATAAACGCGAATCCGACCATCACCCCTGGTGAGACAATGCTGTCTGGTCCAGCGATGGTAGGTTTGCGCCCATAGGCAATGTGATGTCTGGTGAGGACCTGCCTTTCAACAGGCCTTACAAGCCCTCAGTCCAGCCTCTCTCAGCCTATTGTGGACAGTCTGAGCACTGATGGAGGGATTGTGCATTCCTGGTATAACTCGGGCAGTTGTTGTTGCCATCCTGTACCTGTCCGGCAGGTGTGATGTTCAGATGTACCGATCCTGTGCAGGTGTTGTTACATGTGGTCTGCTACTGCGAGGATGATCAGCTGTCCATCCTGTCTCCCTGTTGCGCTGTCTTAGGCGTCTCACAGTACGGACATTGCAATGTATTTCCCTGGCCACATCTGCAGTCCTCATGCCTCCTTGCAGCATAGGCAGGGACCCTGGGCATCTTTCTTTTGGTGTTTTTCAGAGTCAGTAGAAAGGCCTCTTTAGTGTCCTAAGTTTTCATAACTGTGACCTTAATTGCCTACCGTCTGTAAGCTGTTAGTGTCTTAACGACCGTTCCACAGGTGCATGTTCATTAATTGTTTATGGTTCATTGAACAAGCATTGGAAACCGCATTTAAACCCTTTACAATGAAGATCTGTGAAGTTATTTGGATTTTTACGATTTACTTTTGAAAGACAGGGTCCTGAAAAAGGGACGTTTCTTTTTTGCTGAGTTTTTATGTGTGCATGTGGATGTGTGTTCTTGTGCATGTGTGTGCTTGGTATGGGTAATATGGAAGTGTGTGAGATTGTGTGTATTGTTGTGTGCATGTGCGTGAGGGATCTTCTTTCTTTTGTTTGAAATAGATCACCTGATCTACATGTGAATTGACAGCTGGGACTCTGACCCTCTTCAACCATTTTGGGACCTAAGCAGAGAATCCAAACAGCACAAAGCACTGCCTGTCTATGAGTGAAGTGCCTCTCAGTCAGTTAGCAACCAGCCTGGAGAGGGGCATGACAAATACACCAGAGGAGGCTGGTGGGAGGAGCTACAGATGGACGGGCTCATTGTAATGGCTGGATTGGAATCAATGGAACGGTATCAAACACATCAAACATATGGAAACCACACATTTGACTACGATCCATTAATTCCATCCCAGCCATTACAAGGAGCCCGTACTCCTATAGCTCCTCCCACCGGCCTCCTCTGAAACACAAAATGTAAAACACAAGGCCGTGTTTGAGCCTCAACTATGGCTCCGTCATGGCTGTTGAGCCCTGAAAATTAAACTTATTACTCCAAAGTGGAGCCAAGCCACCCACCTATAGTCACATGTACTTCCCTCCCCGCTCTGTGTCTTTTAATGTCTCATATGTCTCCATTTCACTCTCACTGCATTTCTCTTTCTGCTCCCCCTTTTCTCTATGTTCTCTCACCCTGTCACTCTCTTTTTCTCTCTCCCACCTACCCCATTCTCTCTCTCTCTGTCTGTCTGCTCCAACTTCTCTCTCTCTCTCTGTTCTCTCTCCACTCTTCCCTCCCCTCCCTCCTCTCTCCTCTCTCTCTCTGTTCTCTCTCCACTCTTCCCTCCCCTCCCTCCTCTCTCCTCTCTCTCTCTCTCTGTTCTCTCTCCACTCTTCCCTCCCCTCCCCCTCTCTCCCCCTCTCTCTCTCTCTCTCTCTGTTCTCTCTCCACTTTTCCCTCCCCTCTCTCCTCTCTCCTCTCTCTCTCTCTCTCTCTCTCTCTCTCTCTGTTCTCGCTCCACTCTTCCCTCCCCTCCCTCCTCTCTCCTTTCTCTCTCTCTCTGTTCTCTCTCCACTCTTCCCTCCCCTCCCTCCTCCCTCCTCTCTCTCGTTACAGGATTATGGGGCACAGGGTTAACAGAGTCAGTGTGCAGTGGACTATGTGGCAGAGATTAGCTTCAAAAATTCTCCCAACCAAAGTTCATAAAGGGGGGGGGGGATTAGACAGACAGCCCTCGCCTGTGAGGGAGCTGCAGTCCTGTGAGCAGAGCTCAAATGTCCCCCCCCCACCCCCGCTGAATATTGGTACGTTCCTGTGTGTGTGAGTGTGAGTGAAACCCTGCTTTGTCAGGTTTTTGGTAGGGTCCGGCCCAGGAGGAACGCTAACTACCCATACCATGTCATGGCTCCTCCACACCGGTAATTAAACTCACACTGATTTATTGAGTGACACCCCAACCCTGCTCTTTTATGACATCCATACCTCCTTAGGCAACAGTCTCTGCTGTTTTTCCTTCTATTTGTTCACGTTCCCTTTGTATGGTCGGAAAGGTGGGGGTGGGGTTTGGGAACTAGTGTGTTCCCCGGTTGCTACCACACAAAACATATTAGAGAGAGTGCAAACACAAATGTGTGCGCACACAAGCACATACATATAAAGCACACACACACACACACACACACACACACACACACACATACACACACACACAATTTCCCCGTGGGTTGTTTGTTCCTTTCCTCGCTGCAGACTCACAAGATTGAAATGCGCATCTCCTTATTATAAATGAACGGTATACCTCATGAGTTTCTATTCCCTCTGACACGCCCAAGCCTAACATAGAACAAGACGCTATAATTAACTAGTCTTTCTGACAGGATGCATCGTGGACGTCCAAATGACCACTCAAATAGCACTGTGGGATACATTACCTCGCAATGAGAAGACACTTGATTGACACCTTCACACTCCGAGCCAGATCTTCCATTACGGAGCAGCGACTGACGATGATGTGTGTCAAAGTCAATGCAGCTTCTCGCCATGAGCCACGTGAGGCCTTCAAATCCCAACCGCAAACTAGACACGTTTTGTCGAGCAGCCGCTATCACTTTCCAGGCGTAGTCAGGTTGGATTAGCATGTATAGGGAGATAGGGAATGGATCAGTGTATCTGATTTGTCAGTGGGCCCGCATGGGATACAAGACCTCAGCTCAATGCCGGGTGTCAATCAAAGCTTACAGTAGAGCACAGACATTTATAGTATGATCAATACAGTCCGTTTCCAATTGAACTTGCTCCATTGAAATGCACAAAATCTTCAACCTTATGTTCCTACAAGTTGTGCCACAATAGTCAAAGAAAGCAAAAACGAATGCTTATCGATATCTAACATTTTCTCTCGTTCACTCTTTGTTCAACCACTTTAATCGCAACATTTATCTCACTGTATTTCTAATGAAATGAATAGAATAGTCGGCATCATTTTAATTACTGTCAGAGGAGGGGTATATATGTAGAGAGAGAGCGAGAGAAGGAGAGGGAGGGAAAGAGACAGAGAGAGAGAAGTTTCCAGACTGCAGCAGAAGCAAAGGTGTGTCAGGCTAGTGACAGCTCGACGCATGGAGCTCTCTGCTGACACCTCTCTCCTGACAGCGCAGCATCCTAAATGCCTACTGTATCTCAGGTGTTACAGATGGATAAATAGAAGACAGTGGAACCTTTACCGAGCATTTTGGATGGGAGACATTAATATTTCATCAAAACTGCGTTTACACGCGCAAACAAACAATAAAAGGAAATGCACCGGTGAATCCGCCCTGCAGTCTCTCTCTCTCTGTCTCTCTCTCTCTCTCTGTCTCTCTCTCTCTCTCTCTCTCTCTCTCTCTCTCTCTCTCTCTCTCTCTCTCTCTCTCTCTCTCTCTCTCTCTCTCTCTCTCTCTCTCTCTCTCTCTCTCTCTCTCTCTCTCTCTCTCTCTCTCTGTCTCTCTCTCTCTCTCTCTCTGTCTCTCTCTCTCTCTCTCTCTCTCTCTCTCTCTCTCTCTCTCTCTCTCTCTCTCTTCTCTCTCTCTCTCTCTCTGTCTCTCTCTCTCTCTCTCTCTCTCTCTCTCTCTCTCTCTCTCTCTCTCTCTCTCTCTCTCTCTCTCTCTCTCTACTCTCTCTCTTCTCTCTCTCTCTCTCTCTCTCTACTCTCTCTCTCTTCTCTCTCTCTCTCTCTCTCTCTGTCTCTCTCTCTCTGTCTCTCTCTCTCTCTCTCTCTCTGTCTCTCTCTCTCTCTCTGTCTCTCTGTCTCTCTCTCTCTCTCTCTCTCTCTCTCTCTCTCACTCTTCTGCTCTCTCTCTCTCTCTCTCTCACTCTTCTGCTCTCTTCCTCTCTCTCTCTCTCTCTTCTGCTCTCTTCCTCTCTCTCTCTCTCTCTCTCTCTCTCTCTCACTCTCTCTCTCTCTCTCTCTCTCTCTCTCTCTCTCTCTCTCTCTCTCTCTCTCTCTCTCTCTCTCTCTTCTGCTCTCTCTCTCTCTCTCTCTTCTGCTCTCTCTCTCTCTCTCTCACTCTTCTGCTCTCTCTCTCTCTCTCTCTCTCTCTCTCTCTCTTCTGCTCTCTTCCTCTCTCTCTCACTCTTCTGCTCTCTTCCTCTCTCTCTCTCTCTCTCTCTCTCTCTCTCTCTTCTGCTCTCTTCCTCTCTCTCTCACTTCTGCTCTCTTCCTCTCTCTCTCACTCTTCTGCTCTCTTTCTCTCTCTCTCTCTTCTGCTCTCTTCCTCTCTCTCTCACTCTTCTGCTCCCTCTCTCTCTCTCACTTTTCTGCTCTCTTCCTCTCTCTCTCACTCTTCTGCTCTCTTCCTCTCTCTCTCACTCTTCTGCTCTCTTCCTCTCTCTCTCACTCTTCTGCTCTCTTCCTCTCTCTCTCTCTTCTGCTCTATTCCTCTCTCTCACTCTTCTGCTCTCTTCCTCTCTCTCTCACTCTTCTGCTCTCTTCCTCTCTCTCTCACTCTTCTGCTCTCTTCCTCTCTCTCAATTCAATTCAATTCAATTCAAGGGGCTTTATTGGCATGGGAAACATGTGTTAACATTGCCAAAGCAAGTAAGGTAAACAATAAAAATTAACAGTAGACATCACACATACAGAAGTTTCAAAACAATAAAGACATTACAAATGTCATATTATATATATATATATATATATATATACAGTGTTTTTACAAGGTACAAATGGTAAAGGACACAAGATAAAATAAACAAGCATAGATATGGGTTGTATTTACAATGGTGTTTGTTCCTCACTGGTTGCCCTTTTCTCGTGGCAACAGGTCACAAATCTTGCTGCTCTGATGGCACACTGTGGAATTTCACCCAGTCGATATGGGAGTTTTTCAAAATTGGATTTGTTTTTGAATTCTTTGTGGATCTGTGTAATCTGAGGGAAATATGTCTCTCTAATATGGTCATACATTGGGCAGGAGGTTAGGAAGTGCAGCTCAGTTTCCACCTCATTTTGTGGGCAGTGAGCACATAGCCTGTCTTCTGTTGAGAGCCATGTCTGCCTACGGCGGCCTTTCTCAATAGCAAGGCTATGCTCGCTCTGTCTGTACATAGTCAAAGCTTTCCTTAATTTTAGGTCAGTCATAGTGGTCAGGTATTCTGCCGCTGTGTACTCTCTGTGTAGGGCCAAATAGCATTCTAGTTTGCTCTGTTTTTTTGTTAATTCTTTCCAATGTGTCAAGTAATTATCTTTTTGTTTTCTCATGATTTGGTTGGGTCTAATTGTGCTGCTGTCATGGGGCTCTGTAGGGTGTGTTTGTGAACAGAGCCCCAGGACCAGCTTGCTTAGGGGACTCTTCTCCAGGTTAATCTCTCTGTAGGTGATGGCTTTGTTGTGGAAGGTTTGGGAATCGCTTCCTTTTAGGTGGTTATAGAATTTAACAGCTCTTTTCTGGATTTTGATAATTAGTGGGTATCGGCCTAATTCTCTCTCTCTCTCTCTTCTGCTCTCTTCCTCTCTCTCTCACTCTTCTGCTCTCGTCCTCTCTCTCTCTCTTTTGCTCTCTTCCTCTCTCTCTCACTCTTCTGCTCTCTTCCTCTCTCTCTCACTCTTCTGCTCTCGTCCTCTCTCTCTCTCTTTTGCTCTCTTCCTCTCTCTCTCACTCTTCTGCTCTCTTCCTCTCTCTCTCACTCTTCTGCTCTCTTCCCCTCTCTCTCACTCTTCTGCTCTCTTCCTCTCTCTCACTCTTCTGCTCTCGTCCTCTCTCTCACCCTTCTGCTCTCTTCCTCTCTCTCTCACTCTTCTGCTCTCTTCCTCTCTCTCTCACTCTTCTGCTCTCTTCCTCTCTCTCTCTTCTGCTCTCTTCCTCTCTCTCACTCTTCTGCTCTCTTCCTCTCTCTCTCACTCTTCTGCTCTCTTCCTCTCTCTCTCACTCTTCTGCTCTCGTCCTCTCTCTCTCTCTTCTGCTCTCTTCCTCTCTCTCAACTCAATTCAATTCAATTCAAGGGGCTTTATTGGCATGGGAAACATGTGTTAACATTGCCAAAGCAAGTAAGGTAAACAATAAAAATTAACAGTAGACATCACACATACAGAAGTTTCAAAACAATAAAGACATTACAAATGTCATATTATATATATATATATATATATATATATATATATATATATATATATATATATATATATATATATATATATATACAGTGTTTTTACAAGGTACAAATGGTAAAGGACACAAGATAAAATAAACAAGCATAGGTATGGGTTGTATTTACAATGGTGTTTGTTCCTCACTGGTTGCCCTTTTCTCGTGGCAACAGGTCACAAATCTTGCTGCTCTGATGGCACACTGTGGAATTTCACCCAGTCGATATGGGAGTTTTTCAAAATTGGATTTGTTTTTGAATTCTTTGTGGATCTGTGTAATCTGAGGGAAATATGTCTCTCTAATATGGTCATACATTGGGCAGGAGGTTAGGAAGTGCAGCTCAGTTTCCACCTCATTTTGTGGGCAGTGAGCACATAGCCTGTCTTCTCTTGAGAGCCATGTCTGCCTACGGCGGCCTTTCTCAATAGCAAGGCTATGCTCGCTCTGTCTGTACATAGTCAAAGCTTTCCTTAATTTTAGGTCAGTCACAGTGGTCAGGTATTCTGCCGCTGTGTACTCTCTGTGTAGGGCCAAATAGCATTCTAGTTTGCTCTGTTTTTTTGTTAATTCTTTCCAATGTGTCAAGTAATTATCTTTTTGTTTTCTCATGATTTGGTTGGGTCTAATTGTGCTGCTGTCATGGGGCTCTGTAGGGTGTGTTTGTGAACAGAGCCCCAGGACCAGCTTGCTTAGGGGACTCTTCTCCAGGTTAATCTCTCTGTAGGTGATGGCTTTGTTGTGGAAGGTTTGGGAATCGCTTCCTTTTAGGTGGTTATAGAATTTAACAGCTCTTTTCTGGATTTTGATAATTAGTGGGTATCGGCCTAATTCTCTCTCTCTCTCTTCTGCTCTCTTCCTCTCTCTCTCACTCTTCTGCTCTCGTCCTCTCTCTCTCTCTTCTGCTCTCTTCCTCTCTCTCTCTCTTTCTCTCTCTTCTGCTCTCTTCTCTTCTGCTCTCTTCCTCTCTCTCTCTCTCTCTCTCTCTCTCTCTCTCTCTCTCACACTCTCTCTCTCTCACTCTTCTGCTCTCTTCCCTCTCTCTCTCTCTCTCACTATTCTGCTCTCTTCCTCTCTCTCTCTCTCACTCTTCTGCTCTCTTCCTCTCTATCTCTCTCTCACTCTTCTGCTCTCTTCCTCTCTCTCGCCCTCTCTCTCTCACTCTTCTGCTCTCTTCCTCTCTCTCTTCTGCTCTCTTCCTCTCTCTCTCTCTCTCTCTCTCTCTCTCTCTCTCTCTCTCACTCTTCTGCTCTCTTCCCTCTCTCTCTCTCTCTCTCTCACTCTTCTGCTCTCTTCCTCTCTCTCTCTCTCACTCTTCTGCTCTCTTCTCTCTCTCGCCTCTCTCTCTCTCACTCTCTCTCTCTCTCTCTCTCTCTCTTCTCTCTCTCTCTCTCTCTCTCTCTCTCTCTCTCACTCTTCTGCTCTCTCTCACTCTCTCTCTCTCACTCTTCTCTCTCTCTTCTGCTCTCTCTCCTCTCTCTCTCTCTCACTCTTCTGCTCTCTTCCTCTCTCTCTCTCTCTCTCTCACTCTTCTGCTCTCTTCCTCTCTCTCTCTCTCACTCTTCTGCTCTCTTCCTCTCTCTCTCTCTCTCTCTTCTGCTCTCTCTCTCTCTCTCTTCTGCTCTCTTCCTCTCTCTCTCTCTTCTGCTCTCTTCCCCTCTCTCTCTCTCTCTTCTGCTCTCTTCCTCTCTCTCTTTCACTCTTCTGCTCTCTTCCTCTATCTCTCTCTCAATCTTCTGCTCACTTCCTCTCTCTCTCTCTCACTCTTCTGCTCTCTTCCTCTCTCTCGCTCTCTCACTCTTCTGCTCTCTTCCTCTCTCTCTCTCTCACTCTTCTGCTCTCTTCCTCTGTCTCTCTCACTCTTCTGCTCTCTTCCTCGCTCTCTCTCTCTCTCTCACACTCTTCTGCTCTCTTCCTCTCTCTCTCTCTTCTGCTATCTTCCTCTCTCTCTCTCTCTCTCTCTCTCTTCTGCTCTCTTTCTCTCTCTCTCTTCTGCTCTCTTCCTCTCTCTCTCTCTTCTGCTCTCTTCCTCTCTCTCTCTCACTCTCTCTCTCACTCTCTCTCACTCTTCTGCTCTCCTCTCTCTCTCTCTTCTGCTCTCTTCCTCTCTCTCTTCTGCTCTCTTCTTCTCTCTCTCTCTCTCACTCTCTCTCTCACTCTCTCTCACTCTACTACTCTCTTCCTCTCTCTCTCTCTTCTGCTCTCTTCCTCTCTTCCTCTCTCTCACTCTCTCTCTCACTCTCTCTCACTCTTCTGCTCTCTTCCTCTCTCTCACTCTTCTGCTCTCTTCCTCTCTCTCTCGCACTCTTCTGCTCTCTTCCTCTCTCTCTCTTCTCTCTCTTCTCTTCTTCTCTACTGTTCTGCTCGTTGTCTTTATTCTCTCTCACTCTTGGTCCTGTTCTCTCTCTGTCTCTCAATCTTTCTCTCGTTCTCTCTCCCTTTCAACGTCTCTCTCTCTCTGTGTGAATTCTTCTCTCGCTTCACTGAGTTACTAACTAACTCCGTGGCGTTGCTCATTCCAGAATGACTGGCATCTCTTGTATTGTTGTGCTGTGTAATGCTGACGATAAGTATTTATGAGGGCTCTCAATGCCCGGTATGAATAAAGAGATTACTGAGGTTGGACGACAATGTTGGCTAAAGTGACGTTCTATTTAAAGACTATTAGTTTGGAATCTGAACATGCATATTTTCATGCATGGCTATGCATCAGTTCATATGAAACAACATGGGTGGTACACAAACACATGGATACACATTTTTTTTTTTTACAAACACACAAATGCACTGTGCACACTCACAAGAACCCGTACCGAGGACACTTCTACGCACATACACAGGATTGGGTCGGTTACTTTCTAAATGTAATCCATTACAGGTACTATTTACCGGTTTAAAATTGTAATCAGTCACTTTTGGATTACACCAACATCAGCAGCGTAATCCGATTGCTTTCACTTACTCTTGGATTACTATCCCCTTAAGAGGCATTAGAAAAAGACAAAAATGCAGTTGGTGTGTCATCATGACGGTCTCCACTGGAGTCAGACTCACTCAGGTGGAACAAACGTTTTGTCATGGAGAAAATAGAAAGGTGTCATAATGTAATTTTCGCAAACATTCTTTCTGAATGTAAAAGTAATCCAAAAAGTAATCGTCTCTTTTTTCAAAAGTATCTTTAATCTGATTGCAATATTTTTGCTGGTAACGTAACTAATTACAGTTACAGTTTTCTGGTAAACATACTACAATCAGACAACCCTGCACCGACATAAAAAAAACACACTGGTGAACACACACACACACACACACACACACACACACACACACACACACACACACACACACACACACACACACACACACACACACACACACACACACACACACACACACACACACGCCCACACGCCCACACACACACAAAGGAATGTAAACACACGGAGGTAGATCAACACATTACGGTGAGAGGTAGGAGCAGCTTGCTGTCGGTGCCGCGAGCAGCCATTAAATAAACATGTCAAGTTGTGCGCGCCTTTGTAGCTCTAATGACGATCAGCCAGGCCTACTTTCTCTGTGAAGAAGAAGCCAAAGGATCGACACCCAGCACAACTCCCCAGACCTGCTGTCTGGTTGTCTCGTCTTCTTCTCATCCACAACATGATCCTCTCCCTCATGTTGTCGAACAGAAAACAAAAAAGACGCCGCGGCTTTGAATCAGAGTTTTGTTTTTTGTACGATGACTTTTATTTGAAAAGAACAGCATCAGTCAAACTGCTGCTTTTGTGACTCGTGAACATCGCTGTAACATCGCTGTAATCCCCAGAAGTGTGTTGGTTGTGAGTGGTATGTGTTGACAAAAGAGGGAATACGAGGATCTCTGTAAATGCTCGGTTTGTGTGTTTACTGCCATACGCGCCCCTAGGTGAGAAGCTTCTGTCTCTACTTCCATCTCGGCTTTGAAGAGCAGGGCTCAGCCTCGGATTAAAGTTTGTTTGTTTTACGTTTAGCGAGCGAGAGCTGCCGTTTCTCTCCTCTTCTTCTCCCACTCACCTTATGCAGACACACACACTCTTGAAAGCTCAGAAACACACACACACACACACACACACACACACACACACACACACACACACACACACACACACACACACACACACACACACCCTCAGATCAGAAGTAGTGTGGAGTGCTGAGGTTGCATATGTAAATGCTGAGAGATTGTCAAGTGTCTCGGTGTGCATACATCAGGGTAATCAACCCAGTGCTCGCTCCAGTAGCAAATCCGCAGTACTGGCAGTCACAGGCGTCACTGAATTACTGCCAATGATGGCTTGGAGAGGTAGAGGAGGGGTGTGTATGTGTCTGCACGCATGTACGTGTCTCAGTCAACTGTACGCGTGCTGAGACAACGCCATAAGAAAAGACGAATAAAGACTGTGAAAGTGAGACACAAAGTAAAGTGACACTTTATTGGTAACATTTTATGGGAAGGGTACCGATAAGGGCACATTTATAACACATACATACCAAATTCATAAGCAGTGCATAAACATTTTATGAATCTAGGCCTATGTCTATAGTGTATCTCAATGGTGGTCTGCCCCTCTTTGTCTGTTGGAGAATACCTAGGTCCAGCCTAGTGAGTTCCAGGCATGTTTGATCATCTAAACAGATCCCCCAGCAGGCCTTGCTCCTCTCTTGTCCCCGCGGAGTGCCTGGGATGGCGGGAAATGTTAACATCTCACCCGTCGCATACGCAATGTCCCCATGCCGATGACATGGATTTATCTGTCTCTCCGGAGATCTCAGCCATTCCTCTCACTCTCCCTGCTCATCTCTCTCTCCTTCTCTCTCGCTACGTATCTCTCTCTTTATCTTTATACGCTTCTCTTTATATATATATATGTATACTTTCTCTCTCTCACTCTTTCTCCCTCCCTCCCTTTCGCTCCCTATCTGCATGTGTGGGATTGACACTGTATCAGGATTACCGAACAATCTGACATGATGTTGTGCTAATTGGCCGGGTCGTGTTTCTTTCCGCCCAGAAACAGCTTCCATGACAATGAGCCAAAACCACGAAGATCCAGCAGGCAAACTATCAAATCTAGTAAACATTATACATATAGACATACCTCCCCTTTCTCTTGTTCTGTCGTAGGAGTCTACTTGTGTTCTACCCAGTCTGTGTGCAGTGTCATCCAAGGCCTGCAATCAATGCGTCTAATTGCTCCTGAAGCCCCCCCTCTGCTTCGCTCTTTGCTGCACCCCCTGGTACCACACCCCTCCTGTCTTTACCCGTCTGTCCCCCCCCCACCCCCCAAAAAGCCTGACTTTGATGAGATGCCATTGTGCTGGAACATACACGCACACGAGCACACGCAGTTTCAATCTGCACAGGGCCCAGAATACACACAATATTTTATTGGCACTTCCTGTCCATTTTGTCACCTTATCCAAAGTGTGTACGCTTGTGTGTGTTTGTGCGTGCCCGCGTGCATTCGTCGTACCCGAGCGAGTTGGTGCGCGCTCTCGTGCGTGTGTTCTAATAGCTTCACTTGGGTCCTGGCTGCCATAGGGAGAGTATTTGCAGCGCGGCAGCTGCAAAGGGGCCTCCCAAAATGCGGCCTGACGAGAAGTGACAGCTCTGTATATCTCTCACTGGCACTGACAGCTGACAGATGGATAGCACTCATACCCCTGCATGAAGGAAAGGCGGAGGGTAGGAGCCAGAGAAGGAAAGAGAGAGGGAAATAGGGAGAGAGCGAGAGAGGGAAAGGGAGAGAGAAAGCCCCGGGATGATTCGCCAGCTCTTCTTCTCTCTCTGTTCAGAGGGCCAACGTTTGATTGTGCTACTGAGAATAATAAACCCTCCATTACACAGCTCAGTGCCAAACCCTCCCTCCCTCTCCCCCTCCCTCCCTCCCTCTCTTTTTTTAATTCGCTCTTTCTCCATCCTTATAGCAGCCCCTCTTGAATGCTCTCACTCTCTCTCTTTTTTTCCTATTCCATGCCCCCTTTCCCCGGGGTCTCTCTTTCCTCATCTCCCAGCCTCTCTCACCGAGTGTTGCACTCCCTGTTTTGTTATCTCTCTCTATATCCCATCCCTCTCTGTTTCTCTCTGTCTATCTGAGGTGTGTGAGACAGGAGGTAAGCGGCTCCTGTCAAAAGCCGTACTACTCACTCACTTCTGATCCCAACGGCTCTGTGTTGGAGGCATTTTGTCTTCGCCGTCCTGTTCGCCGCCATATTCCTCTGTACCAGAAAGATATTCAAATAGTCCTCTCCTCTCACCATGTCACTGGAGCTGATTAGACTCATTCAGCACTGGTGAAGAGCAGCAGGTCTCTCATGCTTTGGGTCTGAGTGGCTACAGAATCTATTTCTGTGGCGCTTCCAGCATCCACGACCTTCACACAGAGACAATGGCTGTCTGTCTGTCTATCTACCAGGCCACTGGGAGAGGGGTTGTGTTGTGGCGCTGTTGTGCGACAGCACTGAGAGTTTGAGGGTGGGGCTTTCCCCCGTCCCTCTCCCTTTATTTTGGCAATGTGGTGGAAGATTAGGGGTGGCTGCGAAGGGGGCGAGGGGAGGTAGATGAGGTATTTGAAGGGTTTGTTGTTTCTGGGCATGTCCACTGCACTGGAAACAGGAAATGGGCTGCTTTGTACAACACGCTCATTCTCTCCCTCTTTCTGTTTCTCTTTCTCTCTCACACGTGCATTGATGGACATGCAGACACAGGCGCGACCACTCACACAAGCACACACACATTCAGTTCCGCTCTATTCTCTGTCTCCTGAGTGAGGGTTAATCTGTGGATGTGAACCAGTGCCCTCTCCCCATGGGCTTCCAGACAGCCTGTTTCACTGCACCCCAACACGCAGTGACATGGGCTGGCACAGGATTTGAGGACATTTACAAAATATCCCCTATATCCCTCAGTTTGGCATTAAGACTTTACAATACTTTGGTTAGCAGGCGATAGTAAGTCTAACCAGACACTTTATCTTGTGTATCTGTTGTGAGCTTTATGCCGTAACTCATCGTGTTTCTGGATGGACATAGAGGCACTCTTGTATCCTCACACACAAACACACACACACACACGTGCGTAACCACACACACACACACACACACACACACACACACGTAACCACACACACACGTTACGCTGGACCATCGTATCCGATGATTACCTCCACTTCTGAGTTAATGCTGAATTCTTTGGGACTGTAAAGTCCAATCCGAGATTCACAAACTTTATTGCAGGTGAGGCATATGCAGTCTGTGTTGGTGGGGGCAGGCGTGGTTGTATGTATCCTGAACTGTTTGTGCTCCTCTCCTCCCACCTCTGTACATTGCTCTGGCAGAGATGCCACCAGTTGGAACAGTCAGCAGCAGAATCATCCAAGTCTGTGGGTTTGATGTTGCACTTCTTCAGCAATGTTTTCAGCTGGTCCTTGTAGTGCTTCATCTGCCCCTCTGCAGCCCGCTGGCCAAGATGTAGCTGGCCCTCTCTGCAGACCTCCGGACAAGATGTAGCTGGCCCCCTCTGCAGACCTCCGGACAAGATGTAGCTGGCCTTCTCTGCAGACCTCCGGACAAGATGGAGCTGGCCCCCTCTGCAGACCTCCGGACAAGATGTAGCAGGCCCCCTCTGTAGACCGCCGGCCAATATGTAGCTGGCCCCCTCTGCAGACCTCCGGACAAGATGTAGCTGGCCCTCTCTGCAGACCTCCGGACAAGATGTAGCTGGCCCCCTCTGCAGACCTCCGGACAATATGTAGCTGGCCCCCTCTGCAGACCTCCGGACAAGATGTAGCTGGCCTCCTCTGCAGACCTCCGGCCAAGATGTAGCTGGCCCCCTCTGCAGACCTCCGGCCAAGATGTAGCTGGCCATACAGGATCTTCCACTGCAAGCGCTCCTGAGACATTCTAATGACATGCCCAAGCCAGCGCAGTTAGTGTTGGGTGACCACGGCCTCCATACTCTTACAGTTAGTGTTGGGTGACCATGACCTCCATACTCTTACAGTTGGTGTTGGGTGACCATGGCCTCCATACTCTTACAGTTGGTGTTGGGTGACCACGGCCTCCATACTCTTACAGTTGGTGTTGGGTGACCATGGCCTCCATACTCTTACAGTTGGTGTTGGGTGACCACGGCCTCCATACTCTTACAGTTGGTGTTGGGTGACCATGGCCTCCATACTCTTACAGTTGGTGTTGGGTGACCATGACCTCCATACTCTTACAGTTGGTGTTGGAATGACCATGGCCTCCATACTCTTACAGTTGGTGTTGGGTGACCACGGCCTCCATACTCTTACAGTTGGTCTTAGCAAGTATTTCTGTATGAGGCACACGTCGCACCAGCTGATTCCCTGGATGTAGAATGGCTCAAGCTGCTTGTTGTGGCGACTGTAAGTGACCCAGGCTTCACAGCTGTAAAGAGTGGGGGAGCAGATGGCTTGATAGACTTAGCTTCAACCCCTGACACACACACACACACACCAATTGATTAATGTACTGCTGAATGTATAAATATATATATATATATATATATATCTTGCTTTGTCTGCTCTTTTCAGTATTATGTCTATCTCTGATAAGCTACCCAGGAAAGTGCTAAAAATAGCCCATATAAATATATGTAGCCTAAGGAATAAGGTTCATGAAATCAATAACTTGACAACATCAGATAACATTCATATATTGACCATTTCTGAGACTCAGATAATTCATTTGATGACACAGCAGTAGCAATACAAGGATGTAACGTAACATCTATAGAAGAGACAGAAATGCTTATGGGGGAGGTGTTGCTGTATATACACTCCTCAAAAAAATAAAGGGAACACTAAAATAACACATCCTAGATCTGAATGAATTAAATATTCTTATTAAATACTTTTTTCTTTACATAGTTGAATGTGCTGACAACAAAATCACACAAAAATTATCAATGGAAATCAAATTTATCAACCCATGGAGGTCTGGATTTGGAGTGTGGAAAACCACACTACAGGCTGATCCAACTTTGATGTGATGTCCTTAAAACATGTCAACATTAAGCTCAGTAGTGTGTGTGGCATCCACATGCCTGTATGACCTCACTACAACGCCTGGGAATGCTCCTGATTAGGTGGCGGATGGTCTCCTGAGGGATTTCCTCCCAGACCTGGACGAAAGCATCTGCCAACTCCAGGACAGTCTGTGGTGCAACGTGGCGTTGGTGGATGGAGCGAGACATGATGTCCCAGATGTGCTCAATTGGATTCAGGTCTGGGGAACGGGCGGGCCAGTCCATAGCATCAATGCCTTCTTCTTGCAGGAACTGCTGACACACTCCAGCCACATGAGGTCTAGCATTGTCTTGCATTAGGAGGAACCCAGGGCCAACCACACCAGCATATGGTCTCACAAGGGGTCTGAGGATCTCATCTCGGTACCTAATGGCAGTCAGGCTACCTCTGGCGAACACATGGAGGGCTGTGCGGCCCCCCAAAGAAATGCCACCCCACACCATGACTGACCCACCGCCAAACCGGTCATGCTGGAGGATGTTGCAGGCAGCAGAACGTTCTCCACGACATCTCCATACTCTGTCACGTTTGTCACATGTGCTCAGTGTGAACCTGCTTTCATCTGTGAAGAGCACAGGGCGCCAGTGGCGAATTTGCCAATCTTGGTGTTCTCTGGCAAATGCCAAACGTCCTGCACGGTGTTGGGCTGTAAGCACAACCCCCACCTGTGGATGTCGGGCCCTCATACCACCCTCATGGAGTCTGTTTCTGACCATTTGAGCAGACACATGCACATTTGTGGCCTGCTGGAGGTAATTTTCCTCCTTGCACAAAGGCAGAGGTAGTGGTCCTGCTGCTGGGTTGTTGCCCTCCTACGGCCTCCTCCACGTCTCCTGATGTACTGGCCTGTCTCCTGGTAGCGCCTCCATGCTCTGGACACTACGCTGACAGACACAGCAAACCTTCTTGCCACAGCTCGCATTGATGTGCCATCCTGGATGAGCTGCACTACCTGAGCCACTTGTGTGGGTTGTGGACTCCGTCTCATGCTCCCACTAGAGTAAAAGCACCGCCAGCATTCAAAAGTGACCAAAACATCAGCCAGGAAGCATAGGAACTGAGAAGTGGTCTGTGGTCACCACCTGCAGAACCACTCCTTTATTGGGGGTGTCTTGCTAATTGTCTATAATTTCCACCTGTTGTCTATTCCATTTGCACAACAGCATGTGACATTTATTGTCAATCAGTGTTGCTTCCTAAGTGGACAGTTTGATTTCACAGAAGTCTGATTGACTTGGAGTTACAATGTGTTGTTTAAGTGTTCCCTTTATTTTTTTGAGCAGTGTATTTAGAACCATACCTCTGTAATGCTTAGAGAAGATCTCATGTCAAGTGTTATTGAAGTGTTGTGGTTGCAGGCTCACTTGGCACATCTAAAGCCTTTTCTTTTGGGGTGTTGCTATAGGCCACCAGGTGCTAACAGCCTGTATCTAAATTATACGTGTGAAATGCTTGATAGTGTATGTGACAGAGAGGTCTAATTTCTTGGGTACGCGAAGGGGAGGAACTATGACATTTCTGAAGTGGGGTCCACGTCCCGAGCCGGAACCGCCACCATGGACAGACGCCCACCCGGACCCTCCCTATGGTTTTGAGGTGCGTCCGGGAGTCCGCACCTTAGGGGGGGGGGGGGGTTCTGTCACGCCTTGGTCATTGTATTTTGTGTTTTCGTTATATATTTGGTTAGGCCAGGGTGTGACATGGGTTTATGTATTGTATTTTCGTATTGGGGTTTGTAGTATTTGGGATTGCGGCTGAGTAGGGGTGTTGTATAGGTTTGGCTGCCTGAGGCGGTTCTCAATCAGAGTCAGGTGATTCTCGTTGTCTCTGATTGGGAACCGTATTTAGGTAGCCTGGGTTTCACTTTGTATTTCGTGGGTGTTTGTTCCTGTCTCTGTGTAGTTTCACCAGATAGGCTGTAATTAGGTTTCACGTTCCGTTTTGTTGTTTTTTGTATTTATATTCAGTTATTTCATGTACCACGATTGTTTCATTAAAAACATGAGTAACCAACACGCTGCATTTCGGTCCGACTCTCATTCAACAAACGAAGAACGCCGTTACAAGAACTTTGTTTTTAAGCTGTATCCGTACCCATTGGATGCAGTGATCACAAGATAGTGGCTATATTCAGGAAAGCCAAAGATCCAACAGCTGGGTCTAAAATAGTGTATAAGAGATCATACAAAATATTTTGCTGTGACTTATGTGGATGATGTTACAAATATTTGTTGATCTGATGTGATTACAGTTTTTCCTCAGTCGCTTTGGTGCATTTTTCACATCATCCCTAACATGTGCAAAATAATAAGTGCATTTCTCAGATCAATTTGTACAAACTGCAATATACAATAGATATGCTTCTAAAGCTAGTCAGTCACTAAAAATCCTTAGTACATCTCTCAAAGGTAAATATTCATGCCATTGATCATATCAGTGTCATCAGAATGATAAGTCATTGAGTCATTGTTCACGAACAAGGTCGTCAAAATGTTTAGGCATGTTGTCAATGTAACTGTGTACTTTGACAGTATTACCTGATGTAAATTCAGACTACAGTTTGGATGACAGTTACTGTATTGAAAATGCACAAGGCTGCACTTCAATGGCATATATCAATTTCAACAGTACTATTTACATATTACTGTATGTGGGTTATTGATTGAAAGAGACTGGACAACCCAAGGGGCACAAAGGAAAAAAAACTAAATTAGAAAGAAACACAGGAAACCACCCCTAAGGCACAACTTTGCCCGCAGCACTGTTGTGCTGTCTCTACACATCCAGACGTTCCAGTCTGTCGGCCCACATATTCTCATCCACATCACACCGGATATTTTCCCTTCCAATGCAACGTGGAAAGAATCTTTTGGAATGACTTATCCATCCTCTGCAGGAGTCTACTGTGATGTCCTCACATGCTGCATCCATTGCAGTCAGCAGGGTCACCTGTGTGTGTGGCTGACGATCGTACACCTTCCACCTCCATGCTGAAAATAACTCCTCAATTGGGTTAAGGAATGGTGAATAAGGTGGGAGGAATTCTATGAGCATCCTCGGGTGGGTCACAATTGCCTTATGATGTTTGATCGATGGAAACTCACATTATCACAAATGACCACATACTTTGGCAAATCCTCTCTAAACAGACCCCTCTCATCATCAGGGATGAGAGCCCTGTAGAGAGTCTCTAAAACGTTGAGTAGATGCTGGGTGTTGTATGGCCCTATAAGGGGGATATGGGTTAGGACACCATGCTCCGAAATAGCAGCACACATGGTGATATTTCCTCCCAGTTGGCCTGGCAAATCCACAGTAGCTCTGTGACCGATGATATTCCGACCCCGCCTTCTGCATTTGGTCAGGTTGAAGCCAGCCTCATCCACGTGTACAAAGTTGTAAGAAGGTTCACTTGATTCCAACTCCATTATACGCTATATCCCAGAACACACAGTTGAATTTGTTTTGGTAAGGAAGAGTGACATAAAATGTACACATATTGCATGTTCCTTCCACAGCAATGGAAATGTGTGCAGTTTGTGCTTACTGTACTATGTATCACTATAAAATATTGCTGTAAAGTAGTTCCATAGATATATGTTTTACCTGTACATACTGGTACCGTAGCTCCTTAACTCTGTCCTCATTCCTTTGGAATGGTACATGGTACAGCTGTTTCATACTCATCTGGTTTCTATGCAGCACTCTGTCGATGGTTGAGATGCTAACCGTATGGATTTTTCAAAGACATCGTTGTCTTCTATAATGGTCCTTTGTATTTCCCTGAGTCTCATGGCATTGTTTGCTCGGACCATGGTGCAAATAGCCTCCTCCTGTTGAGGTGTGAAAAGGCGTCCTCTGCCACCGGTTTGAGGTGATCTTGCAGTCCTATGTGGGGAAAAATGCAGTGATGCATCACACACTTTCACATAGACAAAAACTATGCATACACACATTTTACTGTAAAACATACAGGTGGGTGTATGTAAGGTGTAGTATGTATCTGTATAGAGTATGTTTCTGTATGCTGTGAAATA
This sequence comes from Oncorhynchus masou masou, assembly GCF_036934945.1. Taxonomy (NCBI): domain Eukaryota; kingdom Metazoa; phylum Chordata; class Actinopteri; order Salmoniformes; family Salmonidae; genus Oncorhynchus; species Oncorhynchus masou. Next base: position 56,040,987 of record NC_088240.1, read on the forward strand.
CAAGTGGACTACTGTAATATGAAGCATTGTAGGAAGTATACAGTATACTGCTTATATACAGTAACAGTGCACTGTACATTGGTGGACATACCTGTTCTCTCTTCGAAACGTTTGAACTATTGAGGACACAGTTGATCTCCCAATATTCAGCTGCACCCTTCAACCCGCCTCAGCTATTGTAAGGCCATGATTGACAACATGGTCTACAATAGTGGCCCATATGTCATCAGATATGCACCTATGTCCTCTTCTGCCTCTTCCTCTGTTTTGCCTTCCACCACGCATCCTTGCTCCTCTTCTTCCTCCTCTTGGCTGTTGACCCTGTTCGTTTCCTGGTCCATCCATTATTGGAAAATTGCAACTCTGTGTTGTGGTCTATCTATATGTGCTTGCCAATTGATTCTTCATGAGATGCACCTTTGAGCAATTTAGACAACTGGTTGATTTTTGGTTGAACTAACACTTTTACATTCCTTCATGAGTGAGCGTCAATTTCACCTGCACGATTCATCAATTCACGTTTTTGTACAAAAGGTCTAATAGAAATGTGTAAAATTATGCTTGACAGTTTATGACAAATAGTTCAACAATTTTGCATGTAATGGCTTATGCAAGGAACTAATGCCTAGATGTTTTGAGGGGTAAGACTATTCAACAGAGAACCATCTACTATATTTTGATCAACATGACATGAGCAATTGATAATGTGGAAAAAAGCTGACACTTGTACAATATCAATTGCAATTTGTTCAAAGGAATAATAAATTGCTTTAATGATGTGCACAAGTGACTAGATGATTTGGAATTTGTACAAGTAGTATCAAGAATTGCACTTTTTATCTAAGAAATGCACCAAAGCGACTGAGAAAAACTGTGAGGAGCATCCAGACGCTGCACTTCATGAATTTAGGAAATTGCTTCTTCCAATTATTGATCAACATGCACCTGTTAAGAAACTGACTGTTAGAACTGTTAAGTCTCCATGGATTGATGAGGCATTGAAAAACTGTATGGTTGAAAGAGATGGGGCAAAAGGAGTGGCTAATAAGTCTGGCTGGACATCTGACTGGCTAACTTACTGCAAACTGAGAAGTGATGTTACTAAAACTCAACACAAAGAAGAAGAAACTGTATTATGAAGCCAAGATCGATGATATAAAGAATGATGGGAAAAGAACTTTGGAGCACTTTAAATGAAATTATGGGCAGAAAGACAAATTCAACTCCATCTTTCATCGAATCAGATGGCTTATTCATCACGAAACTATTTGATGTTGCCAATTATTTTCATGATTATTTAATTGGCAAAGAGGGCAAACTTAGGCAGGAAATGCCAACAACGAACAGTGAGCAATTATATTCATGCATGGAAAAACAAATAATGAAAGAAAAGCATTGCAAGTTTGAATTTTGTAAAGTTCGCGTGGGAGAGGTGGAAAAATTATTGTTATCGATCAATAATGACAAACCTCCTGGCATTGACAACTTAGATGGAAAGCTACTGGGGATGGTAGCTGACTCTAAAGCCACTCCTATCTGTCATAGTTTTAATCTGTGCCAAGAAGAAAGGCTTTGTCCTCAGGCCTGGAGGGAAGCCAAAGTAATTCCGCTACCCAAGTGTGGTAAAGCAGCAGTTACTGGTTCTAACAGCAGACCTCTAAGCTTGCAGCCAGCTCTTAGCAAACTGTTGGAAAAAATTGTGTTTGACCAAATACAATGCTATTTATCTGTAAACAAATTAACAACAGACTTTCAGCATGCTAATGGAGAAGGGAGCTCAACATATACTGCACTGACGCAAATGACTGATGATTGTTTGAAATAAATGAATAAGAAGATTGTGGGAGCTGTACTGATAGATTTCAGTGCAGCCTTTGATGTTATTGACCATAACCTGACCATAACCTGTATGGTATAAAACTTGTGATATGGCTTTTCAACCACTGCCATATTGTGGATTCAGAGCTATCTATCTAATTGAACTCTAAGGGTTTTCTTTAATGGAAGCTTCTCTAATGTAAAACATGTAAAGAGTGGTGTACTGCAGGGCAGCTCTCTAGGCCCTCTGTTTTTACAAATGACCTGCCACTAGCATTAAAAAAAGCATGTGTATCTGATGATTCAACCATAGATGCATTCAGCAACCACAGCTAATGAAGTCACTGAAACCCTTAACAAAGAGTTGCAGTCTGTTTTGGAATGGGTGCCCAGTAATAAACTGGTCCTAAACATCTCTCTAAAACTAAGATAATTTGATTTGGTATAACTCATTCCTTAACCTCTAGCGACGAGCAATCCCGTGTCCGGGAGCGTAATCATAGCCTCAAGCTCATTACCATATCGCAACGTTTCCTATTCATGAAAATCGCAAATGAAATGAAATAAATATATTCAAACACAAGCTTAGCCTTTTGTTAACAACACTGTCATCTCAGATTTTCAAAATATGCTTTTCAACCAAAGCTACACAAGCATTTGTGTATGAGTATTGATAGCCTAGCATAGCATTAAGCCTAGCATTCAGCAGGCAACATTTTCACAAAAACAAGAAAAGCATTCAAATAAAATAATTTACCTTTGAAGAACTTCGGATGTTTTCAATGACGAGACTCTTAGATGGCAAATGTTCATTTTTTCCAAAAAGATTATTTGTGTAGACGAAATAGCTCCATTTTGTTCATCACGTTTGGCTAAGAAAAAGACCGGAAAATGCAGTCACTTACAACGCCAAACTTTTTGAGCTCCATAATATCGACAGAAACATGGCAAACGTTGTTTAGAATCAATCCTCAAGGTGTTTTTCACATTTCTATTCGATAATCTATCAGTGGTGGCAGTTGGCTTCTCATCAGAAGCAAACGGAAAAATACTGCAGCTAGATAATTGCGACGGAGGACACCAAGCGACCACCTGGTAGATGTAGTCTCTTATGGTCAATCTTCCAATGATATGCCTACAAATACGTCACAATGCTGTCGACACCTTGGGGAAGCGACATAAAGCCTAAGCTCATTCGGGGCCCATTCACAGCCATATAAGGAGTCATTGGCATGAGGTGGTTTCAAAAAATGAGGCACTTCCTGATTGGATTTTTATCTGGGTTTTTTCTGTAACATCAGTTCTGTGGCACTCACAGACAATATCTTTGCAGTTTTGGAAACGTCGGAGTGTTTTCTTTCCAAAGCTGTAAATTATATGCATAGTCGAGCATCTTTTCGTGACAAAAATTAAAATAGCACCCCCTATATCCAAGAAGTTAAGTTCTAGACCTCAGCTGAATCTGGTAATGAATGATGTGGCCTTTGAACAAGTGAGGAGACCAAATTACTTGGCGTTACTTTAGATTGTAAACTGTCATGGTCAAAACAAATAGATTCAATGGTTGTAAAGATGGGGAGAGATCTGGCCGTAATAAAGAGATGCTCTGCTTTTTTGACACCACACTGCAGGCTCTAGTTTTGTCTAATCTTGATTATTGTCCAGACGTTGGGTCCAATGCTGCAAGGAAAGACATAGTTAAGTGGCAGCTGGCCCAAAAACAGAGCAGCACGTTTTGCTCTTCATTGTAACAGAGGGCTGATATAAATACTATGCATGCCAGTCTCTCTTGGCTAAGAGTTGAGGAGAGACTGACTACATCACTTCTTATTTATATAAGAAACATGAATGTGTTGAAAGTCCAAAATTGTTTGCACAGTCAATTTACACAAAGCACTGACACACACACACACACTTATCGCACCAGACATGTCACCAGGGGTCTTTCACAGTCCCCAAATCCAGAAGAAATTCAAGAAAGTGTACAGTATTATATAGAGCCCAAATTGCATTGAACTTCCTTCCATCTCATATTGCTCAAGAACAGCAAACCTGGTTTCAAAAACAGATGAAGCAACACCTCGCGGCACTACTCCTCTCCCCTATTTGGCCTAGATAGTTTGTGTGTATGCATTGATATGTAGGTTACGTGTTATTTAAAAAATGTATGTAGTGCTGTCTTTGAGCTGACCCCAGGAAGAGTAGCAGCTGCTTTTGCAAAAGCTAATGGGGATCCTAATAAAATACCAAAATACCAAATAGACAGCGATTTTTGGTGTGGAGGTGAAGATCCCTGTTATGGAAAACCCTGCTTCTGAGTTTCCCGAAGACAGCTGATGCTTGCTTAATTGTATTTTGAATTTTGAGGTTGATTCTGCAGTCCTCCAAGAGGATGCTGCCCAGGTATTTGAAGGACGGGACTATTGCCGGTGATGTATGTTCAATGGTGAAGACAGGCATGGTGGGTGGAGGGCTGGATCTCCATTGGCAGACTACCTCTGTCTTTGGGGTGTTGATAGACACTCCCATCCTGCTATAGACCCTCACAGCCGTTGGAAGGACTGACTGAAGGTCTTCTGGAGTGTGGGCAACAAGAGCACAGTCATCACCATACTTCAGCTCAAGAACCCCTTGGTGGTTGCTTGGAGCCTCCTGATTTTGAGTAGGTTTCCAGGTTAAAAAGGGTACAGGTGTCAGCACACACCCCTGCCCCACAGCGATGCTTACGCCTAAAGGCACTAACTCCTGCCCTCCTATGGCCACCCGAGCCATCATCCTGTCATGGAACTGGCAAAAGATGTTGACAAATTTGTGTCGAAGGCCTTAGAGAGGTCGACAAAGGCCATGAAAAGGTCATGTTGTTGTTCACAGCACTTCTCCTGGAGTTGCCGTGCCGTGAGTATCATGTCTCTCTACTCCTGTTCTTTCTGAAGCCGCATTGTGACTGCTCTGTGATGTTCTTCAGCAGCCTGTGTAGCATCACCTTGGCAGGGACCTTGTCGGCAATACTCCTGCCGCAGATGGACTTGTCACCCTTGTTCTTATAGATGGTGACAATGTTTGCATCCCGCCACTGTTGGGGGATGATCTCCCGGTCCCTAACCTCAATGATGTACTGGTGTAACCTCCCTTCTTAAGTATCTTTGCCGGGATGCTGTCAGTGCCAGGAGCGATGTTGTTCTTGAGGGAAAAGGATAGCTGGAAACACCTGTTGAAAGACTGGCAAATGCTTGAGGCCTTAAATGGGTGGACGGACAGGCAGTTCTTCCAGGACGGAGTGGTCTGTAGGAGACCGTTGAATGGGTAGTGGTCAGCCCACCTCATCAGGATCTGGTTTTGGTCCGTCAAGAGAGTCAGACCATCAGCTGTTTTCAGGGGGGTGATGGAGCATTTTCTATAGCCATAGAATGCTTTAGTTGAGTTGTAGAAATTGTGCATGTCGTTTTTGTCAATATAAGTTTGGATTTCATCCCCCATTTGTTCTTCAGAGCACACAAGGTTGTTTGCACTTCCCTGACTGATGCACGCCATTGCTGGTGGAGGGTAGCAGGCGTGGGGCTGTTGAGAGTAGCCCTGTGTGCTTTGTGCATATTGTCCAGTAAGGTTGTGATGGTGTCAGAGTTCTCATCAAATCACTCCTGATAATTCCTACCTCTGTAGCCAATGGATTGGGCCACTGCTTGATAGAGAACTGAGCTAATAGATGCCCACTTCTGGTCCATGGGGTCCTCTGCGCTCAGAAGAGGCTGAGTCTCCCTCAGCCTTTCAGCCTTTCAGCGAGAGAGTGACGGAACCCGTCCCTTACTGCAGCTTTCTCAAGCCGGGCACAGAGCAGACGCCTCTTACTGGACTTCTGCAGGCTTTGAGGGGACGGATTATCCCCTGGAGTTTAGCCGGTATCATACGTGATCTGTCCAGCATTCTGCACCCCTCGTGGCATGTGTTAGCAGTATGTCATTAGTGTCAGAACGTCTCACTATGAAGTAGTCGATCAGGTGCCAGTGTTTGGAGCGTGGTAGCATCCATGATGTTTTATATTTTCTCTTCTGCTGGTACAAGGCGTTAGTGACAATGGGATTGTGCTTGGCACATAGAGTTAGCAGTTAGCATGTCGTTCTCATTGACCTGGCCAACACCATGCCTACCCAGCACTCCACTCCATATCCTGTTGTTCTGTCCATACTCTTGCGTTGAAGTCAACCAGCAGAAGCATCTTGTCATTCCGGTGGATTCGGTGAAGGGCCTCATCTATTGACTGGTCAATCAGTCCTCTGCCTCCTTTTCAGATGGTAACGTTGGTGCGTATGCACAGAGAAGAGTAGCATAATGCATCTTGGCTAGGGGGATACAGAGAGACATGAGTATTTCACCTATGCCGACAGGTGTTTTGGTGAGGCTGGGTAAAAGGCTGTTCTTAATAGCCAGTCCTACACCGTGCTGATGTTGTCCACCCAGAGGTTAACCTTTCCAGAGGAAGGTGTAGCTTTCTCTCTCCTCTTTCAGGGAATCTTCATCCAGGAACCTGATCTCACTCAGGACAGCCATGTCAATGTTGTAGTGCTTTAGTTCTGCAGCAATAAAAGCTGTTCTCCGATGGGGTCTATCGCTATTATCGTCAGTGTCCAAAAAAGTTCTGATGTTCTATGTTGCCAGTTTCAAAGGAATTCATTTCTTCAGCATTTTTCAACCGTTGAATGGAACCCCCGATAAGTGCGGAAGCCAATCCAGGATGGAGTGAGTGAGCAATTTTTAGGCCACCTTTACTAGGCCTCTCCCCAGCTGCGCTGAGCAGTCTGGCTCGTAAATATGGCTGCTCAGTCACACAGGGGTCTGCCGAGAGCAGCTGCCACTCAAGTCCCAACTGCTGGCAACCATAATAGTCCTGTTCCGCTGGCGTGCAGGAAGGTGAATTCCGGTGGCAGCGAGCTGTAAGCGAGAGTGTGCAAGCCCGTGGTAGGTGGGCATGCAACTTACCTCTACCTAGGCACTACCACACTAGACTCGTCACATGCACCCTACGGTTGCCCGCCTACAGACAACGGACAAGAACACACAGGCACATGCACACGTTCAGTTCCTCTCTATTTTCTGTCTCCTGAGTGAGGGTTTATCTGTGGATGTGAACCAGTGCCCTCCCCCTCAACCCCTCTCCCCCACATCCCCTCTCCTGTTGGGCGGCAGGAAGCCTAGTGGTTAGAGCGTTGGGCCAGTAACCAAACGGTTGCTAGATCGAATCCCAGAGCTGACAAGGTAAAAATCGGTTGTTCTGCCCCTGAACAAGGCAGTTAACCCACCCAGGCCGTCATCGTAAATAAGAATTTGTTCTTAAATTACTTGACTAGTCCAGACAGCCTGTTTCACTGCACCCCAACACAGGATTTGAGAATATTTACAAAATTTCCCTCAGTTTGGCATTAAGACTGTACAATACTTTGGTTAGTAGGCAACAGTAAGTCTAACCAGAAACTTTTTCTGTTGTGTGCTTTATGCCGTGACTCATAGTGTTTCTGAATGGACATAGAGGCACTCCTGTATCCTCACACACACACACACACACACACACACACACACACTCTCTCACTCCCCACACACACACATACCTTCCCTACACTGCACTCAGTCTGAAAGGAACAAAACAGCAGTAGGTATCATAAATCATAGTGATAAATCATAATCATAACTCAGGCCTGTGCCACTGACAGCAGCCAGAAGACATGGCCCCCTCAGACGACAGACGGGCGGCTAGTTACAAACGTCACCTCCACGTGTTTCCCGGAGAAGACACCTGACACGGCTCCACGACCACTACTCTGTCCTTCTGTCCTTCAGACGCACCGGCAAGGACTCCCAACACACACCGCCCATGAAAGAGAGAGAGAGAGCGACTGAGAATGCGACAGGCCCGGCCTAGGATAGAGTCATCTATCCTGGGCCGGGCCTGTCGAGAGAGGGAGTGAGAGCAAGGGAGAGAGAGAGAAAGAGAAAGAGAGAAAGAGAGAAAGAAAGAAAGAGAGAAAGAAAGAAAGAAAGAAAGAGAGAAAGAGAGAAAGAAAGAAAGAAAGAAAGAAAGAAAGAAAGAAAGAAAGAAAGAAAGAAAGAAAGAAAGAAAGAAAGAAAGAAAGAAAGAAAGAAAGAAAAGGCAGCAAGCGAGAGTGAGGATGGGACAAAATAAAGAGAGAGAAAACAACAGAGATAAAGAATAAAAATGACAGAATAGACAGAAAGGGGGGGAAAAGGAAAGATGGCTGAATTCACTCTATTTCATGAGATTTTTCCGCTCCACAAGACATAGGGAAGCACAGCTATTAGCCTGCGACGACCTTCATTAGTGGATCGCCATCAATTCCACCCAACGAGCTGTTTACCTAATTAAAACCTGTGCCCGGTGTCTCTGTTTGTCTAAATAAATATGTCCATTAAAGTATTACATCCGTGCAAAAGACGGGGGGGAACCCAAAACATCAATTTCTCAGCCTGCCAGGGCAGGCTTGGCGCGGGAAGTTAAATCACACTCTGAAGGCGAGTGTTTGACAGACCTGGGTCCTTGTAAGCTGTCACACGCATTTGATATTTTGATAGCTCCCAGTCTCCCCATTAGCCCCCGGGGACCAGAAACCGTTTTAGATGTTTATCGGGGCTAGTGCAGGAGGTTTATTTCGTACCTCGTCAGGATGCTGGCATCCAGGACCCACACACCTAACGCCACGGTGACAGGGGGAGGGGGGGGGTTGCCTGGGTTTATCAGAGGTAGTGTTACTCTGAGTGACACGTGACAATGACCTGGTGGCCTTTATAACGCTGATAGCATCAACCGTTTCCTCTCTCTCTCTCTCTTCCTACCTCTCTCTCTCTACCACTATCTCTCCATCTCAGACTGTAGGCAGTAGAGAAATTGGGACTTAAGGGGAAAAGACAGGCAAAAGAGATTGGCATCTTGGTAGTATACTGCAACACCACACAAGCCTGCACGCGCAAACACACACATGCACACACTCTCCCAAACGTGTTTGTGATAATGCATGCATGTCTGTGAGTCCATGGCTTTATCAGTAGCGAGGTATTGGTGTTTCAGTGCTGAGCGCCGTGTGGTGCCAGGGGGAAAGGTTGATGAATATACTCCCATCATACAGAACACACACACATGGGCCAGGTGGGCTAGCTTGCTGTCCCCAATTGTCCCCAAGACACTCCTGGACATGTGCAGCTCACAGGTCCACTGCTGCTCCTCTCTTTCACTTCCTCATTCTCTTCCTCGATTAGTTCGCAGGTTGGGGGGGCAGAGCTATTCAGTTGGTGTTAGGATGTGACATTTGAATTCAAATGGGTGGCTATTTGATGTGAAACAGGTACAGTGTGATCACTGCACTCACAAGCTTAAATGAGCTCAATCAGAATATGAGAAGGGAGAGGATCAGTTCTCTTAGAGAGATGAAGACATGCATGTCAATTAAACTGCAGGATAAAATGTCATTACAACTCTGTTTTTCTGTGTGTGTGTGTGTGTGTGTGTGTGTGTGTGTGTGTTTGTGTGTTTGTGTGTGTGTGTGTGTGTGTGCGTGTGTGATGTACTCTTATCTGGTGTCCCAGTCCTCAGCGGCAGTAGATAAACAGAAGCGTGAAGGGCAGTTGCTCTGCAGGGGGCTGATTGACATGGCCAGGGCCCAAGGATAACACACACACGCAAACACACAATGGTGCACTGTACACACACACACCCACAAACAATGGAGGCTGGATGGTGAAAATACACCAACAACAAAATACTGCATTTATATTGGCAGGGTATGTCTGCTGTTACAGTACTGGGCTGTACCATAAAAGCTCTAATCCTAGCACCTGCTTACTGTGAAAGACCTTGATCACTGAATTGTTTTAGATATATTCAACATTGCCTGGTTTTGGGAGAAGTTGTTGGTCTCGTGCTGAGAGGAGAGATGAAAATGGCAACTTAATGGTCCTGGTGAGTGTATCTTCACCATTTAATTCAAGTCGCTTCCGTGTTCTGGCTGTTTCAGATTGTGGTGTATATAATCAAGGATCAGAATCCATTTTCCTATCAAAGCCGTTGCCGCCGGCGATGCTGAGTGCCACAGAACCCCAAATGTTTCCTTTTTATCCATTCAGCTCCATTTTCTGCCACCTGAAATTGTCTCTTTCATGTCTGACGGACCCGTGCAAGGCTAAGCGTTTCCCCGGAGACAAGCCATTGTTACCATGGTCTCTAGTCATATTGTGCCGTCCATGTACACCTGTCACTCCGTGAAAGAGGACACTCGAAGCATGTGTGTGAGTGTTTGGTGCTCGTGGATGTATTTGTAAGTGCTTGTACGTGTGAGTGTGTGCGTGTGTCCCTGAGTTCGTACGTGCGTGTGCCTGTTCCTATGTGTGTGTGCGTATGCCTGTGTTTGCATGTGCATGTACGTTTGTGTGTGTGTTCATATGTACAGTACCAATAAAAGGTTTGGACACCCTTAGTCATTCAAGGGTTTTTCTATATTTGTACTATTTTCTACATTGTAGAACAATAGTGAAGACATCAAAACTTGTTTTAGAATTTTGATTCTTCAAAGTAGCCACACTTTTCCCTGATGACTGCTTTGCACAATCTTGGCATTCTCTCAACCAGCTTCACCTGGAATGCTTTCACAACTTTCTTGAAGGAGTTCCCACATATGCTGAGCACTTGTTGGCTGCTTTTTCTTCACTCTGCAGTCTAACTGATCCCAAACCATCTCAATTGGGTCAGGTGATTGTGGAGGCCAGGTCATCTGATGTAGCACTCCATCACTCTCCTTATTGGTCAAATAGCCCTTAGACAGCCTGGAGGTGTGTTGGGTCATTGTCCTGTTGATAAACAAACGATAGTCCCACTAATGGCACACCAGATGGGATGGCGTATCGCTGCAGAATGCTGTGGTAGCCATGTTGGTTATGTGTGCCTTGAATTCTAAATATATCACTGACAGTATCACCAGCAAAGCATCCCCACACCATCACACCTCCTCCTCCATGCTTCACGGTGGGAATCACACATGCGGAAATCATCCATTCACCTCCTCTGCGTCTCACAAAGACATGGCAGTTGGAACCAAAAAATCTCAAAAGGACAGATTTCCACCAGTCTAATGTCCATTGCTCATGTTTCTTTGCCCAAGCAAGTCTTCTTATTATTGATGTCCTTTAGTAGTGGTTTCTTTGCAGCAATTCGACCATGAAGGCCTGATTCACAGAGTCTCCTCGGAACAGTTGATGTTGAGATGTGTCTGCTACTTGAACTTTGTGAAGAATTTATTTGAGCTGCAATTTCTGCGGCTGGTAACTCTAATGAACTTATCCTCTTCAGCAGAGGTAACTCTGGGTCTTCCATTCCTGTGGTGGTCCTCATGAGAGCCAATTTCATCATAGCGCTTGATCATTTTTGCGACTGATCTTCATGTCTTAAAGTAATGATGGACTCTCATTTCTCTTTGCTTATTTGAGCTGTTCTTGTCATAATATGGACCAATAGGGCTATCTTCTGTATATCAACCCTACCTTGTCACAAAACAAGTGATAGGCTCAAACACATGAAGAAATTCCACAAATTAACTTTTAACATGGCACACCTGTTAATTGAAATGCATTCCAGGTGACTACCTCGCTGGTTGAGAGAGAATGCCAAATGAAAAATAACACTTTTTTTGTTACTACATGATTCCATGTGTGTTATTTCATAGTTTTGACGTCTTCGCTATTATAATAGTGAAAGAATAGTAAAAATACAGAAAAACCCTTGAATGAGTAGGTGTGTCCAAACTTTTGACTGGTACTGTATGTGTATGCATTTGTGTGTGTGTGTGTGTGTGTTCTCAGCCATTCAGACAGCTGAGTCTGCAGCAGTCAGTCAGAGTTTTTCTGCAGGGCAAAAGCCAGGGCAAGAAATTACATCTGACTGGGTGAGCCCCACATTCATTTCCTCTGCTCATACATTCAGACACAAAGACAACATATCTGCATGCATTCCATTAGCCTTGGGACTCTTTCCTGTTCTGCTGATTGGGCCTTGAGATTTATCCTATCATTACAACCTGGTGAAAGAAAGAGGGGGGAGAGAGAGGTAGAGAAATTGAAAAAGAAAGAGAGAGAAACAGAGAAAGAAAGAGAGAAAGGGAAGAGGGGAGAGAGCGAGAGACGGGGGAGAGAGAGAGCGACTGCCAGAGAAAAAGAGAAAAGAGAGAGAGAGAGAGAGAGACAGGGAAACAGAAGTGGAAGATGGGAAGATGGGAGAGAGAGAGAGAGAGAGACTGCCAGAGAGAATGTCACGATCGTCATATGAGTGAGACCGAGGCGCAGCGTGGTATACGTACATTCTCTTCGAATGAATGAAACACTTAACGAAAACAACAAAACCAACGAATGAAACGTGAAGCTATACGACTAGTGCAGACAGGCAACTAAACATAGACAAGATCCCACAACACAAATGAGGAAATTGGCTACCTAAATATGATCCCCAATCAGACACAACGATAAACAGCTGTCTCTGATTGGGAACCATATCAGGCCAACATAGACATACAAAAAACCCTAAGTGAAGCATAATATGAATACATACAAAAACCAGAGTACCCACCCTAGTCACACCCTGACCTAACCAAAATATATAGAAAAACAGAGATATCTAAGGTCAGGGCGTGACAGAGAAAAAGGAAAGGAGAATAGGATAGGAGAAAAAAAGTGAAAAGAGAAAGGGATCATCTTCTCCTGCTAGACACTGCGGTGACAGCCTTCGATTACCGTCTGTCCCAATGATTCCTGTGTCTGTCTGAGACCAGGAGACAGAGATCTGTGGAGAGGGCCCCGATCGATCCAGCCTCGCCGCAACTGTTTTTATTTTAGCCACCAATTGTGCAAGTTCTCCCAGTTAAAAAGATGAGGGAGGCCTGTAATTTTCATCATAGGTACACTTCAACTATGACAGGCAAAATGAGGAAAAACAATCCAGAAAATCACATTGTAGGATTTTTAATGAATTTATTTGCAAATTATGTTGGAAAATAAGTATTTGGTCATTAACAAAAGTTTATCTCAATACTTTGTTATATACCCTTTGTTGGCAATGACAGATGTCAAACATTTTCTGTAAATCCTCACAATGTTTTCACACACCGTTGCTGGTATTTTGGCCCATTCCTCCATGCAGATCTCCTCTAGAGCAGTGATGTTTTGGGGCTGTTGCTGGGCAACACAGACTTTCAACTCCCTCCAAAGATTTTCTATGGGGTTGTGTCTGACTAAATACTTTTTTGCCCCACTGTATATATATATATATATTTTCACGCTCCATTTAGAGTAGAACTTATTCATTCGTTATCAATTATGACTGCATAAGTGAACGGGTATTTTGCTCCTGAATTAACAATGCCCTTTTAACACGGCGAAGTCAAGAGACATTGATTTCTAAGCCAAGTTAATGGTGGACACATTGGATTTTTACCTAAGGTGAAATGGACACAAAGTTTTTAATTAAATTATGCAAACGCGCGCGCCACGCACACACATGCGCACACACACACACACACACACACACACACACACACACACACACACACACACACACACACACACACACACACACACACACACACACACACACACACACACACACACACACACACAAACCTGCCAGGGATGATGAAGCCACTCTATCCTACAATATTCATACAGCTCGGTTGTTCTGTGTGCTCTACTTAAAATAGTGGAAACTGTTTTACAAAATGCTGGTTATGTATTATTCACCACTCCTTCGTCCTGTGTTGTGTTTTCCTATAGAGTTCCATGTATTCAAATACTCAAGGCCTAAAAATACCTGTGCAACGTACATCTTTCTCACTGTAGTATCAAAAGAAGTCTCAGAAACGTGCATGCATTTATTCAGATCTCGTTCTAACCGATCAACTGGAAGAAGTACTCAATATATCCTGTGGTTTAACGTTGCTGTGCAAAGCATCGTGGTTTCCCCAGAGTGATAATATTGTCTTTGGAAGTGACGGTGCAAAGCTAGCTTGTTTGCTACAGTAACCTAGAGAAACCCACGGGAAGAACAGTAGACAGACGAGACTGTTCCCACACTGTCTCTCTCTGTCTGTGAACAACAGGGAGGTACTTTGGAAGTGTTGGTCTCCGGGAGAAGCCCTGCCTATTTGTATTGCCTTCCGCCCAGTCTCCCAGTCTCAGCCTGTGTGCTTGGTCGATGCACAGGGGGTGTGGGGTGGGATATTCCCCTGGCGGTATTCCCAGGAGGGAGGAACGCTGGGGCTGGATCAGCAGGTTATGACGGGAACACTGTGCGAATCGTTTCATGGGTGACAGAGAGAGAGAGAGAGAGAGAGAGAGAGAGAGAGAGAGAGAGAGAGAGAGAGAGAGAGAGAGAGAGAGAGAGAGAGAGAGAGAGAGAGAGAGAGAGAGAGAGAGAGAGAGAGAGAGAGAGAGAGAGAGAGAGAGAGAGATGGATGAGGGCGAGAGGGAGAAAGAGAGAGCCCTGTGTGTGTCTCCCTCCACTGTGAGAGGTGCAGAGTGGGTCAGAGGGAGAGAGATGGGGGTGGTCCCACATCGGAGCCACAGCTGAATGAGATCATTCGACCCCCTCCCTATCCCTTTCCTCTGCCCAATCCACTGAGGGATAGTCGCTGTGCTGAGATTCTGGGCCAGAAGTGGGGGCTCTTCTATTTCTTCATGACGACCGGGTCCAGAACAGCTATATTTCAATCAGAGCAGTGATTCCTCCTCCCCCCCTCCCTCCCTCCCTCCTCCCTCCCTCCCCCTCCCTCCCTCCCTCCCTCCCTCCCTCCCTCCCTCCCTCCCTCCCTCCCTCCATGCTCTTCCTCTCTGTACTAATTTCCCATGCAGACGAGCACAGACCACACATACAGACAGAGGAGAGGAGAGCCTCCACCCTGGCCTCCAGTCCTCTGCCATCTGTGCACGTCTCTCCTCCTCGCAAAACGACGACAACAAGGCCCTGAACTACAGAGGAAGAGTCAATCCATCACAACCACAGGGAGGGAGGGAGGGAGGGAGGGAGGGAGGGAGGGAGGGAGGAGGGAGGGAGGGAGGGAGGGAGGGAGGGAGGGAGGGAGGGAGGGAGGGAGGGAGGGAGGGAGGGAGGGAGGGAGGGAGGGAGGGAGGGAGGGGTGAGACTGAGAGGAGAAAGCTATGGAGAGGTGAGGAAACAGAAAGTGAGATGCCATGAAACTTAATCACAGAAGGGTCGTGTCGGGCAGAGGAGGGGAACAGATTAAATTAGCATAGCATTAGATACGGAAAATGATCTCTGTCAAAATCATCCACAGCACAATTATAATATGTTAATTACTTATTTCATTAAGGAAGTTTATTATGGCCCACAGATGAAATCATGCAGGCCAAAGACACCTGGAGGGAAAGCAATGATGCCTAAATATCTCTCTCTCCCTATTTTTCCCTCTCTCTCTTCCCCCTCCCTCTCTCGTTCTCACATTACCCCTCATCAGTCACGTCTTAGCGAAACGTCACACACTCTAAAATGTCATTTTTAGATTACTCGAAAATCAATTGATTACATAAGTACAGGTATCTATGGTAACAAGATAATGAAGCCGACAGACAAAATGCATAATGTACTACTTGTATTACTACTGTATTACGCTGTAACGATCTTGTAAGTAAACTTTATTTACCATTTCCCCACTCGTGTACTATAGCAGTTTGTCAAAGGGCAGCATTGTAATGAATAGAAGTGAATAGAAAGAGGGGCGTAAAGCATTGTCACACACGGACACACACACACACACACACACACACACATGCGCTTTTATGTGCCCTCTCTGACGCGGCCCGTTTGCTTCTTTATGGCCAGTCGGACAGATGACGGAGGGGATAAAAGGTAAACCAGTCGGCTCAGTTCGCTCTGCTCTTTACATCCCCGTGTTCACACAGCCCTGACAGACAGACAGACAGACGATGATGGCCCCTCGTCAGGCGCGGCAGGACCCGACCGGCTGACAGTAAAAGCAGCGGAGCAGGTGCGGGTAATTGGGGAGGAGAGGATGGAGGGGTTGAGGGAGGGAGAAAGAGAGGGAGGGAGGGATAGAGCTGGAGTGAGGCTCACTGTTCTGTTCTCACCCCCCCCCCCCCCAACAAGGAGTCACGTTGTTTCAGCAACAGCTGATGGTGTAATTGACATCCAGGCATGAGGGGGATGAAGCCAGCGGTCTTAGCCAGACATGTAGGTTATAGGTCCCCAGTAGAACTGGACAGTAGTACTGCCTTCATCCCCTGAACTGACCTACACTAAGTGGAGAACATCTTAGTTTTGGGGGGGAGTGGTGGAAGAGGGCAACATGGAGCTTAGAAGAGGCGAATTTCAATTTCATTTTTTTTCTGATTTTCTTGAAGGACATTTAAAATAGATTCTCTGTTATTGTCATGTCAGACATTGAATATGTACGAAAGGAACAGACTCCAAACAACCAAACAGACCCAACAAAAATCTAAGTTACTTCAAATTAACCTGTATTGTTTTATGTCATATTTAACTGAAATCGGGGAAAAGTATTTAGACTTTTACGTAACATTTCCCAAATGATCCTATTTTCAACCATTATCTTCACTGCTTAAAAATTTCAGAATTCCAACTTCAAAATCCAGTAGCTCAGGTTTCATTGGCCGCGAGCCTACAAAACACACCAAACCGATATTGATCGTAAAAAGGGAGACTTGGAAAAAATTAATAAAGGAAGAAATAAAAAGGGAAGAAGAGGCAAAAAATGAACAACAAAAAAAGACGTCGATGGGCAACAACAAACCAGGGGCGATATATTTCTGGAGCTACTTTCGTTCATTTCAGAGACGAAGGAGAGGAGAGAAAGTGAGAGCATCTTAGAGAGCATGTACAAAGGGAATCAAAACACACACCCGGGGCTGGGGTCACAGTCGGAGCCGAGAGAGGTGGTGAGATGCTAGCGGTGACACAGGAACACCTCTCGCCAGCCTTTCGTATCTCATCCCACCTTGGAAGATTTCAAAAGATTTTCAAAAAACAAAAACCAACAAGAACCCTTCTCCGCTCCACAACTGCCGCCCCCCTACATGCAGATGTGGATCCTGGTTAGGTCGCGCCGCAAAGGAGGCGGGATGTAGACTCGACGATGACAGCCTTTAGGGAAGGTTTCAGAGTACGTAGATACTAAATACACACATGCGGTCAGAGGGGGGGATGTTCTGCCTCTGAGCACCAGAGATGGGAGATGGTTGAGGCTGAGCTCCTTTCACAGGGTATCTGTTGAGAAGTCTGGTCACAACAACTTGGCTCCCACTAGGTTCTACACTCTTAGGGGGGAAAAAAAAGTTGATACCTGTAACCTAAAAGGATTCGTCAGCTGTCTCCAGAGGAGAACCCTTTGAAGAACCATTTTTGATTCCAGGTAGAACCCTTTTGGCTCCAGGTAGAACCCTTATTCCCCAGAGTGTGCTACATGGAACCGAAAAGAGTTTTCCTATGGAGACAACCGGAGAAGCCTTTTGGAACCCGTTTTCCGAAGAGTGTAAGGATGAGGATACGTTGGGTGTGTTTTATCAGGGCCAGAGGGTTGAATCGTCGCTGTTCAACTGGGGTCCCGTGTGGCTCAGTTGGTAGAGCATGGCACGTGCAATGCCACGGTTGTGGGTTTGATTCCTACGGGGGACCAGTGCGGGGGGTGTAAAAGTATGAAAACGTATACGCTTAGCCGCTCTGGACAAGTTGAATCTGCCGAACTGTAACAAGAATGACAGATCCAGGAAAAACACAAATGATCATGTTGATTTGCAACAAACAGTGCAATTGCATTAAGTCCTCTTTCCAGTTGTACTTAATGAGACATTGAAACATGTTCAACCCATTCACTGACATAATAACTTCATTGAGTTTCACTTGCCTTGAGAAAAATGATTCTCGTCAATGATTGACACTACAGCTTCGACAAATCCTCATCCTGGGATTGTACAATCAGGAAGTCTCTAAAGGAATCTGACTGGGAATCCTCTCCCTTTCAATCAAGATATCAATCTCCATTTACTGCCCTATATAAGGGACAACTGTCTACATATGTCCTGCTTGATCTGCAGTATCCCATGTCTAGTAGACGCACGGGATTAATCAGAACTCTTATTATATTGTGTCGCTGATGCAATTA
This sequence comes from Oncorhynchus masou masou, assembly GCF_036934945.1. Classification (NCBI taxonomy): domain Eukaryota; kingdom Metazoa; phylum Chordata; class Actinopteri; order Salmoniformes; family Salmonidae; genus Oncorhynchus; species Oncorhynchus masou. The sequence continues at coordinate 56,058,998 of NC_088240.1, forward strand.
CATTTCTATGATTCAACATTTAGACATGAAATCATCCCCGATTTGACGAGAGAGACCCATTTGAAACCCAAATATACTCATGTAAAAGACCCATAAACCAGACATCCTCACTGTACTACAATTATCCTGCATTTCCATCACGTCTATCCATCTACACACAGCAGCCTTTTGTAGAAGAGGACCGCTGTAGGCTGTTTGGCTTCCACCGCAAGAGAAATTAGGAGGCCATAGCCCTTAACATGTTTCCTTTTGTCCTTTTCCTTAAATCTGTGGGGAATAAAGAATTCTGGTAAACTAAACTGGAAGACAAATGGTTTGGTTCAACGGGAACCCGGATCCATAAATCCTCACTTAATGCAGGAAGGGTAGGCTGAAGCAGAAACAGGTGAATTCTCCCAGCAAGCTCCACAGTGGAAGAGGGGAACCTTTCATTATCCCTCAGGAGAAAATGGGAAGAAGGAGAGACTCGGGAGAGAAGAGGGAGATAGAGAAGGGGGAAAGGAGAGGAAAGATGTAGGGGAAGGAGTGAAGAATGGAAGAGAGGTCAAACTGATTAAACTGGGAGAAGGAAAAGGAGAGACTCAGGAGAAGAGACAAGCTGGACGGTCTGGGAACAAAAAGACTTCCACCAGTCTGTTTTAGTCTGGAGTCTCGTCCTTAGTCACCCCCATCATCTGATAATGTGCTTTGTACAATCTGAACTCGTACGACAGTCATCGAAAGCAGCTATTTGGAATCAAACAAGGGCTAAGTGAGAAGTGAAAGTGATTTCCATTTAATAATGTAATAATCTTGGCGCTTGCAGGAACAGGGAAGAGGAGAAGTATTGGGTGATGTTATGGAGCAAGGAAGAGAGAGTGGTGGAGAGAGAGGCTGTGGAGGGTGAGATAAGTGGAGGGGGGTTGATGGGCGTGCGACAGACAGGGCAGAGATGGGAATTTTGAGTGAGCAGTAAGTGAGTTATATTTAAACCATTAGGCAGCTTATTCATTCAGTACAAATGCAAATGAACTGACATTATCATCCCTGCTTCTCCCTGAGAACTGACTGACTCCCTCTTTATACCGCGGTGAGAGTGGACGGACACGCTCACCACTCTTATCTGCTGCATTGGCTACCAACGCCCTTCAGTACACCCTGCTACTCCACAGACACACACATACACCCCCATGTGCACTCACGCACACCACACACACACACACACACACACGCACGCACGCACACACACACACACACACACACACACACACACACACACACACACACACACACACACACACACCTCTTTACACTACCCTGAAGCTCCACCCCCCCCTCACAGGCACCAACCCAAATACAGATCAAAGGCTGGATTTGTAAAGCTAATGCCTGCCGAGCTACAGCCAGAGCCAGATCCAGAGAGAGAGGGAGAGAAACAGAAAGAGTCAGGGGGGTAGATATGGATACGGAGAGAGAGGGAGGGACGGATATGGAGAGAGAGAGCGGGAAGGGTATGGAGAGAGGGATGGAGAAAGAGAGACGGCGAGAGAGGGAGGGATATGGAAAGAAGGACGGAGAAAGAGATGGGGACAGAGAGAGAGAGAGAGGGACAGAGAGATGAGGAAGAACATACAGACACAGTCCATCCCGGGGTGCCTCTTCAGCATTCACACTTCAGTCTGTTTGCTTGTTTGCTTGTTGAACTTTTAGGCAATGTGAAGAGCAACACGTCCACAGATGGTGCATCTCCCTCATATCGGTGTTGTGTGGGATTGATTGTGTCGAAACAGACCTCTGATTGCCTCACACATGGCAGGAGCACACCTGCTATTCCCACAGAGCCCTTAGAAGCCCATTGAGATCAGTGTTCTGTGGTGGATTGGCTCAAATGCAAGTGAGCAAGAGAAAAGAACAGAAAAGAACAGAGGGAAAAAAGTCCTCTAACAAGCAAAGGATTTGGTATTTACCTTGTTAATTTGTATTTTCTCAACATGTTCATGCTTTAAGCTCGTCTCTGGTGCAGACTGACTCCCACGCGCAGCACTGAAATCACTTCACTCAGAACAGGCAAAGCTATTAGATCATCTTTATGGGTTTATTGATCACAGGACTACATGTCTGAAGGGAAGTTGATGGGAAATGTAACAAGTGTCCTTCTTCGACACTAATTCGAGCCACAATACGAGCAGTGCTTTCGGGGGGTTGTCAACGCACAATAATTGCTCAATAAAACATTTTAAAAACATTTTTGTTTCGCTCAATTAGGCTACATTCAGGGTGTCATGATCACTGACAGTGCTGGGGGGACGGGGGGGACGGGGGTATGAGTAGTAGCTCTTACATACATTTATGATGGATCCAGGCCCAAAAATCTGACAACAACACTGCGACTTCATTACCATGACAATAAACATGCGAAATGAGCAAAAAAATAAAAGTGTCAAAAGCTGCAGAAATGTGCCTGTGGCTAGATGTGCCTCTCCCTCTCCATGGAGTTGATTCAGTGCTGAATGTGTTAATCAAGACAGCTGGCTGGAATTCTCAATAGACATTTGATGACTTTCTTTCAGCTCATCCATATGACAATGCAGATTGTCTGCTACATCCCTCCCCACTGCTACTGCACGTCAAACACTGTTTTAGGCCCAATGTGGGGCCCTAAATATGTACTGGTATCGGTCTGCAGTGACTGACTCTATTCTCACTCTCCACCGGCTGCCTTCAACCGTCCCACCCCTGGGCCTTAATTTGTCATAATGGTGTGTTTTTGGGAGCCCTCTGTGTCCCCGAGAATAATCGGGACCTGATGGGATGAGGCCCAAATGCCACTGTTCTCTGCCAGGTACCAGCAGGTATTTAACTCTACAATAGCGATCAATCACAAGGAGAGCCCACCGGATTATGTGGATCCCAGCATGGCCATAACTGCGCAGGTGTGACTGGGTGGTCCGAGGTGTCACCGAATTAAAGAGGACACAGCTCACGACTCTTTTGTATTAAGCAACACGGACACGGATCTGTATCGTTCTCCTTATGTAACACCAAAGGTCTGACTATCTGATGGCTATAGTGGATTCATCACATCCCAGACTGTATCAGCTCTGAGGGTGATGGTGAACTTTAGGGTTAGGCTAAGGGAGAGAGGGGGAACGATGGGCCAACGATGACAGTGAACCCAGTGACCTCCCGAAGCCTCTCTGAGAGAGTTCAGAGGTCGCTGTGCACAATGCTGAGTGGCCACACTGGATGGAGCCCTGTAGGGGAGACTTGTTGTGGAAATCAATGCGTGGCCGGTGGTCGGTCTCCTTCTCAATCACAGAGCTATGACAGGAAGTCCAGATGGCCACTGGGCAACATGGCTGTCATGCCATCAGTATCATCATTACCCAGAAGGCCTGAGCGGTCAAAGGGTCGAGGTGGGATATCACTTGATTTGTCACCCTGAAACACGAGGGAAATACCAAATGTGTGTGAGTGTGTCTGTATTTACGATTACGGTAATGAATGATAAAGAGATAGAGAGATGGTCCTCCAAAGCAACAGAAATCCCTCCAAACAAGAGAGCAGCAGGGCAAAGCAACTGTTCATCACTATCGTTCATCATACCATAGTCACATTCAAATGTACAGTTCATAGATAAACGACAGCTACTCTCAGATTCCCTGGTACCTCTTTAAATAGTCCAGTACAGAGATCATGAGATCAGGTGGCCTGTAAAATATCAAAAATGCATTTCTTAGTAGATTCACACACAATTCACACTATCTAGGCAGGGGAAGAAGGGTTTAGTAGAGAGGATGCATTCCCAGTGCTTCTGTGTGACTTTGAACAGTGGCTGACCCCATGAACCCAACAGCAGCACAGCCTTGATGAATCTGAGGTCAGGAGGTCATGGCAGGGTCAGGGGTGAGAGAGAGGTCTTGTGTCTGACCCTTTGGCTCTGTGAACCACTGATAATGTTCCAGTGGAATGAGAACAGTGCTTGGTGGGGGAGTGAGCAGAGGGATTTGGTTCTTATCCCTGCTCTCTCTCTCTCTGTGTGTGTGTGTGTGTGTGTGTGTGTGTGTGTGTGTGTGTGTGTGTGTGTGTGTGTGTGTGTGTGTGTGTGTGTGTGTGTGTGTGTGTGTGTGTGTGTGTGTGTGTGTGTGTGTGTGTGTGTGTTCACAAAGGAAGAAAGAGACACCGAGAGAGAAGGAGAAACTGACATTCGTCCTTGATCAGTATTCCATTACTCACGGCAATTTGGATCTACCTTACAATGGACGCCGATACTGTGTTATGTCTGGTTAACTACAGCATATCAACAGACAAACAATACACCATGTTTGTTGTCTGTTTATTTGCCCATGGATAGCTACTTCTGCTAAGTGTCCATGCATATTATGTGATTTTCCATACGGCATGTGTCTATATAGAGAAACAGCGTGGAGGTGGTACACTTGGCTATATTCCTGGTGGAGGTACACACAGACATGTCCCTCTGAATAACACACACACACAACACACACACACACACACACACACACACACACGCACGTGGCACCCACATACAGTTGAAGGACATCTACTTTGTGCATGACATAAGTCGTTATTCCAACAATTGTTTACAGATGAATTATTTCACTTATAACTCACTGTATCACAATTCCAGTGGGTCAGAAGTTTACATACACTAAGTTGACTGTGCCTTTAAACAGCTTGGAAAATTCCAGAAAATGATGTCATGACTTTAGAAGCTTCTGATAGGCGAATTGACATAATTTGAGTCAATTGGAGGTGTACCTGTGGATGTATTTCAAGGCCTACCTTCAAACTCACTGCCTCTTTGCTTGACATCATGGGAAAATCAAAAGAAATCAGTCAAGACCGCAGAAAAAAAGATTGTAGACCTCCACAAGTCTGGTTCATCCTTGGGAGCAATTTCCAAATGCATGAAGGTACCACGTTCATCTGTACAAACAATAGTGCGCAAGTATAAACACCATGGGACCACGCAGCTGTCATACTGCTCAGGAAGGAGACGCGTTCTGTCTCCTAGAGATGAATGTACTTCGGTGCAAAAAGAGCAAATCAATCGCAGAACAACAGCAAAGGACCTTGTGAAGATGCTGGAGGAACCAGGTACACAATTTTCTATATCCACAGTAAAACGAGTCCTATATTGACATAACCTGAAAGGCCGCTCAGCAAGGAAGAAGCCACTGCTTCAAAACCGCCATAAAATAGCCAGACTACGGTTTGCAACTGTACATGGGGACAAAGATCATACTTATTGGAGAGATGTCCTCTAGTTTGATGAAACAAAAATAGAACTGTTTGGCTCATAATGACCATCGTTATGTTTGGAGGAAAAAGGGGGAAGCTTGCAAGCTGAAGAACACTATCCCAACCGTGAAGCACGGGGGTGGCAGCATCATGTTGTGGGGGTGCTTTGCTGCAGGAGGGACTGGTGCACTTCACAAAATAGATGGCAGCATGAGGGAGGAAAATTATGTGGATATATTGAAGCAACATCTCAAGACATCAGTCAGGAAGTTAAAGCTTGGTCGCAAATGGGTCTTCCAAATGAACAAGCATACTTCCAAAGTTGTGGCAAAATGGCTTAAGGACAACAAAGTCAAGGTATTGGAGTGGCCATCACAAAGCGCTGACTTCAATCCTATAGAAAATTTGTGGGCAGAACTGAAAAGGTGTGTGCGAGCAAGGAGGCCTTCAAACCTGACTCAGTTACACCAGTTCTGTCAGGAGAAATGGGCCAAAATTCACCCAACTTATTGTGGGAAGCTTGTGGAAGGCTACCTGAAACATTTGACCCAAGTTAAACAATTTAAAGGCAATGCTAGATGTATTTGGCTAAGGTGTATGTAAACTTCCAACTTCAACTGTATACACGTGACACACACACACACACACACACACACACACACACACACACAAACACAAACACAAACACCCACGCAAACTGACAGTGTCCCGACCATGAGACCCACACACGCTACATACTGTACGAAAACATCTTGCACACCATGGATATGAAGCTCAAATTATAGAAACTTCTCGAGATGTATGGGCCTCGTTCAATAATGGTAAATTATGGCAATCACACAGTAGTAATATACTGGCATTAAATTAATAGTTTTAGACATTTGAACCTACTTAAATGTAAATGTTACAGCCTGAATTCATAATGGCTGACATTTTATTTTAATCTCACCCATCTACACACAATACCTTATAAACATGTTTTATGTTAACATTTTTTTAAACTTTTTGCAAATTTATTGAAAATGAAATAGAGAAATAGCCCCTTTGGTGACGATTACAGCTTTGAGTCATCTTGGGTAGGTCTGTATCAGTCTTTTACATCTGTATATGGGGATTTTATCAAGTGCTGTTAAGTTAGATTGGCAGCGGTGGTGAACAGCAATCTTTTTGTAAGGTTATTTTTTTAAACTTTTATTTAAAACCTCTACGGGATCGGTGTCCCCACCGCGGTACGGTTGAGCTAACATAGGCTAATGTGATTAGCATGAGGTTGTAAGTAACAACAAAAAATCCCAGGACATAGACATACTGTATCTGAGGTGGGCAGAAAGTTAAAATTCTTGTTAATCTAACTGCACTGTCCAATTTGCAGTAGCTATTACAGTGAAATAATAACATGCTATTGATTGAGGAGAGTGCACAAGTATGAACTTGAACATGTATTAATAAACCAATTAGGCACATTTAGGCAGTCTTGATACAACATTTTGAGCAGATATGCAATGGTTCATTGGATAAGTCTAAAACTTTGTGTATACACTGCTGCCATCTACTGGACAAACTTTAAATTGCGCCTGGGCTGGAATAATACATTATGGCACTTTTCTTGCATTTCAAAGAGGGTAAAAAAATGTTTTTTTCTTTGTATTATCTTATACCAGATCAAATGGTTAATTAATTTCACTTTTCACAAACCTCAAAGTGTTTCCTTTCAAATGGTATCTAGAATATGCATGTCTTTGCTTCAGGTCCTGAGCTTCAGGCTATTAGATTTGGGTATGTCATTTAAGGCAAAAATTGAAAAAAAAAGGGTCCCGATCCTACTAGGCAAGAACAAGTCCTTATTTACAATGATGGCCTACCTCTGCCAAACCCGGATGACGCTGGGCCAATTGTGCACCGCCCTATGGGATTCCCAATCCCTGCCGCATGTGATACAGCCTGGATACGAACCAGGGACTGTAATAACACCTCTTGCACTGAGATGCAGTGCCTTAGACCTCTGCGCCACTCAATATTCTTTCCACAATGTTTCAATGTGATTCAAGTCTGGGCTTTGGCTGGGCTGTTGTTCTGAAGTCATTCCAGCATTGCCAAGGTTGAAACGTAAATCTTTGCCCCAGTCTAAGATCGTTTGCACTCTGAAGCAGTTTCTCATCAAGCAGTTTCTCTGTATTTGGTTCCATTCATTGTTCCCACCCTCCATATCCGTCTCACAGAAAAACATTCCCATAGCATGATGCTATCACAGCCATGCTGCATGGTAAGAATGGTGTTAGAGAGGTTGATGAGATGTGCCTGGTTTTCTCCAGACATTGTGATTTGCATTCAGGCCATCAGGCCATCCAAATATTTACCTTATGGTCTCAGTCTTCCACGTGCCTTTGTCAAACTCCAGGCGTGCTGTCATGTGCCTTTTTCTCAAGAGTGGCTTCCTTCTGGCCACTCTCCCATAAAGCCCATATTGGTAAAGTTCTGTAGAGACTGTTGTCTTTTGGACAGGTTCTCCCATCTCAGCCAAAGAACTCTGTAGTTCTGTCAGAGCGGTCATTGGGTTCTTGGTCACCTCCTTGACCAAGGTCCTTCTTGCCCGGTTGCTAAGTTTGGTCGGACGGACAGCCAACTGTGCTCATGGAAACTTTCAACACTCCAAAAGTGGTTTTATACCCTTATACCCTTTATACCCACAGATATATGCCTCATCACAATTCTCTCTGAGAACCACGGAGAGTTCCTTGGACTTCATGGTATAGCTTCTGCTCTGACATGCACTGTCAACTGTGGGACCTTATTTTGACAGGTGTGTTTATTTCTAAATCTAGTCTAAACAATTGAATTTGCCACAGGTGGACTCCAATCAAGTTGTAGTGAATTTAGGCTGTAACAACAAAATGTGGAATATGTCAAAGGATATGAATACTTTCTGAAGGCACTGTAGATCATATTCTGACACACACACACGCGCACACACACACACACACTTGACTCTCTTTAACCTAAAACCATTCACACAAAAAATATACAGTAACTTCTCAGAAAAGGCACCTATGGTGCCAACAAGAAGAGTGGGAAATATAACATTTCCTCCGATTGGAATGGAGAGCACTACCGTATTATGTTCCACACGGGAGGGGGTTCTGTGTGCCGTGTTATTGAACTCCCTGAAGAACTATACTCTACTTCTCATTAACTCGCACAAGTTTGCCGGGGTGCCTCTTCTTCCTCTTTAATAATAAAACAACATGCCCACAATTCTTTCTGCCGAGTTAAAGAATTTCCTAATTGATATCAACATAGGCAGGAACAATAACAACAAAAACATCAATGACGGTAACATGGCCTCCAGTCGGACTGTTCTGAGGAATGGAGGACAGGGTTGCTTGGGTGGGAGAGGAATTGAGGAAGAAGGGAGGAGAGGAGAAGAGGGGAGGTTGACTGAGGGTTCAGTGTCTCTCTGTGCTAATAATGTCTGTCAATCCATCAAGCGCTTACTGATTAACGGAGGTGAAGGGTCGGTCGACATGTCGGGTGTGTGTGGTTAGTTAGGTAAAGAAGTTAGCATTATAGAAGGGCAATTCCACCTTAACAGAATAACACTTTTGACAAAATCAATTTAACTTTAAAATGTGTGCCAAACAAAGACCATTGATTTGAAATGTTGACCAATCATTTGCACAAAGACTACTTTATCAGTTTCCACTGAATAATTTACAAAAATGAATTTATTGGAAGAACTGTGCAGAGGCAAACTTTGGTAACAGAGTTGGGGTAAAATCTCCCTCAGGTGTTTATGTGACCACATTTTCAAAAAATGTTAAATATCAACTCCGAATTAAGATTTAAAAGATGTCTGCACAAAGAATGGGGTGTCAGCTATGAAATCTGTTAATCCAGAAGTTATAACATTTACTTATACCTCATTTTTAAGATGGAAAATGGTTGAAAAATGTATCTATGCCTTAGTTTCCCCAAACTATAGACTCTTAGCTTCAATTTGACACCCAATTTGATATGCTCCTATGAACTTCCCATGTTGGTGCTCATGGGTCCTTTTACATGGATATGCCCATATGCTAACAATGCCACTTTGTTGTCATATTCAAAGAGTAGACTATAGGGCTGTCCAATGGAGATGGTCCTGAGTCAGAGTGTAATGACCTCATCCATGTAATGACCCCATCCCCACACCCTCCATAGTGTACACATCCAACCTGACCTGCCTCTCACCCCCAACCCCCTACAGAACACATTCTACAGTCTACAACAGTCAAACCCTGCCCACAACACCCTCTCCTTGACCTCTCCCTCACCCCCCGATCCCCCAGCTCACCCCAGACAGACAGAGAGAGAGGACAGAGCAGTTGGTCGAACTGGCGGCTGGGGCTTATTTTACCCTTAATCACATCTCAGCTTGGGAAACTGTACACAAATCTGGCAATATACACAGTACTGGAGCAAGACCTTAGAAAGTAAAATACGACTTGGGGTAGAAGGTTTACAGCAACATTAAACCTACATAAAATCACAAACTCACCAACGATACCATTTTCTGTTCCTTTATGTAGTCAGTGACATGTCAGAATGAAATGGCAAAGGACTCTTGTGCACAATACGCTACAGCTCTCATGTTTGAAATGCAAACCGCCTCTTGTGACAAAGGACACTTGTGCACAATACGCTACAGCTCTCATGTTTGAAATGCAAACCGCCTCTTGTGGCAAAGAGACTTGTGGGACCTGGAAGATGCAGTACGGCGGCATTTGGGAGCAGAAAGAAAATAGTGCTGTCATAACAAATGTTTAGTTCCTGAAGTGGCCGTCCCGTGTACCAACTACAGTAAGGAAGGGCTGTACTCGTATAACCGCGAGAGAATTTTCCCTCTGCGCTTTTGTAAGCTGAACTTTACATCAAAGCGCGTGATTAATTACTGATGAGGGGTTAATGAAACATGAACGCTTTTTGTAATTAACTGCGACTCAGAGATACAGTGCAGGCCCCTCGCAAGCCTTCAGCTAGGACTTGTGTTCTCTTTATGTCATGTTCCGCTGTGTCGTCGTCTTGCCATCTTGCACTTTTCTAAGTTTAAGTGAAATCATTAATAAAATGGTATACGATAGGCCAGGAGGGAACAAACGCAAGCTAGATTTGTTTATCCCTCTTCTAGAGGACGGGGGGGGTGGGATTTTTAATTAAAAGGTTTGAATATTCATCTTGAAAGGTGGTGGAGTGATCCAACAGGGTCAAGATTAAATACAAGATTGTCTTTGCCTTAGAACACATGCTCTCATTAACTGTCTTGTGTGTTGTTTAAGAATTCACACCCAAACAACATTACAATCCCCCAAAAAGGTTGCCTTCTCTCCTTTCGTTTATTTCGCTCCCACTCTCCGTGTCTTTTGTGTGGGAGAAGTTTCAACATACGGGGCACCTACTCTATCACTTCCCTACTCTATCACTTCTCTACCCGGGCGGAATTTGGTAAAAGGGAGAGTTGGATGATTCTATTTGACCCGTTTGTGCGCGGCGCGTATGAGTTGAGTAGTTTGGTGATTTAAAATGTGGTCACCACTATAAGAGGGGCCTGAGGTAGGAAAATGTCCAAGGATGAGTGGGGTCTTGGTGGGGAGTTCCACAGCAGTACCCTTTCCAATACACCCAAGGAACACACACACACACACAGGCACACGCACACTATGAAAAGTACTTGAACAGTATACTCACACACAAACACACAGTGGATAAGACAGTGGGAATGTGTGATTAATATTTAACAAACAGGAACGGAAATAGACGGGGTTTGTGTGTTCAGCGCCGAATAAGCTGCAGGAGAGTGGCCTCCACCATGGCCCATGAAACATTCAACACACTCCAAACTGTAAATCATAGAAAATAGAAAAGTGAAGTTGAAACCAAGATAGACTCATAAAAGGCATGTCAGTGGACTGGATCAAATCGGAATGTACATCTCTTTGCAATTCTGCACCGATTGCGGCATCACCCTCTAAACCAACCTATTTTGAACTAATATTTATTAACGATTTGTCCAGAATGTTTTTTCGTTGTCAACAAATGCTGAATAATGCCAATAAACAGAGTACAAAAGATTATTGGTGAGTTATTTTGACGATGGAAGATGTCTATCTCGTTCCCTGTTATGCTGACGTGACGCATGCTGTACATCATCCTCCTCCTCATCCTCATCCTCGGTACACTCTCTTATAAAACGGAGGAATAGGTTGTCATAGCGTAAACCACGAGCACACAGTGTATAACGTGGTACAGTGTATGTAACAACAAGGGTGAAAAGGCCTACCTCTGTCTGACTAATCACATGGTGTGCCGTGTGTGTATGTGTTGTGTTTGCGCCTATGTGTCCGCCTGTGTGCGTGAGTGTGTGTGTGTCTGCTTGCACTTGTTCTACCTGTATGGGATAAATCTGTCCTCTCTCATAATCTACGTAATTACAAATGTGTTATATGCGAGCATGAACTTTGAATTATGACCCAACCAGCACATTGTACAATCTCAGCACAAACTCTCCCTGAGTATACTCTCTTACACTTTTTGGTTTGACCTGTTCATAAATCTCTGCCAACTCAGAGCGGAGTGCGGACACTCTTTACACTCTTCAGAGTTGGCGTCTTCAGAGGGGGAAAGCACCACTAGAGTAGCCAGCTGCCTCATGTCAGAGAAGACTTGCGACAGGGACGGGCTGTGATTTCTTGCAGCCTTGGAGAGGTTTTTAAGACACATTTGGCAGAATACTCTGAAAAACATGCCATCAATCGCTCATGAACACGGGAATGGTTCACTGCACATTTAAAAACACGTATGAATGATGTCCTAAAAAGGAACGCCATACACCTGGTTTACTGAACCAAAAGTAATGGCGATTGACCCTACATTCTGGAGCAATGTTTTTGAAGTAACGGGCATTTTCCTTAGAGAGTGTTCTCTTTTTTGTGTACAGGCCAAGAGAACTCCAGGCAAAGCACAGCATCAGCAGCCCCAGCCAAGGTGGTGTGAGGACAAAGGAGTCACTTACTATCGTTACCCTGCCTCAACGTGATTTGCGAGTTAGCATGAGGTGCGATCTCGCCGAAAAACCGCAATCTCGTTGTCCTTCTTGTCACCTGTAAAAAAAAATTTTTAAAAGAGCCACCTGCGATGACGTGCGCTGAGAGTGAATGGTGAATATTCATTGGCTGTCTGGGCTCTGCCGTTAACCTCGCGGACGTGGTGCTGCTGCATGTTGTGTAATTAGCGTTAGCGTAGCGCTTTCTGGTTGAGGATAGGGGGAGATGTCGCGGCTCCATTAAGGATGACATTCATCGCTCATCAGTCCGCTCGCAGATGATGATGATCAGCATACGGCACATCATCGCTCCTAATGAGATGCAGTTTGTTGATGAAAGCCATTCATCGAAATTCAAGCTTAACAGAAAAGAAGGAGAGTGGGGAGAAATACGCACGGTCTAGCGCAGCTCATTTTTCTATCTAATGGTGTTAAAAAAAGGATTCATTAACCACCAGCCATCTTTGTCCTAAAGGAATGCTGTGTGTGTGTGCGTGTGTGTGTATCTATTTGTGGTGAGTATAAATGTGTGTGTGTGTGTGTGCTCGCGTCTGCAAGTGTGTGTGTGTTTGTGTGTGGCTATCATAGTCAGTCCAAAATGAATCTGCTTGTGGTTCACTTAACACCCTTACTCTACCTGTCCAGTAGCCAGATATCAGTTGTGTTGATGCACATTAGATGGGTTTGTGTGAATGCCTGCGTTCCTTCATGCACATTCTTGTGTGTTTGTGTGCGCACACGTGTGTGTGTGTCTGTGTTTGTGTGCAGACGGGGTGCTCAAGGATTGATATGAACATTGTCACTCACGGACAGCACAGATGGCAAATTTCTGGAAAAAAGCAGATTTGAGCCAGGTTTTAAAATGAAAAAACAGGAATGGGTATTTTTCTGTGTGTGTGTCTGTGTTTTGCGCGTGCCTGCGTGTTCCCTGCGCATGTGTTTGTGTGTGTGACTCTAATGTAGAGGGGGTTCAGTCAGGCTTGACCACTGACAGAGAAATGCTTTGTGTTGTAGAGCTGCCAGCTCAACATGGCTGCCTGTGTGTGTGTGTGTGTGTGTGTGTGTGTGTGTGTGTGTGTGTGTGTGTGTGTGTGTGTGTGTGTGTGTGTGTGTGTGTGTGTGTGTGTGTGTGCGTGCGTGCGTGCGTGCGTGCGTGCGTGTGTGTGTGCGTGCGTGCGTGCGTGCGTGCGTGTGTGTGTGTGTGTGTGCGTGTGTGTGTGCGTGTGTGTGTGCGTGCGTGTGTGTGTGTGTGTGTGTGTGTGTGTTGCCTCCTCTAACACCTCCATTGTCACCCAGCTAGCTGCAGCCGTCCGTGGAGCCGCTCCAAAGTGCTCTCTGCTCACATTTCGACAAACAAAAGCCCCACTCCACAGCCATCGAAAAGGACTGAGCACAGAAGTAGAAGACTAATTGAGCACTTGCTCTGTTAAGCTGTGTAGTGTACGGGTTGGTGTTCAGGGATGAGGGAGAGGTTGTTGTTTGGATAAAAATCTGTTTAAATCACCAAATGACCAAGTTAATGATAAACAGGCTTGCTTTGAAGGCCAGAGCCTGTGGAAGAGAAAGAGGGAAATGAATGTGACCCAGCTGGCTAATTTTCCATTAGTAAACAGGAAGAAGAAACTATTGGTATGGTCTGCTTTTGGGCCAGCATCTGACCAACAGTCCTACTCAGAGAGGGTGGGGCAAGGGGAAGGGATTGGTCTGTGTGTGTCCCCATGTGCGTATGTCCGTGTCTCAGTGTGTACCAAACGAATTTGGTTGTGAATCAAATATATTTTCTTGTCCTCGCCAACACATTCCTAACAGCTGTCGCTCACCTTCCAGGCAAACACAGGCCTCAGGAAAGATCAACGGTTGCTTGTATGCAACTCCGCAGATTCACTCCATCAATTCTAATTCGATCCCCTTTCTGCCCTCCCAGCTCAATAAAACAAAAATGGTCAGGACGTCTAAAACATCTGCTGTGCAGATCACCCCCCTCCCTCAGATGGTAAATCATGGCACGTCTATCATGGCCATTCCACAATGACGGAGGGACGAGAGGGAGAATAGTGGAGGACCGTCAGTTAGACCATCACGAGGCCAGGCGGACAAAGTCAAGTTGTGTCTTCCTCTCATCCTCATCTGTGCCACTTACACTCGACTATTCCTCTTCGTGACGAGCTTGCCTAACCCGCAACCTTACCAGGAATAAAAGAGAGGGGGTTCAACATAAGCAACAAATCAATCAATCAATCAAATCCAACGAGCCTTAGTCCTACCAGAACCTTTGGAAGTCCACGTTCAAATCCAAGGAAGTATAGACCCATTGACCCGGACACGTCACGAAAGCTTTAGGACCAGAAAGCTCTTTGTTTACGTCACGTGCAACTTCAAATGCTGCTCGCGCAAGGGGGGGAAATCAACTCAAATCAAATCAAATTCTATTTGTCACATACACATGGTTAGCAGATGTTAATGCGAGTGTAGCAAAATGTTTGTGCTTCTAGTTCCGACAATGCAGTAATAACCAACAAGTAATCTAACTAACAATTCCTAAACTACTGTCATATACACAGTGTAAGGGGATAAAGAATATGTACATAAGGATATATGAATGAGTGATGGTACAGAGCAGCATAGGCAAGATACAGTAGATGGTATCGAGTACAGTATATACATATGAGATGAGTATGTAAACAAAGTGGCATAGTTAAAGTGGCTAGTGATACATGTATTACATAAGGATGCAGTCGATGATATAGAGTACAGTATATACGTATGCATATGAGATGAATAATGTAGGGTAAGTAACATTATATAAGGTAGCATTGTTTAAAGTGGCTAGTGATATATTTACATCATTTCCCATCAATTCCCATTATTAAAGTGGCTGGAGTTGAGTCAGTGTCAGTGTGTTGGCAGCAGCCACTCAATGTTAGTGGTGGCTGTTTAACAGTCTGATGGCCTTGAGATATAAGCTGTTTTTCAGTCTCTCGGTCCCAGCTTTGATGCACCTGTACTGACCTCGCCTTCTGGATGATAGCGGGGTGAACAGGCAGTGGCTCGGGTGGTTGATGTCTTTGATGATCTTTATGGCCTTCCTGTAACATCGGGTGGTGTAGGTGTCCTGGAGGGCAGGTAGTTTGCCCCCGGTGATGCGTTGTGCAGACCTCACTACCCTCTGGAGAGCCTTACGGTTGAGGGCGGAGCAGTTGCCGTACCAGGCGGTGATACAGCCCGCCAGGATGCTCTCGATTGTGGATCTGTAGAAGTTTGTGAGTGCTTTTGGTGACAAGCCAAATTTTTTCAGCCTCCTGAGGTTGAAGAGGCGCTGCTGCGCCTTCTTCACGATGCTGTCTGTGTGAGTGGACCAATTCAGTTTGTCTGTGATGTGTATGCCGAGGAACTTAAAACTTGCTACTCTCTCCACTACTGTTCCATCGATGTGGATAGGGGGGTGTTCCCTCTGCTGTTTCCTGAAGTCCACAATCATCTCCTTAGTTTTGTTGACGTTGAGTGTGAGGTTATTTTCCTGACACCACACTCCGAGGGCCCTCACCTCCTCCCTGTAGGCCGTCTCATCGTTGTTGGTAATCAAGCCTACCACTGTTGTGTCGTCCGCAAACTTGATGATTGAGTTGGAGGCGTGCGTGGCCACGCAGTCGTGGGTGAACAGGGAGTACAGGAGAGGGCTCAGAACGCACCCTTGTGGGGCCCCAGTGTTGAGGATCAGCGGGGAGGAGATGTTGTTACCTACCCTCACCACCTGGGGCGGCCCGTCAGGAAGTCCAGTACCCAGTTGCACAGGGCGGGGTCGAGACCCAGGGTCTCGAGCTTGATGACGAGCTTGGAGGGTACTATGGTGTTGAATGCCGAGCTGTAGTCGATGAACAGCATTCTCACATAGGTATTCCTCTTGTCCAGATGGGTTAGGGCAGTGTGCAGTGTGGTTGAGATTGCATCGTCTGTGGACCTATTTGGGCGGTAAGCAAATTGTAGTGGGTCTAGGGTGTCAGGTAGAGTGGAGGTGATATGGTCCTTGACTAGTCTCTCAAAGCACTTCATGATGACGGAAGTGAGTGCTACGGGGCGGTAGTCGTTTAGCTCAGTTACCTTAGCTTTCTTGGGAACAGGAACAATGGTGGCCCTCTTGAAGCATGTGGGAACAGCAGACTGGTATAGGGATTGATTGAATATGTCCGTAAACACACCAGCCAGCTGGTCTGTGCATGCTCTGAGGGCGCGGCTGGGGATGCCGTCTGGGCCTGCAGCCTTGCGAGGGTTAACACGTTTAAATGTTTTACTCACCTCGGCTGCAGTGAAGGAGAGACCGCATTTTTCCATTGCAGACAGTGTCAGTGGCACTGTATTGTCCTCAAAGCGGGCAAAAAAGTTATTTAGTCTGCCTGGGAGCAAGACATCCTGGTCCGTGACTGGGCTGGATTTCTTCCTGTAGTCCGTGATTGACTGTAGACCCTGCCACATGCCTCTTGTGTCTGAGCCATTGAATTGGGATTCTACTTTGTCTCTGTACTGACGCTTAGCTTGTTTGATAGCCTTACGGAGGGAATAGCTGCATTGTTTGTATTCAGTCATGTTACCAGACACCTTGCCCTGATTGAAAGCAGTGGTTCGCGCTTTCAGTTTCACGCGAATGCTGCCTTCAATCCAAGGTTTCTGGTTAGGGAATGTTTTAATCGTTGCTATGGGAACGACATCTTCAACGCACGTTCTAATGAACTCGCACACCGAATCAGCGTATTCGTCAATGTTGTTATCTGACGCAATACGAAACATGTCCCAGTCCACGTGATGGAAGCAGTCTTGGAGTGTGGAGTCAGCTTGGTCGGACCAGCGTTGGACAGTCCTCAGCGTGGAAGCTTCTTTTTTAGCTTTTGTCTGTAGGCAGGTATCAGCAAAATGGAGTCGTGGTCAGCTTTTCCGAAAGGGGGCGGGGCAGGGCCTTATATGCGTCGCGGAAGTTAGAGTAACAGTGATCCAAGGTTTTTCCGCCCCTGGTTGCGCAATCGATATGCTGATAAAATTTAGGGAGTCTTGTTTTCAGATTAGCCTTGTTTAAATCCCCAACAACAATGAATGCAGCCTCCGGATAAATGGTTTCCAGTTTGCAAAGAGTTAAATAAAGTTCGTTCAGAGCCATCGATGTGTCTGCTTGGGGGGGATATATACGGCTGTGATTATAAGCGAAGAGAATTCTCTTTGTAGATAATGCGGTCTACATTTGATTGAAAGGAATTCTAAATCAGGTGAACAGAAGGATTTGAGTTCCTGTATGTTTCTTTCATCGCACCATGCCTCGTTAGCCATAAGGCATACACCCCCACCCCTCTTCTTACCAGAAAGGTGTTTGTTTCTGTCGGCGCGATGCGTGGAGAAACCCGTTGGCTGCACCGCTTCGGATAGCGTCTCTCCAGTGAGCCATGTTTCCGTGAAGCACAGAACGTTACAGTCTCTGATGTCCCTCTGGAATGCTACCCTTGCTCGGATTTCATCAACCTTGTTGTCAAGAGACTGGACATTGGCAAGAAGAATGCTAGGAAGTGGGGCACAATGTGCCCATCTCTGTAGTCTGACCAGAAGACCGCCACGTTTCCCTCTTTTTCGGAGTCGTTTTTTTGGGTCGCTGCATGCGATCCATTCCGTTGTCCTGTTTGTAAGGCAGAACACAGGATCCGCGTCGCGAAAAACATATTCTTGGTCGTACTGATGGTGAGTTGACGCTGATCTTATATACAGTAGTTCTTCTCGACTGTATGTAATGAAACCTAAGATGACCTGGGGTACTAATGTAAGAAATAACACGTAAAAAAAACAAAAAACTGCATAGTTTCCTAGGAACGCAAAGCGAGGCGGCCATCTCTGTCGGCGCCGGAAGTCAAGTCTGTCGGCGCCGCTATCAGATGGTTAGTGTCCGCAAAGGTTAGTGTCTACAGATGTCGTCAGAGGATGGATTACCGAGCAAGCCAGTGAGGCAAGGTAAACTATCACAAATAGAGCGAGATAAAGCCAGAAGAATAATCAACTGGGTGAACATAGCTTTAGCCATCAGCCTTGTGTGTTTTCACGGTCATCACTCACTCACTGTTAAGTTTGTCAAGGTCCCGACTTTAGCGTTAGCTATCCTGCTACAGAGCTTGTTGGTACCGGGATGAGCTCGCATCACTCGAATGTGACGTTTGCGTGTTAACAAAATATGGCTCTATAATCTGAAGGGAAAAAATACAAAAAAGTAGCCCAATGAAATCCCAGGTCTACAGGCGATAATCCAATGGATGGCTCTAAACAATTCCATTTCTATTTTCCCCTAAAGCAGTTTGGAATATGAGAGGGGAAAAAGGAGCAAACAATGCTCTCTTCCAGCAATGGGCCTAATTCAGGATGGCACCTATGGGTTGGACACGCCGCCAACCACCTGCAGCCTTAAAGGCCTACTGGTTTATGGGTAATTATCGACACAATAAAGTGTGTTAACGTATCCTTGGTCAAGTGCATACGTTAACACATTTAGAATAGTTTCATCGTTTCATTTGTTTGAAATGTTTCATTTCATGTTACATCTGCTTCATTTCTATTCTATACTCTTGTCTCGTAGTAAATGAACCAGTACAAATATGCGCTGAGTTGTACAAAACATTAGGAACACCTTCATAATATTTAGTTGCACCCCCTTTTGCACTCAGAACAGCCTCAATTCGTCCGGGTGTGGGCTCGGCAAGGTGTGGGTAAGAATTCCACAGGGATGCTGGCCCATGTTGACTCCAATGCTTCCCACAGTTGTGTCAAGTTGTCTGGATGTCCTTTCGGTGGTGGACCATTCTTGATGCACACGGGAAACTGTTGAGTGTGAAAAATTCAGCAGCGCTGCAGTTCTTGACACACTCAAACCGGTACGCCTAGCACCTACTACCATACCACGTTTAAAGACACTTATCTTTTGTCTTGCCCATTCAACCTCTGAATGGCACACACACTCAATCCGTGTCTCAACTGTCTCAAGGCTTTTAAAATCCTTCTTTAACCTGTCAACCTCTCCTTCATCTACACTGATTGAAGTGGATTTGACGAATTACATCAATTAAGAGGTCATATCTTTCACCTGGATTCACCTGGTCAGTCTATGTCACGGAAATGGTTTTGTACACTCAGTGTATTTTGGTTTCATTCCCATATCAGCAGAAACGAGTTAGATGCCTTGTGCTTTACATTTGCGTGATTCACTGGCCAAAGCAGTTGAGCCTTGGTGCATTGTAAACTATGCTTGGACTTTGCCTCGTCGTCTCCTCCTCATCTGCCTTCAGCCAGCCTCCACACTGACAGACATACGGATAGGAGGTCAGACCGTGTCACCCTCCTCTGTGTCGGTGGTGAGCGGCACGTCCTACAGTCATTCAACACCACCAACTGTTACTCTTACTGTTGTATGGCAAGGAAAAATACATTTTCTTTTATATTCTACCACATCTTCTACCACACTCAAATCTCTCTCAATAGGCAAGATGGTATAGTAGTATCAGATCATCAACGGTTCCACAATCTACAGAAAGAATGACAAACCCACACAGAGGTATGCCTCTAACCCCATGGAGACCACAGTCTGAGGGGTTTGGTGTTAAAATGTCCCGTTTAAGATTCCAACTGTGTCTGGAAACATGTTTTCTCACACATGAGGGGGCCGGACAGTGAAAGCGGGTGTTGTGTTGAAACATGCTCTCTTTAAAAAGCTCTCTCATGTGCAGTGGAGCTACCCAGCTTCCTACACAATAAAAATGTGATTTATTTAGTGTTTGGAGGGCTGTCAGGCCCCGGCCCGCGGTTTCACAAGGTCTAATGTTCTTAAATTGCCTGGCTAGATGTACACACGGCGCAGGCATGGAGGGACACCCTCATGAGCTGTTCAATAAAGGAACGGAAGAGTTGTCATTCCACTATTACCCTGTTTAGCACACGGACGTGCGCACATGCACGCCCGCACACATACTGATCACATAGACATATACACACACACAGAGACATTTGGTAAAGATGCATAGCGCACATACAGTATACGTACACAAGTATCCAAACACATTTATGCACACGTTCAGTATTATTTAGTATCCTCTCCCCTTCTCTCTCTCTCTCTCTTTTCCTCTCTCTCTCTCTCCCTCTCTCTCTCTCTCTCTCTCTCCCCCCCTCCCCCACACTTTCTCTCCATAATGTCCTCTCCAGACACCAGTACACTTGAGGTGTTTAAGGTAATTGCACTCAGGCCTCCATCTTAGGGGCCGGCTGGCACACCACTCTCACATGTAGAATCATTAACCCGGCTAACAATTACAGCCGGCTCACATAATTGATCAGAAAACTGTCTCGGGGAGGTTAAAAGGTATTAAATATCACCACTTTCTTAATTTACTGCTGCTGTCAAAGAAAAAGAGGGAAAAGGGGAGGTAAAAGGAAAATCATTTGGCTTCTTCCCACTGCTCTCCCTGCTCTAATAATGAGGCTCAATTTTAAAAAGTGTTTTTGTGTTATTATACACTAGCCTAACGCAGCCATGATGCCCGCGTGGCTATCTCATGGCTAATTCTGTGTACACAGGGTCATTGGACTTTAATTCACTGCCTTGATTTTTTCCCCCACATGTGTATATGTGTTATCGCCAATCCGAATGTCTTGCCACCGGCCATTATGGCCCGGTTTAGCGCCGACTCTGCTAGATGAGGGGCCAGTGGGCGTCTGTGTGTGTGTGTGTGTCGTGGAACTGGAAAGGGGGCATCAGCAAGTCTATCGAAGCGTCTACAAGATGTGAAGACATTCGGAGGACTCCCGTTTTGGTTAAATATCTTCCTAAACATTTCATTAGCGATAGGGTGACAATGGCGATATGGTCATGCCAGTAATGAGCTGTAACAAGGATAACATGCAGCACAGTAGGTCTGACACCAACCAAAATCGTACATTTTTTTTGTTAGAACCTCCAACCAATTAATAAAAGCAACGTATTATGTTACCTGTGCCAAATAGTTGTTTGGTAAACCACTACAGCTAAGCTAAGTGAATAACGCTTTGACAATTGTTTTAGAGGGCCTCTCTAACCCAGAGCTGTACAGGCGGGATAGAAAGGCCTCACAGCCACAACGATTGACCCTATAATGTCCTCGTGGGCTCACTCATTCCTCCATGCCACTTCCCCAGTCAGCCCTTACACTGCCATTGCAACCAGCTAGACAGTGGTAGCTTCCCTCGCTCTGTCTCCATGTGTCGAGGCTAGCCAGTGCTAGCAACACAGTCACACTGCCTCCCTTCCCTTCACTCTAGGGGAAGGCAGGCTGACAATGATGGGCAGTGGGGGGGGGGCAGCAGGGGGACAGGGGCGAGCAGGGGTGAGCGACGCTCTGTGCCTCTCAAATCAGGTCCATTTTTTTCATTAGCTCATATCCTTGCCAGGCTTTACAGCTGGCTGATCAGCAATCAGCAGCCGTTTGTTTCAATCAAGCCCGAGCAGCAGCACCTCCACATTTAGAGACAGGGCCAGATTACTGAGGGAGGGAGGGGGAAAAGAGGAGAGGGATGTCTTTACCCTGCAGTTACAATGATGGGGTGTGGAGAGGGACATCCAAATGTAGCCAAGCTGGAGCCAAGCTATAGGAAAAGAAGGTATTTGAAATATACCTCTCCATAACAATATGCACAATGAAAAAATTAGAGTATCTATCAATATACAGACAGGGAGGGAGGGAGGGAAAGTACACTGTCTGTCTCAGCCCTATCCGTTACGAAGAGCCTCATCCAGCTCTCTGTGGAAAGGATGGAGTGAAAAAAGATGAGAGAATGAATGAGGGATGATTTAAAGGAGCAGGTGTAGTGTCTCGGAGAGGCCTTGTGCCTACTGAGCGTGCCCAACAAGCTGCAGAGAGTGAGGCGTGTATTGGATCTATAAGCAAAGTATTTACCCTGCCAGTGAGTGAGAGAGATTAGCCTGTACAATAGTGATTTATTCACGAACCCAGCAATCCATTACCCCTTACAGTATGTATAGCCACCCTCTACCTCCCTCTGTCTCTCCCTCTCTCTCTTTCTCCCCTTTATCCTCCCTCTCTCCCTCTAGCCATCCCCCTTTCCATCCCTCCGCCCTCTCTCCCTCCCTCTCATACACTCGTTCCCTGTAGGCCCTGTCAGTGGGGCCCTGATTCCCAGTTAGCCTCCAGGTACGATGTTTGATCATAGTAACTACTGACTCTGTCACCTCTATTCCTTCTCTTTGCAAATACATTATATATAAGGCAGGACAGCAAGAGATTTATGATAGAGAGCAGAGGAATCATATAGAGATGGATTAAAAAGGCATGTTAGAGAGAGAGAGAGAGAGAGAGAGAGAGAGAGAGAGAGAGAGAGAGAGAGATAGATAGATAGATAGATAGATAGATAGATAGATAGATAGATAGATAGATAGATAGATAGATAGAACCCAAAGACTTGCATTGGGGTTTATTTTTGTGCTTTGACCGGTAGATTGCTTCCTTCAATATGGGACAGGAAAGTGATGGTGCGGGAGAGATGGTTTGACACAAATAAGGATAACATGAGTCCTGGAAGTGTAGGTACAGGCATAGGTGGAAGCTATTTGAAATGTTGAATTACATTAAGGCAGTGAAATGCTTACAATTGTGAAATTGCATGACAGCAAAGAGACAACAATTTCGTTTCCAGGTTCTATTTTGAAGAGTAACACAAATAAAACTGTTGCTGTGGCTCATCTTTGACATACTATATCATCATATTGTGTTGAGATCGAGAATTCATAAACAAACGAAGAGAGGTGGGGGACTCCCGAGTGGCGCAGCGGTCTAAGGCACTGCATCTCAGTGCTGACCCTGGTTGAATTCCAATCGAGATTGGGATCCTACAGGGCGGCGCACAATTGGCCCAGCGTTGTCCGGGTTAGGGTTTGCCCGGGGTAGGCCGCCATTGTAAATAAGAATTAGTTCTTAACTGACCTCCCTAGTTTAAAAAAATAAAAATGTAGGTTTACATATACCTAAGGTGACATATAACCTATATGTCAAATTCATTTAACCAACAATTGATATTACCTACATCGGAAATGGTTTCCTATGGTTCCTCTAGATGACTTTGAGTGCCATGTCATCAACAGTTTGTTAGCTACATTCCTCCAGACACTAAGTAATAACCAGTGGGATGTGACAGAGCACATGAGTGTCTATTCATTTCACTGTATAGCCCCTCCCCCATCTCTTCTGGAATTGGCCAGCCTCACCACAAATACAGTGTGACAGTTAAAAGCAGCAGACAAGTTGCTAATTATGAGATGTCATTACATCTTTAGGAGAATGGCTCCTGGGCTTGATAGGAGATGTCTCCAAAGCCATATCACACAACTTAAATCCACCATATCCCCCCTATAAGCCCCCCACTCACCACCATTCCCTGAAAACGCCTCCAAAAGCCTGGTAATTGTACAGTCTGACCTAGTTAGCCAGACTAGCAGCATGTCATATCACCTCATCGCCTGGTGTCAACAGGTAATGATGCTCAGTGAAGCTCATTCAGACCTTAATTGTGGTGGCAGATCTGGTGTGTGGGGCGGGGGGTGAACATAAAAGAGGGCTGGTGTACTCTCGGATGAGGTCAATGAAAATGACCTGTCACAACACACAATCACGCACACACACTCAGTGATACTCTGTTGCAACCCCACCCTTACAAATGAAATCACATGAAAAAAATCAAATGGCTTTCGGGACACACGTTTGACACATTTCTTTTTCACCACTTCCAGCTACATCTGATCTTCCATCCCGGGACCAACCAGGAGAGACCCTGCTTAGGTTCAAAGGCAAACCAGCATTTTGCTGGAAATGAGCAACATGAAATGAGGCAGCAAAGGCCAGGGTAACGTAACCAAAGATAAGGAAAATTGCATTTTTTTTAATCCATCCACAATATATTTGTTCTTGCATTTCGAAATTATTTCCGTGCAATATTTTGTTTCGCTATCAATACTTTCGGGTGTATGTTTTGCTTTCAATATCATTATTTTTGTTTGCAATACTTACAATGTTGTTCTCGGCTTCAAATGTTTCGCTTGATCTTAACGGCACCATATAATAACACTATGATTCTATTTAAGGTGCTTAAAGCGGCACACCTTCATTGAAGTATCAACAAAGTGTCCTCCCTGCCACTGCTTCAGTAAAAAGCTGAGGGACGGGGCTGGAGAAATGCAACCACTCTCAAATGAAACGCTATGGATGCAAGGACTGACCATCCATGATATCAAAATGATTGTTTTAGCCATGTTTTTGGGGCTATGCAGTGGTTGTTTACTTTGGAGTAAAACTAGCTTGCATTTTGGGTTCTGGTGGGGTGCGACAGTTGAACCAAAATGATGAGGCATTTATGCATTTAAATCGTTCCCTTGTCCTGTATTTGGGCTTTTTTAGATGTGGTCACTCTAATTCCACTGGTGGAAACATTGTTACTGCAACATGTTAACACCAAATACGTGGTTTCACATGTTAAAAATGTTCACGTGAAAATTAGATATGCAAGTGAAAGTTTTTAATAAGTGAAACTGCAAATTGCACATGTAGAAATGCAATTCACATGTGAGGTTAAAACATGTTATTCTACTTACATGTGAAAAAGTGATGTTAATAACGTGTGAACTCAAAATGTTAATAATGTGAACATCTGGTTTCACGTGTGAAATTTCAACTCAACATGTGAGAGAAAAAAATATCGATTTCAGATGTGATCATTTGATTTTCACATGTGAAACTGCAAATATGACGCGTTTGTTTTGTACGGGAACACACACGAAGCAGCCAATCTCAGTTGTATTGAAGATGCTTTGTCGATAGTCCATTTTTATCAGTTCAATCTCTTGCAAACGTGCACTAAGATAAAAGTACTCTCTCAGACAAACAGTAAAATAAAATAAAACAGTCAAACATCAACACTAACTCTCAACTACTGCAACGTGTTAGTATGTCAAACATGAAGAACAATAGTCACAGCCACATTGTCAAATTACAATGTAATAAACCCTAGCATACATACCTTTAGTGACATTTACTCAGTCCCACGCACAAGCCCATAAATAGGTGTTACAGAGAGATGCACACAGACAGTGGCACACAGTAAAGCATGCAGCATTCATCTCTCAGTAATTTAACCACAGGGACTCCTAACCGCCTTGACCCCTAATAGCAGGACCTGTCAATACAGACAAGATCAGTGAACCTAGGCCAGCGTCTCAGACTCCCTCAGCACAGGGAGGGAGTGTATGGGTGTGTGTGCGTGTGCGTGCAGGCATGTCTGTGCTTGCGTGTGTGTACATGTACATGTGCATGTGCATGTGCATGTGCCTGTGTGGGTGCATGTGCATGTGTGTCCTTGTATGTGTGTGTACATGTGATGCAGCTTCACTCATACTGAATCTCAACATGAACAGCCAGAGGAGAGCAAAGAGACTGAGACTTATCCACGGCTTGTCCATCAAACTGAGAAAGAAAGAGGGAAAAGCACTTCCTGTCAAGTGCAGTCAGTCTGTCTAGGTTTTTCTGCCTCTAATTGAGATTAAATTCAATGAAAAATAAAAAATAAATAAAAAGAGAATCATCAAGCCGGTAATAGGATTATTGGTTGTTTGTTTGTTATGGATGGCGGATTAAAAAGTAACCGGGGTTAAATGCAGAGGAGATTAACGCAGGCGTTAGTTATCGCCCGTTTCATAAAATTAGCACACGTAACAGACTGAGAGCTCATTTGCATGTTGAGATAACAGCGGCATTGTTGTACAAGTGTTGCCGCTAATTAGAGGTTGTACGAATACTGTTATGATGAATTAAACCCTTCATCGTTAACACTGAGGAGAACTCGCAAATTATTGGAGGGGGAAAAATATTGAAATCCGAGCTTGAAATAGTATTTACATGATGTCAAGTTGACGGACGTCAAAATGGAGCGAGATGAGGCCGGTTTACCCTTTGAATAATATCAAAATCATTAAGCTCCTAGTTGGAATATTACGTGGTTAAATAACCCTCGTGGTTGACCTATTTGTGTGTATCTATGTGTCTGTGTATGTGTGTATGTGTGTATGGGTGTATGTGTGTTGTGTATGTGTTTGTGTGTGTGTGTGTGTTCTTAATAATAATAATAACAATTAGGTAGACATATTTGTCCTATTGCATGTGTGTGTGTGTGTGTGTGTGTGTGTGTGTGTGTGTGTGTGTGTGTGTGTGTGTGTGTGTGTGTGTGTGTGTGTGTGTGTGTGTGTGTGTGTGTGTGTGTGTGTGTGTGTGTGTGTGTGCGTGCGTGCGTGCGTGTGTGCGCGTGCGCGCGCATGTGTGTGTTTGCTTTATCTTAAGTGGTTAATTAAATCAGCAAGTGCAATTGTCATTTGCTTTTAATTATGTGGCGTAAATGAGGAGCTACCCTCTCTCCAACTGGTCCTTCAAAAACCTCAGTGAATGAATATTACTATCTAGCGTTCAGACAGACAGTACAGTATGTTATGCAATATAAAGAGTAGGCTTGCTAATTAAAGCCTTCTCTCTGTCAGTTCTGCAGGATAAACCCTTCAAGCACCTCCAGAGACAGTCAGACAGAGGATAGATGCCACTGTGACTCCATGGAAATATCCTCCAGTGAAACATATTTAGTTAAAGGTGACAATGGTGACAATCTCCAGGGGAAAAAAAATATGTTGATTTGGATCTTCCTTTGTTTTCAGTTAAAGAAGCAAAAGCCACATAGATTGGATACTGTTTTAAGCAGTTGCTTAAAGAGCTATGACCATAAAAATATTAATACATGTCTATTCCTATAATTTGTACATACAGCACTTCAATTTACATTTCTCCCAAACAGGCATTCAACCATGTAGGGCTCAATAGCTTCATACTAAACAATGCCATTATTCGGGTGAGATTTTGTTCTCCTAATTGTGGTTTAGTGTGTTGTTGTAGTGTTACTTCCTTGTTGCTGTATCCATCTAGTCCCTCTATATTGTGTTAAATGGCCAGATGAGAGGCCGCAGACTTGAAGGCCTTCACGCCTGCAGGCATAGCTGACCTCCGCTGGCTGCCTGTGACGCCTCTCCCCGCTAACTAGCTCCAGGCTAAAAACAAAGAGGGAAGAGGAGGGAAAGGGTAGAGCTGCATGGGGTAAAGACTTAATTTGACTATTTGTACAAAGGGCTGTTCTGAACTGTAACATTTTACACACGGTGTTTAATCCCATTCTGTCAGAGCTAACAGGAGGCTAACAGCAAGGGCATTGTTTTCCCTGGAGTGTGGCCCAGTAGCTAGCGATTAGCATTTCTGTTTTCTAGCCCTGCATATGGCCTACACTCTTCTTTATGTGTGATGAATCAGTACGTTTATTGACAAGAATATGTTTATTGTCAACATCCCATCTAGCACAGGGGATCTGGGCTGATTTCGGCTGATCGTCGGGGCACTCAGCTGAGAGTCAGACTCGGCCGACGTCATGTGGCCCGAGTCTGGGCCGCCTTCGGCAGTATTACTTATGGCCAGGATGCGGGGATTGAGCTGATTCCGGTGTGAGTTATCTGGCCCAAATGTATTACTTGGGGCATGGGCCGATTGTGGCTACTCTCTGGCAGATGATTACAGGGGCTGCTTTATATAAATAACATTTCACTATTTATTTATTTTTCCATATTTTCCTCAATGTTTCTGTGATAAAAAAAATACAATGAACATTTCAATTATATTATTTAAGAGTCCTGCATGGTAATATAGTATTTTGATAATTGCAAGGCAATTGATAAGCATTAAAAATGTTGTGGATGGAAGTTCCCAAGTGCTGGTTCAAAACCTGTGCTGGCAGTGACCAGAAGGCCTATGAAGTGACTCAATTGCAATTGGTCCAGTGTTGTCTGAGTTATGGGAGGTTTTGGCTGGCCAGGAGGTCCTTGTCCCATTGCTCTGTAGTGTCTCCTATGGTGGGCCAGGTGCATGCATGCTGACATGGTCAACAGGTGTATGGTGTGTCCTCCAACACAAAATCATTTTTGTGGATGGGTATAATTTGCATGTATAAAATAGTCATATTTAGAATGACTAAATCTGGTCATTTTGTATACATTTATTTAAATTTGCATCAGGCCGCTTCTGGGGGGATGCTGGTAAAATGCCGGCAAAGTCGGGTGAATTCCGGTAGACGGAAACAGCCTGATGTATTTGGGCCGATTCTTGGCAGTCATCCATTTTGAATCCGGGCCGAGTCCGACACAAAATCATTTTTGTGGATGGGTATAATTTGCATGTATAAAATAGTCATATTTAGAATGACTAAATCTGGCCGAGTCCGACACACGATTCTGGGTCGATTCAATCAGTTCCGGCCCCCCGGAAGAGGGCCGCTTCTGGGCCAATTCCTCATTGCTAGCTGGGATGTTTATTGACAATGTTACGTCCTCTTTGTTTTATCCATTAGACTGACTGAGCACTGACTTTCTTCTCAAATCTTTTTACGTGGTGTAGAAAATATATTATGGCAACCGTTGAGTAAAACAGCTATACCGCATTTTGCTGCGTTACAGCCTAAAGTTAAAATGGATTTAATTGTTTTTTTTCTCTCTCATCCATCTAACACCCCATAATGTCAAAGTAAAAACATGTTTTTAGAAATGTTTGCAGATTTATTGAAAATGAACACAGCATATGCAATGTACTTAAGTATTCACACCACTGACTCAATACATTGTTAGAATAACTTTTGGCAGCAATTACAGCTGTGAGTCTTTCTGGGTAAGTCTGTAGGAGCTTTGAACAACTTGATTATACAATATTTGCCCATTTTCCTTTTCAAAATTCTTCAAGCTCTGTCAAATTGGTTATTGATTATTGCTAGACCACAATTTTAAAGTCTTGCCAGAGATTTCCAAGCAGATTTAAGTCAAAACTGTAACTCGGCAACTCAGAAACATAAACCGTCTTCTTGGTAAGCAACTCAAGTGTACATTTTGCCTTGGGCTGAAAGGTAAATTAATCTCCCAGTGTACAGAGGAAAGCAGACTGAACCATGTTTCCTCCACAATTTTGTTTGTGCTTAAAAGTTCCATTCCATTTCTTTTGTATCCTGAACAACTCCCCAGTCCTTAATGATTACAAGCATACCCATAACATGATGCAGCCACCACTATGTTTGAAAATATGGAGAGTGGTAATCAGTAATGTGTTGTATTGTATTAGACCCAATCAACACTGTATTCAGGACATTTTTTTGCAGTATTACTTTTGTGCCTTGTTGCAAACGGGATGAATGTTTTGGAATATTTCACAAGATTCCTTATTTTAACTCTGTCAATTAGGTTAGTATTGTGGAGTAACTACAATGCTGATGATCCATCTTCAGTTTTCTCCTATCACAGCCATTCAATTCTGTAACTTAAAAAAAAGAAATACCATGAGGTCAAGTCACAATTGGCCTCATGGTGAAATCCCTGAGCGGTTTTCTTCCTCTCCAGCTTGGAAGGACGCCTGTATCTTTGTAGTGACTGGATGTATTGATGCACCATCCAAAGTGTAATTAATAACTTCAATATGCTCAAAGTTCTGTCTGCTTTTTATTATGTTTTACCAATAAGTGCCCTTTTTCTTGCAAGGCATTGGATCTTTGACCCTGATCTTTGTTGTTTAATATGTGTTTAAAATTCACTGCTCAACTGGGGGGCCGTACAGATAATTGTGTGTGTGGGGTACAAAGATGAGATAGTCATTAGAAAATCAGGTTCAACACTATTATTGCACACAGAGTAAGTCCATGCAACATATCATTTTTGCTGCTGAAAAAAGGGGTTGAATATTTATTGACTCAAGACACTTCAACTTAAAAATCTTTCATTCACTTGTAAATAATGTGATTTCATTTACATTTTGGGGTATTGTGTGTAGGCCAGTGACAAAAAAAATATATTTAATCAAATTTAAATTCAGGCTGTAAAGCAACAAAATGTGGAAAAGGTCAAGGGGTGTGAAAACCTTCTGAAAGCCATGTGAATGTTTTTAGGCTTTGTATGTTTGGGTCTCATTTTATTACCTTATTTTTCCGATGAGGAAGACAGCATCAAATGAAGCATCTTTGAAGAGAAAAACCCAGGTGTCGAATTTTGAGCTGCCACATCCCCTTTGAGTGACAGCCAACAATACTTCCAAGGCTTCCTTATGCGACGCCACGGACAAACTGCACTGCACATCACATGCAGGCCAAAATGACACATATCACACGGCGCAGCCACTGATCTCAGCGCCGGAGGCCGCCAATCAAGCACATCACAAAGCAGCTGTCTGCTTCCTGACAGCGGCCAGGGCCAGAGACTTAACCCCTCGCCTGCCAGCCTGAGACCTCAACACACACACACAGGCACGCATTCACACACACACACACACACACACACACACACACACACACACACACACACACACACACACACACACACACACACACACACACACACACACACACACACACACACACACACACACACAGTCTGAACAGATATTATCTCTAGTGCATCCCAACCCATGCAAACTGATCACCATTACAGGGATCGCAATCTAGGATGTAGTGATGTTGTTGTTTTCAGCTGGACCAGAATATTATCTCTATATTCCAACACTCAATACGGTACCACTACCATTACATAGTAACATGAGTTAGACCACACCTCTAACTTAATTGGGTATATCAGATAATGCATAATAAGATGTGCTGTGTGACACATACATAGCGTTTAATGGGCCTGATGTTTGATGCAGTGGTCTCATATTGTTTCCCTTACGAGAGGGAGTTTTGATGTGTTGTCAGGCCTGGTGTAAAAATAACTGAAGTGACAAGGGTGTCTTGGTTGTCACTGTTGTCAGACTGGTGAGGATTTTCACAGCCGTGGGTCGTTGGTGTGTGTGTTGTGCGCGCGCGTGTGTGCGTGCGTAGACGTGTGTACATGTGTGTGTACATGTGCTCCTTCGTGCGTGTGTGGGTGCTCATGTTGTGGGTGACGTTGCTGAGCGCTGTGTGATGACAGCCTATCATTGTCACGATGTGAGAGTGAGGGTTGCAGTAGGGCCTTTTTTTGGCATGTGTTTCTCCACGCCTTCGTCAGTGTCTGTGGCACTCCGTGGCTGGCTGGCTCTACATAGGGAGGGATGTTGGAGCAGCCACACTGGTTGCGTCCGAAATGGCGCCGCATTCCTTAAATAGTGCTCCCCTCCGAGTACCCTCAGACTTACTGGGCCGAAGGTCGAGTTTTGCGGTCAGGCATACTGACCAATGGAATCATTGTCTCTGCCTCTCTGGGAATTGTCAGGTGATAATACTGGTAAAAAAATGTGTCTGTTCAATTAATTACAGTGTATTACAAGATTCTAACCCCCCCCCCTCCACACACACACACACACACACACACACACACACACACACACACACACACACACACACACACACACACACACACACACACACACACACACACACACACACACACACACACACACACCTGACAGGGTGAAGTAGAATTATCCAGTAAAAGTGACAGGGATGTGACAAGCAGTCCATTAAATCAACCTCCAGACACTAGCAGCTCCCCTCCTTCCATCACTCTGGTGATGAAGCCCCCATCAACGTGGCCATTAAGTGGATTGTCTGGCCATGCACAGACAGGCAGCAGATCTGTTACCAGGCATGTTTATTTATAATGTCGCCGTGAAGAGTAGGATATCAACATGGCTCTGAAGAGAGCGATAGCCTTCTAGGGACCATCAGAATCGTCCAATTTGCTCAGATGCAGTTTAAACTCTATTCATTCTCTTTTCAGACAAACACAAAACGTTATTGACGCGTCAAGAGACAAGACGGCTTGTCATGGAGCAGCGCCGCTGTGTTAAAAACGCACATTTCACAAGTGAGAAGGCAGTTAACCTTTAAGCAGATGGATAATCCCACATGGCGCTATACAATTAATAGACTCTAAACAAACACGGTGCACTCACGAAATGGACCATTTCTGTCACACAGTCTACACTTTCCCAATGTGTCATCGTCTCCCCACTTGTGGCCACTGTTTTAATGTACTTTCTGTACAAAAACAATACTGTCTAAAGTTACGTTTGTAAAAAACATCATGGTAATGTGAGTTATTTGTTCACGTTAAGTCTGTAGCTACCAGGGTTGGGGTCAATGAAATGGCCTTATTATCATTGAAATGGAATTGACCGCAAATTATAGTTAAGCCTTAAAACAGACCGAAGTGTTAAGGCTTATAAAATACCCTCCATAATGTTGGGCAAACCAGCAAATGGAGGGTCACATTTCCTATTAGCTCCTATTATCTATGCTAACATGCTAACAGCAGTGGACAGGTGCTAGGACTGTGGCCTTCTATTTCAGGCCTTGAGGCCCACCACATCCCCACATCTCTATACATCAAGGGCCTGGGTCTGACCAAACCGGCCCCCGAGGTCCCTATCCCTACTCCCTCTAATCTGGTTACTGGGGCAACGACAAGGATTAGCCGTGTGACATGGGAGGGGTTTCTCTAATGAGACTGCTCATATGCATAATTCATGTAAACATGATGGCGGGGTAGGGGGGAATTGGGGGGGGGGGGGATGTTGAGTACAGCCATAATGGAAAAATGCGTACGAACACACAGTGATGTCTGAATAAACACTTCAGTCAGTCAGTCACTGGAGCAGAGATGAAATAGAGTGAAATAGAGTGAAACAGAAGTGGAGGGGAATGGAATGGAATGGAATAGTCTGAAGTATTATTACAGCAAGAGGTGGTATTCATTTTATATCAAGACATTCAGAAGGCACTCAAAGCAGACGATGACCATTGAAATGCAGTGCTCTATAGGGGGGATTTTGACCCGAGTTAAGCGCGCGTAAATGGAACTTCCATTTTTTTATGCACTTTTCTCTCTACGTGTACTCTGACCTTGAATTTAGGCATGAGAATAGCTTGCTATTCACCCACTATTCATTTTAGGGTGGAGATTTAAGAAGGTGTGTCAGGGGTGAGTCCACAGAAAGATGCATTCTTGACTTAATTCCTCTAGAACTCCACCACCTTTACGTGCGATGAAACCATGAATAAGGTCGAGCGAACCCACTGTCATATTAACATGACATGTCATAGGCTATCATTTTATTATTAATTCTAATCATAATTTGCAGGGATTCAATTGTTATCATTTATATTTTAAATATTTTGTTAAATATTAGCCACTATCAGAAGCTACGATCAGTAATACACACATACTGTAACTGTCACTTAAGCAATAAGGCCCGAGGGGGTGTGGTATATGGCCGATATACCATGGCTAAGGGCTGTTGTTACACACAACGCAACGCAGAGTGCCTGGACACAACCCTTAGCCGTGGTATATTGGTCATATACCACAAATCCCCGAGGTGCCTTATTGCTATTATAAACTGGTTACCAAGGTAATTACAGTAAAATATATGTTTTGTCATACCACAGCTGTCAGCCAATCAGCATTCAGGGCTTGAACCATCCAGTTTCTAATTTAATGTAAGTTTCCTTAATTTTGTAGCCTACATTTTGCATCATTCCATTCCATTCCATTTGCCTTTCTTTATTTTGTCACATCCATGTAGATTTTCCTGAGGGTTGCCAGCAATAATGGATCATATTAGGCTAAAGGTTGTGAAATCATTTGGGACATGCATCCTTTTTCTTAATCATGATAGAACTCAGACCACATGTAGCAGTTTAAACCTGGGGCCTGGCACATGGATCATGAGGACTGGCCAGTTGTCATACAGTTCCATGATTAGTGAGAATTCGGGTAGATGTATGACTATTGTTCAACCCCTATCTGTTCACTGTTTTCCACCTTCCAATGCCTCATGCATTGAACTTGAATATGGCAACTTTGCGGATGAAACAAAGCACTGTATTTTTGTTTCATCAATATATTTTGTGCGCAAAGGCTCTCCAATCCTGTTTTGTATGATTCATACATACTTTCCTAACTCATAAATTTGCCTAAATAATCTACAAGATCAGAGTATTTTTTAAATTGACCAATTGCCGCTGAAACGGAGACGTTGGTGCTTGGGGTCATTGTCTTGCTGGATGATCCACTTGTGGCCAAGTTTCAGCCTCCGAGTCCTAGCAGAGGCAACCAGGTTTTTGTTTACAATGTCCTGGTACTGGGTGGAGTTCATGATGCTAACTGACCCAATTCCCCAGGACCAGGGGAAGCAAAACAGTCCCATATCATCCAATATCCACCACCATATTTGACATTAGGTATGAGGTTCTTTTCTGCATATGCATTCTTTTCTCGATGCCAAACATACTGCTGGTGTGTATGGCCAAAGACCTCTATTTTAATTTGATATGGTAACAGCACCAGTCTCCAATCGAAGTGGCAATGCCATTTAGCTCTAGGTGTGTACATTTGTTGGTTGCTCATAATTAAAGGCTTTGTTCACAGAAACCCTTCCAGGGAGCCTATTGGCAGGGAGGTGGCCTCTAATTGTAGAATAAGAGGCTTGGTGACTCCATGATGCCACCAAGTTCTGTAATTCTACAACTGTGGCCCTTTGACTTTTCTTTGCCTAAAGAGTCATCCTTCTCACTGAGCGTGGGGACAAAATACACACGCGTCCTCTACCAAGGTAATTTTTCACTGTTCCAGATGTTTTCAAGTTTTTAAATATCGCCCTGGTACACTATATATATATAAAAGTATGTGGACACCCCTTCAAATTAGTGGATTTTGAATTTCAGCTACACCTGTTGCTGACAGGTGTATAAAATCGAGCACACAGCCATGCAATCTCCAAAAACAAACATTAGCAGTAGAATGGCCTTACTGAAGAGCTCAGTGACATTCAACGTGGCACTGTCATAGGATGCCATCTTTACAACAAGTCAGTTTGTAAAATTTCTGCCCTGTTGACCTGCCCTGGTCAACTGTATGTGTTG
Organism: Oncorhynchus masou masou; assembly: GCF_036934945.1. Classification (NCBI taxonomy): domain Eukaryota; kingdom Metazoa; phylum Chordata; class Actinopteri; order Salmoniformes; family Salmonidae; genus Oncorhynchus; species Oncorhynchus masou. The sequence continues at coordinate 56,094,321 of NC_088240.1, forward strand.
TTATGGTGAGGTGGAAATGACTTAGGAGCAACAACGGCTCAGCCGCGAAGTGGTAGGCCACACATATTCACAGAACCGGACCACCTAGTGCTGAAGCACATAGCTCGTAAAAATCGTCTGTCCTCGGTTGAAACACTACCGAGTTCTAAATTGACTCTGGAAGCAACATCAGCACAAGAACTGTTCGTCGGGAGCTTCATGAAATCGGTTTCCATGGCAGAGCAGCTGCAAACAAGACTGAGATCACCATGCGCAATGCCAAGCCTTGGCTGGAGTGGTGTAAAGCTCACCGCCATTGGACTCTGGAACAGTGGAAACACGTTCTCTGGAGTGACGAATCTGGGTTTGGCGGATGCTACATGCCCCAATGCATAGTGCCAACTGTAAAGTTTGGTGGATGAGGAATAATGGTCTGGGGCTGTTTTTCATGGTTCAGGATAGACCCCTTAGTTCCAGTGAAGGGAGATCTTAACGCTACAGCATACAATGACATTCTACACGAGTCTGTGCTTCAAACTTCGTGGCAACAGTTTGAGGAATGCCCTTTCCTGTTTCAGCATGACAATTCCCCAGTGCACAAAGCGAGGTCTATTCAGAAATGGTTTGTCGACATCTGTGTGGAAGAACTTGACTGACCTACACAGAGCCCTGACCTCAATCTCATCACATACCTTTGGGATGAATTGGAACTCCGACTGTGAGCCAAGCCTAATCGCCCAACATCATGGCCCGACCCCACTAATGCTCTTGTGGCTGAATGGAAGCAAGTCCCCCGCAGCAATGTTCAGCATCTAGTGGTAAGCCTTCCCGGAAGGACCAACTTCAATTTAATGCCCATGATTTTGGAATGAGATGGTCGAAGAGCACGTATTTTCAGTTAAGAACACATTCTTATTTTCAATGATGGCCTGGGAACAGTGGGTTAACTGCCTGTTCGGGGGAAGAACGACAGATTTGTACCTTGTCAGCTCAGGGGTTTGAACTCGCAACCTTCCGGTTACTAGTCCAACACTCTAACCACTAGGCTACCCTGCCGCCCCGTATCTTTTGGTCATGTAGAGTATATATATATATATATATTTTTAATTACCCTTTGCCTGATATATGTAGGTCAACAGCCATTTGTCTCTTTCATTTATGAGTTCTTTGCCTTTCCCCATGGTGATTGATGACATACCCCAGTGGAACAGGAAGCCACGGAAGGCCACAATACATTTTCTTAACCTCTAGCGTCGAGCAATCCCGTATCCGGAAGCGTAATCATAGCCTCAAGCTCATTAGCATAACGCAACGTTAACTATTCATGAAAATCGCAAATGAAATGAAATAAATATATTGGCTGACAGGCTTAGCCTTTTGTTAACAACACTGTCATCTCAGATTTTCAAAATATGTTTTTCAACCATGGCTACACAAGCATTTGTGTAAGAGTATTGATAGCTAGCATAGCATTAAGCCTAGCATTCAGCAGCCAACATTTTCACAAAAACAAGAAAAGCATTCAAATAAAATCATTTACCTTTGAAGAACTTCGGATGTTTTCTATGAGGAGACTCTCAGTTAAATAGCAAATGTTCAGTTTTTCCAAAAATATTATTTGTGTAGGAGAAATCGCTCCGTTTTGTTCATCACGTTTGGCTAAGAAAAACCCCCGAAAATTCAGTCATTACAACGCTAAACTTTTTTCCAAATTAACTCCATAATATCGACAGAAACATGGCAAACGTTGTTTAGAATCAATCCTCAAGGTGTTTTTCACATATCTATTCGATGATAAATCATTCGTGGCAGTTGCCTTTCTCCTCTGAACCTAATGTAAAAGTGGACGCAGCTGGAGATTGCGCAATAATTTCGACGGAGGACACCAAGCGGACACCTGGTAAATGTAGTCTCTTATGGTCAATCTTCCAATGATATGCCTACAAATACGTCACAATGCTGCAGACACCTTGGGGAAACGACAGAAAGTGTAAGCTCATTCCTGGCGCATTCACAGCCATATAAGGATACATTGGAACACAGCGCATTCAAAATCTGGGGCATTTCCTGTATGAAATTTCATCTTGGTTTCGCCTGTAGCATTAGTTCTGGGGCACTCACAGACAATATCTTTGCAGTTTTGGAAACGTCAGAGTTTTCTTTCCAAAGCTGTCAATTATATGCATAGTCGAGCATCTTTTCGTGACAAAATATCTTGTTTAAAACGGGAATGTTTTTTTAGCCAAAAATTAAAAGAGCGCCCCCTATATCGAAGAAGTTAAGCTGAGAATAACTTAATTCTTGGAGCACCCATCCCATTAGCGGGATCATTTTCGTCAACATCCGCTGAATTGCAGAGCGCAAAATTCAAATTAAATTACTAAAAATATTTAATTTTCATGAAATCACAAGTGCAATATAGCAAAACACAGCTTAGCTTGTTATTAATCCACCTGGCCTGCCAGATTTCAAAAAGTCTTTACAGCTAAAGCAAACCAAGCGTTTATGTAAGGACATCTCAGCAGATAAAACATTACAAACAGCTAGCAGCAAAGTAGATTGGACACGAAAGTTAGAAAAGCAATAAAATGAATCACTTACCTTTGATGATCTTCAGATGTTTGCACTCAAGAGACTCCCAGTTACACAATAAATGTTCCTTTTGTTCCTTAAAGATTATTTTTATATCCAAAATACCTCCATTTGGTTTGCGCGTTTTGTTCAGAAATCCACAGGCTCCAGCGGTCACGATGGGGCAGACGAAAATTCCAAATAGTATCCGTAAAGTTTGTAGAAACATGTCAAACGTTTTTTATAACTAATCCTCAGGTTGTTTTTACAATAAATAATAAATAATATTTCAACCGGATCATAGCTTTTTCAATAGGAGAGAGAGAGAAAATGTCTGCTCCAAGCTGTTGCACATGCAAAACTCTGCTGGTACCCAGGCATCCACTGACATGATGTGATCGTTCTCGCTCATTTTTCAGAATAAAAGGCTGAAACTATGTCTAAAGACTGTTCACACCATGTGGAAGCCACAGGGAAAGGAATCTGGTTGATATCCCTTTAAATGGAGGGAAGGCATGCAATGGAACAGGGAGCTTTTAAAATAAGAGGCACTTCCTAGTTGGATTTTCCTCAGGTTTTTGCCTGCAATATCAGATCTGTTATACTCACAGACAATATTTTGTTTGTTTTCTATTCTAATCTAACAATTATATGCATATTCTAGCTTCTGGACCTGACAAATAGGCCGTTCAAAATACTGCCCCCTACACTCAACAGGTTATTAAAAAGTAGATTGTTAATGCAGATTGTATTTTGATTTTATTTTTAAGAATCTTTAGGGTGCCAATAATTTTGATACCTATCTTTTTCAAAATGTTGTTTAACTTAAACAAGAGCTCTATATCTGAGCAATTGTATTAGCATAAAACAATAAAAAATAATAATTTGTATTATTTATTTTATCCTGTGTTTTTTGCTATTCTTTATCAAATGTGCCAATCATTTTGAAGGTGACTGTGTATGTATATATTTGTGTGTGTGTGTGTGTGTGTGTGTGTGTGTGTGTGTGTGTGTGTGTGTGTGTGTGTGTGTGTGTGTGTGTGTGTGTGTGTGTGTGTGTGTGTGTGTGTGTGTATTATATGTGGCTCTGCTTGTTTGTGTATGTCACTTTTCACTGGACATGACAAATGTGTCGCCCCTTCAGTGTAGTGTAGCTACAGTACAGAGATGCCCTCCTGCCACCTCCTCCACCTCACCCCCCTCTAACCTCCACCACCGACCTCACCCCCACTCCCCCCCACCGCTACCTGCATAATGACCCCCTCTGTCTTCCCTGCCAGCGCCCATGTCTAAACCAAACACAACAGATCAACAACTCGGCATGCAGATCGTGTCACGGGATAAATTATGCGCAGTGTGTCAGGTTCATACGTGGGCTTGGGCTTGCTGTCCGTGACATGTGTCAGGGAGGCCCTGCGTCTCCCTCCGAACGCGCTAATGACGTGACTCCTGGTAGCCTCCCTCCACCTCCGCCTGCCCCCCCATCCACACCCCACCCGATCCCTCCACCCCCATCAGCACACGTTAGACAATGTGTCACTTCCAGGGGGGAAGGACCCTCTGTTTAAGGGGATAAAGACGGACTACGACTGTCTGGTCCACTGTGAGCTAGGGGCTAGTGATGGCTGAGGAACTCCACACATACAACATGACATATTATGCCCTTTTTTAACAATTCAAACCTTCTCTCTCTCACACACACACACACACACACACACACACACACACACACACACACACACACACACACACACACACACACACACACACACACACACACACACACACACACACACACACACACACACACTCTACCTTGACTTCCCACTCAAGATGCATTTTTTATTTATGCCCTGTCTCTTTTTTTGCTTTTTGTCTTTGTATGCAAATCCTGTCTGACTTGTCTGAATTATGTGTGTCTGTCCGGGCTCCTCTTTGATTCGGAGTGACTGAGGACTCCACACATGGTGATTGCCTCCACTGGGCCTAGTCTGAGCCTTGCATAAGTAATTGAGATGTCACTATGCGTTCTCATATTCCCACAACAAAACTGTAGGAATACATGCATCGTTGAAGGTCATTTGAATAATTCCTTAATGGAAGGGAGGCCGTTGTTTTCGGGAATGCACGAAAAAGCAAATGTCAATGATCAAAATCAACCAGCATCATATCTCACTGATGCAGCGGCTGCAGCGGCGATTCCCGGAGCACTTCTTTATTCGCGGGGTGGTGGAGTGAATGGATGGATAAGTGTCTCTGTGCATATCAAACATAACACCAAGCGCAGTGTTTTCTAGGGAGTATTTTTTTGTAACACAAATTGGTTTCGAGTCATTTTCTACATTGACCTCTTTGATATAAAATAGGAAGCGACAGGGACATGGTGCATCTCATATTCAGAGACCTCTCAAGAGGTCAATGACTAAATCATACACACACAACAGATAGTGGGAAATGCATCATTAAAGATTTACTGTATATGTTTTATACATTTGGGTTTTGACAATGTGTCTCCTGGCAACACTATTGACGAGATCCTCTAGATATATTTCTTTGTCTATTATTATCCTAAATAATTTGATTATTTAATTCTATATTTGTGACCCATTTCAAGAAGCTAGGTGTATATCCAACATCACTACTTAATGCTGGAAGTGGTGTTGGAGGGCCAGTAGGAGGCATTCTTTCATCTGGTCTATAAAAATATCCCAATGCCCCAGGGCAGTGATTGGGGACACTGCCCTGTGTAGGGTGCCGTCTTTCGGACGGGACGTTAAAAGGGTGTCCTGACTCTCTGAGGTCATTAAAGATCCCATGGCACTTATCGTAAGAGTAGGGGTGTTAACCCCGGTGTCCTGGCCAAATTCCCAATCTGGCCCTCAAAACCATCACGGTCACCTGATAATCCCCAGTTTACAATTGGCTCATTCATCCCCCTCCTCTCCACTGTAACTATTCCCCAGATCGTTGCTGCAAATGAGAACGTGTTCTCAGTCAACTTACCTGGTAAAATAACGGATAAATAAAATAAATAAAAACACTGCTTCTTTTAATCAAAATGCGTTTTTTGAGGGACATAAATACCTTCTGGAACGTGAACTTAATAACAAATGTATATGCCATCTGTAAATCTGAATAAAATTGCTAAATTACGTGCTTAATTGGCTGAGATAATGGCTGGGCTGGAAATGAGGAGAGATGAGTTCAGATTGGTCTGTCATGTAGCATGCTTCTGTCTGTAACATGAGCTGCTCAGTATGTGCAGATAATCCTTGCTATCACAGCTTTTTTGAAAGATATACCATGAGGCATGGAGATCTGCAAAAATGCTGCTACTGCTTTCAACAACATTGCTGCCCAGAATTTAGCAGTGGGAAAAAGTGATGTGATGGACTACTTTCTACACACTGTCAGTGTGAACCGGAGTGACATGACACAACAACGGGCCAAACAAGCTGTAGCTAGCTATAAACCAAACGGAAAAGACAAGCTGCTGTGAAGTGTTCATCCATGTATAAGTCTAGCTACATTTTCAGATATCATACATTTAGTCAGAAAGTCGTTTTCATTGCAAGTTTAATACTGTTCGCTATAAAGCGGACTTTAGCTTGCTGGCTCGCTAGCTAATGTTGCTGGATTACTAGTGAACATTACGTGTATGATCTGTGTAGTAATAGTATTTGTATCTCAAAAAATCCATTTGCATTGCTAGCTATAGCGTAATGCTAGCTAGCTATAGCGTAATGCTAGCTAGCTATAGCGTAATGTTAGCTAGCTAGCTAAAATTGAACATAGTTGGTTAGCTTTTGCTACCAGCAGATTCATACTCCAGCATTTCCTGCATGGTGGCTAGCTATGACAATCTGTTTGTACTGTAGCTATGGGTTGGGATTATGGTTCATTGCTAGCTAGCTACATGTTTAAACAAAAGACTCCACTTGCAAGAGAATGATTACATGACCCATCAAGTTAGCTAGGGGTGTCTGAGGGTGATTACGGCCATCTATTGTATTTCATGAACATGTGTACATGTCTAGACGATAGTGACCCCTCCACTTAGCTAGATTTGGCTGGGAGCTGTTATAGTTTTGTCTGGGTAAGCATCATCTAATAAATGTAAAATATTTATACAACATGTTTATCTACACACGTTCAAAGTCAGATTAAGATATAGGCCAAGGACTAGATAAAGTGTATTTATACCTAGAGTTATTCCTTATTGTAGGCTACTACTTTTACCACTTTTGGTCTTGAAATCTTTGGTTGTTTACTACACTACCTTGCTTATTGTGTTTAACACATGGCCTCACATGTGAATCCTTAAAGAGATGGGTGGGGCTAAGGCTTAAGAGGATGTGAATGATGCGGAACAGGTGTAAACAAAGAAGAGCTCTCGAGTAGGTGTACCAAAACATTCAAGGGCCATTTTCTCAAAAGTGGGGTTACGCATTTATCAACTTTCGTAGCAGAATTACTTTCCCATTGTTCATCAACTGCAGTGTATGATATACCATTACTTTTATCCAATGTAAAAAACAAACATTTTAAATGTTGCTACATAAAACCAAATTGCGGCGGTCGGTCACATTTAACTAAATCAAACAGTCAGAATTATTTGTAAAAGAAAAGAAAACACATATCTTCTTCTTGTATTGGAATTATATTTAAAGCAAGAAAAAAATACAGAGTACAGTTTTTCTCAATCATGTACTGTACATGGACTTTTTGGAACAATGTTGTCAATTTGTGTATAATGACGCCAGAGGGGATGGCTGACGATTTAATGGCTCTTTTAACCAACCGTGCTATTTTGTTAGTTCTTTCGCATTGTAACTTATTTTGTACATAATGTTGCTTCTTATGACCGAAAAGAGCTTCTGGACATCAGAACACAGATTACTCACCTTGAATTGGACAAATTACTTTTCTTTAATGAGTCGGATGAGAGGGATTTACTCTAGACATCCGAACAGGCCCTCATCCCCATCATTCGCAGGAGAAAGAGACTGCGATTTCGCAGAAGGATATAAGGGTGCCTTGTGAGGATCGGGCGACGAGTGGCTAATCTTCCTTTGCCATCCGTACTGTTAGCCAACGTACAATCACTGGAAAATAAATGGGATGAACTAAAAGCACGCATATCCTACCATGTGGACATTAAAAACTGTTAAAAAACATTAAAAACTGTAATATCTTATCTTTCACCGAGTCGTGGCTGAACGATGACATTAATAACATACAGCTGGCAGGTTATACACTCTATCAACAGGATAGGTCTATGTATATTTGTAAATGACAGTCATGATAAGCTGAAGACCACTCTATCTACCTAGAGAGTTTTCATATGTATTTTTCGTAGCTGTTTAGTTACCACCGCAGACCTATGCTGGCTATGACCGCACTCAATGAGCTGTATACCTCCATAAGCAAACAGGAAAATGCTTATCCAGAGGCGGCGCTCCTGGCCGGGGACTTTAAAGCAGAGAATCTTAAATCAGTGTTTACCTCATTTCTATCAGCATGTTAAATGTGCAACCAGAGATAAAAAAAAAACTCTAGACCATCATTACTCTACACACAGAGACGTGTACAAAGCTCTCCCTCACCCTCCATTTGGCAAATCTGACCCTAATTCTATCTGCCTGATTCCTGCTTACAAGCAATAATTAAAGCAGGAGGCATCAGTGACTCGGTCAATAAAAAAGTGGTCAGATGAAGCAGATGCTAAACTACAGGACTGTTTTGCTAGCACAGACTGGAATATGTTACGGAATTCTTCCGATGGCATTGAGGAGTACACCACATCAGTCTCTGGCTTCATCATGAAGTGAATCAATGACGTCGCCCCACTGTGACTGTACGTAATACCCCAACCAGAAGCCATGGATTACAGGCAACATCCACACTGAGCTAAAAGGTAAATCTGCCACTTTCAAGGAGCGTGAATAACCCAGAAGTTTATAAGAAATCCCACTATGCCCTCTCTGACAAACCATCAAACAGGCAAAGCATCAACACAGGACTACACCAGTTCCGATGCTTATTGGATGTGGCATGTCTTGCAAACTATTACAGACTGCAAAGGGAAGCACAGCCAAGAGCTGCCCAGCGACACAAGCCCACCAGATGAGCTAAATTTCTTCTATGCTCGCTTCGAGGCAAGTAACACTGAAACATGCATGAGAGTATCAGCTGTTCCAGATGACTGTGTGATCAAGTCAACATTCACAAGGCCGCAGGGACAGATGGATTTCCAGGACGTGTACTCCGTGCATGCGCTGACCAACTGGCAAGTGTCCTCTCCCTGTCTGACTCTGCAATACCAACATGTTTCAAGCAGACTACCACCACAGTCCCTGTGCCCAAGAACACTAAGGTAACCTGCCTAAATGACTACCTGACCCGTAGCACTCACGTCTGTAGTCATGAAGTGCTTTGAAAGGCTGGTCATGGCTCACATCAACACCATTATCCCAGAAACCCTAGACCCATTCCAATTTGAATACCGCCCCAACAGATCCAGAGAGGATGCAATCTCTATTACACTCCACACTGCCCTTTCACACCTGGACAAAAGGAACACCTATGTGAGAATGCTATCATTGAATACAGCTCAGCGTTTCAGCGTGCTCAGTCCCCTCCTGTACACCCTGTTCACCCATAACTGCACGGCCAGGCACAACTCCAACACCATCATTAAGTTTGCCAATGACACAGTGGTAGGCCTGATCACCGACAACGACAAGACAGCCTATAGGAAGGAGGTCAGAGACTTGACCGGAAAGCCAAGTCTAGGTACAAGAGGATTCTTAACAGCTTCTACCCCCAAGCCATAAGACTCCTGAACATCTAATCAAATGGCTATCCAGACTATTTGCATTGCCCCCCTCCCCTTTTTACGTTGTTCCTACTCTCTGTTATTATCTATGCATAGTCACTTTAATAACTCTCCCTACATGTACAAATTACCTCAATTACCTCCACTAACCGGTGCCCCCGCACATTGACTCTTTACCAGTACCCCCTGTATATAGCCTCGCTATTGTTATTTTACTGCTGCTCTTTAATTATTAGTTTATTTTATTTCTTACTTTTTTGGGGTATTTTCTTAAAACTGTATTGTTGGTTAAGGGCTTGTAAGTAAGCATTTCACTGTAAGGTCTACACCTGTTGTATTCGTTGCATGTGACAAATACAATTTGATTTGATTTGATTTTCAGAGTCCAAAAGACACAAACCTCTGTGGCCTTTTACAAAACAGTAAATGCATTTTTGAAATGTAGATGCCTTCTCAAAACATAAATTAATAAATCAAAACTATATTATACCGTCAAAATTTCAAATACAGTCAACAAAAGAACACGACTGCCTGCAAAAATATTAATGCAACCAGAGTCATCTCTTGAGTCCAAGCAGAAAATACAGAAAGTTAGACCCAGTAGATCATGGCTCTATTATGAAAGGTCACAATGCTAGAGATGATTTACTGTAGGACTAACCCAATGTTACTTAGAAGTAACCAAACTTTATTCACTGCATCTCTTTTTAGATTTCGTCTAGTCTTAGTGATTTTGACTAAAATATAATTAGGTCATAATAACATTTTTGTCATTTGTATAATGATTTAGTAATTGTCAAAATGACAAAAACAGTGAACTAAAATAAGTAAACGAAATGCCCTTTCATTTTAGTCACATTTTTGTCACATCACATTTGTATTGCCTCATTAACCTTTAGTAAACATAAATCACTGACTTCCAAACATGCATAGCTTTGTCCTACCAACACATTTTTCTGCAAACAACATATTCTCTTCCCAACAGCAGAAATATGACAAACATATAGAAGAATATGGAATAATTATCTGGCCAACTAAATTCCTAATTGAGAAAAATAGATACTGGTAATTAAATACAAAACAAACAAGACACACACAGAGAGAGAGAGAGAGAGAGAGAGAGAGAGAGAGAGAGAGAGAGAGAGAGAGAGAGAGAGAATCACCAGATGGTGCTACAAAGTGTTGGAAAAGTAGTGTGGGTTGCACCTCCATCACTCGGTCGTGTCATTGACAACGTTATCAACGTTCCACAGACGCCGCAACAACATTGGTGTGCAAAACTAAAACAGGGGCTAATGACTATGAGCGGGAGCTAATGACTGTTTCGCCCAGTGTTGCAATCGGGTCACTAAACCTCCAGTCCGAATTGAGTCTCAAGTCCGAGTCCTTATGACGGAAGTACGAGTCCCAGTGCTCAAGTCCTGGTCCAAGTGCCGAAGTCTGAGTTAATCGGTCCACATTAACTCAAAATAAAGTTATTCACTCAGTCAGATATAGTGTAGTTGCAAGAGGAATTTACTCAATAAATTGTTTACTATCCCTTTTCCATTCTTTCTGTGCCACCAAGAGTTTGCATATATAGTCGTGGCCAAAAGTTTTGAGAATGACACAAATATTAATTTCCACAAATGAATTTGCTGCTTCAGTGTCTTTAGATATTTTTGTCAGATGTTACTATGGAATACTGAAGTATAATTACAAGCATTTCATAAGTGTCAAAGGCTTTTATTGACAATTACATGAAGTTGATGCAGAGAGTCAATATTTGCAGTGTTGACCCTTCTTTTTCAAGACCTCTGCAATCCGCCTTGGCATGCTGTCAATTAACTTCTGGGCCACATCCTGACTGATGGCAGCCATTCTTACATAATCAATGCTTGGAGTTTGTCAGAATTTGTGTTTTTGTTTGTCCACCCGCCTCTTGAGTATTGAAGTTCTCAATGGGATTAAGGTCTGGGGAGTTTCCTGGACATGGACCCAAAATATTGATGTTTTGTCCCCCGAGCCAATTAGTTATCACTTTTGCCTTGTGGCAAGGTGCTCCATCATGCTGGAAAAGACCTTGTTCATCACCAAACTGTTCCTGGATGGTTGGGAGACGTTGATCTCGGAGGATGTGTTGGTACCATTCTTTATTCATGACTGTGTTTTTAGGCAAAATTGTGAGTGAGCCCACTCCCTTGGCTGAGAAGCAACCCCACACATGAATGGTCTCAGGATGCTTTACTGTTGGCATGACACAGGACTGATGGTAGCGCTCACCTTGTCTTCTCCGGACAAGCTTTTTTCCGGATGCCCCAAACAATCGGAAAGGGGATTCATCAGAGAAAATGACTTTACACCAGTCCTCAGCAGTCCAATCCCTGTACCTTTTGCAGAATATCAATCTGTCTCTGATGTTTTTCCTCAAGAGAAGTGGCTTCTTTGCTGCCCTTCTTGACACCTGGCCATCCTCCAAAAGTTCTTCGCCTCACTGTGCGTTCAGATGCACTCACACCTGCCTGCTGCCATTCCTGAGCAAGCTCTGTACTGGTGGTGCCCTGATCCCGCAGTTTAATCAACTTTAGGAGATGGTCCTGGTGCTGGGCTTTCTTGGGCGCCCTGAAGCCTTCTTCACAACAATTGATCCGCTCTCCTTGAAGTTCTTGATAATCTGATAAATGGTTGATTTAGGTGCAATCTTACTGGCAGCAATATCCTTGTCTGTGAAGCCCTTTTTGTGCAATGCAATGATGACGGGACATGTTTCCTTGCAGGTACCATGGTTTACAGAGGAAGAACAATGATTCCATGCACCACCCTCCTTTTGAAGCCTCCAGTCTGTTATTCGAACTCAATCAGCATAACAGAGTGACCTCCAGCCTTGTCCTCGTCAACACTCACACCTGTGTTAACAAGAGAATCACTGACATGATGTCAGCTAGTCCTTTTGTGGTAGGGCTGAAATGCAGTGGAAATGTTTTTGGGGGATTCAGTTATTTGCATGGCAAATAGGGACATTCAATGAATCTGATCACTCTTCATAACATTCTGGAGTATATGCAAATTTCCATCAATTTGAGGCAGCAGACTATGTGAAAATTAATATTTGTGTCATTCTCAAAACTTTTGGCCACGATTGTAGACTACTGCTAATGTTACAAAGGCCACGTTCAGTTGCAAAACATTCTCAAATGTTGCTGATAGAAATTCCAATGAATAGTTCCAAAGTTATTCCTTATTCAACATGTCAGAGAGGCATGTTTGGTCTACCTAGCATATTTCTATCTGTACGTTCCAAAACGTTGCATCCTGCTGAACACACCTCAGGTTGTTAGCCGAGAAAGAAAAAAATGTAGCGCTGGTGTTACGGGTCACATCATTTGAATTAAGGGTTCAAATGAAGCCATTTTTTTCTGAAAAAAAGGAGGGAGATTTGACTACGTTGGCTACAACCTGGCTATGAAATTGATTTCGGGAAAGTGGGAGGGAGACTACAAATTCAAAGACAGACTCATTTTTATACTCAAGGGAGAAAAACAGAGCTCGACTGTTATTTTACTATTACACTCAATGCTGTTGTTGTTTTTATTTCGTCAAGCAGCTTACGTTTCTTATCCAGGCAATGGGTAGTTCACTACTATAGAAGGCTGGTGATGACTGGTTAGCTACAGGTTAGCAAGAGAGTTGCCTGCGAGAAGGGTCGCTAACTAGAAGGCAGGCGGTGACTGGTTATCTACAGGGAAGAAAGAGAGTCCCCTGTGCAATGTGTATAATCGGAGGCTGAGCTGGAGCAGAGCCTTTCTGCCCACACTCATCTCTTGCTCCCCGAACCTCACCAGCTGATGTGGGCTGTATGTGACGGGTGTGGCGAGTCCGTCCCACTGCACTGTGCATCTGTACTGCTAATATTAATTGTACTGTTATATTAATACTTTAATATAATTGTACTTTAATATTAATTGTAATGTTAATTGTACTCTCTACACTCTCCAAAAACTATTGTCTAGTCCATTTACTTGTCAGATTTTCGTCACAAGCTAGGTTTCCATCCAATTGGCAACAGATTTTCATGCGAATATTCTAAATTCCGAGTAAAGAAAATATAATTCCTAACGGACTTGTAGCTGATAAAAATAATTGTGTGATGACATAGTGCACACAAAATGTACTTTTTCGCTTATGTTTTCATGTACTGAATACAAATCTAAAGTTCAATGTGTTTCCATCGCATTTTCAACTCTGCGGATGAATACAAATGTGCCTACTCTGGTTTTGGCAAGTGCACTCTAGCCAGCAGTTCGCAGATACAGTACAGACGGGTAGTCTACATGATGAGACTATTATGGACAAGAGCCTGGCAGATACAGTACAGATGGGTAGTCTGTGCTGGTAGGCTAGTCTACATGGTGAGATTATTATGGACAAGAGCCTGGCAGATACAGTACAGATGGGTAGTCTGTGCTGGTAGGCTAGTCAACATGGTGAGATTATTATGGACAAGAGCCTGGCAGATACAGTACAGATGGGTAGTCTGTGCTGGTAGGCAAGTCTACATGGTGAGATTATTATGGACAAGAGCCTGGAAAATACAGTACAGATGGGTAGGCTAGTCTACATGATGAGACTATTATGGACAAGAGCCTGGCAGATACAGTACAGATGGGTAGTCTGTGCTGGTAGGCTAGTCTACATGGTGAGATTATTATGGACAAGAGCCTGGCAGATACAGTACAGATGGGTAGTCTGTGCTGGTAGGCTAGTATACAAGGTGAGATTATTACGGACAAGAGCCGGGTAGATACAGTACAGATGGGTAGGCTGTGCTGGTAGGCTAGTCTACATGGTGAGATTATTATGGACAAGAGCCTGGCAGTTACAGTACAGATGGGTAGTCTGTGCTGGTAGGCTAGTCTACATGGTGAGATTATTATGGACAAGAGCCTGGCAGATACAGTACAGATGGGTAGTCTGTGCTGGTAGGCTAGTCAACATGGTGAGATTATTATGGACAAGAGCCTGGCAGATACAGTACAGATGGGTAGTCTGTGCTGGTAGGCAAGTCTACATGGTGAGATTATTATGGACAAGAGCCTGGAAAATACAGTACAGATGGGTAGGCTAGTCTACATGATGAGACTATTATGGACAAGAGCCTGGCAGATACAGTACAGATGGGTAGTCTGTGCTGGTAGGCTAGTCTACATGGTGAGATTATTATGGACAAGAGCCTGGCAGATACAGTACAGATGGGTAGTCTGTGCTGGTAGGCTAGTATACAAGGTGAGATTATTACGGACAAGAGCCGGGTAGATACAGTACAGATGGGTAGGCTGTGCTGGTAGGCTAGTCTACCTGGTGAGATTATTATGGACAAGAGCCTGGCAGTTACAGTACAGATGGGTAGTCTGTGCTGGTAGGGTAGTCTACATGGTGAGATTATTATGGACAAGAGCCTGGCAGATACAGTACAGATGGGTAGTCTGTGCTGGTAGGCTAGTCTACATGATGAGATTATTATGGACAAGAGCCTGGCAGATACAGTACAGATGGGTGGTCTGTGCTGGTAGGCTAGTCTACATGGTGAGATTATTATGGACAAGAGCCTGGCAGATACAGTACAGATGGGTAGTCTGTGCTGGTAGGCTAGTCTACAAGGTGAGATTATTATGGACAAGAGCCTGGCAGATACAGTACAGATGGGTAGGCTAGTCTACATGATGAGACTATTATGGACAAGTGCCTGGCAAATACAGTACAGATGGGTAGGCTAGTCTACATGATGAGATTATTATGGACAAGAGCCTGGCAGATACAGTACAGATGGTTAGTCTGTGCTGGTAGGCTAGTCTACATGGTGGAATTATTATGGACACGAGCCTGGCAGATACAGTACAGATGGGTAGTCTGTGCTGGTAGGCTAGTCTACATGGTGAGATTATTATGGACAAGAGCCTGGCAGATACAGTACAGATGGGTAGTCTGTGCTGGTAGGCAAGTCTACATGGTGAGATTATTATGGACAAGAGCCTGGCAGATACAGTACAGATGGGTAGTCTGTGCTGGTAGGCTAGTCTACATGGTGAGATTATTATGGACAAAAGCCTGGTAGATACAGTACAGATGGGTAGTCTGTGCTGGTAGGCAAGTCTACATGGTGAGATTATTATGGACAAGAGCCTGGCAGATACAGTACAGATGGGTAGTCTGTGCTGGTAGGCTAGTATACAAGGTGAGATTATTACGGACAAGAGCCGGGTAGATACAGTACAGATGGGTAGGCTGTGCTGGTAGGCTAGTCTACATGGTGAGATTATTATGGACAAGAGCCTGGCAGTTACAGTACAGATGGGTAGTCTGTGCTGGTAGGCTAGTCTACATGGTGAGATTATTATGGACAAGAGCCTGGCAGATACAGTACAGATGGGTAGTCTGTGCTGGTAGGCTAGTCTACATGATGAGATTATTATGGACAAGAGCCTGGCAGATACAGTACAGATGGGTAGTCTGTGCTGGTAGGCAAGTCTACATGGTGAGATTATTATGGACAAGAGCCTGGAAAATACAGTACAGATGGGTAGGCTAGTCTACATGATGAGACTATTATGGACAAGAGCCTGGCAGATACAGTACAGATGGGTAGTCTGTGCTGGTAGGCTAGTCTACATGATGAGATTATTATGGACACGAGCCGGGTAGATACAGTACAGATGGGTAGGCTGTGCTTGTAGGCTAGTCTACAAGGTGAGATTATTATGGACAAGAGCCTGGCAGATACAGTACAGATGGGTAGTCTGTGCTGGTAGGCTAGTCTACATGATGAGATTATTATGGACAAGAGCCTGGCAGATACAGTACAGATGGGTAGTCTGTGCTGGTAGGCAAGTCTACATGGTGAGATTATTATGGACAAGAGCCTGGAAAATACAGTACAGATGGGTGGGCTAGTCTACATGATGAGACTATTATGGACAAGAGCCTGGCAGACACAGTACAGATGGGTAGTCTGTGCTGGTAGGCTAGTCTACAAGGTGAGATTATTATGGACAAGAGCCTGGCAGATACAGTACAGATGGGTAGTCTGTGCTGGTAGGCTCGTCAACATGGTGAGATTTTTATGGACAAGAGCCTGGCAGATACAGTACAGATGGGTAGGCTAGTCTACATGGTGAGATTATTATGGACAAGAGCCTGGTAGATACAGTACATATGGGTAGTCTGTGCTTGTAGGCTAGTCTACATGGTGAGATTATTATGGACAAGAGCCTGGAAAATACAGTACAGATGGGTAGGCTGTGGTGGTAGGCTAGTCTACATGTTAAGATTATTATGGACAAGAGCCTGGCAGATACAGTACATATGGGTAGGCTAGTCTACATGGTGAGATTATTATGGATAAGAGCCTGGCAGATACAGTACAGACGGGTAGTCTGTGCTGGTAGGCAAGTTTACATGGTGAGATTATTATGGACAAGATCCTGGCAGATACAGTACAGACGGGTAGTCTGTGCTGGTAGGCTAGTCTACATGGTGAGATTATTATGGACAAGAGCCTGGCAGATACAGTACAGATGGGTAGTCTGTGCTGGTAGGCAAGTCTACATGGTGAGATTATTATGGACAAGAGCCTGGCAGATACAGTACAGATGGGTAGGCTAGTCTACATGGTGAGATTATTATGGATAAGAGCCTGGCAGATACAGTACAGATGGGTAGTCTAGTCTACATGGTGAGATTATTATGGACAAGAACCTGGCAGATACAGTACAGATGGGTAGGCTAGTCTACATGGTGAGATTATTATGGACAAGAGCCTGGCAGATACAGTACAGATGGGTAGTCTGTGCTGGTAGGCTAGTCTACATGATGAGATTATTATGGACAAGAGCCTGGCAGATACAGTACAGATGGGTAGTCTGTGCTGGTAGGCAAGTCTACATGGTGAGATTATTATGGACAAGAGCCTGGAAAATACAGTACAGATGGGTAGGCTAGTCTACATGATGAGACTATTATGGACAAGAGCCTGGCAGATACAGTACAGATGGGTAGTCTGTGCTGGTAGGCTAGTCTACAAGGTGAGATTATTATGAACAAGAGCCTGGCAGATACAGTACAGATGGGTAGTCTGTGCTGGTAGGCTCGTCAACATGGTGAGATTTTTATGGACAAGAGCCTGGCAGATACAGTACAGATGGGTAGGCTAGTCTACATGGTGAGATTATTATGGACAAGAGCCTGGTAGATACAGTACATATGGGTAGTCTGTGCTTGTAGGCTAGTCTACATGGTGAGATTATTATGGACAAGAGCATGGAAAATACAGTACAGATGGGTAGTCTGTGGTGGTAGGCTAGTCTACATGGTGAGATTATTATGGACAAGAGCCTGGCAGATACAGTACATATGGGTAGGCTAGTCTACATGGTGAGATTATTATGGATAAGAGCCTGGCAGATACAGTACAGACGGATAGTCTGTGCTGGTAGGCAAGTTTACATGGTGAGATTATTATGGACAAGAGCCTGGCAGATACAGTACAGATGGGTAGTCTGTGCTGGTAGGCTAGTCTACATGGTGAGATTATTATGGACAAGAGCCTGGCAGATACAGTACAGATGGGTAGTCTGTGCTGGTAGGCTAGTCTACATGGTGAGATTATTATGGACAAGAGCCTGGCAGATACAGTACAGATGGGTAGTCTGTGCTGGTAGGCTAGTATACAAGGTGAGATTATTACGGACAAGAGCCGGGTAGATACAGTACAGATGGGTAGGCTGTGCTGGTAGGCTAGTCTACATGGTGAGATTATTATGGACAAGAGCCTGGCAGTTACAGTACAGATGGGTAGTCTGTGCTGGTAGGGTAGTCTACATGGTGAGATTATTATGGACAAGAGCCTGGCAGATACAGTACAGATGGGTAGTCTGTGCTGGTAGGCTAGTCTACATGATGAGATTATTATGGACAAGAGCCTGGCAGATACAGTACAGATGGGTGGTCTGTGCTGGTAGGCTAGTCTACATGGTGAGATTATTATGGACAAGAGCCTGGCAGATACAGTACAGATGGGTAGTCTGTGCTGGTAGGCTAGTCTACAAGGTGAGATTATTATGGACAAGAGCCTGGCAGATACAGTACAGATGGGTAGGCTAGTCTACATGATGAGACTATTATGGACAAGTGCCTGGCAAATACAGTACAGATGGGTAGGCTAGTCTACATGATGAGATTATTATGGACAAGAGCCTGGCAGATACAGTACAGATGGTTAGTCTGTGCTGGTAGGCTAGTCTACATGGTGGAATTATTATGGACACGAGCCTGGCAGATACAGTACAGATGGGTAGTCTGTGCTGGTAGGCTAGTCTACATGGTGAGATTATTATGGACAAGAGCCTGGCAGATACAGTACAGATGGGTAGTCTGTGCTGGTAGGCTAGTCTACATGGTGAGATTATTATGGACAAGAGCCTGGCAGATACAGTACAGATGGGTAGTCTGTGCTGGTAGGCTAGTATACAAGGTGAGATTATTACGGACAAGAGCCGGGTAGATACAGTACAGATGGGTAGGCTGTGCTGGTAGGCTAGTCTACATGGTGAGATTATTATGGACAAGAGCCTGGCAGTTACAGTACAGATGGGTAGTCTGTGCTGGTAGGGTAGTCTACATGGTGAGATTATTATGGACAAGAGCCTGGCAGATACAGTACAGATGGGTAGTCTGTGCTGGTAGGCTAGTCTACATGATGAGATTATTATGGACAAGAGCCTGGCAGATACAGTACAGATGGGTGGTCTGTGCTGGTAGGCTAGTCTACATGGTGAGATTATTATGGACAAGAGCCTGGCAGATACAGTACAGATGGGTAGTCTGTGCTGGTAGGCTAGTCTACAAGGTGAGATTATTATGGACAAGAGCCTGGCAGATACAGTACAGATGGGTAGGCTAGTCTACATGATGAGACTATTATGGACAAGTGCCTGGCAAATACAGTACAGATGGGTAGGCTAGTCTACATGATGAGATTATTATGGACAAGAGCCTGGCAGATACAGTACAGATGGTTAGTCTGTGCTGGTAGGCTAGTCTACATGGTGGAATTATTATGGACACGAGCCTGGCAGATAAAGTACAGATGGGTAGTCTGTGCTGGTAGGCTAGTCTACATGGTGAGATTATTATGGACAAGAGCCTGGCAGATACAGTACAGATGGGTAGTCTGTGCTGGTAGGCAAGTCTACATGGTGAGATTATTATGGACAAGAGCCTGGCAGATACAGTACAGATGGGTAGTCTGTGCTGGTAGGCTAGTCTACATGGTGAGATTATTATGGACAAAAGCCTGGTAGATACAGTACAGATGGGTAGTCTGTGCTGGTAGGCAAGTCTACATGGTGAGATTATTATGGACAAGAGCCTGGCAGATACAGTACAGATGGGTAGTCTGTGCTGGTAGGCTAGTATACAAGGTGAGATTATTACGGACAAGAGCCGGGTAGATACAGTACAGATGGGTAGGCTGTGCTGGTAGGCTAGTCTACATGGTGAGATTATTATGGACAAGAGCCTGGCAGTTACAGTACAGATGGGTAGTCTGTGCTGGTAGGCTAGTCTACATGGTGAGATTATTATGGACAAGAGCCTGGCAGACACAGTACAGATGGGTAGTCTGTGCTGGTAGGCTAGTCTACAAGGTGAGATTATTATGGACAAGAGCCTGGCAGATACAGTACAGATGGGTAGTCTGTGCTGGTAGGCTCGTCAACATGGTGAGATTTTTATGGACAAGAGCCTGGCAGATACAGTACAGATGGGTAGGCTAGTCTACATGGTGAGATTATTATGGACAAGAGCCTGGTAGATACAGTACATATGGGTAGTCTGTGCTTGTAGGCTAGTCTACATGGTGAGATTATTATGGACAAGAGCCTGGAAAATACAGTACAGATGGGTAGGCTGTGGTGGTAGGCTAGTCTACATGTTGAGATTATTATGGACAAGAGCCTGGCAGATACAGTACATATGGGTAGGCTAGTCTACATGGTGAGATTATTATGGATAAGAGCCTGGCAGATACAGTACAGACGGGTAGTCTGTGCTGGTAGGCAAGTTTACATGGTGAGATTATTATGGACAAGATCCTGGCAGATACAGTACAGACGGGTAGTCTGTGCTGGTAGGCTAGTCTACATGGTGAGATTATTATGGACAAGAGCCTGGCAGATACAGTACAGATGGGTAGTCTGTGCTGGTAGGCAAGTCTACATGGTGAGATTATAATGGACAAGAGCCTGGCAGATACAGTACAGATGGGTAGGCTAGTCTACATGGTGAGATTATTATGGATAGTCATGGTGAGATTATTATGGTTAGAGCCTGGCAGATACAGTACAGATGGGTAGTCTAGTCTACATGGTGAGATTATTATGGACAAGAACCTGGCAGATACAGTACAGATGGGTAGGCTAGTCTACATGGTGAGATTATTATGGACAAGAGCCTGGCAGATACAGTACAGATCGGTAGTCTGTGCTGGTAGGCTAGTCTACATGATGAGATTATTATGGACAAGAGCCTGGCAGATACAGTACAGATGGGTAGTCTGTGCTGGTAGGCAAGTCTACATGGTGAGATTATTATGGACAAGAGCCTGGAAAATACAGTACAGATGGGTAGGCTAGTCTACATGATGAGACTATTATGGACAAGAGCCTGGCAGATACAGTACAGATGGGTAGTCTGTGCTGGTAGGCTAGTCTACAAGGTGAGATTATTATGGACAAGAGCCTGGCAGATACAGTACAGATGGGTAGTCTGTGCTGGTAGGCTCGTCAACATGGTGAGATTATTATGGACAAGAGCCTGGCAGATACAGTACAGATGGGTAGGCTAGTCTACATGGTGAGATTATTATGGACAAGAGCCTGGTAGATACAGTACATATGGGTAGTCTGTGCTTGTAGGCTAGTCTACATGGTGAGATTATTATGGACAAGAGCATGGAAAATACAGTACAGATGGGTAGTCTGTGGTGGTAGGCTAGTCTACATGGTGAGATTATTATGGACAAGAGCCTGGCAGATACAGTACAGACGGATAGTCTGTGCTGGTAGGCAAGTTTACATGGTGAGATTATTATGGACAAGATCCTGGCAGATACAGTACAGACGGGTAGTCTGTGCTGGTAGTCAAGTTTACATGGTGAGATTATTATGGACAAGATCCTGGCAGATACAGTACAGACGGGTAGTCTGTGCTGGTAGGCTAGTCTACATGGTGAGATTATTATGGACAAGAGCCTGGCAGATACAGTACAGATGGGTAGTCTGTGCTGGTAGGCAAGTCTACATGGTGAGATTATTATGGACAAGAGCCTGGCAGATACAGTACAGATGGGTAGGCTAGTCTACATGGTGAGATTATTATGGATAAGAGCCTGGCAGATACAGTACAGATGGGTAGTCTAGTCTACATGGTGAGATTATTATGGACAAGAACCTGGCAGATACAGTACAGATGGGTAGTCTAGTCTACATGGTGAGATTATTTGGGACAAGATCCTGGCAGATACAGTACACATGGGTAGTCTGTGCTGGTAGGCAAGTCTACATGGTGAGATTATTATGGATAAGAGCCTGGCAGATACAGTACAGATGGGTAGTCTAGTCTACATGGTGAGATTATTATGGACAAGAACCTGGCAGATACAGTACAGATGGGTTGTCTAGTCTACATGGTGAGATTATTTTGGACAAGAGCCTGGCATATACAGTACACATGGGTAGTCTGTGCTGGTAGGCTAGTCTACATGGTGAGAATATTATGGACAAGTTCCTGGCAGATACAGTACAGATGGGTATGCTCGTCTACATGGTGAGATTATTATGGATAAGAGCCTGGCAGATACAGTACAGATGGGTAGTCTGTGCTGGTAGGCTCGTCAACATGGTGAGATTTTTATGGACAAGAGCCTGGCAGATACAGTACAGATGGGTAGGCTAGTCTACATGGTGAGATTATTATGGACAAGAGCCTGGTAGATACAGTACATATGGGTAGTCTGTGCTTGTAGGCTAGTCTACATGGTGAGATTATTATGGACAAGAGCCTGGAAAATACAGTACAGATGGGTAGTCTGTGGTGGTAGGCTAGTCTACATGGTGAGATTATTATGGACAAGAGCCTGGCAGATACAGTACATATGGGTAGGCTAGTCTACATGGTGAGATTATTATGGATAAGAGCCTGGCAGATACAGTACAGACGGGTAGTCTGTGCTGGTAGGCAAGTTTACATGGTGAGATTATTATGGACAAGAGCCTGGCAGATACAGTACAGATGGGTAGGCTAGTCTACATGGTGAGATTATTATGGATAAGAGCCTGGCAGATACAGTACAGATGGGTAGTCTAGTCTACATGGTGAGATTATTATGGACAAGAACCTGGCAGATACAGTACAGATGGGTAGTCTAGTCTACATGGTGAGATTATTTTGGACAAGATCCTGGCAGATACAGTACACATGGGTAGTCTGTGCTGGTAGGCAAGTCTACATGGTGAGATTATTATGGATAAGAGCCTGGCAGATACAGTACAGATGGGTAGTCTAGTCCTCATGGTGAGATTATTATGGACAAGAACCTGCCAGATACAGTACAGATGGGTTGTCTAGTCTACATGGTGAGATTATTTTGGACAAGAGCCTGGCATATACAGTACACATGGGTAGTCTGTGCTGGTAGGCTAGTCTACATGGTGAGAATATTATGGACAAGTTCCTGGCAGATACAGTACAGATGGGTAGGCTAGTCTACATGATGAGATTATTATGGACAAGAGCCTGGCAGATACAGTACAGATGGGTAGGCTAGTCTACATGGTGAGATTATTATGGACAAGAGCCTGGCAGATACAGTACAGTTGGGTAGGCTAGTCTACATGGTGAGATTATTATGGACAAGAGCCTGGCAGATACAATACAGATGGGTAGGCTCGTCTACATGGTGAGATTATTATGGATAAGAGCCTGGCAGATACAGTACAGATGGGTAGTCTAGTCTACATGGTGAGATTATTATGGACAAGAGCCTGGCAGATACAGTACAGATGGGTATGCTCGTCTACATGGTGAGATTATTATGGATAAGAGCCTGGCAGATACAGTACAGATGGGTAGTCTTGTCTACATGGTGAGATTATTATGGACAAGAGCCTGGCAGATACAGTACAGACGGGTAGTCTAGTCTACATGGTGAGATTATTATGGATAAGAATTGAGAATTATTGTATTTGTTAAACCGCAGTCAAGCGATGATCATCATGTCACCAGAATAAGACCATCAATATTTATTGGATTGGAGCATCGATATCACCATGCACTTAAACCACCCTGTGAAGTTAAACCACCGATAGCCAAATAAACTGCATGGTTTCACACACCATATCATACCAATTCATTTTACCCTCAGAAAAAGTTTACACCATGTTGAATGAACAAATTACAGTATCTGTCGGCATTTATAAAAATGTACCGAAGCTACCTGTTTCCATCACAGCTGTCATTATTTATAATTTTTATATAGGGTATGACTTCACTCATAAAGAGTGTGGAGGGAAACGTGGTTAGTGAGATCATTTTGTCTCTTCTCGTTTTAGTTAACTGAAATTAAAAATCATTTTCGTTAATTTATATTTTTTTGGGGAGGGGGTCTATTATTTAGTCAGTTAAGTCTCCTCAATTGTTTGCTGAATATTTGAGTCACTATTTTTGTTTATGAAATTAACACTGCATCTCTGTATTTCTGCAAAAGTCTAACAATTAGACAGTCCCCATTGCCTAGATCTTTCCATATATTGTACATGGTAGGACCCTAGTGGAGGCTTCTCAGAAAAGGACCATCCTGCTCATTGAATTTCTGAAAAATAAAAATAGTTAAACATGAATAGATAAAACTATACTAAATGTATTCACGTCATCAAATAATTGATTGAAACACACTGTTTTTCAAAGGTCTACAGTAGTCTCAACAGCTCTCTGTAGGGTAGCACCATGGTGGTGCCGGAGGATGGGTACATTGACTTCAATACAAAACCTAGGAGGCTCGTGGTTCTCACCCCCTTCCACAGACTTACACAGTAATTATGACAACTTCCAGAGGACGTCCTCCAAGCTATCAGAGCTCTTGCAGCATGAACTGACATATTGCCCACCTAATCAAAGGATTAGGGAATGAATCTAGCACTGAAAGCCTGAGATAAGGCTATCTAGCAGTGCATAACATGTGATGAGTAGTTGACTCAAAGAGAAAGTTTTGAAAACAAACATTTATTTAAAAAGGAAGGAGAAGCGAGAGAGAGATAGAGAGATTTTGTTGTATTTTTATTTCCACTTTCACTTTCACTTACTTAGCTAGCGAATGCAGCTAGCTAGTTTAGCCTACTCAAACACCAGGGTAAAACAGAAAGGGATGCTATGTTAGCTAACTGGCTATGGCTATCCAACACTTGAACTCTTCCAAGTCAAGGTAAGCTTTTGGTTTTATTAATTTATTGCCACCAGGGCCCGCCAGTGTAACGGCTAAACTGCTTATTGGATGTGGTGCGTGATTGTAGCAGGTTTACTAATGCGTTGGTTCTAGTAGCTATGTTGACTAAGATGCTAGCTAATATGGTGACAACGATGTAGGCTGTGTGTAGAGGTTAGCGGTTATGATATGGTTTGGCTTGGAAAGTTTTTTTTGCCTGGTCACAGAATGCTGATGCACTGTGCACTGAAGTCCACAAGCGAAGGGAAAAGGTGAGAGGAGGAGAGCGCGAAGATGCAATAATTAATTATACAATGGTCAAAGGGATCACGCTGTTTGTATGTGGTTGCTATGAAAGGGAACTGTTTTTGTGTGGGGTGTATATCAGGGGAGTATTCCTTCCTCCGATTCTGTTGAAAAAGATTTCTTAAAACGGAAGCAAACGGAACGAAACGGGGATAAACATATAATACATGACCAAAAGTCATCGAACATCTCATTCCAAAATCGTGGGCATTAATATGGAGTTGGTCCCCTGTTTTCTGCTATAACAGCCTCCACTTTTCTGGGAAGGCTTTTCACTAGATGTTGGAACAATGCTGCGGGTACTTGCTTCCATTCAGCAACAAAAGCATTAGTGAGGTCTGGCATTAGTGAGGTCTGGCACTGTTGGGTGATTAGTTGTTTGACGGGGTTGAGGTCAGGGCTCTGTGCCGGCCAGTCAAGTTCTTCCACACCGATCTCGACAAACCATTTCTGTATGGACCTCACTTTGTGCATGGGGGCATTGTCATACTGAAACAGGAAAGGGCCTTCCAGAAACTGTTGCCACAAAGTTGGAAGCACAGAATCGTCTAGAATGTTATTGTATGCTGTAGCGTTAATATTTCTAATCACTGGAACTAAGGGGTCTAGACCGAACCCTGAAAAACAGCCCCAGACCATTATTCCTCCTCCACCAAACTTTACAGTTGGCACTATGCATTAGGGCAAGAAAGCATTTCCCTGGCATCCGTCAAACCCAGAATCGTCCGTTGGACTGCCAGATGGTAAAGCATGATTCATCACTCCAGAGAACGCGTTTCCACTACTCCAGAGTCCAATGGCAGCGAGCTTTACACCCCTCCAGCCGACACTTGGCATTGCGCATGGTGATCTTGGGCTTGTGTGTGGCTGCTCGGCCATGGCAACCCATTTCATGAAGCTCCCGACGAACAGTTCTTGTGCTGATGTTGCTTCCAGAGGCAGTTAGGAACTCCGTAGTGAGTGTTGCAACAGAGAACAGACGTTTTTTACATGCTACACTCTTCAGCACTTGCCGGTCTTATTCTGTAAGCTTCTGTGGTCTACCACTTCGCGGCGGAGCCACGATTTTCTACTTCAACAGAGATTTTCTAATTCAACAGCACTTACAGTTGACCGGGGAAGCTCTAGTAGGGCAGAAATGTAACCAAATTACTTGTTGGAAAGGTGGCATCCTATGACAGTGCCATGTTGAAAGTCACTGAGCTCTTCAGTAAGGCCATTCTACGTTCAATGTTTGTTTGTCTATGTGCTCAATTTTCAAAACCTGTCAGCAACGGGTGTGGTGAAATAGCTGAATCCACTAATTTTAAGGGGTGTACACATACTTTTGTACCAGTCAAAAGTTTGGACACACCTTCTCATTCAAGGGTTTTCCTTTATTTTGACTATTTCTACATTGTAGAATAATAGTGAAAACGTCAAAACTATGAAATAACACATATGTAATCCTGTAGTAACCAAAAAAGTGTTATACAAATCTGAATATATTTTATATTTGAGATTCTTCAAAGTAGCCACCCTTTGCCTTGATGACAGCTTTGCACACTCTTGGCATTCTCTCAACTAATTTATGAGGTAGCCACCTGGAATGCATTTCAATTAACAGGTCTGCCTTGTTAAAAATGTATTTGTCTAATTTCTTTCCTTCTTAATGCATTTGTGTCATGTGTGCTCTCTCTGGCCTCTAGGTCACCAGGCTGGTTGTTTATGGCACACACCTGTCACCAGCGTTACACGCATTTGCACATAATGCCACTCACCTGGACTCCATCACCTCCTTGATTACCTGCCCTTTATATGTCACTCCCTTTGGTTTCTTCCCCAGTCGTCATTGTTTCTGTTTCATGTCGGTGTGCTGTTTGTGTTTCTTGTTTTGTTCATTTATTAAATGTATTCACTCCCTGAACTTGCTTCCCGACTCTCAGCGTACATCATTACAATTTGAGCCAATCAGTTGTGTTGTGACAAGGTAGGGGTGGTATACAGAAGATAGCCCTATTTGATAAAAGACCAAGTCCATATTATGGCAAAAACAGCTCAAATAAGGAAAGAGAAACCACAGTCCTTTTTTACTTTAAGAAGATTTTCATAACTTTGAAAGTTTCTTCAAGTGCAGTCACAAAAACTATATAGCGCTATGATGAAATTGTCTCTTACGAGAACCCCCACAGGAAAGGACAATCCAGCGTTACCTCTGCTGAGGAGCATAAGTTCATCAGAGTTACCAGCCTCAGAAATTGCAGCCCTTATAAATGCGTCACATAGTTCAAGTAACAGACACATCTCAACATCAACTGTTCAGATGAGACAGCGTGAATCAGACATTCATGGTCAAATTGCTGCAAAGAAACCACTACTAAAGGATACCAATAAGAAGAAGAGACTTGCTTGGGCCAAGAAACATGAGCAATGGACATTACACCGGTGGAAATCTGTCCTTTGGTCTGATGAGTCCAAATTTGAGATGTTTGGTTCCAACTGCCATGTCTTTGTGAGACACAGATTAGATGAACGGATGATCTCCGCATTTGTGGTTCCCACCGTGAAGCATGGAGGAGGAGGTGTGATGGTGTGGGGGTGCTTTGCTAGTGACACTGTCTGTGATTTATTTAGAATTCAAGGCACAGTTAACCAGCATGGCTACCACAGCATTCTGTGGAGATACGACATCCCATCTGGTTTACGCTTATCTATCTGTTCTTCTACAGAATGACCCAACACACCTCCAGGCTGTGTAAGGGCGATTTGACCAAGAATAAGAGTGATGGAGTGCTGCATCAGATGACCTGGCCTCCACAATCACCCGACCTCAACCAAATTGAGATGGTTTGGGATAAGTTGGACCCCAGAGTGAAGGAAAAGCAGGCAACAAGTGCTCAGCATATGTGGGAACTCCTTCAAGATTGTTGGAATGGCATTCCAGGCAAAGTTGGTTGAGAGAATGCCAAGAGTGTGCAAAGCTGTCATCAAGGCAAAGGGTGGCTAATTTGAAGAATCATTGAACTGGGTTACATTGAGCTGGGTGAATGGAATGTGAAAGTCAGTCATTCAATATGCTGTACTAGAAATAAGTTCATGCTCAATAAAAAATGTTGTTCTCCCTTATCTTAATAAACAGCACCGACCACCACTGTATGACACTGATGGGGTGATTTCTAAATTTTGTGCAGTAGTGTTTACTGACTGACGGAAAAAGTTAACACAATTGTGCACATTTCTCTTTGAAACAATGTGCAAATATTTTGTGAAACAAACACGTAACAGTGAATTTTGTATTCGCTGACGACACACGTGTTCAAAGGGTTGCAAAACGGTGGTTTAAGGCAAGAAAATAGATCAGATGTATTTGAGCATTTGATCATTTACTATTCTGCTATAGATACACTGAACGTTTCAACGTAATGTTTTTTGTGCTTTTCCTCGATTGAGAAAAAAACCAACACAACAACCTCCCTTCTTTGGAGAAAGTAACCTGCAGTCAGGCAGTATGGAGAGATTTTAGAGGAGGGGAGGGTGTTCAATAAAACCACATCCCTCATCCCGAAGATGGAGAAGCATTTCATCTTCAGCATTTTGTCTGGGCATGTGATGGATGAAGGGGCTTGGCGGTATACACCTGCAGTCCTCATCCAGGCAGCCTAAGAGATCATAACTAAAGACGTGGCAGACAAAGATTATCTACAACATCCGTTATAGCCGCATGTGTCAGCCACTATCATTCTGCCAAGACAACTTTGTCACATCTCCCTCCTACGCCAACATAACCTTGCTTTGATAGAAAGGGCCCCTGGCCGGCCATCTAAAACAACTGCACTATTTCTGACACTAATATGGCATTTTACAAGGGCGCCTCAGTGGCAACCAGCAGATATCAATTACATCCAGCTGAAGGAAGCAGTGTGACTGCAACATGATGGACTCCATTGAGTTACAACACCATGAAACACCAGGGAGAGAGTTCAGGGTGAATCAATGATACAGCGGACTGATCAGCAGCATAGAAAACCTGGAAACTTAACTAGAGAGTGACATTCCATATCCTAATCTTGAGCAAACTATTTCTATGGAGCGCTGTCTTCTAACTGAAGCAAATATCAGGTCAACATGAAATTTGACAATGGAATGAGAAAAATAAACAGCGTTGTTTAGCCACCTTTCACGTTAAACAAACACATGTCGATAACTTCCAACGTTGACAATAGCTACTCATATCAGGAGACAAACAGATTCTCCCTGTCTTCGTTTCAGTTATGGCACAAAGTTGCCTTTTGTCTGCGTTGGTTTTGTTGTGCTGATACTGTGGGGCATTGTTTTGCTGGGAGCGTGTGGTATTTTGAGGGGTATTAAAGCGTACGTTGGCGCGCACAGAGTTCAAGGCTTTAAGCGCCCGGTGGTGGTATCCTCTGCTGCCGCTTGTCTTTGTTTAAGGGGGAGTAACTCTGATCTATCTGCCTGCCGGTAACCACGACATATTCACAGGTAAAACAGTCCAGACACATGGACCTAAAAGGTACTTGAGGTGTGTGTGTGTGTGTGTGTGTGTGTGTGTGTGTGTGTGTGTGTGTGTGTGTGTGTGTGTGTGTGTGTGTGTGTGTGTGTGTGTGTGTGTGTGTGTGTGTGTGTGTGTGTGTGTGTGTGTGTGTGTGTGTGTGTGTGTGTGTGTGTGTGTGTGTTCAAGTAATGTACAGAATACAAACCCAGAGGCAGAGCTTAATACACCTTGAAGGGGATTTAATGCTCCTGTGAGGGATCAGATGTCATACAGGAAATGAAAACATGGCAACACACACACTTCCTCGAGCATTTGAACGATTGAGATCTGATCGAGCTTAGGAGTGGCTAATGTTACATACACCTTTCCATTTAGGGGACATTTTTATTATTTGTAGCGATTGTTGTTCTTTCATATTTTGTTACAGTAAGAGCGGGGAGAAGTTGATATGTTCACCCCCACATACTGTTACAAGCCCAGGTAATATTTAGTTATTCTGTCTGTGGCCCTTCTCGACACCCACCTCTGTCTGCTGCTCCTGCACATAATGGTCCGATCCCAGGGAGGAAGTCGGCATTTACTAATACAAAACCTCGAGGAAATCCCCACGAATCCTCAAGGCGCACGTTTCTGCGCGCCCAAAACACAAAAGCTATGCAAATCTGCCCAGACTGTGTTTATCTACCCTCGGTTTCCGTTTGCACCACGGGGAACCAGCATTGTGTCCTGCGTTGCGATTATCGCATGTAATTTACATAGAATACGCACAGGAATACGCACAGGAAACAGTGTGCTGATCTCTAACAAAGCAGGTAGAGAGTCTCTATCTGCTCAAAAGACAGCGATCTGACAGCAGAGCAAAATTACAGGTTTAACCGTAGGGTATTAAACCGACAAAATCTACAAGGTTTTTTCCTATTTTTAAATGTATTGTGTGCATTGAACAGTATCTCCTCAAAGTGTTCCTTGTTTATCTCCTCTGTTTGTTTTTTTAACTCCCCAACACCCTTCCAGGAAAACTACCTCCTCATTCCAGGTTAATCTTCACTCTCTGTGTTTCCTTTGTCACCGAATCCATGTAGCACATGCTAAGGTGCAGCTGGATCAAAAAAAAGGTCTCTACTTACTAATGTGTGTGTGTGTGACAGTGATAGGCACAGCGCACTCTGCCAATACAACACGTTTTGAGAATGAGGACTGCAAGTCATTACACTGTTGTGCTCCTTTGCTGACACAAAGTCTAGTTAGCACCCAGTCTGAAATCTGAGACCTGAGGGAGAGATGAGCGATCAGATTCTCAATGGTGCCATTTCTCTACAACTGCTCGAGGAACGCATCTTATGTGAGACTGTTAAACTACAGCAAAGGTCAAACAAAGCTCACTTCCCACTAGGGCACATTTCATTGAATTTACATGGAAACAATGTTGATTCAACCAGTGTGTGCCCAGTGGGTTAATACTAGGATTCATCTTTCTGTCCCTGATCTAATGCATTAACTCTTGTAAGAGTTGGCTGTGTGACATTATTAAGAGAAACTCATATTATAGTATTGTCTCAGGCCAAAATACTCATCTCAATTGTGTTATTTATTGAGTTTCTCAGTGACGACAGTCAGCAGTCTGTGTCAAATGGAACAGACACCCATCGGACTCGTTTCCAGGAAGACAGGCACAAGCACATTCATTCCCATCATGAAGACAACACTGATTCTTTCAGCGCAGAAAACTCCAAAGGCCAGTCACAAGCCTAGCATGGGGCTCACAGCACAATAAACACCCTTACAGCTTATCGTCACCCTCATCATCAACATTATATGATGATTCTCAGTCATTAGTCTGCGGTTATGACACTAGTTTTTTTTTTAATAGACATTATTTTTTAAATCAATGATGAAGGAAAGCTAATGTTCTTTTGTGTGTGCCCTACATGTAATATATCATTTTATGTCATTTGTTCTAATATAACGTTGCACCTTATATAACCTTGTAAACACAGAATGTTGTGCAAGGTGAGTATGTCGTTACAGTATTTCATCTGAGCAACTATAAGAGTGTTATTTATTTTCTTAACCATAAAATAGTAACCAGGGATGTCAGAAGGTGAATTCACCAATTTGTAAGTCGCTCTGGATAAGAGCGTCTGCTAAATGACTTAAATGTAATGTTAAATGGAATTATCGAAGTTAGCCCCAGTCTTTTCACTGTGTCTACAGTTGAAGTTGGAAGTTTACATACACCTTAGGAAAATACATTTAAACTCAGTTTCACAATTCCTGACATTTAATCCTTGTAAAAAAAGTTACTGTTTTAGGTCAATTATGATCACCAATTTATTTGAAGAATGTGAAATGTCAGAATAATAGTAGAGAGAATCATTTATTTCAGCCTTTATTTACTTCATCACATTCCCAGTGGGTCAGAAGTTTACATACATTCAATTAGTATTTGGTAGCATTGCCTTTAAATTGATTAACTTGGGTCAAACGTTTCAGGTAGCCTTCCACAAGCTTCCCACAATAAGTTGGGTGAATTTTGTCCCATTCCTCCTGAGAGAGCTGGTGTAACTGAGTCAAGTTTGTAGGCCTCCTTGCTCGCACACACTTTTTCAGTTTTGCCAACAAATTTTCAATGGGATTGAGGTCAGGGCTTTGGGATGGCCACTCCAATACCTTGACTTTGTTGTCCTTAAGCCATTTTGCCACAACTTTGGAAGTACAGTGGGGAGAACAAGTATTTGATACCCTGCCGATTTTGCAGGTTTTCCTACAAAGCATGTAGAGGTCTGTAATTCTTATCATAGGTACACTTCAACTGTGAGAGATGGAATCTAAAACAAAAATCCAGAAAATCACATTGTATGATTTTTAAGTAATTAATTAGCATTTTATTACATGACATACAGTGGGGCAAAAAAGTATTTAGTCAGCCACTTGTTATCATAGTTGAAGTGTACCTATGATGAAAATTACAGGCCTCTCTCATATTTTTAAGTGGGAGAACTTGCACAATTGGTGGCTGACTAAATACATTTTTTGCCCCACTGTAAGTATTTGATACATCAGAAAGGCAGAATTTAATATTTGGTACAGAAACCTTTGTTTGCAATTACTGAGACCATACGTTTCCTGTAATTCTTGACCAGGTTTGCACACACTGCAGCAGGGATTTTGGCCCACTCCTTCATACAGACCTTCTCCAGATCCTTCTGGTTTCGGGGATGTCGCTGGGCAATACGGACTTTCAGCTCCCTGCAAAGATTTTCTATTGGGTTCAGGTCTGGAGCCTGGCTAGGCCACTCCAGGACCTTGAGATGCTTCTTAATTTCCCTGGCTGTGTGTTTCGGGTTGTTGTCATGCTGGAAGACCCAGCCACAACCCATCTTCAATGCTCTTACTGAGGGAAGGAGGTTGTTGGCCAAGATCTCACGATACATGGCCCCATCCATCCTCCCCTCAATACGGTGCAGTCGTCCTGTCCCCTTTTCAGAAAAGCATCCCCAATGAATGATGTTTCCACCTCCATGATTCATGGTTGGGATGGTGTTCTTGGGGTTGTACTCGTCCTTCTTCTTCCTCCAAACATGGCGAGTGGAGTTTAGACCAAAAAGCTCTATTTTTGTCTCATCAGACCACATGACCTTCTCCCATTCCTCCTCTGGATCATCCAGATGATCATTGGCAAACTTCAGACGGGCCTGGACATGCGCTGGCTTGAGCAGGGGGACCTTGCGTGCGCTGCAGGATTTTAATCCATGATGGCGTAGTGTGTTACTAATGGTTTTCTTTGAGACTGTATTCCCATCTCTCTTCAGGTCATTGACCAGGTCCTGCCGTGTAGTTCTGGGCTGATCCCTCACCTTCCTCATGATCATTGATGCCCCACGAGGTGAGATCTTGCATGGCGCCCCAGACAGAGGGTGATTGACCTTCATCTTGAACTTCTTCCATTTTCTAATAATTGCACCAACAGTTGTTGCCTTCTCACCAAGCTGCTTGCCTATTGTCCTGTAGCCCATCCCAGCCTTGTGCAGGTCTACAATTTTATCCCTGATGTCCTTACACAGCTCTCTGGTCTTGGCCATTGTGGAGAGGTTGGAGTCTGTTTGATTGTGTGTGTGGACAGGTGTCTTTTATACAGGTAACGAGTTCAAACAGGTGCAGTTAATACAGGTAATGAGTGGAGAACAGGGGGGCTTCTTAAAGAAAAACTAACAGGTCTGTGAGAGACGGAATTCTTACTGGTTGGTAGGTGATCAAATACTTATGTCATGCAATAAAATGCTAATTAATTACTTAAAAATCATACAATGTGATTTTCTGGATTTTTGTTTTAGATTCCGTCTCTCACAGTTGAAGTGTACATATGATAAAAAATTACAGACCTCTACATGCTTTGTAAGTGGGGAAAACCTGCAAAATCGGCAGTGTATCAAATACTTGTTCTCCCCACTGTATGCTTGAGGTCATTGTTAATTTGGAAGACCCATTTGCGACCAAGCTTTAACTTCCTGACTGACGT
Organism: Oncorhynchus masou masou; assembly: GCF_036934945.1. Lineage (NCBI taxonomy): Eukaryota > Metazoa > Chordata > Actinopteri > Salmoniformes > Salmonidae > Oncorhynchus > Oncorhynchus masou. Next base: position 56,128,537 of record NC_088240.1, read on the forward strand.
CTTGAGACGTTGCTTCAATATATCCACATAACTTTCCAACCTAATGATGCCATCTATTTTGTGAAGTGCACCAGTCCCTCCTACAGCAAAGCACCCCCACAACATGATGCTGCCACCCCCGTGCTTCACAGTTGGGATGGTGTTCTTCGGCTTGCAAGCCTCCCCCTTTTTCCTCCAAACATAACAATGGTCATTATGGCCAAACAGTTCTATTTTTGTTTCATCAGACCAGAGGACATGTTTTCAAAAAGTACGATCTTTGTCCCTATGTGCAGTTGCAAACCGTAGTCTGGCTTTTTATGATGGTTTTGAAGCAGTGGCTTCTTCCTTGCTGAGCGGCCTTTCAGTTATGTTGATATAGGACTGGTTTTACTGTGGATATAGATACTTTTGTACCTGGTTCCTCCAGCATCTTCACAAGGTCCTTTGCTGTTGTTCTGGGATTGATTTGCACTTTTCACACCAAAGTACATTAATCTCTAGGAGATAGAACGCGTCTCCTTCCTGGGCGGTAGGACGGCTGTGTGGTCCCATGGTGTTTATACTTGCATACTATTGTTTGTACAGATGAACGTGGTACCTTCATGCGTTTGGAAATTGTCCGCAAGGATGAACCAGACTTGTGGAAGTCTACAATTTGTTTTCTGAGGTCTTGGCTGATTGATTTTTTATTTTCCCATGATGTCAAGCAAAGAGGCAGTGAGATTGAAGGTAGGCCTTGAAATACATCCACAGGTACACCTCCAATTGACTCAAAAGATGTCAGTTAGCCTATCAGAAGCTTCTAAAGCCATGACATCATTTTCTGGAATTTTCCAAGCTGTTTAAAGGCACAGTCAACTTAGTGTGTGTAAACTTCTGACCCACTGGAAATGTGATACAGTGAATTATAAGTGAAATAATCTGTCTGTAAACAATTGTTGGAAAAATTACTTGTGTCATGCACGAAGTAGAGGTCCTAACCGACTTGCCAAAACTATAGTTTGTTAACAAGAAATTTGTGGAGTGGTTGAAAAACAAGTTTTAATGACTCCAACCTAAGGGTACGTAAACTTCCGACTTCAACTGTATGTACTTCCATGCAAAATTAACACACAATCACAAATGCATGACTGTTAACAAGAACTGCTTTGAGATTTATTTTACAATTGAGAAAAAACAAAAATGAAACAAACTAATCGGTGCTAGAAATATTATTTTTTTACAATATCATTGATAAAACATTGTCATATAGTCATTGTGCATCGCTTAATTATTTTTCACACCATATCATGCATCAAACTGGATGCAAGTATAATTCAAATCATTTCTGTAAACCAAGCCAAAGAAGCTAAATTCTTATTTCTTAAAAAATGACATTTTTGTGGATCTACAGTATATATCTATATACACAATTTTTTCAAACATTTTTTATTATTTTTTTATTATATAAAATGATGATATAAAAGTTAAAGAATGCACACACCTTTAAGAACAAAGAATGTTGAGCTATTGCAAATGGCAAGATATGTCTTATGGAGTATGACATTTCACTGCGAGTCATTTACATGTAAAGGACTGCTCTTTTTATGGTTGAATTCAAAGCGGCAAAATTTTAAAAAGAGGAGTTGGTAACAAACCATACAATTGGAAAATTACTGTAAGTGATACTTCACATAAAAATGTTTTTTCTTTAGCAAACTTGCATACTGTACGGCCATTCATTTTCACTGACTGATATGTAACCGAAAGCAGCATTTCAATTACTCTGAATGTTTACATTATCTGTTTAGTTTTGTCATACACTGACAGATTTCTGAGCAGGCCATTCATTATCAAAGATGTTGCAGAGTGACAAGAACCGAGAGAAGAAAATAATTTATCTTTCAAATTAAAACATATTTTGACAAATGCAGAATATCTTAAAACATGTTCTCTTTACAAATAAAATCTTAAATGTCTAAGGTGCTACTTCAGCCTTTGAAGGGGTTCTTCCATTCTTTTGGTGTGTACAATGATTTTTCACCTTCTTCATATCAAGTATTGTACAGTTGTCTTTTCCCCTTAATTCGTTTTCACCACTTTAGTCACCATTGAAACAGTAGTCGTTTTTTTTGCCATGAAAAGATACAAAAAAACGTGTGTTTAACCTTGGTTCACTAAAATACATGCACAGATCAGACAAATAGCATATAAATACATTACAAAATAAGTGTTAAAAAAGCTTGGCAAAAAAAATCTAATAAGACATGGTCCAGTCAGGCAGTATCACAACAAAAAAATAAGACTGATTCTGGCAGCTCAGTTTGGCCCAGTGCAGTAACTGTGAACAATGTTATCTTAGTGCAATGAAATTCTGGTCAGTTACACAGCCGTCTTTCTGTCTGTTTATCTCTCTTCCCTCAGCTCCAGACCCCTCTACTACTTCTCCAGTTTCTCAAGAGCAGTGACGAACACCAGGTGATCTTCTGGTGACTTGCCATGGGTCTTGCTGAGGTGCAGTTTGACCGCGTGCTTGCTGACGAATGTCCGATTGCAAAGCCTGCACTGGTAAACTGAGCCAGTGTCGTCGTCTGGTGAGGTCAGGGATGCCAGGGTGCTGCCAAAAGTCATTTTGTCTGTGATCACTTTGGAGGCAGCCTGCTGCTCCCGTAGGTGCTCATTGGACAGCTTGGACAGGTCCTTCAAGCTGAAGCCCAGGTGAGACTCCAGGTGGCCGATGTAGGCGGACGCAGTCCTGAACTGCGAGGCACAGTCACCGCAGAGGAACACAGGCTGGCAGGAGTCCATGTTCTTCAGGAACTTGGTCCCGCCAGTCCGCCGGAGCTGGTACTTGACGTTGGCCAGCCAGTGAGAGATGGTTGTCATGGAGAGGCCTGTGAACTTACAGATGTGAACCCGCTCTTGGGGGCCGAGGTCCGTCATGGCGTAGCGGCCCTCCGGGGTCTCCCGTAGGCTGGAGCAGAACTGAGCCTGGAGGATGAGGAGGTGCTGGGGGTTCCAGTTGGACTGCCGCCCTTTCCTCTTCTGGACCGGGGAGAGGTCATCCAGAGCATCCTCGAACGCACTGCCGTCTGCGTCCGACTTCTCGGAGATGGATGATGGGGCGGAGGACTTGGGTGTCAGCCTGCCTGTAAGGTTCTTCACCATGTCTGAGATGTCCATCAAAGCATTCTCTCTCAGAGGAGAAGAAATGTCAGACAGAGACAGGCTTGACATGATGGGTTTGTTACCATTTATGCTGTTGCTGACAGTGCTGCTGTTGCTGTTGTTGTTGTTGTTGTTGTTGCTGCTGCTGTTTTTGGACTTCCTCAGGTCCATAGGCTGGTCGTTGCTCTCGTATTCATAGTAGCAGTTGATGGGCTCAGGTTGCTTGGCTTGAGTCTGGTTGAAGGCCGGTTTCTCCATCACGCTGTTGCTGATCTTGTAGAGCATGGCTAGCGGGTCGCCCGCGGGGCTGACGGGCTTGGAGGCCTTTCCCAGGTGGTTGTTCATGATTGACTGAAGTGCGCTGAGGGGGTTGATGAAAGGCCTCTCTGGTGAGTGATCGGTGATGATGCCCAAGCTGTTGGTGCCGTTGGTGATGGGTGACTGGCGAGTCTCTGGGCCGTTCTTTGAATGGCTGTGGTGGTTGTCTACCAGGCTCTCTTTGGGCTCCTTTTTGCAGACCAGCTCTGACTCTACATTTCCAGGGCTGCTGTTTCTCATAAGGGGCTTCCCGACGGTGAAGTCATTGGGTGCTGAGTGGTGGTCCCTCTGCTCTTTCAGTACAGGAGACGGCGACTTGAGGGAGGATGGATGACTGTGGCGGTCCAAGCTGACCAACTTCTCCTCTTTCTTCACAGCAGCAGCAACAGCTTTCCTTGTGACCTTCTCCACCAGCTCTTCCATGGCAGTAACAGTGCTCCTGCGAGAGGGCGGAGATGCAGGGCTCCTGGGGGAGTGGATCACTGAGCTGGAGTCTTGGGTCACCAGCCCGCGGAGCCCGCTGTTAAACACCGGTTGGATCTGCACACTCTGGACCGAGGAGTGCAGTGCTGCATGCTTCATGTGGCCCTGGAGCTGGTAAGCAGCGTGGATGCTGGGGTAGCCACCACCCCACTGAGGCGTGCCCGTCTGAGCCTTGCTGATGGCACTGGACACAGTGTTCTCCAGGGACTTGAGGATGTCCAAACCTCCTTTAGGAGCCTCCTCCAGGTCCTCCTCTGTCAGATACTTATACGACCCAGCGTTCACCTCAATCTTCTCACCTGGCTCTTCCATCTCCTCCTTGATCTTTTTCTCCCCTGGTTCGCTTGCCTCCATCCTCTCGTCTTCCGGTTCTCTCTTTTCGTCAGAGCCGCAGGAGAGTGCAGGGGAGACAGGCTGAGATTTGACACTGGGGACAGGAAGCCTGTTGGTGGTGGGTGGCAGAGGGATGGATTGGATCTTCTCCTCCACCACTGGGTCAAACACTAGCTGCTTGCCTTTTTTTGAGGCAGAGTTGGTGACCTTGAGGAAGTGACCCGTGACCATCATGTGGGCAGTCAGCTGCTGCAGTGTATCGTGGGAGCTCCCGCACTCCATGCACTTCAGGATCTGTGCCTTGCGAGCCTCGAACTGCCAAGTGTAGCTGGCACCGTTCTGATAGCCGTAGCGGTTGTTGGGTGTGACATAGGGGTTTGTCGTGGACTTGGAGTCTTTCCCAATGTCCCCTTGGGGCATGTGGCCACCGCTACCATGTACAGAGTCTGGGGAGCATGGGGATAGCAGGGCGTCCTGGAGGGCTCTTTTTTTGGCAGAGGGCATCAGTTTAGTGGCCAGGGCTGGCACCGGTTCTTTGAGAGGCACTTTCTGATAATGCTTGGTCTTGATCATGTGGACGCTCAGGTCCTGCAGAGACTCGAAGGAGTGGCCGCAGTACATGCACTTGAGCACCTTCTGAGCGTCCTCTTTGCCCTCCATCTCCATCAGGGAGCGCTTGCGGGGCTTGGACCAGCGCTTGCCCCGCTCTTCCTCCTTGTCCTTGTTGTCGTCACGGTAGTGGCCCGACTCGTTCATGTGGACCGTGAGCCCCACCAGCGTGTCGTAGGCGCCGCTGCAGTCTTTGCAGCGGAACTTGCTGGCGCCGGTGAAGACTGAGCCGTAGAGCTTGTTGTTCTGGCGGTAGAGCTGCACCGTGCTGAACAGGCTGGGCTCAGGCAGCAGTTGGTAAGGGGTATGCTGGAGGGTCTTTGCCAAGGCTGCCTGGTGCCAGTCATAGGCCACAGCCCCACCGTTACTAGCACCGCCACCACCACTGCTGGTGCCACTGTTGCTACTGATGGAGTTAGCCGCGGTGCCGTTAGAGCTGCCACTGCTTCTGTGTTGGTAGGCGGTGGCAGTACTTCTTCTCCCATTGTGGTGGTGGCTGCTAGCATTGCTGTTCTCACTGTGGTTGTTGTTGTGTGTGGTGGTAGTGGTGGGGCTGGTGGCGGTGGGGATGGCGCCAGCAGTAGCCGGTGTGGCTTTCATGATGTCCATGGCAATGCTGGACCAGGAAGCATCTGAGATCAGGTTTGCATAGACAGCTTTCATCTGAGCCAGGCTATCCCTCAGGGAAAGGCCATTGTTCAGTCCAGAGGGGAGGGGGCTTCCTCCCTCTCATGGCCATCCCTGGAGGAGGTGCTCTTGAAGTCCGTGAGCCGGTCGCTGGCATCGCTGAGCGGGGAGCCATAACCAGCGTCTGGGTTGGTGCCGTTGCTGAGTGGAGAGGCCCGGTAGCTGGGCGGCTGGCCTCCATCCTCTCCTCGTTGCAAAGGTACGCAGTGTCCTCTCCGTTCAGTGACAGCCCGTCATCCTGCAGGTGTTCCTCGTCGACTGCTCCTGCCTTAAACTCGTCCTCTGGCGAGTAAGCTGGAAGAGAGAGCGATAGAGAAAAGGGAAAAAGGAGGTCAACAAAGTGAAATAAAAGATTTACAATGCACTAACACAACCACTGACAAAACCTAGTGATGAATAATCTGTTGCAGGAAATATGGGCTTTTATCTCTCTCTCTGTGTGTGTGTGTGTGTGTGTGTGTGTGTGTGTGTGTGTGTGTGTGTGTGTGTGTGTGTGTGTGTGTGTGTGTGTGTGTGTGTGTGTGTGTGTGTGTGTGTGTGTGTGTGTGACCAAATACTTATTTTCCACCATAATTTGCAAATAAATTCCTTAAAAATCCTACAATGTGATTTTCAGGATTTTTTTTCTCATTTTGTCTGTCATAGTTGAAGTGTACCTATGATGAAAATTACAGGCCTCTCTCATCTTTTTAAGTGGGAGAACTTGCACAATTGGTGGCTGACTAAATACTTTTTTGCCCCACTATACACACCACACATGCACATACACACACACACAGTGAACTTCACTTTATTTAGTCATTCACATGGTGAGCTTACGCAACCAATCAGGAGGGAGGGAAACAAAACACTCATTCTGGGATGTTGCTGCATCTCCTTCAGGCCACTCTCACCGAGTTAACAAATACAATGATATTAAATACCAGACAGTACTGTCAAGTCGTCTCTACAATGTCAAATAGGGGAGTGACACTCCTTGACTGTCTCTGTTATGTTTGAGAGGTAGACATGGGTATGGGTCATACTATACATGGCGTTCTGTATTATTTTCCCTGACACATACAGCGTGTAAACAATTTATCATCAAAAAGCACAGGGGATGAAACTACAACATAACAGGTGAGAGAGAGAGAGAGAGAGAGAGAGAGAGAGAGAGAATAAGGGAAAATATTGTGAGGGTGTCTGCGAGCAAGTAGAATGTCAGGGAGGGGGGGGACAGAGTAAAAAGAGGTGGAGAGAGAGAGCAAGAGATGGAGCAAGGGAGGGAGACAGGAAAGACGGCCCCCTCAGTTCTCCCTTTATCTCCTTCCTCCGTGGTGAGATGTGTGTCCCAGATGCCAGCATCAGTCTCTCCTGATGAAACAGATGTGCTGTCAGCTTCAAACAGCACGCTAACCTGTCATATCATAATCTAAGTGGACATAATACCTGATATATGTACACTGGCACCATTTACTGCTGCCTGAGAGGAGATGGGAGGGAAAAAAGGCGAGCAGCTGCATATGGAAGTGTGTGTGTGTGTGTGTGTGTGTGTGTGTGTGTGTGTGTGTGTGTGTGTGTGTGTGTGTGTGTGTGTGCCATTCGCATGTTAACATACGTGTAGGTTTTAACACGGTAGCTTTCGAACATAAAGGCCCTAACGTTGTCTATAGGTTTGTATTTTCTGTCTATGACTGATAGGCCCTTCTCTCCAAACGAGCCACATACTGTATTCTCCTCATTCTCTTGATTCCTGACAGGATTTGGAGGGAAACGAGCGCAGCACAGGAGAACCTGGCTGTGTTTCAATCCCACTGACAGACAGAAGCTGAGACAGTTCCTGAAACTCTGAAAATCCCTAACACAGCAGATTAGCATTAGCTGCATACTGTACAAGCTCTAACTGTAAAACATGTCCCCGTTATTACGCCAGCCTTCCCCTCACCAACGGCCAACCTGTGCTTGAAAATAAAGAGGACTATGAAATCATACAGTAAAATGGCTTTTCAGTCGTCACTCGCCTCTGATCAGTTCCAGTGAACTCATGTGAATAACTATGTCCACATCATCGGTGCCAAAAACGGCATTTTGGCAGCCCCCCCAAAAAAATACGGAATGAAAGGGTGAATGGAACGGGAGAAAACTGTCTGTGAGTGAATGACAAAATACAGACAGGGAGGGGAGGGGCAGGGAATGGGGAACGACAGGACGTGAAGGAAACCCTTTGACGATAGCTGTCAATCAATGCTTATCCCCTCATGTTGTCATGGAAACAACAAAGAGAGCCTGCAGACAAAAGAACGGCCTAAAACATCTGTAAAATCACAGGTTGGAGAGTGGAAGACTTCAGAAACCATGAATATGGGATCTTATGATGAAACACATCAAAAAATTATGCCTAGGTAGAGAATTGTGAAATTATTTTAACACTGTGATTAAATTGCAAGCAGATGACAATGCCCCCCCCAAAAAAAAAAAAAAAAAAAAAAAAATAAAAAATTACAAAAAATAAACAGAAATAGGACAGCTTTATCAGTTTAGCCATTCATGAAACCCGATCGAACACAACGACTCAAAATCCGACTGGTGACCGAATCCCGCCTCCTCAATGTGTCCTAGACCTAGACGCACTTATGAGGGGAGACAGGAGCGAGGGGAGGGGTTTGGCGTGCCGTCCCCGGTGGTTTAGCTTGCCGAGCGGGTGATGGCTGTGAGCGGGGCCATCTGCACGGGCGTAAAGGCGCCTGTCACTTCTGCTCCGGGATGCCTCGACGTCAAGGGAACAGGTGGTGGCGCGGCCGGGATGTGTCCGAGGCCTGTGCTGTCACAAACGGCCCGGATCAAGCCACGCCATGTGACCGCAACTCACACACTAAACGTCACGCCATTTCTCTGGCTCCGCACACACGTACACATAATAAACATCATCAACCCCACGGAAGATCTACATTGTTCTGAAAAAAAGTGGTCAGTGGACAGTCCATCAAACTACACTATCAGTAACAGGCCGACTGAACGTCTGTGGACATGTAACAGGGAAGCCTTGACTGTTACCAAACAAAGTAAACCCTAGCTTCGTCTCACGTCAGGGAGTTTCCAGATGTGTGTAGTCTTGTAGGAGAGGAGACCGACAGACAGAGAGACACGGGTTTAGATGGTGTTATGATTAATAAGGATGACTGTGTTCCTTTTCACTCTGTACTGTCTCAACACAATGTTAGGGCTGGAGGTGACACACACACACACACACACACACACACACACACACACACACACACACACACACACACACACACACACACACACACACACACACACACACACACACACACACACACACACACACTAGTCTGTTTCATTTGACTTGGGGAATGATAACAAATGAAATGTAATCACATGCACATCAGCGTTTTAGCAGAGAGTAGCTCGGCGTCATATCACTTCTTCTCAAACTTTGACATCTCGGTCTGGCCCTTCCATTTTGTGTTTTTGTTGTCTTTCCGAATTCTGCTAGTTGTTAAATCAATAAATCTCTCTGTCAGGCTGGCGGTGCCTCGCCATTTGGCCGCAGTCAAACCCAAACAAAAACAGATAAGAAAAGCAAAAAGGCGATGAAACGAGAGAGGGAGAGAGAGGGAGGGAGAGAGAGAGGGAGAGAGGGAGGGAGGGAGGGAGAGAGAGGGAGAGAGGGAGGGAGAGAGGGAGGGAGAGAGGGAGGGAGAGAGGGAGGGAGAGAACGGGGGATGAGACCAGTCAGTTACTCCCCCATTTCCCGTCCTCAACACCCCTCCTATTTCCTTACACACATCTCTCTATTTATCTGATGTGATTTTGGGAAGAGGGGTGCAATCACCGCAGTCATTTGCGCCACTAATGTCCAATCCCGGCCCCCTTCACTCATGTGATTTAGGCTGGTGTTGGAGTGGGCTAGTGGGGGTATGGGGAGCTGGGAGGGAGGTGGGGGCCAGGGGCCATTTATCCCACGCTCTAATGGGAAACTGGCAGTCTTATTCCTTCCCCTACATTCTGTTTGTCACCCTGCTCCTCCATTACAGTCCTCTCAGCCTTGATGGCTTTGGACAGGAGCTGATCAAAAAGCCATCGCTTGACCTACGCGCCGTGGCAGCCCGACGAGAACGACTCGCGCTAGCCAGAGAGAGAGAGGGATGAGATAGAGGAGGAGGGGGAGGTGGGTAGAATGAGTGTATGTGAAGGGGATGAGGAGGAAGGGTGGGGGGGGGGGGTGATAGCTCCTCGGACCAGGACAAGAGGGGTGGGGGTTGTAAATAAAATGACATTATTACTTATTCTGTCCCGTCATGTAGAAAACCCAATTATGGTAATGTCTGCTGCCGGGTCCGCCGTGTCAGAGAGAAGGAGAGCAGACAGAGAGCATGCTGGGTTGTGGATTCCTCTGGAGCAGCTAACGTGAGAGAGCAGTGGGCTGCCTGCATGTCGGTCTGCCCACCGAGGCCCTCCTCTACCTCCCCTGACGGTACACACTTAGAAAAAAGGGTTCCAAATGGGTTCTTTGGCTGTCCCCATTTTTGGTTCAAGGTAGAACTACTTTGGGCTCCATGTAGAATTTTCTGGGGAAAGGGTTCTATATGGAACCCAATATTTTTATTTCACCTTAATTTAACCAGGTAGGCTAGTTGAGAACAAGTTCTCATTTACAACTGCGACTTCGCCAAGAAAAAGAAAAGCAGTGTGACACAAACAACAACACAGAGATGGAATAAACAAACATACAGTCAATAACACAATATATATATATATATATATTAAAGTCTATGTACAGTGTGTGCAAATGAGGTAAGATAAGGGAGGTAAGGCAATAAATAGGCCATGGTGGCGAAATAATGGCATTGAAACTCATCTGGTGTCCAAAGAAGGGCCAGAAGTATACAGAATGGTGTCGTCTGCATCAGAGAATCAGAGAATCACCAGCAGCAAGATCGACATCGTTGATGTATACGGAGAAAAGAGTCGGCTTGAGAATTTATCCCTGTGGCACCCCCATAGAGACTGACAGAGGTCCGGACAACAGGCCCTCCGATTTGACACACTGAACTCTATCTGAGAAGTAGTTGGTGAACCAAGTGAGGCAGTCATTTGAGAAACCAAGGCTGTTGAGTCTGCCGATAAGAATGTGGTGATTGACAGAGTCGAAAGCCATGGCCAGGTTGATGAATACAGCTGCACAGTACCGTCTTTTATCAATGGTGGTTATGATATCGTTTAGGACCTTGAGCGTGGCTGAGGTGCACCCATGACCAGCTCGGAAACCAGATTGCATAGCGGAGAAGGTACGGTGGGATTCGAAATGGTCAGTGATCTGTTTGTTAACTTGGCTTTCAAAGACCTTAGAAAGGCAGGGTAGGATAGATATAGGTCTGTAGCAGTTTGGGTCTAGAGTGACTCCCCCTTTGAAGAGGGGGATGACCGCGGCAGCTTTCCAATCTTTGGGGATCTCAGACGATACAAAAGTGAGGTTGAACAGGCTAGTAATAGGGGTTGCAACTATTTCGGCTGATCATTTTAGAAAGAGAGGGTCCAGATTGTCTAGCCCTGCTGATTTGTAGGAGTCCAGATTTTGCAGATCTTTCAGAGCATCAGCTATCTGGATTTGGGTGAAGGAGAAATGGGGAGGCTTGGGCAAGTTGCTGTGGGGGGTGCCGGGCTGTTGACCAGGGTAGGGGTGGCCAGGTGGAAAGCATGGACAGCCGTAGAAAAATGCTTTTTGAAATTCTCAATTATTGTGGATTTATCGGTGGTGACAGCGTTTCCTATCCTCAGTGCAGTGGACTTTACAGTGTCCCATAACTGTTTGGAGTTTGTGCTGCAGAATGAACATTTCTGTTTGAAAAAGCTAGCCTTAGCTTTCCTAACTGCCTGTGTATATTGGTTCCTAACTTCCCTAAAAAGTTGCAAATCGCAGGGGCTATTCGATGCTAATGCCGTTCGCCACAGGATGTTTTTGCGCTGGTCAAGGGCAGTCAGATCTGGAGTGAACCACGGGCTATATCTGTTCCTGGTTCTACATTTTTTGAATGGGGCATGCTTATTTAAGACTGTGAGGAAATCGCTTTTAAAGAACGAACAGTCATCTTCTACTGACGGAATGAGGTCAATATCCTCCCAGGATACCCGGCCCAGGTCGATTAGAAAGGCCTACTCACTGAAGTTTTCTGGGAGCGCTTGACAGTGATCGGGTTCCAGGGTTCTACATGGAACCAAAAGGGTTCTTCCTGGAACCCTTCTTCAAAGGGTTCTCCTATGGGGACGGCCGAATAACCATTTTAGGTTCTAGGATAGCACCTTTTTTTCCTAAGATTGTAGGCACAACAGCGGGCCAGCATTTGGGCCTGGCACCTTCCACTCCCCACCCTCCATGATACAGTTGGTTGCATACAGGACCATATAGAGTAGGCTACATGTAGATGTGTAAGAAAGAACTAGAGGTCGACCGATTAAATCGGGAATGGCCAATTAAGTGGGGCTGATTTCAAGTTTTCATTACAATCGGAAATCTGTATTTTTGGACTCCGATTAGGCCGATTGTTTTTTGTTTTTTTACACCTTTACTAAATCTTTATTTAACTAGGCAAGTCAGTTAAGAACACATTCTTATTTTCAATGACGGCCTAGGAACGGTGGGTTAACTGCCTCGTTCAGGGGCAGAACGACAGATTTTCACCTTGTCAGCTCCAATCTTGTAACCTTATAGTTAACTAGTTCAACACTATAACCACCTGCCTCTCGTTGCACTCCACAAGGAGACTGGCTGCCTGTTACGCGAATGCAGTAAGCCAAGGTAAGTTGCTTGCTAGCATTAAACTTATCTTGTAAAAAACAATCTATCATAATCACTAGTTAACTACACATGGTTGATGATATTACTAGTTTATCTAGCGTGTCCTGCGTTGCATATAATCTGACTGAACATACAAGCATACAAGTATCTGACTGAGCAGTGGTAGGCAGAAGCAGGCCCGTAAGCATTCATTCAAACAGCAATTTTGTGCGTTTTGCCAGCAGCTCTTAGTTGTGCGTCAAGCATTGCGCTGTTTATGACTTCAAGTCCATCATCTCCCAAGATGAGGCTGGTGAAACCGATGTGAAATGGCTAGCTAGTTATAGCGGGGTGCGCGCTAATAGTGTTTCAAACGTCACTCGCTCTGAGACTTGGAGTTGTTGTTCCCCTTGCTCTGCATGGGTAACGCTGCTTCGAGTGTGACTGTTATCATTGTGTTCCTGGTTCGAGCCCAGGGAAGAACGAGGATAGGGACGGAAGCTATACTGTTACACTGGCAATACTAAAGTGCCTATAAGAACATCCAATAGTCAAAGGTTAATGAAATACAAATGTTATAGAGGGAAATAGTCCTACAATTCTTGTAATAACTACAACCTAAAACTTCTTACCTGGGAATATTGAAGACTCATGTTAAAAGGAACCACCAGCTTTCATATGTTCTCATGTTCTGAGCAAGGAACTTAAAAGTTAGCTTTCTTACATGGCACATATTGCACTTTTACTTTCTTCTCCAACACTTTGTTTTTGCATTATTTAAACCAAATTCAACATGTTTCATTATTTATTTGAGGCTAAATTGATTTTATTGATGTATTATATTAAGTTAAAATAAGTGTTCATTCAGTATTGTTGTAATTGTCATTATTAAATTTTTTGTATTTTTGTTTTAAAACGGCCGATTAATCGGTATCTGCTTTTTTTTGGTCCTCCAATAAATCGGCATCGGTGTTGAAAAATCATAATCGGTCGACCTCTAGAAAGAACGAATGGATATCTACTGTAAGTGTCTGGAGTTTAGCACCACTGGAGGGACTATCTTACTTAACAACTTAAGAGGTAAAAAGTATTTGTAAAATACAGAGAAATCAAAAGATATAAGATAATTATCCATTTCTGCAATACGTTAAGTCCTAATATCGAGTCGGGAGATGTGCGTGATATAGGTTCTCCAGAAATAATTCCCCTCTACTGCCACCCACACCTCCTCATTTCCTTCCTCCCTCCCTCCCTCCCTCCCTCCCTCCCTCCAACCACCGGACGTCAGCCCCTCCCGAATAGAAGAATAGAGCATATGGCCAAGCACCTACAGAGCCTTAAATAACTGCTGCGCCATTCCACCTCACCGTACCGATTCATCTCCACTCATTTGAGAAAACTGCCAGCCGGAGCAGAGTGGAGCGGTGGCCGCACACACTATTCCTGTAGACAGAGCCGGAGCGCGCGCGTGTGTGTGCGTGGACATGTTTAACAATACTTGTGGGGACCAGAAGAACAGTAAACAAACCAACATTTGACCAACTGGGGACATTTTGCCAGTCCCCACAAGGATGACTTAAATGAATGAATGAAATGAAAAAGGCTATTTCTAAGGGATTTAGGGTTGGGTTAGAATTAAGTGTTGGGGTTAGGGAAAGGTGATACCTAGTCAGTTGTACAAATGAAAGCATTCAACCGAAATGTGTCTTCTGCATTTAATCCAACCCCTCTGAATCAGAGATGCGGAGAGCAGTTGTTCGAATTAGGCTGAGGGGTTAAAAGGTTAGGTTTAAGGTTAAGGTTAGGGGTTAATGAAAATAGGATTTTGAAGGGGTATCAATGTGTGTCTCCACAAGGTTGAGGGTTGAAAGCTGATGTATACACAACTCGCGAGGCATAGTTACAGTTGCTGTAATGTGGCCTCATAACCTAGAATATTTTTGTCAGCTTAAGTGTTAGCCAAGGGGTGAAGAGTGAGACGATGAAGCCATGTCAACATAATTCCTTCCAGATTGCTCTATTCCCTTATTCCCTTCTGTGTTCATACAGTAGTACCACAGCTTAGTGACAGCACAAAACACCATTATTGGTGAGATTCAAATGTGAGATTATGATGGGAAACACACACACACACACACACACACACACACACACTGAACACTGCAGTGTTGTGTGGTAACAGCTCTTACATGACACATCTAGAGGGCATAGAGAGGAAAACTACTGCCTGGCAGACAGGTAGCACTGTTCTGTGTGTAGGTTTAGACATATTGAATGAGAGGGATGGGAGGTGTGAGATGTACATGGACAGCATGTGTGTGTAGATACAAGAGTTATGGTGTGTGTGTGTGTGTGTGTGTGTGTGTGGTGTGTGTGTGCATTAATAGACCTGGCTCTAAAAATAAAAATAAGCACCGCACGCACCACACACACACACACACACACACACACACACAATTTCTGCACCATGTATTCTTGTACACTATCCCACACACCCACATATATATATTTAGCAACATGATTGTTGGTTCTCCTGTCTGATTGTAAAGAGGGGGATGTAAAAACGAGTGGCTGTTTTCAGAGGGTGTTGAATGAATGCACTGGGTGGAGTACAGCTGGGTTGAACGTGCTGTGTGATCAATAGAGTCGACCAGCAGGGATCGATCGCAATTCATCTCACTTTTTTTCATTTTCATTCTCACCCACACACGCACTGAGCATGTTACTAGCTTGTTAGGAGAGGGGCAAAATACGTGTTCGCGCACGTATAGGCGTGCATGTGAACACACACACACACACACACACACACACACACACACACACACACACACACACACACACACACACACACACTCCGAGGTTCAATAAAACAATATGCAATGTATTTATTGGGCATATCAGCTCACCCCCGTCGTCGTCTCCTCTGCATAACAAGCCCTGTATAATTAAACCATCAATTTCAACACGTCCGTTTAATTACCAGAGACAATGTCGGGAGGCAGGAGAGTAAACAAGTGCCTTTGAAGTGAGGAGTTAAAAACCGCTCCAACACAGATGCTGTTCATTTAGGTGGGATGTTGTTTTATATGAAGATGTAATGTTCAAAAGAATGCGTATGTATGTCTGTGTGTGTGTGTGTGTGTGTGTTTTGTAGTTTTTTTTGGTACTTCTTCTCCAGGAATGCCTGGAAAGTAGTAGGCTGGTGAGGTAGTGGGTACAGGTACTAGGGGTGTGGGTGTGTGTATATAACACAGCAGTTTATGCATTATGTGTGTGTGTTCGCTGAACAAACACAATGGGCTGAGGGTATAATAATTGATTGAATGCCACCTCCTTGTCCGGGGTGACCGTGACAGCAGACGACAGACACGACAGTGGCTGGGACGGTCGAGTGGACGATTCAGGTCAATGTCACCACACACTCGTCGCTTCCAGCAGCTTAGCTAATTACACAACGGCCCTTAAGGCCACTTACAACAGGTTAGCTAATTAACAAACAGCTGATTACAAATTAACAGAGAGGTGTTCTTAATCTCCCACCCAAACAACGTGATGACAAACACTAACCGCGTGTAATTAGTTCTGGGTAAAGGGAGGGGTGGAGAGGGCAGGTGTGTGTGTGTGTGTGTGTGTGTGTGTGTGTGTGTGTGTGTGTGTGTGTGTGTGTGTGTGTGTGTGTGTGTGTATGTTGTTTTGGTAAAGGGACCGCATCTATGTGTCAGACTAACAACACCACTGTCATAATGTAGTTGCCACTTCGTGAAAAGTTCACCGGTCCAGCCACAGTTAACCCAGTCTACGTACCTTCCTATTCGTATAGTGAGAGTCATCAAAATAATATAGAGGTTGAGGGCAAACACAACTCACAGGCCCAGATGGCCATAAGGCTCCGAGTCGCACCTGCCGACAGTTAAAAATCCTTTCTCTCTCCTTCCACCCTAATTTTCACGGCCCCTAAAACATCCGCTCTCTCGCAAGGCACCAAACGTCCATCTGCCCATATAAATCCCTTTTTAAAACGTACCCCACCACCAGAAAAACACACACACACACACACGCACACACCTGTGCCTTGTAAGCTGCCGCCCCCCGTCCCCCCCAAACACTTCATTTGATTTCCACCTGCCCCATTTCAACATCCATACCCCTTCCTCTCTCCTTCCTTCCCCCTCTCTCGCTATAAAGGCACCTGTGACTTTAAATCTCTGTGTCAGGCCCTGCCCAGGCCCGACAATCCAGCAAGCCCAATTTCACCTGAGCACCCCCCCCCCCCCACCCCACCCCACCACCTCGACAAGACAACAGTGCAGCCTAGAAAATGGCCCGGCCAGCCGCAGCTGTCTCCATCACCTAGCAACCGCGAGCCTGATAGATGACCCCAACGATGGATAATTACCGTAAATCACAAGAGCTCAGACACTAAGGGGGAGAACAGGGGAGAGAGAGAAAGAGAGAAAGAAAAATACAAAAGAGAGAGAGAGAGCTAAATAGAGGGTGAGAGAGAGAGATTGAGCAGTGGAGAGAGAGACATACAAAAAAGAGAGAGCAAAATAGAGGGTGAGAGAGAGCGAGATCAAAAATAAAGGAGGGGTGGAACTGGTCATGCATGCACTAATGCACCTTGATGAGCTCAGACCCCCTCCCCTCCTCCACCCTTGACTCAAACACGCACACAAAAACACAGGAACACACAAAAACACAGGAACACAGGAACACAGATGCAGCAGCCTTGTCGCTGCAATCCGACACCACATTCCCCGCCTCCCTGCAGAGGCGCTTGTCTGTCAGAGATTCACCTCTTTACACAGAGGCGCCAATCAAAGGCCAGACAGAGCAGCCCAAAACATTGAGAAGGCAGGGGAGAGCAGACCAGTCCAAAAGCCAGAGGGGAGTGGGTGCACTGCACTGTACAGCAGACCAGTATAAAACAAAGACACACTTGGATTGAGGAGGAATGGTGACAAAAAGTCCAAAACAAGTTTAAATAACCTAAAGATTTCACGTAGAACTGTCCAAAGCACAGTTTACTCACTAGCAAAGGTTCAGCCTTTTTTTTACTAGTCTTACAAACTGTCCCTTCTCTCTGCCTCCTACTTCACTCCTCCCTCCCTCTCCACTCCCCTCTCTCCACCCCCCTCCCTCCCTACTCCCCTCCCTCCCTCCCCCCCCCCCCCCTCCCTCTCCACTCCCCTCCCTCCCTCCCCCCTATCCCCCTCCACCCTCCTCTCTCTCACTGCCTACACACTGCCCCCCTCTCCACTCCCCTCCCTCCCTCTCCCTCTCCACCCCCTCCCTCCCTCTCCACTCCCTCCCTCCCTCTCCACCCCCCCCCCTCTTCCTCTCTCTCACTGCCTACACCCCCCCCCCCAGATGTTTGATCTGGATCTGCGTGTGATAGATTGACAGGTAATGGGGGAAGTTGAAGGGGCGATGGAGGCAGGAGCAGGTGTTCAGCACAGTCTTTCTGGCCGGCGTGAAGCTGCCTTGTCCTTCAATACATCTACACCGCCCGTCTACTTCCTTTCTCGCTCTCTTTCTCTCTCCCCCATGGCTCAATCTCTCTCTCTCTCTCTCGTTCTCTCCCCCCTCTCTTTCGGTCTATGTTTGAGAGATGTAATCCGTCAGTATAGTGAAAGGGTTGGACATGTAGGCCTACTGTCGTTCATGGGGAAACACATGTGCAGTGTGTGTGTGTGTGTGTGGGGGGGGGGGGGTAACATAATAAGAGCCCAGAGTCCCAGCCACAAAACTACAGTGTAACTATGTCACACTGAGCAAAATAGGTTATTACTGAGTAACTCGCTCAACTTCATGTCACGTGTACATCACAAACTCCAATTATTACAGGAGGAGGGGGAGAGAAGAGAGGGAGAGGGAGACAGAGAAGAGAGAGACAGAGGAGAGAGAGAGGAGAGAGAGATACACAGACAGAGGGAGAGATACAGACAGAGACAGAGAGAGAGAGAGAGAGAGAGAGAGAGAGGAGCGAGACAGAGGAGAGAGAGAGAGAGAGACAGACAGACAGAGAGATACAGAGAGAGAGAGACAGAGAGAGAGATACACAGACAGAGAGAGAGATACAGACAGAGAGAGAGAGACAGAGAGAGAGAGACAGAGAGAGAGACAGAGAGAGAGCGGAGACAGAGAGAGAGAGACAGAGAGAGAGACAGAGAGAGAGACAGAGAGAGTGAGAGACAGAGTGAGACAGAGTGAGACAGAGTGAGACAGAGAGAGACAGAGAGAGACAGAGAGAGAGAGGGAGAGAGAGAGAGAGGGAGGGGGGAGGGGGGGATGCAAGCCATAAATCAAAAGTGTGGTGACGGTAAATAACTGCGGCGAGGCTGTAACTACCTGCCATCATGTGACCCCAGGAGAGCGTTCAGCGCGGGGGAAACAGGGGTCTCGCTGATAAATCCCCTCCAATTTTTACTGCATAACATTAAAGGACATGTCACCGTTGCAAATCACTCTGGCTCTGCGAAGTAGGGAGTTCAAAACAGGCTGTATTTGCATGTTGGGGCTCCAACATTCCGGAGAAGTGGATATCGGATAAGAAAATCCCTCACTGACTGGGGTGTATTAACTTGAAAGTACAAACACTTAAAGACATGCTCCAGAATTTTGGCGAGTAGTAAATATTTTTCAAACCTCCTGCTTTGGCCTGGATCTCTCAATGCGTAGTCCATGCAGTACATGCATAATCTATGAGCAGAATTACTGTCTTACCTCAATTAGCCACGAGATCCCTAGTTTGAAAGTGACTATTCACTGGAAGCCACACAGGGCCATTTCCATTACATTCCCCCCCCCCCCCGCCCCCATGTGGACCGGCCCCCTAGCAATTCGAGTTCCAGCCAATGAGCTTCAGCCCCTCGCCCTTTTCAGCGACAGCTAGCAAGATGCACACACAGCAAAGTGAGAGAGCAATGACGTGTTGCACATATCTGCACACTCGTGAGCGCTACTTTCAGAACTACTGGCTAAAAAGTATACAAAAAGTACTGGAGAATCTCTTTAAACCAGAGATTATAATCATTAGGTAAATGTGGTGGACCTCAGTTTAAATCACTCGACTTGGTGATGGTGTTCGTATTTTTAAAGAAAGGGGAGGACACAGGCAATAGAGGAATCCTACCGTTTGAATCCCACTGTGGCTGCATTGTAAACATTCAAATTCAGCACTCGTTCACAAAGCATCAGCTTGAAGCCGACGGACCTGAAACAGGGAGGGACCACCTTGACCTTTCCAATAAGGACGGCTCATTTTCACTTTCTGTTGCAAAACAATGTCTGTTGAGTGCTCTGCTGAACAGGGCCCGGCTAATGCAAATTCAGCACCGGCTCTATCTCTTCCAGGTCTTACCTTGTCCAAGTCTGTGTCCCAAATGGCACTATATTCCCTACATAGTGCACTGCTTTATAGGGAATAGGGTGCTGTTTCGCCCTGAACTGACTCACAGGAAAACTTGATAAACAACATCGGTCCATATTTATTTCCTTATTGCCCATCATATAAGACTTACACAAGTTAACAATATCACCAGCAGAAAGATACAGAGGTTCAAACTGGTCACTCCTTGGCAGTTATCTAGAAACAAACAATCACTTTGAAACACACATGTTTTCTGTAATTTGATAACTCGCTCTTTCACACACACACACACACACACACACACACACACACACACACACACACACACACACACACACACACACACACACACACACACACACACACACACACACACACACACACACACACACACACACACAGACTTTGCAAGCAGTGTGCCGGGCATCTGCTGTCACACGACCGGTCTCAGTGAACTAAGCAGAGACAGACACTGTCAACTTAAGAGTGCCTCAAATGCCCACCTAAGAACAGGCGATGCAGGAACCAAGGCTGTCTCCCTGTATAATTTGAGCTAATCCGCAATAGGAGATAGTCAAGTTTATGGCATATCTGGCGAACAGCGTCAGTCACCGGCAGCTTTTAATCTCATATTTGAACCCATTTCCATCACGCGCCGACGACAAAAGCAGCCGCACAAAGTGTGATTACCTCGCCTATTTTTACATTTCTGCATGACTTCTGATAATGGCGAGGATTTGAAACAAGAGAAAGAATACACTTAAATTCTCTTCTTCGTGAAGGAAAGCAGGTAAATTATGGCAGGCGACTGGCTATAGGAGAGGAGTGAAAAAGGAATGTTTTAAATGTGAGCTATACACTGAGTGGACAAAACATTAGGAACACCTTCCTAATATTGAGCTGCACCCCCTTTTGCCCTCAAAACAAACTCAATTTGTTGGGGCGTGGATTCTACAAGGTGTTGAAAGCCTTCCACGGAGATGCTGGCCCATGTTGACTCCAACGCTTCCCACAGTTGTGTTAAGTTGGCTGAATGTCATTTGGGTGGTGGACCATTCTTGATACACACGGGAAACTATTGAGTGTGAAAAAACCCCAGCAGTGTCGCAGTTTGTGATACACACAAACCGGTGCGCCTTGCACCTCCTACCATACCCTGTTCAAAGGCACTTAAATATTTTGTCTTGCCCATTCACCCTCTGAATGGCACACATACAGTCCATGTCTCAAGGGTTTAAAAATACATCATTAACTTCTTTGGGGTCGGGAGCAGTATTTTCACGTCCGGATGAAAAGCATGCCCAGAGAAAACGGCCTGCTACAAAGCCATAAAGGATAAACATCTACTAATAATATGCATATTCTAAAACTATTTAAATGATATCTGTGAGTATAACAGAACTCATATGGCAGGCAGAAACCTGATAAAAAATCAAACCAGGAAGTGGGAAATCTGAGTTTGGTCGCTCCTATTGAAGATACAGTGGGATATTGGTAATGTTGCACTCCCTAAAGCTTCCACTAGATGTCAACAGTCTTTAGAACTTTGTCTGATGCTTCTACTGTTAGGCGGGGCCGAAGGAGAAGGGAATGAGTAAGGTCTGCCATGAGCTGACCATGCTCGTTCAGATGAGAGGGAGCTCTGTTCCATCGTACATCTGAAAACAATGGAATTCTCCAGTTGGAATATTATTGAAGATTTATGTTCAAAACATCCTAAAGATTGATTCAATACATAATTTGACATGTTTCTACTGACTGTTACGGAACTTTTTGACATTTTCATTTCTGTAAATTGATGTGGCTCTCTGCAAAAATCACTGGATGTTTTGGATCTACTGAACGTAAAGCGACAATGTAAACTCAAGATTTGCTTTTGTCGTAAAGCCTTTTTGAAATTGGACACTGTGGCTGGGTTTACAACAAGTGTATCTTTAAAATGGTGAAAAAAAACATGTATGTTTGAGGGATTGTAATTATGGGATTTCTGTTGTTTTTAATTTGGCGCCCTGCAGTTTCACTGGCTGTTGACGAGGTGGGACGCTGCCGTCTCACCTACCTTAGAGGGGTTAACTGGCTTCTCCCCTTCATCTACACTGATTGAAGTGGACTTAACAAGAGACATCAATAAGGAATTATAACTTTCACCTGGTTCGCCAGGTTCATTATTTCATGGAAAGAGCAGGTGTTCCCATTGTTTTGTACTCAAAAAGTGGAGATTAACACACACACACACACACACACACACGCACAAGAGCAAACAAACACACTCGTACACATGCACACACCCACTTCCTTTTCAGTGCCAAGGTTTACACTCTGTGGTGTTTGTCCTGCACTGTTGGCCACATGACTGCATGCATTTGAATGTCGGTTGGAGTGCATCCCTCCTCTTCATCCAGAGAGAAGACAAGAACCATAGAAGACGACACACACAATGAAGGCTTTTACCCGAGAGGGGCTTAGAGGGGGGGGGGGGGGGTACGCTGAGGTGCAACTCTGGCAGGGTAGGTACTTTCAGGGCACAAGGCAGAAAACCACGAGAGAACCAACCTATGCACAACAATAAAACACCTCCCAAATAACATTTGGGAGTGGGGTAATGTTCACTCTGTAAAAAGAGTGGAGGTGCTTGATTTAGTTGACGAGTCCCTTTCTCCCAGTCTCCCCCACAGAGAGTGGTTTTGGTTTGGCTCTTCCATAGAGGAGTGACCTGGGAGAGAGGAAACAGACAAAGGGAAAAGGGGAGACAGCACACGGATCCTAATGAAGCCATAAATCAAACGTCCGGTGAGAAAAGACTCCGAAGGAGGATCACGTCGCCGGGGATCAATGGAGACACATCTAAAGGAGGAGGCAACAACAGCCGGCAAACACACACACACACACACAGCTAGAATGACACAAACAAGCGCATGCATGTACACACAGGCTGAACAACAGCCTCATAAAAACACACATATACACCCTTGAACATACACACACACATACTCTTTCACAAAGGCGCAGAGTAACTGAGACACATGCTTGTCTTCAATCTATTAAACTCATACATTGTCCCCCCTACCACCCAGGAGGGCTCTGAGTTACACCTCCACGCTCAATCCCTCTCGTCTAAATAATATCGGCCGTGATAAATGGCGCCATAACTCTGATATCCACAATCAATCTCTGCTTTAAAGACACATCCATCTTCAGTAATTCTGATAGGGGGGGGGGGTTCCAGGGGAGTGAGAGAGGTGGTGGGGGGTGGGGCGAGGGAAGACGTGACTGTTTTCCTGACCTGGTGGGGGACTAGGGTGGGGGACAGGGGGGACCCGGTAGAGGCGGGCCACTGAGTGATGTCTGTCAGCTCACATCTGGAAAATAAACTAGGCTTTATGAAGACAAATGAAAAGGGCTGTTCCTGCCGCCACCGCCGAGAGAGAGAGAGAGAGAGAGAGAGAGAGAGAGAGAGAGAGAGAGAGAGAGAGATTGAATAAAAAAGGGAGCGAGGGAGAGAGAAGCAAAGCAGCCATTAACGTAGTCACGCTGCAAAGACGCAGGGCTCACTTAGTCAAAACCTTGTCTTTCTCTCTTCTCTCTCTCCTTTTTTTCCTCTCTTGTTATCAGTCGTTGAGTGGCACGCCAGGAACATCCTAGATGGCAATATGGCCGCAGTATGAGGAGGACCAAAGACAAGACACTGTCTCCTTCCTTTAATCCTCAGTGGTTGTGCTTTGTACACATAGGGTGGGGGGGGGGGGTCTGAAGATGCATTGGGGGGGGAGGAGTGGGGTGTGGAGTGAACGAGGGCTGGGAATTGCCAGGGACCTCGCGGTACAATATTATCACGATACCTAGGTGCCAATATGATACAGTTGAAGTCAGGTTGGCGTCATTAAAACTCGTTTTTCAACCACTCCATACATTTCTTCTCAACAATCTACAGTTTTGGCAAGTCGGGTAGGACATCTACTTTGTGCATGACACAAGTAATGTTTCCAGACAGAATATTTCACTTATAATTCACTGTATCACAATTCCAGTGGGTCAGAAGTTTACATACACTAAGTTGACTGTGCCTTTAAACAGATTGGAAAATTCCAGAAAATTATGTCATGGCTTTAAAAGCTTCTGATAGGATAATTGACATCATTTGAGTCAATTGGAAGTGTACCTGTGGATGTATTTCAAGGCCTACCTTCAAACTCTGTACCTATTTGCTTGACGTCATGGGAAAATCAAAAGAAAAAAATGAATAGAACTGTTTGGCCATAATGACCATCGTTATGTTTGGAGGAAAAAGGGTGAGGCAAGGAGCAAGGAGGCCTACAAACCTGACTCAGTTACACCAGCTCAGTCAGGAGGACTGGGCCAAAATTCACCCAAATTATTGTGGGAAGCGTGTGGAAGGCTACCCGAAACGTATGACCCAAGTTAAACCATTTAAAGGCAATGCTACCAAATACTAATTGAGTGTATGTAAACTTCTGACCCACTGGGAATGTGATGAAAGAAATAAAAGCTGAAATTAATAATTCTTTCTACTATTATTCTGACATCTCACATTCTTAAAATAAAGTGGTGATCCTAACTGACCTAAGACAGGGATTTTTTACTAGGATTAAATGTCAGGAATTGTGAAAAAGAGTTTAAATGCATTTGGCTAAGGTGTATGTAAACTTCCGACTTCAACTGTATGTATCGCGATTCTCACAGTTCTATATGTATTGCGATTCGATAATTAGATTTGATTGCAATTGGATGTTCCAAACATATTGCCGACATATGTCTGCTGCAGAGGAACAAGAGAGTGCCATGAGAAAGTTCTGATCGGTCATGGAAATAAAAGATGAGGGAAAAAATGATGACGTTTTGGTCCAACTAGTGCAAAAATAATATTGCGATATTGTCAAAACAATAAGCTATGATATATTGTCAAAAATAATATACACTGCTCAAAAAAATAAAGGAAACACTTGAACAACACAATGTAACTCCAAGTCAATCACACTTCTGTGAAATCAAACTGTCCACTTAGGAAGCAACACTGATTGACAATACATTTCACATGCTGTTGTGCAAATGGAATAGACAACAGGTGGAAATTATAGGCAATTAGCAAGACACCCCCAATAAGGGAGTGGTTCTGCAGGTGATAACCACAGACCACTTCTCAGTTCCTATGCTTCCTGGCTGATGCTTTGGTCACTTTTGAATGCTGGCGGTGCTTTCACTCTCGTGGTAGCATGAGACGGAGTCTACAACCCACACAAGTGGCTCAGGTAGTGCAGCTCATTCAGGATGGCACATCAATGCGAGCTGTGGCAAGAAGGTTTGCTGTGTCTGTCAGCGTAGTGTCCAGAGCATGGAGGCGCTACCAGGAGACAGGCCAGTACATCAGGAGACGTGGAGGAGGCCGTAGGAGGGCAACAACCCAGCAGCACGACTGCTACCTCCGCCTTTGTGCTAAGAGGAGCAGGAGGAGCACTGCCAGAGCCCTGCAAAATGACATCCAGCAGGCCATAAATGTGCATGTGTCTGCTCAAACGGTCAGAAACAGACTCCATGAGTGTGGTATGAGGGCCCGACGTCCACAGGTGGGGGTTGTGCTTACAGCCCAACACCGTGCAGGACGTTTGGCATTTGCCAGAGAACACCAAGATTGGCAAATTCGCCACTGGCGCCCTGTGCTCTTCACAGATGAAAGCAGGTACACACTGTGACAGACGTGAGAGTCTGGAGACGCCGTGGAGAACGTTCTGCTGCCTGCAACATCCTCCGGTTTGGAGGTGGGTCAGTCATGGTGTGGGGTGGCATTTCTTTGGGGGGCCACACAGCTCCATGTGCTCGCCAAAGGTAGCCTGACTGCCATTAGGTACCGAGATGAGATCCTCAGACCCCTTGTGAGACCATATGATGGTGCGGTTGGCCCTGGGTTCCTCCTAATGCAAGACAATGCCAAGACAACCTCATGTGGCTGGAGTGTGTCAGCAGTTCCTGCAAGAGGAAGGCATTGATGCTATGGACTGGCCCGCCCGTTCCCCAGACCTGAATCCAATTGAGCACATCTGGGACATCATGTCTCGCTCCATCCACCAACGCCACATTGCACCACAGACTGTCCAGGAGTTGGCGGATGCTTTAGTCCAGGTCTGGGAGATCCCTCAGGAGACCATCCGCCACCTCATCAGGAGCATGCCCAGGCGCGTTGTAGGGAGGTCATACAGGCATGTGGAGGCCACACACACTACTGAGCCCCATTTTGACTTGTTTTAAGGACTTTACATCAAAGTTGGATCAGCCTGTAGTGTGGTTTTCCACTTTAATTTTGAGTGCGACTCCAAATCCAGAGCTCCATGGGTTGATAAATTTGATTTTAATTGATAATTTTTGTGTGATTCTGTTGTCAGCACATTCAACTATGTAAAGAAAAAAGTATTTAATAATTTATTATTTATTATTCTTTTATTCAGATCTAGGATGTGTTATTTTAGTGTTCCCTTTATTTTTTGAGCAGTGTGTATAACTATATTCAACTGTATCGATCCCTCCATCACTAGAGTGAACTATCTCTGACCGGTCGGAGGTGTCGTCACTCAGCCATGTTCCCCCTCAATGATGAACCACGTCTTTTATCAGACGGACAAAAGCAAAGGAAAACAAACACCTCACAGGATCTCTTGCTTTTCTTCTCTCGCCTCCCACCATTTCTTCTTCGTTCTATCTAGCTGACCCACCCCCCCTCTCTCGATTATTATTTTTTCTCTCTCTATTTAAAAAAATGTTCTCTCTCTCTCTCTGTTGGTCTTGTCTGTTAGCCACTTAATGCTGCCATGAGTCTGAACTTAATTATTAAACAGAGATGTCCACACAGCCTTTTTAGCTGCTCTGCTCTCACCCTTCCTCCTACGGCACCAGATAATATTATGCATCTACCACCCAGCCGCTGCTTCTGCTCCAGTCAAAATATCTTTCACTTTCCTCCCCCCCAAACAAATGAAAAGGTACACAAAGTTACATTTACTCATT